>NC_064616.1:767144388-767769388 GCF_023898315.1 Schistocerca nitens | reverse complement strand
TTCGATCTTTTGGTCTCTTACTTTAAGATATTTCATTGGCTTTTTTATATTTGTGATTATATGGTTTTTTCAAAAGAAATTTTAAGGCCTATTTTCTCTGCTTGTTTCTGTAATTCGAGGATCTGTTCTTTGGCTTCTTCCCATGTTTCAGCTAGTAGGGCCATATCATCTGCAAATGCTAGGCAATTAACCTTGATGCCTTTGTTTTTTGTTCCTAGTCGGACATCCGCTATTATTGTTATTATTATTTTTATTGTTGTTATGAGTAGATGTAATAGCAGTAGCAGTGTTCAACAGTCCTATTCACGGCAATAACTGCAGGGCCGATATGTCAAACCAGATGCTGCAATGAAACAAGCTTCGCTTGTACCGGGGAGGACCGCAGTTGGAGTAAAGGTTCACGTCGTGACTCCGTTTTCATAACTTAAAACGACTAACAATACAACTAATTCCTTCTCCTCTTCCTGTTGAATCTAAAACTTTCCGTTAGTAACTTCATTACCGAAAACACGTAAAGCTTAGTAGTAAAAAGAAATGGTGCTGCACATCTGCAGTAATGGAAGGTGATGGTATTCGCAATAAAATTCGTTAATACCTGTTTCCAAACTCAGTACTTAGGAGGTACTAGAGACGCGGTGATTTTGTTAAATTAGTTTCTGGAACGTGGCGTTCGATGCTAACCGAAATGGCGCAGCGGCTAAGCTTTCGAATCGTAAACAGGAACAAAGACTCCCACAATCCTGTCCTGGCATCCTGATATACAGGGTGTTTCAAAAATGACCGGTATATTTGAAACGGAAATAAAAACTAAACGAGCAGCGATAGAAATACACCGTTTGTTGCAATATGCTTGGGACAAAAGTACATTTTCAGGCGGACAAACTTTCGAAATTACAGTAGTTACAATTTTCAACAACAGATGGCGCTGCAAGTGATGTGAAAGATATAGAAGACAACGCCGTCTGTGGGTGCGCCATTCTGTACGTCGTCTTTCTGCTGTAAGCGTGTGCTGTTCACAACGTGCAAGTGTGCTGTAGACAACATGGTTTATTCCTTAGAACAGAGGATTTTTCTGGTGTTGGAATTCCACCGCCTAGAACACAGTGTTGTTGCAACAAGACGAAGTTTTCAACGGAGGTTTAATGTAACCAAAGGACCGAAAAGCGATGCAATAAAGGATCTGTTTGAAAAATTTCAACGGACTGGGAACGTGACGGATGAACGTGCTGGAAAGGTAGGGCGACCGCGTGCGGCAACCACAGAGGGCAACGCGCAGCTAGTGCAGCAGGTGATCCAACAGCGGCCTCGGGTTTCCGTTCGCCGTGTTGCAGCTGCGGTCCAAATGACGCCAACGTCCACGTATCGTCTCATGCGCCAGAGTTTACACCTCTATCCATACAAAATTCAAACGCGGCAACCCCTCAGCGCCGCTACCATTGCTGCACGAGCGACATTCGCTAACGATATAGTGCACAGGATTGATGATATGCGTGTGGGCAGCATTTGGTTTACTGACGAAGCTTATTTTTACCTGGACGGCTTCGTCAATAAACAGAACTGGCGCATATGGGGAACCGAAAAGCCCCATGTTGCAGTCCCATCGTCCCTGCATCCTCAAAAAGTACTGGTCTGGGCCGCCATTTCTTCCAAAGGAATCATTGGCCCATTTTTCAGATCCGAAACGATTACTGCATCACGCTATCTGGACATTCTTCGTGAATTTGTGGCGGTACAAACTGCCTTAGACGACACTGCGAACACCTCGTGGTTTATGCAAGATGGTGCCCGGCCACATCGCACGGCCGACGTCTTTAATTTCCTGAATGAATATTTCGATGATCGTGTGATTGCTTTGGGCTATCCGAAACATACAGGAGGCGGCGTGGATTGGCCTCCCTATTCGCCAGACATGAACCCCTGTGACTTCTTTCTGTGGGGACACTTGAAAGACCAGGTGTACCGCCAGAATCCAGAAACAATTGAACAGCTGAAGCAGTACATCTCATCTGCATGTGAAGCCATTCCGCCAGACACGTTGTCAAAGGTTTCGGGTAATTTCATTCAGAGACTACGCCATATTATTGCTACGCATGGTGGATATGTGGAAAATATCGTACTATAGAGTTTCCCAGACCGCAGCGCCATCTGTTGTTGAAAATTGTAACTACTGTAATATCGAAAGTTTGTCTGCCTGAAAATGTACTGTTGTCCCAAGCATATTGCAACAAACGGTGTATTTCTATCGCTGCTCGTTTAGTTTTTATTGCCGTTTCAAATATACCGGTCATTTTTGAAACACCCTGTAGGTAGTCCGTGGTTTCCCTGTGACGCTCAAGGAGATTACCGAAATAGTTCGTTCGATAAAAGTATTGAGCGTTCTTTCCTTTGTCCGTCTCCAGTTTAGCTAATCCCTCAGATGCAACTTTGATATCGAGGATACAAGCTTTAACTTTCCTGTCGATACTTTAGACCCCATAATTTTCAGTATTTGCAACGAGATACGTTAACGATACAAGTAAGATGAAGGACCACAACGTCAATCAGATGTCATTATTGCAGACGAAGAAATTTGTTCATCAAGCAGTTGCAGCAAAACATTACAGCCGATGCACAACACTGTTATGCGATATAATCAGATAGTGTTCATAGACACCACTCTTTCCGTTGTCTGACTGTAGAAATTAATTTCTTAATTGTGCGGTCGTTGGAAGACGGCTGTTTATGTACATCTGTGATAAAGCATCTGCGTACACACAGCTTCCTCAGATTTTTGAAATAATGATAATTATAGGGGAAATATATTGGCTGAAGGTGCAACCAAACGTCATCTCGTGGTTACATGAACAACTAGGGAATATCTGTGTCAGTCACTGGAAAAATTAGTAGAATGTCTCTGAAACGTTTTTACAGACTCTGGCTAGTTTAACTGAAAAGAGTTCTGTATCGCATCTGCCAGTTCTTGCCGCGGAAAAATAAAATGTAACTTAGGGTATGAACCCGCCTCGTAATATCGGATAAAGTCTCGTTAGGTTACCTTCCATTCAGAAGGCTGTTGCAAGCAGCGAATGTTATATTGACTTGTAAGTTCAAATGTTTCAAATGGCTCTGAGCACTATGGGACTTAACTTCTAAGGTCATCAGTCCCCTAGACCTTAGAACTACTTAAACCTAACCTAACCTAACCTAAGGACATCACACACATCCATGCCCGAGGCAGGATTCGAACCTGCGACCGGAGCAGTCGCGCGGTTCCAGACTGAAGCGCCTAGAACCGCTCGGCCACCCGGACTTGTAAGTAATAGATTTCAGCTATAAATCGTTCTTTTTAAATTTTATTGGCAGATCTAGACTTCAGCTAGAAACCAGCCATTCTAAATGCACTAGTATTCAATGAACTGTGGACGAAGCACGACCAACAGGCATTACATGCATTGATAAAAAATGATAGCGCATTGAGAATGGCTAGTTTCTAGCTGAAATCTAGATCTGCCAACAAAATTTAAAAAGGACGACTGATAGCTGAAATCTATTATTTACAAGTAAAGTCTCGTTGCTGAAAAATCGTGGAAAGAAATAACTGTATTTCTCCGCTTTCTTAGGATTTCGTGCAAATCGTTTCATCTGAGCAACAGGATCATTGCCCTGTGAAGTGGGTCCGCTTCTCCACACAATCTGCATTTTATTGCTCCTTCATCAGGAGCCATGCACAGAGCTAACGAAACTGAACGAGGCGTCACTGTTTAAGATACTGGTGTCATATTCGAAAGTACTGAAGACAAAATCCCACTCCGCTAAAGCTAATATTTTTGTGGTTACCTATATCATTTTAGACAAATCACACGATGGTTCCTTCAACGAGATGATGGTTTCATTTCCCCACTTTTGTCCATCTGAACTTGTGCTCCATCTTTAAGGATCTCGGGCGTCAGTGGGAAGGTAACATTTCTAATGTTAATCGATTCTTCCGTCGCTGCTTGGTAGGAGAACTACATAACCAGAAACGAAAAGCAAAAAACCGTGCATGGTCTACAGTATTAATTTATTTAGTTAACCAGTTTTTGGTTTACAAGGCGGTCATCAGACTATAAGTGCCTACCACCAATGAAGATACAGTATCGGTCAACAGCGGTGAAAAAGATATTACACATTGAGAGTGAGGAACAAGCACATTTTAAATATCATCTTGGACAATTTAATAGTGACGTGATTGAAAATGTTAAAGCTAAACAGTAAATCAATGCAAAGGAAACAAACCAGACAAACATTAAGACTAATATCGAAAAAACTATGTGTGTGGGTGGGTGGAAGGGGGAGTGGGGTGCTCACGCGATGATGAGACAGAATGGAGAGAGGATATCATGAGCAAAGAATTTCATTCAATAGAAGAGAAGATGTGCTCCTGGGGAAACCACCTATTAGCCTACGAGGCGACGTTCTTTTCGAGGAATACTATTGAGAAAATTCAGAGAACCGGCATCTGAAGCTGACTGCAGAACGACCCTACAGCCACCAACATACATTTCGCGTAAGAACCACGAAAATAAGATACGAGGAATTTGGGCTCGCGTTTTTCCCTCACTCTATCGGCGAGTGGAACAGGAAAGGAAATGACTAGTAGTGGTAAAGAGTACCGTCCGCCATGCACCTTACGGTGCCTTGTGGAGTATGTATATAGATGTAGATGCCTGTAAAGCAGTATAACTTAATTTGTCGGTCTTAGTAAGGTAAGGTAGGTAACGTCCTGCGTTCTAGCTCTAGACGGATGAATAGGGCCCGACCGACCACCGTGCCATCCTCTACCAATAGGGTCATTGGATGCCGTATGGAGAGGCATGTGGTCAGCACACCGCTCTCCCGGTCGTTGACGGGATTCTTGACCTTGGAACCCCTACTAATCGGTCGAGTAGCCGAGGCTGCGTGTACTGCCTGCGTACCAGTTCTCCCACTAAGGAAAAATGTCTGCCCGTATCGGGGATCGAATCAGTCAGCGACGCTCACCACTTAACTGCGGAGGGGGGCAATAATCTCACTAAAATAAAAGAGTCTAAATACGAGACAAGAGTACCGTACTGATAAACAGCTTGAATAGGTATCACGTATGAAATATGATGCAGAAACAGAGTAATAGGTATCAGTGACAATTGTAACAAGAAATTCATAAGCTAGACTGTATATAAGTAAATGTGAAGGATTATATTTACTGCAAGAGTTACTTTTCAAGAGTAACTATTGACACTAACGTTAACGATGCTTCTTAATCACTAAGTGAATGAGATTTCAAGGGATTGTGACGTGATATTCGCTTTAAGGAAGAAACTCACATTCGTCGTCGTCTTTAGGTTTCTCTGAATCTCCGACGACGAATATTTAGTCGTGATCCCTTTCCTCAGATTTTATTTATTTTCCACGAGCTGCTAACAAACTGAAATTTCAACGGAGACATCCGACGGAACAAGATACAACTCGCGATGTAGTCATTCTTTGCTCCTTGTGGCTACCATAAATGATCCCAATCGTCTGGAACTAAAGCCGTTTTCCTCTCCGAAAACTGTGAAATCCGAGCAGGAGCGGACCATCGCTGGCGACGTGTATACAGACGGGACACTAAATACCTTACTCAGTCGCAGGGCCCCTCAGAATCTCGGAACGCCACGGAGAGGATGAAATTTCAAGCAGCGGACAGCGAGACGGGGCCATGTGCGCGAGGTCATTGACCCTGACGGGAGAGACGAGTTGTCGAATTCTGCGTTCCGCATGGCTGCCGTCACCGCCGCAGCACCGACTACGGCGTGCGCCTTTCTTCCTCCAGCGATAACCTACCACCACTGAGCATTCAATGTGCCAATGATGCACACCGAGGAGTCCTTTACAGCCATAAAAGTTCGAATATGAATCATATCAGTGTCGGACGAAGGGACGATACTTAAAATTTGTATAGCGTCCGTTGTTCCTTGCTGTTACGCAGTGGATGTGCGTTATTACAACATAAATAAATACTTACAACGCCGATGCCACCTAACTAAAGTATAAGGAAGCGCGGAGATTTACTAGAGTATCTGTAATCATTAAAGATATTTGAAATTCGCTTTTGCAAGTATTAGAAAACTGCGTGTTTATTTTTCCATACGCGTGTCGTTTTATCCGTCTGAAATATTGTCAGCGGTCTAGAATGAAACGTATTTACAGTTTTGGTCCACTTTGAGATCCAAAAACATCTTGTTACGAAACGAGTAGAAATGTTTTACCTAGAGAATTTTCGTCTGCCTTCCCCTGTTATCTGGAAGTTTCGTCTGCTTGCACATTTTACAGGTATTCCTGCGTTTGGCACTGATGCTTTTAGCCTTATTTCACGTTGTCTTGCAGTAATTTTTCGAATCATTCATTTAGTTCTGCATGTCACACGGCAAAGTTGTTACACAGCAGGATAGTAGAAGTTAAAAAAATTGTCAGTTGATGAAAGTATTAATCTTGATGTTATCTATTGTCCTCAAAGGTTTCTGCTCACATTACCATCCCGAACAAGTGTTCAGAATTTGTAAAAGTAGAATCTGTTTGTTCCCGATAGACGATACGGTATTTGTGTTCAGTTGTTTCATACACTTCGCATTCGAGAATTTATTATTACATCAGCCGTTATATTGCGCGAATTAATGTTGACTTGCTCGTTTAAGAAGAAGAAAAAAAGAGTTCTGTAGCCCATTGTCTGTTAAACGCTTTGAAGCGCGGATTACAGCACTACAAAAAGACAAGTGGGGAGATACGTAGTTCTACTTGAGCATTATTATTTAAAGTGATGATATGGATAAAAGTTGTCATAGAGAAATATTACACATACGATGAACACCTCTTTTTGTAAATTACAGATAAAAATAAATGTGGTGTTGAATCTTACATGGACGGAATGCAAGGTAAAATATTTTCTGTTGGTTGTGCTCCACAGCTATGATTTTATAAAGAATGAAACCAGACATGAGTAATCAGTAGCATTTTTGGTGGACTAGCAGCTCCTGCATCACTCGGTAGCATACGAAATTCTCGAAACGTGACAAAAACGTATTTTAATGCTAAACCATAGCGCTATGGTAGCTATTGAACTACAACACAACATGCTTTAATTAGATATCTCTGAGTTTTAAATCTTTTAGACATTTACCAGCTTCGTGGAAACGCATTTTTTCCGCTACAGGAGTACTTGGAAAACCCATTATATTTCTTTGTACGAGCAACTAAGGATATTGCGCTACATTGGTGTGCTTCTTTGCAACACACAGAATCGGATCAAAAGTATCCGAACACCTGTTGGTGCACATTAAATTAGGGTGTACCCACCCTTCAACTTCATGACGGTTTGAACTCTCCTGGGGATACTTTAAGTGACGTGTATGAATGCCTATGAGGGATGGCTGCCCACTCTTCCTCAGGAGCCGAAACCAGGGAAGATGGTGTCATGGACGATGGGGTTTGGAGCGAAGTCCACGTACGAACTCAACCCAAAAGTGTTCCATTGCGTTCAGGTCGGGATTCTGGGCAGGCCAGTACATTTCAGGAATTTTATTGTCCACAACCATTGCCTCAATAGCGCTGCTTTATGACAGGTGCATTATCATGCTGATATAAACGGTGACCATCTCTGAACTGTACTTCTACTGTACGCAGAACACAGTGCTATAAAATATGTTCATATCCTTCCCCATTTAGCTTTCTCTTAAGCAAAATATGGCGACCACACCCTCACCAAAAAACCCCACACTGTAACACTACTCACTCCAGTGAGTGAATAGCGTTACTGGCACTACACATGATGGCAGGTAACGTTGCCTAGGCATTCGTCAAATACAAACACTTCCATTGGAGTATAAGGTATAGTGTGATTAATTACTTCAAATCATTTGTTTCCAGTCATCCACTCTTTAGTGAAGTCACACGTCACGCCACGTCAAACACTGCTTAGCAGTGAGTACAGAAAAACACTCAAAAAACACTCACCACGAAGGAATTATCCGAATATCGAAATCTGTAGAGGCGATATACATGTACACACAAACAAATGATTACAATTTCAGAAAAATTGAATGATTTACTCAAGAGAAATAGTTTCACAAGTAGAGAAAGTCAATGACGCGTTGTTCTAGCTCTGACCTTTATGCAAGCAGCTACACGGTTTGGCAGTGATTGATAGAGTTGTTGGATGTCCTCTCGAGGGATATCGTGCCAAATTCTGGCGCGTTAGATCATCATGGTTGGAAGGACCAGACCATAATGCTCCAAACATTCTCAATTGGGGAGAGATCCGGCGACCTTGCTGTCCAAGATAGGGTTTTGCAAGCAGAAACCCTCCAAGTGAGCGGGCGGATATTTTCTTGTGGAAATATAAGCCCAGAGAGGCTTGTCATGAAGGGCAACAAAACGGCGTGTAGAATATCGTCGACGTACAGCTGTGCTGTAAGGGTGCCGCGGATGACAAACAAAGTGTCCTGCTATGAAAAGGAAGTGGCACCCCAGACCATCACTCTCGGTTGTCGGGCCGGATGGGAGGCGACATTCAGGTTGGTATCCCACCACAGACCGGACAGTCTCCAGACACGTTTTCGGCATGGAATCTCACTGACTGGAATAGAATTGTCTTCAGTGATGAGTCCTGCTTCAAACTGAGCACTAACTCTACTGTCGATCGCCATGTGGCACGACAACAACGAGTGATAGTCTGGGACGCCATTTCTTTTCATAGCAGTACCCCTTTGTTTGTCATCTGCATCACCGTTACAGCAGTGCGGTACGTCAACGACATTCTACGCTCCATTTTGTTACCCTTCAAGGCAAGCCATCCTGGTCTTCCATTTCAGCGAGATAATAATCACTCGCACTAGGCGAGAGTTTCTACTGCTGGTCTTCGTGCTTGCCAAATCCTACCTTGGCCAGCGAATTGCCGGATTTCTCGCCAATTGAGAACGGTTGGAGCAGTATCGATTTAACGCTTCAGTTGGACAGAATTTGGCACGATATGCCTCAGGGGGACATCCAACAACTTTACCAATCAACGCCAAGCTGACTAAATGCTTGCATACCTACCAGAGGT
The DNA here is from genome assembly GCF_023898315.1 of Schistocerca nitens. Classification (NCBI taxonomy): domain Eukaryota; kingdom Metazoa; phylum Arthropoda; class Insecta; order Orthoptera; family Acrididae; genus Schistocerca; species Schistocerca nitens. Next base: position 767,760,312 of record NC_064616.1, on the reverse strand, counting down.
GGACCAACGCGTTACTGACTTGCTAAATTTGTGAAGCTCGTTCTCTTGAATAAATCATCCAATTTTTCTTAACTTGTAGTGGTTTGTGTGTCTGTATATGCACATCACATCTACCTATTTCCGTCCAATTCCAATAATTCCTTCGTCGTGCTTCACTCTTTTTTTTCATTGTGTGTGTGTAGCTTATGAGGAGGTGTTCGACCATAGCACCCCATTCTTTTCAACTCCTGGTAGTACCTTGGAATTTGCGAGTGATTCCTTCTGCTGATTTCATACGAGTTTTTACAAACACCCGCCGCAATGCTCGACGGACCATCTCAGTCAATATATGAGGCCTGACTAGTGCCGGCCGATGTGGCCGAGCGGTTCTAGACACTTCAGTCCGGAACCGCGCTGCTGCTACGGTCGCAGGTTCGAATCCTGCCTCGGGCATGGATGTGTGTGATGTCCTTAGGTTTAAGTATTTCTAAATCTAGTGGACTGGTGACCTCAGATGTTAAGTCCCATAGTGCTCATAGCCATTTGAACCATTTGAGAGCCTGATTAGTCTTGGTTTAGCTGTGATTGTTCCTTAATGTTCCCACTGCACAATCACATTACTAACAATCGACTACGGAAGCCTTAGAAGGCTTGGAATGTCGCTGATGGATTCGTTACTCATGTTACATCCAGTGACTAGGCGACGTTCGAAGCCACTGAGCTCTGCTGATTGAACCGGTCTGTTGTTACTACTTCTTTCTAGCTGACAATACAGTACATCCCCCCCCCCCCCCCCTCCGCTCCACACTGGCGGATCCGCATCTCATGATATCAAGTGGTCAATTCCACATTACGTAAGTTTCCGGGTACTTTTGATCAGAGAGTGAAGTTTCAGGTCTACTTACGGTGACATTTGGAATGTGATTACGGAGTGTAATACCGACGCTTGACAATACGGAAACCAAAACTCCTTCCCTTGCGGTGAACCACGCCGTCCAGCGCCGCTTGAGGTAACGCCTCCTGATGTTCTAGAAGCGACCTCAGGAGGTTGGCAATGGCCGCTGACGCTGGTGTTAAGTTTTTCTATTTCGGGCGGTCCGTGGATATTGAATCGGACCTTAGTTCGGGGAGTGAGCTGGTCTGTGAAGGCGTGTGGTGTCATCATGTTTAGAGTACCCGTTCGTCAGGCAGCCATTTGTAGTTGGACATTGCTCTTCATAAGATAAAGTCAAAGTACATATGCTAATGAACAGTATAGAAGCTCTCATTAGTGGGCACCGACTAAGATGAGTTGGGCATGTCCAGTGGGTGAGAGATGACAGACTTCCACGTCAAATGCTGTACAGTGGAGTGAGCACAGGTAAAAGGCAGCGAGTTGCCCCTCTTAAACGCTATAAGGATCAGTACAGAAAAAATCTGAAACCTTGAACATTGATCCGAGTAAATGGTCCACCATAGCAGAAGATCGCAGTCGCTGGCGCTCAACTACTTCAAATGCTCTTCAAAACTTTGAGCGGGAACGTCTAAGACTGGAGAATGACAAACGCCTGAGATGTGAACACCACCATGCCCAGCCACGTCCTCCACCTTCCATCATTTGTAATTTCTGTGGTGGCATGTTCCATGCTGGGATTGGACTACTAAGCCATCAAAGACGTTTCCACGCCTGAACCGTGACAAAGGAAATCTCGGGAGAGAAACGAAAACTCGGATACGCGTATCAGCCGCCGACATATGCTCCATGAAAAAGGCACACATACCGTTTCAAGAAGTAATACCTCATACGCTGTAGCCTTAATAGTACTCCTAAAAAACGTGTACAGTGGCGTAAGTATTTTAGGTGGTGTGCCGCCATACTGAGCCCTTTCCACAAATTTGACAGGGATATAACGTGTCCCAAGGCCTCACTAAACTCAGTCTCCAGGCTAAACCGTGACTCATGAAGAAAAAGCTAGCCTAGAGTCTTGGGACCACTCATGATGGGCCAAATGCCACATTTTCCGAGAAATGTGGTGCCTTTGTGTGAGAGGGGATGAAATCTGGAAGGAGGAGGGGGGGAGAGGGGGTTTCTGAGCGTATAGAACAATCTTTATGAGACAGAAAACATCAAAACGCGTTCGGGCGGGAGATGTATGGCCAAGAAGAAGCCGTGAGATCTCTACACAGATGAGCTAGTGGAACATATTTAGGACTACCTGGTTTTTACTATGTGCTCGCTCTTCTCCATATTGCTGTTCCCTTCCTCCTGTACTTCCTGTCCTGTACAAGCTATGAAATGAAGCTATGGGTGACATTAGATTCCCGACCCATCTGACACTGACTGTGTCCAGCTTCTAATCTGCCTATGATCCAAACACGCATACCGTCATCATAACAGCTTGTTGTCTCATCTCTCTTCTCTGCAATACGAATATTGTGTCCACAATACGCACAAAATGCAGTCAGTATCAAACTAAGAAGGGACTAAATGTCCAAAATCTTTTCGGAGACGTGGGCAATATAGACTAAGTACAAGTTCGAATTGTCCTTTTCAGAGGCACTCTCTTTAAGCGATGTAGTCCTTTAACTTTGATTTTACGTAACAAAGATGGTACGTGTGTGCGTGTGTTTTCAGTTAGGGTATTCAGCGATATATTGACGCTATACTTTTGTTATTTCACGTCACCTTTAATCGACAGTCTAGAAACGGAAACGACAGAAAAAAGAAAATAAAAAGAAATATGATCATAATTAATCTTTTCAATAAAGGTGTGTTTATGTATTACTTCACTCAAAACATATCGCCAGGAGATAAAGAAATAAAAGAAGGAAATGAAATTTGTAATGTGTGTGTTATATTTTATAGCTCTACGTTGGTAATATTGCACAGTTTAAATATTTTATTCCTTCAGGTAGTGGGGATATGCCGTCCTTGGTCCGACATATTACGGGCCTCGTTGTTAAAGCACGGTCCGTAATATCAGTCTCGGCGTTAAAGGGCTTAGAAAACCTCAGTGAACTTCAGTCTGGATGGCTGGACAGGGATTTGAATCCACTCCTTCAGAAAGCAAGTCCAATGCTATAAGCACTGTGCCACCTCGCTCTGTTATCAGGATCTCCATATTCGAAATCTGTGCTTACGCATTGCTTTAGTCATACTAACAGGTCTCATACAAGCGTACTGTGTACGTTTCGCGTTTCAGTTTTGTCTCGCCACAATTTAGCCTGGCAATTAGCGCCGTGACAGAGGGTTATTTTTTTGTTTTTTTTTTTTTTTTTAATCGCGAATCTCGAGGATGCGTAAACTCATGGACATGAGTGCACAAATTGCGATGTTTTATCTGAACTGCCCGCATCTCGTGGTCGTGCGGTAGCGTTCTCGCTTCCCACGCCCGGGTTCTCGGGTTCGATTCCCGGCGGGGTCAGGGATTTTCTCTGCCTCGTGATGGCTGGGTGTTGTGTGCTGTCCTTAGGTTAGTTAGGTTTAAGTAGTTCTAAGTTCTAGGGGACTTATGACCACAGCAGTTGAGTCCCATAGTGCTCAGAGCCATTTGAACCATTTTATCTGAACTACAGGCTGCGTCAGTTTCGCAACCTTCTCAAATTTCGAAACCTCAATTTTGAACAATAAAAAAGAGATGAGTTACTGTGATATGAAGTGGCTACGCATGAACAATTTTCAAATAATACGCTGACTCTGTAGTCGTGTTTGCCGATGAATTGCTGATAAAATAAGGCAGTTTTACGGGAGAAAAAACAAAAAAGTTGTGACACTAATGATCAGACTTCGTATTTTCTCAAACAAAGCAATGACACTGTTTTGTAATTGATTCTGCTGACGAACACGATAGCCCTTCTAACACCGTTTCATAGCAAGTGACAACGGTCTGTTTCTGTTTCCTAGGAAATACCAAGACGATTTGCTTCTCATTACCATGAGAAATGAACGCATGCACGTCGGCAACGCTCGAGAGTCCTCTAAGTATGTAGTTTCCTTGTGAAGCCCCAGCCGGCATTACGCCTGATGGCCGAACCTACAGTACGTGTGTAACACAGCCGACACTTCAGACCCCAGCGCAAGCTGTGTTCGTCTATAAGAACAGCGTTCTCTACCGAAAACATTCAGATGTGGACTAGCTCGCATAGCGTATTTGAACGTCAGATCTGTAACAGTAATTTTTGAGAACATTTCTCTTGGAGTACAGCAGTTTTTTTATTACTTAAAAATGAACGTGAACTGTCACAACCGCAAGAAACTTCTTTTTTATGAGGTTACCGGTTTCGGTCCGTTTTAGACCATCTTCAGACCTCACGCCATGATCCTAGACGGTACCATCATGGTGTGATGTCAGAAGAAAAAATGTTTCAAATGGATCTGAGCACTATGGGACTTATCATCTGAGGTCATCAGCCCCCTAGAACTTAGAACTACTTAAACCTAACTAACCTAAAGACATCACACACATCCATGCCCAAGGCAGGATTCGAACCTGCGACCGTAGCGGTCGCGCGGTTCCAGACTGAAGAACTTAGAACCGCTCGGCCACACCGGCCGGCGAGGTCTGAAGATGGTCTAAAATAGACGGAACCCGGTAACCTCATAAAAAAAGAAGTTTCTTACAGTTGTGACTGTTCTTGTTCATTTTTAAGATTTGTGACATATTTTAGGAAACACGACTATCTTCGCCGGCCGTTGTGGCCGAGAGGTTCTACGCGCTTCATTCCGGAACCGCGCTGCTGCTACGGTCGCAGGTTCGAATCCTGCCTCGGGCATGGATGTGTGTGATGTCCTTAGGTTAGTTAGGTTTAAGTAGTTCTAAGTCTAGGGGACTGATGACCTCAGATGTTAAGTCACATAGTGCTCAGAGCCGTTTGAACGACTATCTAAGTATAAATGCCATTTTTCGGTTCTTCATTTAACATACACCGTAAATGACGCTTTGCCTTCCCTTCTACCACACAGAGAGTTAAGACTTCTTGTTGTTCCGCATTTCATGTGTCGTTTTCATTTTTGTTTTTGGGATAGGGTATTTAAAATGGCAGTGGGCTGCAGAGCTATAAACTGTGGTACGGAATATGATTCAGAACAATAATTGAAAGCAGTCACATCCATAAAATATCCAGCAGTATGCGTACGAAGCGATTTAAAGTGGAACAACAACATAAAACGAATCACAGTTAATGCAGACGCCAGACTGAGATTTGATGGAAGAATCCTCGAGAAGTAGTCCACCTACAAAGAAATTAGCTTATGAAACCCTCGCCTGAAAAATATATGAAGATTTCTCATCAGTCTGAGATCCTTACCAGACAGGACTGATAGAAGAAATAGAGAAGATCCAGAGAAGAGCAGCGCGTTTCGTTACAGGTTCACTTAGTAAGTGCGAAAGAGTCACGGAAATGATCAGGCAATTCCAATGGCAGACGCTGCAAGGGAGGCGTTTAGCATGACGGTGTGCTTTACTGTTAAAGTTCCGAGAGCGTAAATTCCTGGAAGATTCAATCAGTACATAGCTTCCCCCTACACCAGTGACACTGGTACATAAAGTTCCCTCCGCCACACACCGTAAGGTGGCTTGCGGAATATAGATGTACATGTAACAGTTCGCCATGTGAGTGGAACTTCCGTTTCCGGTTATTTAACTACGTTTGCTTGATAACTGTATCGTTACTGTCTAAAGCTACATCGAATTTTCATTTGACTGGGTGATTTGGAAGGGGATTTAGACAACGCTGTTTTTTCACAAGAGCGTAGCACATATAGCAACAGTAAAATGGTTATATCTGACTCAAATGAACTTTGTTCTAAAAATTAATACCACTGACAATCCAGGTCTTTGTGCTCACAGCGGACAAATGATCAGAGTTACGGAACGGAACGTGATCTCTGAAGGAAGGTTAGGGTTTAATATCCCGTTGACGACTAGGTCGCTACAGGTGGAGCACAAATTCCGGTCTGACAACCTGCCCTTTTTCAAAGACACCATCCCGGAAAACCTGAATCTGAATGATTCGACAGGGATTTGAACCGCCACCCTCCTGACTGCGAGTCATCGAGATTACTATCATTAGAAATCAGTGACATAATTTTCTTATTATGCGAAAACTTGGTTTATTGCTTTCAAATGTGACTCGTGATGGATGTTGATGGGGGTTAAACAGGCGAAACAGAACTATGAGCCGGCCGGGGTGGCCAAGCGATTCTAGGTGCTTCAGTGACATAATTTTCTCATTATGCGAAAACTTGGTTTATTGCTTTCAAATGTGACTCGTGATGGATGTTGATGGGGGTTAAACAGGCGAAACAGAACTATGAGCCGGCCGGGGTGGCCAAGCGATTCTAGGTGCTTCAGTCTGGAACCGCGCGCCCGCTACGGTCCGCAGGTTCGAGTCCTGCCTCGGGCATGGATGTGTGTGATGTCCTAGTTAGGTTTCAGTAGTTCTAAGTTGTAGGAGACTGATGACCTCAGAAGTTAAGTCCCATAGTGCTCAGAACCATTTGAACCGAACTAAGAGATAGGCAGTAATTCGACTACAAAGGTTTCTGAAGCTGTTGTCAAGTAATGTCGAGATTCACGAGCTAAATGGTTCCAGTTGTCAATTTGCCGAAACAGCTGAAATATGACATTTCATCTAACGCCAGTAGTTGAACTCGCGGTGTGAGTTTTTTTTTTTTTTTTTTTTTTTGATGATCAATGAATCCACGTGATATCGTTCCTCGGGTATGTCTGTCTTTCCCTCAATCAAATGTATTTTTCAATCTGTACACAAGCAACTTTAGTTATCTCCATCTAGTGAATAGACAGCTTCCTGTTATAACGTCTTCATTTCCCAGTATTGATGCAGATCACTAGGAAAAATATTCATCTGTGGCTTCGCAACGAACCCTTTCGTTCTACAATGAATCATCCTGATGCATGAAAACTATGGATCTCGTCTCTTTGTCTTCCGTGGATAACAAAAATAGGTGACCAAGTTATGAACCAGTGAGTGACGAGTGTTTATTTCATATAGCATAGGCTCACAGGAGTAATGATAAGATTCGATTTCCAGACCCATAGTACAGCTTCATATGACGTTGGTTTAATACATTCTGGAGGCTTCGTCTCAGCAAAAGAATCTGAATTTCGGGACCAGTTTTTGTGTCTCTCAGTAGATTACGGTCTACGCCGAGTCAGAAGAGTCAGATATACGCCCATTATCGGCATTTAACGAATTCTCATGACATGTGTTCTGATTAACGAGCAAGTTTATTTGTGGTTTATTTTATTTACAGCCACTTGACAGTTGCTGTTCAGACAGAGAACGAACCAGATATAATTCCGATTGTACTCCAGCAGCCGAGAACCAGTATGCTAATGCTCTCGTCTTTCGCAAGTAGTCCGCGAAACTTGGCTCTAACGTTATCCACATTCACTTCCCTTCTCTTCATTAGCGCTCTACGTTCAGCCAACAACAATATAAACACGGACAGGGTACTTGTTCGATTGTACAAGGACTTCTAAGGAAGTGGATGCAGTCTTATTCCAGAAGTCTTCCCGGCATACGTCTAGTGCGCCATACAAGCATCACGCGAAGAATAATACTAATGGCATTAGAGTTAGTTTGATCCTCTGGAGCAGGCCGGTGTGGCCGAGCGGTTCTAGGCGCTTCAGTCTGCAACCGCGCCACCGCTACGGTCGCAGGTTCGAATCGTGCCTCGGGCTTGGATGTGTGTGATGTCCTTAGGTTAGTTAGGTTTAAGTAGTTCTAAGTTCTAGGGGACTGATGACCTCAGATGTTAAGTCCCATAGTGCACAGAGCCATTTGAACCATTTTTTTTGATCCTCTAGAAAAAAAATTTGTGCTGTTTAGTTCGACAGTTCAATAGCACTATGTTTATCAGCAATGAACAGAAGCCTCCTAACCTGAATCATCTATTCTCGTGTAACGAGTTAAATAAGATGCGCCTCACTACTAAGAACTATTACGCAAATGAAGATAGCTATATTACTAAACCGCTATCCCAGATCGCGTTCCAGTCGCGGGGTACCTATCAGATGACTTCCAGGGGCAACAAGAATTTAATTCTAATATTTCTCGTAATTATTGACCGGATTTAAAAATTTAAAATGCTATCATAATCTACTCGTTAAAAGGTACGATCTTACATTAAAAATATAACACAATAATAAAATGTTATTTTATCCATGATGGATCTTGTGAAATCCGTGGCCGTTAATTATAGTTGGTGAATGACGTAACCAGCCACAAATACTTTTTGAATCTTTTATTTTACTGGCGGAAACGGTTTAGGGATACCATGTTCATCTTTAGATGGCTAACATTTTTCGTTATATAGATATTTTGATTAACAGCATGTCGTCTGCCCCAAACTGCACAAGAATATTAGAGTTTTTAGTGCCGCCTTATTAGTTGTATAGGGGTACAACATGAGAATTGAAAAACTGGTCCCACGTCGCAGTAAGTGTCTTCACAGCTATGGCGACTACATTGATAAATATAGTAAGGTACTGTAACTTTATTTACAAAGTTTCGTGCGTATATTCTGTTTTTATTTAGTTATATAAAAAAGTTCTTTACTTTCTAGCCGAGCCTCGTAGCTTCGTTTCTGTGGATAATTCGCCGTTTGTATTAGTAAAATGTATTTTGTATTAGTAAAATATTTTGTATTAGTTTGTATTAGTAAAATTGTTTGTATTAGTAAAATATTCGTCAAGACTATCACACAACAGCGAAGGCGCTCCGTAAGATCTCCAAAAGTGTGTTGCTGGATTCCCAGGCAAAACAAGTAACTTGAGATTCTACGCTAAAAAGGGATGGTCAGTAGTAAATGACTGCATCTACTAACCATAGCACAGGTGATGCAAGCTGATAGGGGATTTGCCCGAGTCCAGATGATAATAGGAATAAGCGAAAGAGAAGAAAGTGGGCGCACAACGGATTCGTATTTTGCCGGACTGGGGTTCAGAATCGCTTTCGGCTATCCATATTTAGGTTTCCGTTGGTTCCTGAAGTACCTTTATAAGAATGTAGGAAACCATTCCTCTAAGGTATTTCCTATAGAATACCTTCCCCATTCATGTCTAAGTGAGCTTATGTTCCGCCTGTAAAGGCCTAGATGCATCACAAAAAATGGTTCAAATGGTTCTGAGCACTATGGGACTTAACACTGAGGTCATCAGCACCCTAGAACTTAGAACTATTTAAACCTAACTAACCTAAGGACATCACACACATCCATGCCCGAGGCAGGATTCGAACCTGCATCCGTAGCGGTCGCGCGGTTCCAGACTGAAGCGCCTAGAACCGTTCGGCAACAGCGGCCGGCCGATGCATCACAACGTTAACCTTCTTTTATTCCGCCCTACTTCCCTTCATTTACTGGAGTATGAGCTAATACAGTGCTTAGAGCTTTCAAACATAGGCTTTACCGATAACTCACTCCGATACCGGCTAAGTACAGAACACTTCGTCACCACGAATATGAGAGAGTGAACGCGGCTTCTCCGACGTACAAATTCGATACGTACTGCTCTCGTTTTCCTCTCTGCCTGATTAACGCCGCACTTCAGTCAGTGGTGATCCGATTATATCCTCGGCGAATATTTCAGTTTGTTTCGGGTTCAACGGCGAGTCTCCCGAGATTTTACGGTGGGCGCCTGTGTCGCCTGGATGGTCGCCAAGAGGCCGCTATCTGGAGCTGCATTCTTTTGCGTCGAAAATAATTCGTTTTACAACTAACGCGGTGTTGGGTAAACAAATATGACTTATACTGAAATGATTTTCTTGACGTTAATAGAGCTGTTTTTAATCCTTCTTGACGAAGGATGTAGGTCTGTGATTTCATTACCAATCGTCAAAGGAAAAATAGAGATTTTATATTTTCTGGACGATATGGACCAATTTCTTGATTTTCAGACGTCTAAGATTCGATATTCCGCAGAACGTGGATGCGCTCTTTTCGTTTGTACACTATTGCTTTTCTAGGAAAGACAAATGCAGTCTCCGTAACCTTAATTCATAGTTCGATTAACTACAACCTTCTGCAAGGACAAGGTGGAAACTTCTCTGCCTGCCAGAGAAAGACTGCGATTTATTTCGGGTCGAAAAATAATTACACTATCTAAAAATAAGAGCAAAGTAAAAGAACATCATCACACAGAAGAGGAGAAAACGAAATGAAAATTCACAGGGTGAGACGGTATGTGATGTTACTTCAGTTGATTACAAACTCGAGTCAAACTTACAAAGAACCCGGCAGTATCAGCCCACTTATCAGTATGACTTTGCACCATCTCTGGCCTGGATGCGTGCAATGATTCGGTTGGGAAGGGTGCCATAAAGCCATTGTATCCTCCTCCCGAGACAAACTGACCCACAAGTGTTGCCACTTCTCTTTGTGATTCTAGGTACCGGCACTCGGCTTGACGACCGAACTGGTCCCACCCATGTTTTATCGGGGGCAGATCTGGGGATCTGGTTGGTCACAGGCATACCTCAAGATCACGCTGACGGTTCATAAAGACACGTACCATGGGTGGTCGAACATTGACCTGGTCCTGAAGTACAAAAATCATGGGATCCCTCCTAACATCGTGTCGGACTCCTTTTCCCCGGAACTGATAACCAAGCAGTTTAGTCCTTTTACTCCCCAAACCAACCAGCCAACAACTCGACGTGGCATGGACTCAACAACTCGTTGGAAGTCCCCTGCAGAAAAATTAAGCCATGTAGTCTCTATAACCGTCTATAATCGCGAAAGACTTGCCGGAGCAGGGTTTTGTACACGAAGTGACCTCTCGATTATATTCGATAAATGTTTGATGGGATTCATATCGGCCGATCTGCATGGCCAAATCATTCTCTCGAATTGTCTAGAACGTTCTTCAAAAATGGCTCTGAGCACTGTGGGACTTTACATCTGAGGTCATCAGTCCCCTAGACTTAGAAACTACTTAAATCTAACTAACCTAAGGACATCACACACATCCATGCCTGAGGCAGGATCCGAATCTGCTACGGGAGCAGCAGCGCGGTTCCGAACTGAAACGCCTAGAACCTCTCGGCCACAACGGCCAGCAATGTTCTTCAAACCAATGTTCTCTTCTGCGAAGAGCGTCTGTGAAGTTTGGAAGGTAGGAGACGAGGTACTGGCAGAGTTGAAGCTGTGAGGGCGGGTTGTGAGTCGTGCTTGGATAGCTCAGTTGGTAGAGCACTTGCCCGCGAAAGGCAAACGTCCCGAGTTCGAGTCTCGGCCCGGCACACATTTTTAATTTGCCACGAAATTTCATGCCAAAATTCTATTTGAAATGAATTTTTAAAACTTTTATCGGAGCAGTCCGTAATATTCTTAGATTTCTGTGTGACTCGAACGCTGTTGCACACAACCTCTTCAACATGAGTATTTTCGCATAGTTAAGTAACAATGTTTTCAGCAGAACCTCTGTTTTTTAAAACAGCGATGCACACAAATTATCTCCTTTTACGACAGATTCACATTCACTTACGGCAACTGACATTACGTTAACCTTCTCCGCAGCTGCGCTCTGATGAGTTACATCTCAATTTCAAGCAAATAGGTTTAGACACATGTAACGATGACTGAATGTTGCTTGTAAACTTAAAATCAAAAGAAATCTAAAAACCGCATCTTACTAATATCCAAGCAACTACTATAATAATGAATCTTACGGAAATGCTATGATATTAGCTTTATCATAGTAAGTTAATAACCGTTTAGTTAAGACATCCTTAAACTATATAGAGGTACGTAGCATATACAGAGCCGCGCAACTGCACCCTGTTGCAAGCGAGTACGTTGTGTAATTGTTAGTTCTATTAGTAACAGCGATGCTTAAATACCACACAACTTCACAAAGGAGAAGAGTTGCGTATAAATTTTAGAGTAACGCCACAGCAGGTAATTAAGGAACATAGGTAGCCATAGCGACTCACAAATCACATAAAAAACTGAGGAGCATCGAACTTGTGAGACCGGAGTCTGTCCTGCGACAATATGAAGTGTAATCTAACTAAACTAGCGACGCTATGGCACACAACTAATTTTATATCCGTAGCCACAGGAGCAGCGATTTTCCTTATGACGTCGCTGAAATGAAGCTATAAAGAAAAACGTGTCGCGTTTGCATGAAAGGTCAACACCTACATGCCTGCCGCAAATATCAGCGCCCCTCTGCCCGCTTTGTTGAGCTGCACAGAACGAAATAGACGTCACAGATCCAGTACTCAATTATTTTGTCATTTAACCTCTGGAGATGGACTCTAGAGACATATTGTTAGCGTGATTTGAGGAAAGCATGCTTGTACTCGTCCGATACAACTACGAGAAATGTTACTGTAACGTATCGGCTAAACCGTATTGCGAGCAAACTCCGCATACTGTTTTGACAGATGTACAAACACTGTCTGTGACAGCGCGGTCAGCTCTGAAGGATCAATAGGCTCGGCTCGTCGTCCGATGCAGCACAAGGAGTCTCATTACGTAACTTATTAAATTTGTATCTCGCTATTATCTACAAAGGCTTGCCCTTTTGTGATCTTGTGTAAGCTTCGTAAATTCTACCGTTCACCGATGGCTGGTATTTCTTTAATTCATCTAACCATCTTGCAGGAGGTAATTACCACTATGATTTTCTGTTTGAAACTGAAAGAATGATTTCTGATTAAAGGAACACATTTCTGCCGACAGAACCGTGCTCAGCTCCCGCTAACTTCAGTTATGACTAACTACCGTTCACCGATGGCTGGTATTTCTTTAATTCATCTAACCATCATGCAGGAGGTAATTACCACTATGATTTTCTGTTTGAAACTGAAAGAATGATTTCTGATTAAAGGAACACATTTCTGCCGACAGAACCGTGCTCAGCTCCCGCTAACTTCAGTTATGACTGACATTAAACGTCAATTTCGTTGTGTTAGACTTCACCAATAGCTGTCTGGGTTACGTCTATACTTTTTCTATGGCGACATCCGATAGTCCATATGGTATTCTAACGAACGAGGGTAGATCACAGGGCATCAAATGTTAGGCACCAACATGACTACATTTAGCCTTAAGGAGGACTGAAAGGTGCTTCATCTAGCCAGCACTTCTAACTACAAGCTTGTTAAATATTAGACAGGGAAACATCTGCGACAGCAGATCGTGTATCGAATCTGCGTTGCGTTATACAAGCTGCCAAACCACTTACTTATGAATGCCAATTCACCATAACTATCCGCAAGCCTCTCCCAATTACCATTTATCTTCTGTCCTGGACCTCGAATGAGTTAAAATGCATCTCAATTAAAATTCTTTGGTACAATTAAAACCTCTAGAAAATTATATATAACTTAGCACTGAGACAGTCAGAGTGATTTTTTTTGACCAGAGTATGTACAGTTTTCTTTAGAGTAGATAAATTATAGAGCCTAAACTAACGACAGCGATCTTTAAGGAACCGTGAGTATATTGACGTGTGATATTGAAAAACTGGAACCGTGAGGAAAACTTAAATTTGTTCCACATGACATAGATGAAGCTGGCAATTCACGAACCCACTAGTTTCTTATCTCGTCTAATGAACGCCAGTTTAAAAAACTGTCAATTGGTAAGATGAAGGAATATGGTAGATTTTTTTTTGTTTGTTTGTTTGTCAGGACGATAATACTAAGAGTAAATGAGTGAAGTCCTGTGTACTGCGCGATTTGCAGTAACTGTTTTTACGTTCATAAGAGACTCAATTTTCCCTTCTAGAATCCAGAAATTCAGAATTAGCAATAGAAAAGACAAGCAGAATGATTAAATATTAATGGAACAATACGTTTCGTGGTTCGTATTTCTTATCAATTTGAAGCTGATTATGTACGGTCTTACATTATTTGGGACGCACGCTTATAATATGTTTGTCGGCTGTCCTGGAAGAGAAGAAACGTTTTCTGCGAAACTCCAAGAGACCGGAGAATAGTTAGTTGGTAGAGCGAAGGAGACGTCATCTGCAGCCATCGAAAACGCACGAGACTTCGGATACGTGATTGGTAGAGGGTCTGCCCCTGAAGTTGAACATTCAGAATATCAAACTATGTCAGCGAGAGTCCGTATTCGATTCCCAGTGCTGTTAAAAACGCTTACTTGGTGGCACGATTGGCTTCGAGTCAGCCTCATGAGAATACAGCAGTTAACTGAACGAGCAGGGGTGACTCCGGTCCGGAAAAGCTGACATTAACATCCAGTAGAGTTGTTTATTGCTACTTTCGGCCATTTATTATGTAATAATACAGCATGATCACAATTAAAATATTTCTGCTTGAATGAAAACAGAGTGATCTTAGGACAATGAAACTTTGTGGAGACATTTGTAAGGACATGCGGAAGAGAAATAATGAACAAATCAATGAAGGATTTTTAATTTCCACATGAGAGGGTAATATTCGTTAATTGCGTACCATTTTTACTTTCCAAGTTACAAACGTTGCCCAATGTGACGGCCATTTGCATCTACGACAGCCTAGATCCGCACTAGAGATAAAATTTCACAGTTGTTCGCAGCACTTAGCGTACGGCGGACCTTTGAATGTTCAGCTGTCGTGACACAGCTCGTGAACTGCTTTATGATTACACATTGCGTACAGCATTCTGAGTCACGGCAACAGTAACTTCTTCAACAATTTGTGGCGCAATGAGCTGTCGGCCTCTCCCAGGAGCAACTCCCAAATCGCCAGTTAATTCTAACTTCCGAATTACGTTCTCCAATTCGGGTGTGAAAGAGGCTCTTTCCGTATTCCTTTAATGTGTCGATACTCGCGTAGAGCAGCAGCAATGTTGCGTTTTTTTAATTTTTTATTATAAAACAGCATTACGAGTAAAGCCCTGCTCACCTCGAACAGACCCGTGTTGGGTGTCTGCAACTATACTGCACACTGATGCTTGTATTTTAACCCTACGTCGCCGTACCACTACTGGTGTTTAAAGGCAAGTCATAACGCTAACACGAATAACAAAGCAAAACCTCAGCGCACAGTCTCAGCATCATTCCTACGAAGTCGAGTACCCACGCCGTAAATAGTTTTCCGTCTACACTGACTCAAGTAGTGAAAGTTTAATTATAACCATCCTGGATGTGCCAGTCGGTTATATGGAATCAGCGAAATAAGATGGGTCGATGTGGAGGTTTGATAGAGCGCCAGAAATGAGCTATCGTGTTTTTATGAATATGTGACCACTCCGCGAATTAAGTTGCGCGATTGATTGGTGTATCAACGCGGACTCCAACATCTCTACACGGAATGTTGTATCACTCGTAGGTGGAAAAAGTCGTGGGATAGAGATTACTCATATGCAGGTGGAGACAGTATCGCGTACACAAACTGTAAAAGGGCAGCAGTGCATTTGCGGAGCTATCATACATACTGGGGTGACTCATGTGAAAAGGTTTCCGACGTGATTTTGGCCGCACGGCGGGAATTAATAGACTACGACCGCGGAATGGTGGAGCTAGACGCATGGGAAATCCCATTTCGGAAATCGTTAGGGAACTCAATATTCTGAGATTCACAATGTCAAGAGAGTGCCGAGAATATCTAACCACGGGCAACGCAGGCACCGACGGTCTTCACTTAATGACCGAGAGCAGTGGCGTTAGCGTAGAGCTGTCAGTACTAACAGACAAGCAACACTACACGAAAAGCCCGATCTCAGTTGTTAAGAGCTGATGGCAGGGTTTGAGACCCCACGAAGACATGGAAGCAAATTGTCAACAAGGCACTGTGCAAGCTGGTGGTGGCTACATAATGGTGTGGGCTGTGTTTACATGGAATGGACTGGGTCCTCTGGTCAACTGAACCGATCATTGACTGGAAATGGTTATATTTGGCTACTTGGAGACCACTTTCAGCCATTCATGGACTTCATGTTCCCAAACAACGATGGAATTTTTATGACAATGCGGCATGTCACTGGGCCACAACTGTTCGCGATTGGGAAGATCATTCTGGACAACTGGAGCGAATGACTTGGCCACCCATCGAACTTTTACGTGACATAATCGAGGGGTCAGTTCGTGTACAAAATCCTGCACCGTCAACATTTTCGCAATTATGGACGGCTGTAGAGGCAGCATGGCTCAATATTTTTGCATGGGACTTCCAACGACTTGTTGAGTACAGCCCACGCTGGGCAAAAGGAGTTCTGACACGATGTTAGAAGGTATCCCACGACTTTTGTCACCTCATTATAATACGACGTAAGATTAGTTGTTGGAATAATGTCCAAACTGATAGGGAGTGGAGATGAATGTCACTCCTTGTCAATGACAGACTGTTCGAAACCCGACATGACTTGCTGTTGTCAGTGAATGTAGGTCCATCTCAGTTAGTTTACGAGGGCACATTGAGAAGAGACGTGCATGCGTTTGTACGGTTGGAGGCGGGTACCTCACAAAAGGCCATAACAGCGGTACATAAAGCTGTTGGTCATCTATGAGCCAAACAACACAGTAACTTAACAGGACGAATAGCTGGCTCGAGTCGTGTAGTGGGCTCCCATGAGTAGCGACTTTGCCTTATTTCAAATGATGCTAGGTGTCTAGTGAGCCGACGGCTCAATGAGCCGTCTAATCCGCCGTGTGTGGAGAGCATAGTTCAAACCGAAGGTGTTCTGCGATGTTTTGAGCGTGTTTTTCGTATCATTCTTTGGTGCGCTCATTCAGGTTACCCTGAACATGAACTAGGATGTTCGTTTCAACACCCTCGATAATAAATTCATGATGAGTGCATGCTGGACACTTCCAAGATGATAATATCTGAGTTAACAGGTGTGCACGCATACTTTCCTGCTTTGATAAAACGTCAGACGCCCTGTCGCACATCGGCTGGCCCGCTATTTCATCCGATCTTCAGCCCACGCAAAATGTCTAGGACTATTTGGAAGAATAGGTGAAACATAGCAATCATTATCCCCGCAATTTCGTAGCTCTACCGGATTTTAATCATCAACTAACGGCTTCGGTTGGATATGGCATACTTGAAGAAACTGGTGAACACTCTGCTCGCTGCATTGAGGCTGTTTTCAAGGCTACAGGCGGCGCTACACGGCATCAGTGTGATGTCTCCGCCCGCCGCTGTGGCCGAGCGGTTCTACGCGTCTCAGTCTGGAACCGCGCTGCTGCTACGGTCACATGTTCGAATCCTGCCTCGGGCATGGATGTGTGTGATGTTCTTAGGTTATTTAGGTGTAAGTAGTTCTAAGTCCAGGGGAACGATGACCTCAGATGTTACGTCCTATAATGCTTAGAGCCATTGTAACATTTTTTGTGATGTCTCCTGTCTGTATGCTTATGTACTGTAAGAGTTATTTTTCAAAGAAACAGCAAACGAGGTGGTACACTTGTTAAACACACAGGACTTGCATCTGAGAGGAGGAAGTTGAAACTCCCGTCCAACAATTGATTCTGCACGAAGGAAGGTTAGGGTTTGATGCCCTTTCTATCATGGTGTCATTAGACCCTAAGCACAAGCTCGAGTATTGTAAGGATCTAGAAAGAAATCGGCTGTGTAGTTTTCAAATGAATCATCATGCTATTCGCCTTATTCGATGTGGGGTAACAGAGTATCTAAACCAGAATGGTCAGGCGGGGCGAATAAGTTTCTGTCTGGCGTACTTGTAAGAATTTTTTGACCTATCGTTAGATTCCTACGAAATATCTTATGCAACAATCCCTGTATATATAAGGAGATATCAAAAAGTACCCGTTCGGAGGCCGTAAAATCTAGAATCGGTATGCCAATCGGGCAGAATCGCCGTGGGCAGTGAGGCGATCATCCCACCGATGCACCAAACTGAAGATACCCGTTTGCTAAAACACCGTGTCTTGCTGCCTGAAGAAGCTCGTATGTATCACCTGCACATCTTCGTGCGACAGAAATCGTCGACCCTTCAGTGCCTTTTTTAGGGGACCCAAGGCGTGATAATCGCACGAGGAAAGATCAGGACTATAGGGCGAGCGCTCGAGTGTCTCCCACTTGAATTGATGTAACTTCTGCGATACGAAATTCAATATGGGGACGTGCTTTATCATGAAGCAGCAGCAACCCTTATCGTAGTTTTCCCGGACATCTCGCCTTAATTCGACACCGTAATTTCTCCAGCGTTGCGTAGTACCATTCCCCAGGACAGAGACACCATATTCATTTAAATGAGTGAGGCTGATCTTTTAGATCGACCGGCGTCTGGTGTCAAGTCGCGACTAGTACAGACCTTGACGCACCATTCCACAACGGTGGTTTTGACAGACATACTGCCCCATATACATTCTTCATTCTCCAGTGTTTGTCCTAAAGCAACCAAGAAAAGAATAACAGCATATTGGCCCTGTTTGGACGCATTTGGTAATGACGTCGGCATATTTCACATTTACTGCACGCAAGTCGGACACACACGAGTGCCACACTAATGCCTTGACTAGATGGTGGTGCTTATATACCCGTATCGGACTCACACTACGCTGCATTCACGCTGCAGCAACGCCCGCTAACGGGAAAGTTTTGATCGCCCCTTA
Organism: Schistocerca nitens; assembly: GCF_023898315.1. NCBI lineage: Eukaryota > Metazoa > Arthropoda > Insecta > Orthoptera > Acrididae > Schistocerca > Schistocerca nitens. Next base: position 767,741,794 of record NC_064616.1, on the reverse strand, counting down.
TGTATCGTAGAAAAAATCCAAACTGTACTCACTTCCTAGTTGCTTAAGCACGTAGAGCCAACAATGGCGATTGTTCTCTGAGCCTCCTAAAATTATTCGAGAAAAAAGGGTCGCAGTTAGGGAGACGTAACTGTTTTTTAAGATGTCTAAGAATATGCGCTCGCCTGTTTCGGCTTCACTGGCAAAATCTCGAGGTCTCTGGGAAGATACAGCGTTCGGCGACTCGAAATCTCGCTTTGGAAGCAGGGAAAGCCCGTGGGAATGACGTGACACGTGCAGAAATGTTGGTGCGGGCGGCGTTGAGGAAGCTGGCGTCGTGTAAAGGCGAGGAGGAGCTGTTTGGTGAGCCGGGCGGCTTTTCAACTGTGTCAGTCGATAGCGGCGCGCATATCGAGCGGCGGCCGCGCGCCTCGCCTGCCTGCCTGCCTGCCGCTGCCGCTGTTTACCCGCCACCCGCGCTCGGCCTAAAAGCCCACCGCTGCACCTTCCCGACGGCGTCTCCGCTTCCATCTGGACGTTTCACCTAAATTCGGGCTATGTCCACACTCTGTCTTCAGGGAACAAAGCACTTACGTACTTGTCTTTGTATGTTGCAAATAATACAAATAGCACACACGAAAGCATCATTTTATTAAATTATTCATTATATCATAACATCAGAAAATTACGTTTGACGTAATGTGGACGCTTTGGCGGAAGAAAGTTCTGACTCTTATTGCAGAGCAGCTGGGATATAGAAGGAAACTGGTCCAGTGACTATAGTGTATACAGCGTGAACATTGATAACACCGACAAACTGCCGGGATGGGTTCCTGACTGGAAATCGAAGAAAAAAGGTCCTATGAACACTTGTCTGGAAATGCATCGTTGCCATGGTAGGTGGCGCAGAGGAATGACAGTTCCTCTGACCATGTGCCGTGTGTTCGTTGTGTACTGTAGGCTGTGTGATTGACGCAGCGAACTGTACAAACAACCAAAAAGGGCTTGAAATGTTGGATTATGTGGTCCGTGTCTGTGAGGGTACTTGTTTTGGTATATTTTCATATGCTTGGTTGTACACAAACACCATCTCGGCTTGTACGCGATATGAAAACCGAACCATACTGTTACTTACAATATGCTGCGCCAGTCAAATAGCTTGCAACACTATCATTCGTCAGCGCCATCTACTGTGGCAACGATGCATTTCCAGACATATGTTCATAGGACCTTTTTTCTTCCATTTCCAATGAGGAATCTGTCCTTGCAGTTTGTCGGTTTTAATAATGTTCATCCTGCATATCAGACAGTACTCACACAATTTTAATTTATTGGCTGTACTAGTTTCGACTGTTCAGTCGTTGTCAAAAGCCCATAACATTTATTGGCCGATGGCTGCTTAGTAGTATGGTGGGAGTAAACATATCCCCTAGACTCCAACTAAAGGGTCAGGTCCTCAGAGCATGACAGCAGTGAACATCTCCAGACTCCGACTAAAGAATTAAGTCCTTAGAGTAAGGTAGGAGCCAACATACCCTCGAGGTTCCCACTAGAGTCCTTTAATAGGAAATTTGAGGGTATGTTCTCTCCTATTGTTGTGGGACATTTTTCCAAAACTGCTCCATAAACTTATTAATAAATAATTATTTCAATCAGGATACCCAGTCGACTTAAATTTTTAATGTTGCATGAAAGTATGCACACAATTAAATTTAGTACCAACAATCGCAGATATGAATCATAGTCTTTCCTTTAAGTCTGCCGGCCGCGGTGGCCCTGCGATTCTAGGCGCTTCAGTCCGGAACCGCGAGACTGCTACGGTCGCAGGTTCGAATCCTGCCTCGGGCATGGATGTGTGTGATGTCCTTAGGTTAGTTAGGTTTAAGTAGTTCTAAGTTCTAGGGGACTGATGACCTCAGATGTTAAGCTCCAAAGTGCTCAGAGCCAATTGATTTTTTTTGACTGATGACCTCAGATGTTAAGTTCCATAGTGCTCAGAGCCATTTGAACCATTTTGAACCAAAAACACCAAGTAATCGCCGAGGGTATGGCAGGAGAAGAGAGAGTGCCCAGCATGCAGTAAACTTTCAGAAAATGAGAAGGTTAAATAATGCTTTTTAGAAAAGATAGCCGGCCGAAGTGGCCGTGCGGTTAAAGGCGCTGCAGTCTGGAACCGCAAGACCGCTACGGTCGCAGGTTCGAATCCTGCCTCGGGCGTGGATGTTTGTGATGTCCTTAGGTTAGTTAGGTTTAACTAGTTCTAAGTTCTAGGGGACTAATAACCTCAGCAGTTGAGTCCCATAGTGCTCAGAGCCATTTGAACATTTTTTTTAGAAAAGATAAGATTTACAACGGCAAGAGAAAAACATGGCGCACTCAGCATGGGAGATGGTCAGTGCACACCGAAGGTCACAGGTGTAGATATTTGAATTTTGTAAGGAAGCCCACGAGTAATTATGCTGGTAGTGGGGTTGACAATTCATGCGTACGTATATGCAGCAGTTTTGTTTGTTGGAAATGCGAAAACAAACATATAGTAGGAGAGAATTTCTGTCTTCTGCCCCTGTCTAAGATAAAATTACGTAGTATTAACGGTGACAGTTATTTTAGGAGAAGGGACATTGTTGCAATTGTTATACACTTTTAATTGGTTGTAACCCAGAAAGTATAATGAGACTGTTTACTGAGATTATGGTGCTGGCAGACCAACTTGATTTTGTGGAGGAGAAGAGAAAGACACTTCATTTAGGGCATGGAATAGCATACTTCTTCGTTACAGGGGAAATAAGGGAATGAAGAAATATGTCTTCACTTCAGAACTAATGAAAGATACTGGGGAGCAACTTAGTATAGTCAACCACTACTACAGCCATTCTCTGCATCCGAGTATCAGCATAGTGGTAAGCATGAGCCATATTTGAGTATTTCATGAGGAGGGGACCGTGAAGCTGTTTGTTTCTAGTCAAAGTTTCGATCTTTTTAACTAATTAATACCCGCACTCAGTATGCTCTTGTGTGAGAGAACCGGTGCTTGTTCGTACTCTACTGGGTCTTTCCTTTAAATTATTAACTTATTCTGCAATCATTGGCAATTATTGTGGATTCAATTTTTGTATCATTCTATCTCAAACCACTCACCTGTGGCACGGTCTTTCATACACGTTTTTGCATCCTTGTGCCCTTTCGTAATTTTTTTTTGTTTATTCAGTGATTACAATCATATAAACGCAACTAGGAATAAATCAGATTGTCACAATGTTGTTTACTTTCATGTAGTTGCTTGATGGAAACCCTTATCAATATATCTGAGAGTTGTGGTACTCACATTTAATGTTCATTTGGGCCACTCCTACTTAATTCGGATAGCCAGTTGCGCGACTTTGCTTTTTCATCCCCGCGATCTCATGGGCAGCAATTGGTTCACTGTCTACATCACTGGGCTCCCCCTTGTAGTGCCTCAGAGGCATGATAAATGCTCAGCCGACACCTCACACTATCGTAGTACAATGCAGCTACTGGTTAAGTAAAATTATAGGCTATTGATAACAACTGAGAAGTTGAAACTGGTACGGACGACAAATTAAAATTTAGTGAACATTAACTGATTCAAACATCATGGTCAAAATTAATGAGTTAACAGGAATGAAAGAATTCACACACACACACACACACACACACACACACACACACACACACACACACACACACACACAATGTTTCTTGAAGTGCAACAGCTTTGCCTCTGCTGGTTTTATTTATTTCTGGATACAACACAACCAAGTAAATGATTATACAGCAATGTACTGAAGTCACTATCATATCTCACTACAAATATTAATACGATATTGTAGTGCCAGAGTTGTTAAGAAGAGCGATGCAGTGTTCCTTCGGATATGCATACCCATACTGAGGTGCAAGTTTCCATAAACTGCGCGACTGCTACGGTCGCAGGTTCGAATCCTGCCTCGGGCATGGATGTGTGTGATGTCCTTAGGTTAGTTAGGTTTAAGTAGTTCTAAGTTCTAGGGGACTTATGACCTCAGCAGTTGAGTCCCATAGTGCTCAGAGCCATTTGAACCATTTTTTTCCATAAACTATGTATACGAGTATTTTACAGACAGGTCGCTTCTTCTTTTCTTAGCTTCAGAATGAACACAAAATCAACACGCTATGATATTCGTAGCTTGATTAGGAGTGTTTTTGAGTGGTGTCATATCAAGAGACCATGATCTCCCACGGCTCGTTAATTATTAACCTAGTAATGTTGCTTAATACATGTGGGGCAGTCGCGGGTAGATACAAACAGTGAAAATGAATCATTAAACTACTCATTACGTTCTTATGAGGTCATTATACGATGTGTCCAGGGAAAGATAACCGAAACTTTTATAACAAATTAAATGAGTAATACAACAGCCTCGAAGCCACCGTATACAATTTTGTTGCAGCACTGATCAGTTCCTGTTTTGATAATTTACAAAAGTTTCTTTAAAACGATAGTTTAAAATGTTACGACTACGATCACAATGCGAAGAAATGCGACGCCTCGTGAACTATAACAGATGCTGTTCCATCCCGGTAGGTTGTTATACTATTTTAGCTTATATCATACAGGTCTGTCTTGTGTGGAGTCACTAAAGGGAAGTGTGGAAGATAGGGTGTAACGTCCTGTCAATGATGTTGTCATTACAGACGGACCACAAGCTCGGATTGAGAAATGAAATTGGCCATGTCCCGGAATTTGCCTTTGGCGGTATAGAAAATCACGGAAAATGTAAGTCTGAGTGGCTCTTCTCCCGAATACCAGTCCAGTGTCTTAAACACCGTGGCGTCTCCCTCGTTTGGTGAATGGAGTCTCTTAAGTGAAACTCTTCACTTATTTTCAAATGATGCATCCCAGTGGCTTCATGTTTTGCAACTAAACTGACCATGAGACAGAATTATTGCACTCAATGCGTAAACTGCACACAATTTCTCATAATGTGCGGAAACCATATGAGTTTACGAACTATCGGCAGCATATCCTCCAGGTAATGTGAGAGAATATTTCTAAGGTATATTTTGTAGACTTATCGACTGAGACCTAATGGAAGTGTAATTGTTAGATATTTAGCCCCTAGAAACTACTGGCTCCTGATACCAAACTTCTCAACAACTATTCCTCTGTAAGATTGTCTATGGAAATCACATCCACGCAGTATAAAGTAGACTCCCATATTTCAACCACAAGCTAACAAGGAAAATAAATTCTGTCAATGTTATAATTTATGGCATAATCTCCGCTGTTCACTAACGAACGAGTGTAAACTACCTTTAAAACAATATTTCTTTGGATAATTATATAGTTTATGCTTTAAAGTAAGGATAAACGTGTCTGTTGATTCTGGAACAAGCCAAATTGTTTCGGAAGCTCCCCCAAGCCACAACCACACTTTTCAGGGCTTAAGCAACGGACTCGGATATCTCTCTCTGGCAAGTGAAAATTGAGTGGTGTTAGTGCGTGCTACACCCGTAATTGTTACTCAGACGCAGATTACGTATTTAACTCCATTGTGGTTGCCACTTCCCTCACGGTTTTTTTTGCGATTTTTACTTGTATAAAACAACAGTCACTGCTGGAGAAATTTCGGTGAGTTAGAGACAAAGTTCCATTCTGGAGACGGCAATATTTGTTCGTCAGTTAATTAGTTAGTGACCCGATCGACAGTGTTGGTGGTTACCACCCGCGTCCTCTCTCAGTCTACGTAACTACGCTATTTTCCTGCCTATGCTATGAAGTAAAAAAAAAAAGGTAAGTAAAACAATGTGCCTCCAAGATAAAAAGTTGCACAAATTTATCGATGGACTTTGTCCAACGTTCTTTCACTGAGTGTCTTGCACCCTTAAGAAAGACTCCGAACGGTATGCTAAACAATCATGCCCGATTCTAACAACTTCACTGGATCCTAAACATTTTCTATCCGTAAGAGGAGGAAGTCAATTGGCGCAAAATATGGTAAATAGTATTAGTTTCCGCTTAACAACCCCCAAGAAGCACCTTTTTGGCAGATACATTGTTTTAATGCTTTATTTTCCTTTGCAATTCAGTTCTCTCTTTCTTCACACTTTTTACACAAATTTTATCCAGAAGACTAAAGAAGATTCGCCAGTTACTATTTTGGAATTTACAAGATAATCAGTAAGGTCAACGCCTTTCGTACTCTAGAAAACACTGTCCATCCTTCGACAGTGGCATCATTTGTGTGCCAATGGCTCAAATGGCTCTGAGCACTATGGGACTTAACATCTTAGGTCATCAGTCCCCTAGAACTTAGAACTAGTTAAACCTTACTAACCTAAGGACATCACACACATCCATGCCCGAGGCAGGATTCGAACCTGCGACCGTAGCAGTCGCGCGGTTCCGGACTGCGCGCCTAGAACCGCGAGACCACCGCGGCCGGCTGTGTGCCAATGGATTTACATACGGCTCTCAAGTGACAGCGCAGCCAACTTCAGTCCATCCACCAAGGGAAATCCCTAGCGGTAATGGATAATGAACCTGCGTCTTCTGCAGGGCAGATACTTCGCCCGCTTACAGCTACGACGATCGTGCAGTTCCTTCCATTATATCTACACGAGCTTGTAAATGCTAAAAACTGATGTATGCGATAGTAAGTATAATGCCTCGAAAAGGTTCTGTGAAACATAGCAGCGTTTTATGCTAAATACAGTTTTACCTTTGATGCCATCGTAGAGCGGCTCTGTTCGTCTCACCCATTTATGTTTAATGTGTAAAATGTAAAACGGGGGGAGTGCACAGCACATCTGACATATTCTAGGGATTCGGATATCTGAGAGCATCTTTCGGTATTCGTAGGTGGAATAAAAAGCCAAGGATCAGAGAGACGGAAGATAATGTGTTTTGGAACGTTTTTGTCGACGCGACGTTGCATAAAAATAGACTTGGAGACGAGATGGAAATGGTGATGGAGAGGCGGGCGTATTGTTTAACATTCGCTCGATGTTTACGTTAGCCTCCGGTTTTCGGCGCGAGATGCGGACAGCATATCACTTTAATATTAAAGAGCGAAACATCGTGCGCTGTAGACGTTCCGTATCTATTTACGGGATTCCCCCGCAGCGATTTTGTCACGTACAGCGCCACAGAATTCACACGAGGAGCTTAACTATTTATGCCGGTTCCCAGAACAAAGCTTCCGTAAACAAAGAATACAGCAGGTATGTGTTATGAAACTGTATTGAACGAAAGGAAAGCACACTTCGGATTGAATTTTTTAACATTCTTGGAGCTCACTAATGGCAGCTGGAATCACACGTTTACAAATACGTCAGTTGTTAGAAACCTAGATCTACAGTACGGTATTTGGTAAAGAGTCCACGAACAGTAAGCGGCTGAACATTTGTGAAACATAAAAATTGTGTTTCGTACTGGATTCAAACCCGTAACCGTACTTTCCGCTAGCAACATGTTATCATTTACGATACTCGCAAACTCTTTCCAGACTGACTCAAAGATTCAAATTGACTCCTCCGTGGAGCTCGAATCTTATTGAGATAAAAAAGTATGAAGTAGAAACTGTGAATCACTTGTGTTCGCTTAGTGCATTTGGAAGCGTATTGGTTGGTTGGTTGATGTTGGGGGAGGGGACCAAACAGCGAGGTCATCGGCCCCATCAGATTGGGGAAGGATAGGGAAGGAAGTCGGCCGTGCCCTTTCAAAGGAACTATCTAAGAATTTGCGTGAAGCGATTCACGAAAATCACCGAAAACATAAATCAGGATGATCGGACGCGGATTTAACCGTCGTCCTCCCGAATGCCAGTCCAGTGTGCTAACCACTGCACCACTTCACCCGTTGGCAGCGTATTGCCCACATAATGCGTGGATCCGAGTTTGATTTCAGTCTGCTGTGAAAGTTCAACTTGTCGCAAATATCGGTCCAAGCATGTACACCAACAAAGAGAAAAAAATTCCCCATTCAAAGTTAGCCTCGATGATGGCAAGTTTACTCAGAATTTTAGAGGTTATAAATATTCTAAATATCAGATCCTTCCCGTGATTAAACCAATAAAGGGACATGATAACCTTGCTGAGGAAATTAGGAATTTGCACTGCAATTTTCTACCGTGTGTTAGTTTTGTAAACTCTGAAGGTAAAATAAGTACATCACGATTTATTATTTTTGACGTTTCTCACATTAACAATTGTTAACATATTCTCACCTGTTTTTTGCCACTGTACAATGTTCGTGATTGTTTATTCGGCGTTTTACTAGACAGACGGTCGGACTATTGATCGACCTTTAGCTTGTACATCATTGGTAGGAACAGTGCTAGGGTTTGACGTAACAACGGCACCAATGTCAGAGGTAATAACAGGACAAACAGTGCAAAGCACAACTTCGTCTAGTAACAAAAAAACTGGCTTTACACCACCACTGAATTATTACATGCGCCGAAGTCCGACATAGTAAAACAGATGTCCAGCGTGGCGTATGTCACAACAAAGGTACAAAGCCATACCGAGAAACAAGCTTCTAAAGAACACTGAGGAAACGCAACTGTAAATAATAAAAAGACGATCTCTCACATCGTTACGTAAATAAGTACAGCCGCATCTTGACCGTCCTTTTCAGTTAGATTCGTTTCCCATCATTATTCAGAATAATGATAATTAGGGACGGGAATATGACTGATATTACTTTTATGATATTACAAACAGAATTTTTTACTGTTGCTTTCTGTTTCTGCGGACAGAGAGAGACATATATCTTCGGGCATTAACGTCAGTGTGTTGCTATTCAATGCATGGAATGAAAGAGATTCTTCAGAGCAGCGCGGTTTCCACAGTTTTTCTTGACGTTATTTTGTGAATAATAATTTACAGTTACTTGTTGTACGTTTTTTAAGCTGGCGCTTCAATCAGAAATCGAAATCACAACAACCGCATGTAAAAAAGAAAGTTGTGCAACTGATATATCCAGGGATGCAACTCACTGATAACATAGCTATAGTGGCGTCATCGTACCCATCAACGCAGCGACTCTTGGTCGTTATGCGCCCAGGCCAGCATGCTAAGTTCGGTCTCTCAAGAAATCCCCGACATGCACAGACATCCCACAGAAGACACAACAGGAAAACTATGCACTGTATCATGTCAGAAAAATGTGGAATTTTTGCTAAATTTGAGTGAAAATGATAAGTTAAATAATTAAAAATTATAGGCCGTAAAGTCGAAATATTGGCACAAACTGAGTCCTTCACTATACCATCATGAGCTCATTATCAACTTATATAGTTACAGGATGGAATCAGACACACTATATGTCGTTCTCAGTGATTTTCCTACCACAGTTCTCTGAACCACTTTCTCAGTTTACCGTCACTGGTGGTCTGCAGACGTTGATAGAGCAATTGCGGAGTTGTAATAAACCATATGGTCAAGGGGCTTGCCTCAGTGGTAACACTGGTTCCGTCATATAATCGAAGTTCATGGCTGTCGGGCTTGGTTAGCACTTGGCTGGGTGACCGTCCGGTCTGCCGAGCGCTGTTGGCATCCGGGGTGCATTCAGTCCTTGCGAGGCAAATTGAGAAGCCACCTGATTGAGTAGTAGCCTATAGACTGAGGATGACACGGCGGTCGGTCAGTACCTTTAGGATCTTCCGAGACCTATTCAGACGGAGTGTTTGTAAACCATGTACAATAATTTGGAAGTATGCTGAATGAAAGGACGGAACGGTAATCCAATAACTAACGGATGTAATGGAGGCCGATGTCTTTACCTTTCGCTCCGAGCATTCCCAGACGCTGTCAATTCACTTGTCTAGCCTCACCTCAGTAGCCGTATTTGCTAATGGACGCTTGTGTGGTTGTACTCCACTTCTAGGTAACATGTTAGACTCCTGCTGATGGAAGATATTTTTATCGCCAGTTCTTAGCTGGGAAGGTGAGTCTTCGGAACTACCCTTCAGGGTACCCAGTCAACACAGTAGCCACGTCCATTTCTTATATGTGGCGAAAAACGTGGGTCAAGAGAAAGGATTTCCGGACACCCGTTAGCTGCGAGTCAATTGTGATAATATGTAGAAAATTCATTCTTTCCTGCCGATGCCTTATCATTAGAACGGATGCAGTTCCTTGCGCGGCTGGTTTCTCTGGACTGTTGGTATTGAGGATAAGTTCGATACTCTGGTGTATTTCGACCGTGAACTGTTCCACTGTAGCATGTCATTTCATCTATATACACGGTTAGTGTCATTGTCCTCAAAGATCATTGTCACATGGGTCCTTGCAGGTACCACAACAGCCATTCACAACGGTGGCAGTTAGTAGACTCACAATGTGCTTCCACAGTTAAGGCGCGCGATCAGTTCACGAATTTCACCGTTTTAGGAAGTCGATGATCATCGCATTTTGCACAATGGGTGGATCATTTCCTTGAGCCACTACAACGTGCAGCGACAGGCGCATCTTTGAGTCGCCTTATATAACTGCGAGTGTCTTTCAGAAGCTACTGTCTTCTATTATCTGTGTTAGCTTTGATTGTCAGATTATGTTGGTGCAGTAATAATTTTTGAATCATTCGCCCTGCGGTAGATGACAGCATCAGGGGAGCGTTGAAAATGGCACCCGAAATCGAGATGCGTATGAAACACAAATGTGTCATTAAATTCTTCACTGCTGAACAAATTACGCCAACTGAAGTTCATAGAAGCTAGCTAAAGATGTGTTGAGATGATACAGTAGACGTAAGTAATGTTGGGTGGTGGTTACCGCGTTCCAATGATGGTTAAAAACGAGGTGCACGACAGAGCACTCCCCGGGCGACCCTGCTCGGCTGCTATCCCTTATAATGAACAGAGGATCGATCAACTCATCCGTACTGATCCGCGGATTACGACCAAGAAATCGAGTGCACAACCGAAAGTCTGTTGTATTACAAAGGGTCCCGCACATGCTTACTCAAGACAGAAAAAGAGGATCGTGGAATGAAAATTTGTCGGAACCTCCTGGTCCAACACGAGGCTTAGTTTGACGGGTTTCTGATCATCATCATCATCATCATCATCATCAGAGATGAGACACTATTTCACCAATACGATCCGATAAACAAAACAGAGTCCACTGGGTGGCGACATGCAACTCACCAACAAACTAAAGCTTCACGATGTAGACATCTGCCAGCAATAACGCTACAAGGCCACACTGGCGATGCCGAAAGCTCGAATTTCGTGATTCGGGCTTGACAAAAAGACAAACGTTTGCTTGCAATGCCAAGCCTCATAACAGTTTTGCGACCATGGAACTCATTGCCAGATTTAACTGGACTATCCCACCACATCTACCCTAGAGCCGTGATATAGCTTCTTGAGATTGTCATATCTTTGGGGATATGAGAGGTGGATTACGTGGCCAAAATTTTCCAGACTGAGGCGCTGTCATCGAAGCAGTAAGAGCCGGCCAGTGTGGCCGAGCATTTATAGGCGCTTAAGTCTGGAACCGCGCGACCGCTACGGTCGCAGGTTCGATTCCTGCCTCGGGCATGGATGTGTGTGATGTCCTTAGGTTAGTTAGGTTTAAGTAGTTCTAGGGGACTGATGACCACAGATGTTAGGTCCCACAGTGCTCAGAGCCATTTGAACCATTTGAAGCAGTAAGATAGTAGTTAGCTTTAGATGCTTTAGATTCTACGGTCGTGGCATGCAGGATTTTGTTCATCGTTCACAAAAGCGCATAACGAATGGTGGTAACTATGCGGAACAATGACAGTATGTTAGTGACATCTGTATCTACATCTACACTTTGCAGACCACTATGAACTGCATGGTAGGAGGTACTTCTCGTTGTAGTAGCTACTGGGACTTCTTCCCGAGCCATTCATGTATGGAACGTGGGAAGGATGAATGTTTTAATGTCTCTGTGAACACTGTAATTAGTCTAAGCCTGTCTTCGCGATCCCTACAAAAGCGATATGTATGAGAGTGTATATATTTTTAGACTCTTGGTTTAAAGCTGGTTCCTGAAACTTTGTAAGTGGACTTTCTAGGTGTAGTTTTCATCTGTCTCCAAACATCAACCACTTCAGAGTTTTCAGTATCTCCGTCACGCCTTCCCACGAACCAGCAGTTTTGTGACCATTCGTACTGCCCTTCTTTATAGACATTCAGTACCCCTTGTTAGTACGATCTGGTACAGGTCCAGTACACTAGAACAACATTCTAGGATGGGTCGCACGCGTGTTTTGCAAGCAACCTAATTTCTAGACTGATGGTATTTAATTAATATCCTACCAATGAAACGAAGTCTGTCACCTACTTTACCTACGACTGACCCTATTTGATCGTTCCATTTCATGTCCCTACAGATTGTTACACCGATGTATTTGTATGAGTTGACTGTTCCCAACAGCGACTCACTAATATATAGTCCTGGATACCACGTTTTTCCCTTTTGCGAAGAGCGCATTTTTACATTTCTCAACACATGAAAAAAGTTGCCAGTCTCTGCATTACTTTGAAGTTTTACCAAAATCTGACTGAATATTTGTGTATCGTTATTCAGACGCCAAATGTCTGAGGTTACTATTAAAATTGTCTTCCATGGCGTACTCCTGAAGCTACTTAGACAACTGACGAGGACGCACCCTCGATAACACGCTGTGTATTCCTTACCAAGAAACCTTCAGTCCACTTACATGTTGAACTATTTAAATTTGTTTTTGTACTTTCAGTACATACTGTAATTTCTATGAAAATTGATGGGAGGCATTAGTTTCGGAACGGCCTTCGTTCTCCAGCAGTGCACATGGCGTGATACACGTGAAGAATCATTTTTGTGAAACACGATAGGCTCTTCATTCATACCCAGTAATGAGTGCCGTTGCCGGGGGTCTCAAGTTAATTCCATATTTCCAGAAGAAGTTTGGCATCGTTGCTCAAAAGCGGTATCTAACCTAATTGCGTGCCTATAGACTAACATCTCAGTTGTGTGACTGGAGTCTTTATTTCCTGTCTTAAAATTCATAGTTCATAATAACTGATGGAAAGTCATCTAGTTAAACTGAAGTGATACATTGGGTTCCCCAGTGACATGTTACAAGCCTCCTGCTATTTATAGTCTACGCTATCGGACAAAAAAACAAAAAAGAATGTGAAGCACCCAGAAGACATGTTCGGATGTCAATATGTCGTACACGTACAAATCATCAGCGACTGTGTAAGCGAATAGAGCTACAATTCTTCGTAATAGGTAGAATGACCACCAGAGTGCATTAGTGTCGTTACTGTTTAGTGTTGTTAGAAGGCCTGCTCGGGTATCTAAGTGGCGTGAACGACGTCAGATGTTTACTGATCACTGTTACGGACACGGAGATGCCGCGTACACGTGTGAGACAGCGTTATTAGCACCTGACCCAGTTTGAAAGGGATCAGTCGAATCGTACAGTATTCACATTTGTGGGACATTCGGATGTTACAGTGGCCCGATGTTGTACTGCATGGAAGCGCGACGGTAGGCACACTTTTTGTCAAGATGCCAGTCGGCCAAGTTTGACTACCATAATGAAGGATCGCCCTATTGTGCACCAAGCACATCATAATAATCCCTTCACATATGTGCCTGCCATCCGGAAAGAAGTAATGGACTCCCTGCAACATTCTGTGCTATCCCGCACAATTGGTCGGAGACTAGCAGCAGCAGCAGGACTACAGAATTACCATCCCATGCGTAGAATGCAGTTCACACCACAACATGAACGGCTGCGTTTGGAGTAGTGCGGTGACCGGTAAGCATGGATTCCTGATGAATGGCGTCGCACTTTGTTCGGCAATGAATCGCGTTTCTGCACTACGCCCGATGACTGTTTTTGGCGAGTGTTACTCCTAACGTCACAGTATGCGGAACCATCGGGTATGACTTCAGGTTGCGGCTTGTAGTGATTGAGGGAACTCTGGCGGCACAACGGTACGTCACGGACATCCTGCGTCCCCATGTGTTACCTTTAATGCGACAGTACGTGTTGCCACTTTCCAACAGGACAATGCTCATCCACACATGGCACGTGTCTCTTAACGTTGAGGTGCTCCTGTGGCCAGCAACGTTCCCAGATCTGTCCCAGGTAGAACATTTGTGGGCCGGAACAGATATCAAGGACAAGTGAGAACAGCTTGCCTCAGGAAAGAATACAGTGCTTTCAGGACACCCTTCCCAAGTGAGTCATTGCATTTATCCAAGCCAAAGGCGATGCAACGTCATACTTATGAGTGGGCTCGTATTGCCAAGTTCTTTTCAATTTGAATCGACTTTGTAATCACTGAAGCAACATCACATACTCTCTCAATTCGTGAACTTTCATTTAGTTTCCTCTTTCTCTTCTGGGTGCTTCAATTTTCGGCAGACAGTGTATGTTGTTGACTCAAATATATATGAAGAAATGACCATTGTAATAAAATACGAGGGTTGTCCAGAAACTAAGTTCCGATCGGTCGCGAATTGGAAACCACAGTGAAAACCAGAAACGTTTTATTTGCAACAGCTAGGTACACCTTCCACCTACTTCTCTACATAGTCGCCGCTCCAACTTTGAGTTTTGTCGTAGTGTTGTATCAACTTTCCAATATCCTCGTCATAGAAAGCAGCCGCCTGTGCTTTCAGCCAGTTATCTGCACTGGTCTCCAGCTCGTTGTCAATGGAAAAATTTTGTCTTCATAGCCAGCGGTTCTTGTGAGCAGGGATGAGACTCAGGGGGAGCCAATTACGGATTGTATTGTGGGTGATCAAACACTTCTCATCGGAAACGTTACAGGAGCGTCTTCATTGCCCCTGCAGTGTGCGGCCGAGAATTGGCACGAGTCCGCAGCTCGTGGTCGTGCGGTAGCGTTCTCGCTTCCCACGCCCGGGTTCCCGGGTTCGATTCACGGCGGGGTCAGGGATTTTCTCTGTCTCGTGATGACTGGGTGTTGTGTGATGTCCTTGGGTTAGTTAGGTTTAAGTAGTTCTAAGTTCTAGGGGACTGATGACCATAGATGTTAAGTCCCATAGTGCTCAGAGCCATTTGAACCAGCCAATTGGCATGAAGAAGGAATTGCTCGACAGTTGTGTTATGTGGGCTGCATGACACAGGCGAAATCTCTAACCAGGCCCTCATACTGGACGGAGGACGCTATTCCCTGCACATCTTTACGTGCGCACTGTTCACCCAAAACTGAAAAGAGCGGCGCGACACGATCCATGGGCGTACTAGAGACACTGCCCAACACATATGTGCAAAGCTTTACCGGATTTCCCAAGTGATTTCCATTTCGCGACTGATCGGAACTTACTTTCTAGAGAGCCCTCGTATCAGAGCTCGCACGAGGACATTTAGGTTTTCGTTGTTGCAATAAGCAGTTGGAGAGTGGAATGGTCGAGAAATGGTCTGTAACTTGTTCCATGAACCCTCTACCGAACACTTCTACATCTACATTTATACTCCGCAAGCCACCCAACGGTGTGTGGTGGAGGGCACTTTACGTGCCACTGTCATTACCTCCCTTTCCTGTTCCAGTCGCGTATGGTTCGCGGGAAGAACGACTACCGGAAAGCCCCCGTGCGCGCTCAAATCTCTCTAATTTTACATTCGTGATCTCCTCGGGAGGTATAAGTAGGGGGAAGCAATATATTCGATACCTCATCCAGAAACGCAACCTCTCGAAACCTGGACAGCAAGCTACACCGCGATGCAGAGCGCCTCTCTTACCAAATAACCCTGTGACGAAACGCGCCGCTCTTCTTTGGATCTTCTCTATCTCCTCTGTCAACTCGATCTGGTACAGATCCCACACTGATGAGCAATACTCAACTATAGGTCGAACGAGTGTTTTGTGAGCCACCTCCTTTATTGATGGACTAAATTTTCTAACGACTCTCCCAATGAATCTCAACCTGGTTCCCGCCTTACCAACAATTAATTTTATATGATCATTCCACTTCAAATCGTTCCGCACGCATACTCCCAGATATTTTACAGAAGTAACTGCTACCAGTGTTTGTTCCGCTATCATATAATCATACAATAAAGCAGGGCTTCCCAACGTGTGGTCCGCGGACCCCTTAGGAGTCCGCCGGCTCTTTCTAAGGGGTCCGCGGCCACCTTTCACCAAAACGTGTAAAATAATGAGTAAAATTATTGAATAAAAATGTGAAAATCAGATTCATCACTATTTTTATTCCTGTGAAAAATGTGTGTATAGCATCCGAAAGTCGGCAATAACATTCGATCTTTGGCAATAATATTTGACAGTCGGAGGTTCGAGTCCTCCCTCGGGCATGTGTGTGTGTGTGTGTGTGTGTGTGTGTGTGTGTGTGTGTTGTCCTTAGCGGAAGTTAAACTTAGGTTAATAGTGTGTGAGACCAGGGACTGATGACCTCAGCAGTTAAGTCCCACAGACTTTACATACATTTGAACATTTTTCTTCGGATTTCACGAAAAACAACACACACACACACACACACACACACACGACTGTTCCTAAATATGCATGCTCCTTACACAACAGTTGCCAAACAGTGGAAGTGAACAGACCACAGGCGGCAGCTTGTCAACAGCGAACAGTTTGGACGTGACGTCGATTGCTCTAGGAGGAAGGCAGCTCCAACGTGTGAAATATCAATTACCATGTAATATTAATCAGGCTATAGTGTATGGAACAAAGGGAGTAATTCCACTAGTAAGTGTCTGGATACAGTGGGAATTCAAATTGGATCGTTAATTTCAAGTTGTTTTCATACATCTCTAAACCAAAGTGTAGTGGACTGACAAGGCAGCCAGTCCACAGGGACGGGTAGCCGATAGGGCACGCGTACACACACGCCGACTGGCGCGAAGTCTGGATCAGGATTCGTAATGAATGTGATAAAGAAAAGAACGTAGCTACTAGAACACTTAACTTTTATATCGTCCTTTGGTATACAGCATTCTTGATGATACAAGTGAGACTATCTTGAGATACATGCAATGGTACAAATGGCGCCTTGCTAAGTCGTAGCCATTAACTTAGCTGAAGGCTATTCTAACTGTCTCTCGGCAAATGAGAGAAAGGCTTCGTCAGTGTAGTCGCTAGCAAAGTCGTCGTACAACTGGGGCGAGTGCTAGTACGTCTATCGAGACCTGCCTTGTGGTGGCGCTCGGTCTGCGATCCTGACAGTGGCGACACGCGGGTCCGATATGTACTAATGGACCGCGGCCGATTTAAGCTACCACCTAGCAAGTGTGTTGTCTGGCGGTGACACCACACAAAGACTATTGATTCTTCGGAGGAGTGGAGGGGGGCATTGGGAACATGGCACTTGCATTAAGAAGCTTTCAGTTCCCATGGGTTTTGCTCTGAAATTTAAAGTTACTGTGCTTTTGACTGACTAGGGGTCCGCCATGGATTTCCGACTGAAGGAGGGGTTCGCCAGCTGAAAAGGTTGGGAGGCCCTGCAATAAAGGGTCCTTCTTTCTATGTATTCGCAATACATTACATTAGTTAGGCGTGAATTGCAGAGTAATAGTGTAGACTGTGCTAGGCGCGAGGTGAGGAAGCAGCGCAGAGGGCGACGCTGGACGTACCTGTCATGAGGGCGCTGGAGGAGGCGGCGCCGGCGCTGGCGCTGCCGGCGGGCTCCGCGTCGCCATCGTGGGCTGGCGTCGCCACGCTGCTCTACAGCCTACCCGCAGCGCTCATCCTACTCTGCTGCCGTCGGCGGCCACTCTGGCGGGGCTGGGGCTGGCTACGAACACCACCATCACTCTCTCACCTCCTCCTTCCCTACTCACACTCCGAGCTGGTGCTACTACCGACCAGGCGAGAGGGCGCGAAAAACGACGACGATACGACGTAACAGCAGCCAGCGATGAGCGTGCAATGCGTATGCAGTTGTATGAGCTGCTGAAGCCACGAATGTAGAGAGTTGTTCACAGCCTTTTCGTACACGCTTCGTTTCACAGATGTGCAGTGTGACGTGTCGAATTAATTTTGTCTTCAGAATGAGATTTTCACTCTGCAGCGGAGTATGCGCTGATATGAAACTTCCTGGCAGATTAAAACTGTGTGCCGGACCGAGACTCGAACTCGGGACTTTTTCCTTCACGGGCAAGTGCTCTACCAACTGAGCTACCCAAGCACGACTCACGCCCCGTCCTCACGGCTTTACTTCTCCCAGTACCTCGTCTCCTACCTTCCAAACTTTACAGAAGCTCTCCTGCGAAACTTGCAGAACTAGCACTCCTGAAAGAAAGTCTCGGTCCGGCACACAGTTTTAATCTGCCACGAAGTTTCATATCAGCGCACACTCCGCTGCGGAGTTAAAATCTCATTCTGGAAACACCCCCCAGGCTGTGGCTAAGCCATGTCTCCGCAATATCCTTCCTTTCAGGAGGGCTGGTTCTGCAAGTTTCGCAGGAGAGCTTCTGTAAAGTTTGGAAGGTAGGAGACGAGGTACTGGCAGAAGTAAAGCTGTGAGGACGGGGCGTGAGTCGTGCTGGGGTAGCTCAGTTGGTAGAGCACTTGCTCGCGAAAGGCAAAGTTCCCGAGTTCGAGTCTCGCTCCGGCACACAGGTTTAATTTTGTCTTGACGGAATCAAATGAGTGACGTCGCATGGTAAGTTGGAGACTCGTAACCGAAACTGAGTGCGGTAGTGCAGGTGTCTGTTTTTTCAGACACCACGCAGAATCCGAAGCTGTGATACATAATATGTAAACTGAAGGTGAAGTGGGGAGAAAGGAAAGGAAAACGAAGGTACTCGTCATTTCACCTGCATTGGGAATTTATGCAGTGTCAGCGGGGCCGTGTGAAAAACTGTGCAGGACCGGAATTCGAACCCCGTGTCGGTCCGGCACACATTTTCACTCTGCGCAGCTGACTCCGCATAAATTCCCGATGCAGATAACATCATTAGTTTCCTCCTTTTCCTTTCGACTCCGTCTACCTTAAATTTACACACAATCAACATTTAGGTTTTCACGATTTCCCAAAATCGGTGAAGGCAAATGCTGGGATGGTTCCTATGAAAGGGCAGGGATGAGTCAATCCCCCACTCCTCCCCCAATCCTTTCCTTTCCAAGTTTGTAATGACATCCTTGTCGACTGCTCTTTAAACCTTCCTTCCTTCGTAATGAAAACGTGGTTCGAGTTAAGACCACCTATTCCGATCACGTTTTCCACGTTTTATTTAGCATCGTACTAGACGAATACAGCATTGAAGTCATAAAGGAGGATGCTTTCCATTACATTTAGCCTCACCATCCCAAATAACTCCCGCGTCCGGCCATCCTGATTTAGGTTTTCCGTGATTTCCCTAAATCACTCCAGGCAAATGCCGGGATGGTTCCTCTGAAAGGGCACGGCCGACTTCCTTCCCAATCCTTCCCTAATCCGATGAGACCGATGACCACGCTGTCTGGTCTCCTTCCCCAAACCAACCAACCAACCAACCCAAATAACTTTTTGTCCAGGAGCAAAATAAAAAATTTATCACGCCACTGTTGCTTAGCTACCAGGAGGACATTAATCATTATAATTGCCTTTGTTGTCACTTTCGTCGTTACGAAGACGTGAACAGCAGTACTTTTTTAAATAGCGTCCTATATTTTCTATTCGGTAATCCATTTCCTTTCCTCAGTAACTGTTCTCTCCTCAATACCTGTTCAAAAACGTATCACATTCTCGCATTCACAAGAAACAGACAGAAATACTAGTCATCTATGGAGAATGGCAGTCTTCTGAATGACCGGTGTACATTTTCCTTGTGTTTCCTATTGTCTTCTGTTGGTTACCCCAGGAACCTGCACTGTGAGTCAGTTTTGTGTTAAGTTTTTAATAACGCCATATTTAAGTGAATGGTGTACAGTGATACGTTTTTGAACGGACCTTGAAGAGACGAAATGGATTACTGAAGAAACAAATATAGTGCGCTATTTACAAAAGACGTACTGCTGTTCATACCTTTATAACACAAAAAATTAAAAGGAAGGCAATCAACCTGGTTAATACCCCCTGGCACTAAGAAAAATTTGCTTGATACATTTTTTATTTTCCTTTTTTTTTAGAAAAAGTTATTTGGGGTGACCAAAATAAATGGGACAACCTGTAAAATGAGAAAAGTTAGAGTCGACGTCGAGGTCATTAGAGAACGAGCAATATCTTAGTTGGAAAGGATTTGAGGAATTGAAAGTTTGGGAGAGTAGAAGAAATTGGCCATAACCCTATTAAGGAACCATCGCGGCATCTGCTGGATGCAGGAAACCTAAAGAAAAATGACTGAAGGAGGGTGATTTGAACTGCATTGCTCCTCAATATGAGTGCAGTGCATTACGCCCTTATTCAGCTCATTTGGTCAGATCTGAGAGTGCGTTCAGCGTCTAAACATCATTATATACACGTGAGAGTATAAGTATGAGCGTAGGATGATATTACACCCCCAAAATAGTAATGGGAGCTTAAATTAAGCTGATGAAAATTGGAAACTACGCCTTTTTCAAAGAATGTTCCTCGTAATCCCATAAATTTGTTAGTATTCACGGTCAGTGGTGTATCTTACCAAAGTGGCAAGGTCCAGAACACTTCCACGCTGCTCAAATAATGCACTGCATGGCATATAAAGCTGTGCAGAAATACGTTGCATCTACACAGAACACTCAACGTGATACGATGTTTACTTTCGTGACTTCAGCTGCATAAATTTACGCAATCAAGATAAACGATGTTCAGGTTACAGACCACTGCGTGAAGCCTGGGAAGGATTTTCATGTCACCGAAATATGTCTCATAATGTTTTATGAATATGGATCTACAGTGTAGGATTCGGGACTGGATTAACTGAGAAGTAAAGATTGATTTGAACCGACGAAAGGATATTTTGAATGACACAAGGTGGAACAGAAAATTTAAAATATTTTGTGATCTGAAATTTTGGACGTTCACAAGGCCATATTCAAAATCCTACTAATCATTTTTGAGAATGGATTACATAACCTTACGCTGCATTCATGTAATTTCACATTATAACTGTTGATCAAGGATGTAATCCCCTCGTTATCTTCCAGTTAGTATGTTCCGAGAATTTCGCAGAAATGTTCAGATTAAGAGGTAGAACATGTCCGCAAGAAGTAGCGAAGGGCGACAACTACAGGAAAGATGCTTTCTAATTTCTGTCGCGATTCACATTCGACGTCTATCGTGTTGCTCGTGGGTAAAAAATATGTGTGTAGGATATTTGATCCATTTTTGCTAATTATTAATAAAATACCCTCCGACACTAAGTGCTGCAAAAGCTAAAGCGACCACGGATAGAAATTTTGTACATCGAGCATTTTATGCTGGGACCGAAACAGATACTGGTAAATTAGATACAGCATTTAACTCTGAATTGTAAATTGTGGCAGTGATAAGATAACTGGGCCACGAGAGGGAGCAAACAAAATGTCAGACTCACATTGGAGACGGCTCGATTCCATACCGGTCCCCCTAATGGAATATTTTGTTATTCCCTGCATCGACCACCAATGTGTTCCTCATAAGTATTCACAATCTATTTGTGGTAAATGAAATAAATTGCAGCAGCTTCGTTAGCACTAAATAAAAATAAAAAAAACTAGACTACGGATTCAATGTGCCTACTATAAACTAAAGTTAAGTTCGGCCTGTTCAATATTGAGCTTAGTGCATATTTGAAATTTTATTTGTGGCCAAAGAACTTTTACCTTCATTTGCGTATGAGATCAGCGCAGTGTACCGATGGAACCTCATAAGTAGCTGCTTAGACGAATGACATATTAACATCAATTACCACGCTATTTACTGAAACCATGTAAACTAATATCCCGGCCGAACTGATACGGAAACAAGACAATGTTTTCTCCAATAGTATACTACGTCTCTGATCGTTTGCAGTTCTGCGTAAGTACTGCGTTTCTAATAACATATCTGTAGACGGGACAGTTAGTAATATGGAAAGAGAGAATTAATATGATATACGGCTTTGACAGAAGATATTAAAATGTTTCAGTTTTAATTAACACAGTTTTTTTAATTATTTGATGTCCGAAAGCGTTTTGCCAGTTTCCGTACTTGACACAGAGAGAGTAGAAACTCGATCCCGGTATCAGTATGTCAGAGACCAAACGCCCCTCGAGTAGTTGAGATTTGTCTTCTACTTTTTATTTGTTGTGTATGAATCTCTTTGTTTTGTGCAGTACTAGTTACTCAAACTGATTACTTCTGGTATTTTGCATCTCGCTAAAAACAGAATTATTTTGTTTCCCACGAAAACTACAACAAAAACTTGATTAACTTTTCACCATAGCAGTACTTATTACCAAGTTATGGAGTGTGTGGGTAAGTATAGTAATTCTCAGTCAGAGGTATTTAACGACATATTACACTTGTCAGAACTTGAAAAGTGACATGTCGTTGACGTGATGCCGTCAAAACAAAGGTATCCTGTTTCTTACGTACTGTCTTGGCAAAAAAATTATGTCTCAGATTTTTTTCCAGAATGATACGCAATAGAAAATAGGTAAAAGGAGAACAGAAGCTTTCACATTGTGGTGCTACAGAAGAAAGCTGATGATTAGATGGATCGATCACGTAACTAATGAAGAAGGACTGAATCGAATTGGAGAGACCGGACGGTGTGGCCGAGCGGTTCTAGGCGTTTAAGTCTGTAACCGCGCGACCGCTACTGTCGCAGGTTCGAATCCTGCCTCAGGCATGGATGTGTGTGATGTCCTTAGGATAGTTAGGTTTAAGTAGATCTAAGTTATAGGGGACTGATGGCCTCAGATGTTAAGTCCCATAGTGCTCAGAGTCATTTGACCATTTTTTTTTTTTTAATTAGAGAGACAAGAAATTTGTGGCGCAACTTGACCAAAGGAAGGGATTGGTTGATAGGACACATTCTGAGACATCAAGGGATCACAAATTTAGTATTGGAGAGAAGTGTGTATGTTGGGGGGGGGGGGGGCACTAAAATCGTAGTGTGAGAGCAAGAGATGAATACAGCAAGCAGATTCTGAAAGATGTATGTTGGAGTAGTTATTTGGAGATGAAGAGTCTCGCACAGGATAGAGTAGCACGAAGAGCTGCATTAAACTAGCCTTTGGACTGAAGACCATCACCGCAACAACAACAACAACAACGCTGTAGAGTTTCTCTCTATCTCTATACCTCCTTCGTAGTTCTTTAAGTAATAAAAAATACACAGATGTTTATGATGGTTTCTGCCTTGATAATAACGCTAAGATGAACAGAGTATAGGGACTAGCCATTTAATGAGAAATTGCAGTTCATCTAGGTAACTTTTGCTAATTTTACTCTACGTATACCGATACATTCACCGAGATTGCTGTTTATTATGTTTGACATAATCACAGATTCTCTTGCTAGACGTTCAAGTCCATTCTCGTTCCGGAGTTGACATTCAGTGTATACCTACATACCATACTGCAGTGCCTTTGTTGTACAGAAGTACGGCGCAACACATAGTTGACGACATATGGAAGTTTGGGTTCGGTAGTGAAGAGCGCTCGGATAGCCTAATATCAGGGCGAGCGCTCGTGATAAGCGGGAGTCCATGTTCGAGTCTTGGTCCGGCACAAATTTTCATTGTCGTCATTCCATTACACAGCTGATGGTTGTCCATATTAGCCACTGCGAATATAGTTTGTCTATTCAGTTGGGGAAGTGAGTACAGGGCTACCGGACGCGCCGTACGGTCCTGTCTTCGAGTCACAGCCCGAGGCGCAGCTGAGTTGAGCGCTCCCTCTCACATCAGTACGTACTCCTAGTGTAGGGCCATTCCACACCATTGGCGCCTCTTTTGCAGAATTAGAGAGCGGGAAGCAGATCCCAGTGCTCGTGGTGATTAATTGTGGCGTTTCTGGAATTTATGGTAACACAGTTACCTGATCTTCGCTGTTTTCGAATTTAAAGCTCGATAAGCATGCGATTTTCTTTTTCCATCCTGGCGGCACAGGGTGTCTACACCGGATTCAGTGTTGTGGTTTCGGAGATCTGTTTTTATTTATCTATTTGTTTTTCTGGCGGAGTCCTGCTTTTACCAACCAGGTCCGCTCCTTATGAGCGTTCAGTGATTTCGTGTGTGGGACTTTTACCTTCGGCTACTTGCCATTCCTACTGTTAAACTGCAGTTTTGATGCTCTAATAATCAAAGCAGTCAGTGTCCCGAAAAGTTTTCTTTCAGAAGTAGCAGTACTTCGTCAGGGCACAGCCCTGTGGGAGTTGGTATGTCCTTTCTTTCATCCGATGAAAGAAACAGATCATTTATCCTGTTATCTAATGGCCTGTAATTAACAATCGAACTCGAACAACTACCCGACGTAGAATTTTCATGGCACGCAGGCTGTTGCCAAAACTGGAGGTTACGAAGTTTCAGAATACAGACTAGGCAGACAGTTCCAAACCTTCGGAGTACTGGTATAGAGCTTACGAAATTGAGCTAGTGAGCCACAAGACAAATTAATGCACCAGTATTAAGTCATAATGCTTTAATTATCACCTCGAATAAATAAACTCACGTAATTATTTTTTATTGTTTTTGGCAGGTAAGAGCCTGCCGTCCTGGTACACATTGAAATCCCCGCACCACAATCCTACAGCACAATGCTAGAAGAGCCAAAACAAAATGGCGCAGCCCACTCATAAACAGGAGCATCGTTCGCTGCAGCAGCGGAAATGTTGCAGCTATGACAGGCCAATCTTACGTCTAAGAAACTCATTTGGATTGGCCTAGTACAGCTGCAATATTTCCGCTGGTGCCGAAAATGAATTACCGTACGCTGTTGCGCTTTACCAATGGGCAACGCTATTTTGTTTTGGCTCCTTTAGTGGCCTGATACGGTACTCTTCCACGGGGTTTTCAACGTGATCAGGAATGGTTATAATGTTCCAGGTGTGGCCAATAGGTGTAAATTTGGCGCTGCGAATGCAAGAAAGACGTATAGCAATGTTTCCATATTTAATGGATCAGGAGTGGGCAGAAAAGGTCAAATGAATGAGAAAGGCATAATGATGATTTTGGTACTGTATTAACCGTCGCTTACACGGTTTGTACAGTATGAGCACCGCAGACTTCCACGAGATGCTATTCATCGCCAGAGCTGCACCTGGTGGCCGAAATTGGTTCCAACGGAAAGCGGTTCCGCATTAAGGCATTAGCACCTCTACTAAATTTAGGCCGCGATGTGTAGCCGCGCGGTTTGAGGCGCCATGTCACGGACTGCGTGGCCCCTCCAGCCGGAGGTTCGAGTCCTCCCTCTGGCATGAGTGTGTGTGATGTTCTTAGCATATGTTAGTTTAAGTAATGTGTAAGACTAGGGACCGATGACCTCAGCAGTTTGGTCCCTTAGGAATTTACGCACATTTAATACGATAATTACAGTCCACACTGGGTCTGTGTGAGTAGCTGCATTTTAATTATAGCCACCTGGCAGAAATGAACCAGCAAATAAATACAAAATAACTGTGCAGCTTTATATTTTCGAGGAGATAACTAAAACTTTATGACTGCAACTCACATTTCCGTGCTGTTCCTTTCTTGCACAATGCCTACTTCCGTGGAATAACGCAAGTGCTTTTGTTTGTTGAAATACACTCCTGGAAATGGAAAAAAGAACACATTGACACCGGTGTGTCAGACCCACCATACTTGCTCCGGACACTGCGAGAGGGCTGTACAAGCAATGATCACACGCACGGCACAGCGGACACACCAGGAACCGCGGTGTTGGCCGTCGAATGGCGCTACCTGCGCAGCATTTGTGCACCGCCGCCGTCAGTATCAGCCAGTTTGCCGTGGCATACGGAGCTCCATCGCAGTCTTTAACACTGGTAGCATGCCGCGACAGCGTGGACGTGAACCGTATGTGCAGTTGACGGACTTTGAGCGAGGGCGTATAGTGGGCATGCGGGAGGCCGGGTGGACGTACCGCCGAATTTCTAACACGTGGGGCGTGAGGTCTCCACAGTACATCGATGTTGTCGCCAGTGGTCGGCGGAAGGTGCACGTGCCCGTCGACCTGGGACCGGACCGCAGCGACGCACGGATGCACGCCAAGACCGTAGGATCCTACGCAGTGCCGTAGGGGACCGCACCGCCACTTCCCAGCAAATTAGGGACACTGTTGCTCCTGGGGTATCGGCGAGGACCATTCGCAACCGTCTCCATGAAGCTGGGCTACGGTCCCGCACACCGTTAGGCCGTCTTCCGCTCACGCCCCAACATCGTGCAGCCCGCCTCCAGTGGAGTCGCGACAGGCGTGAATGGAGGGACGAATGGAGACGTGTCGTCTTCAGCGATGAGAGTCGCTTCTGCCTTGGTGCCAATGATGGTCGTATGCGTGTTTGGCGCCGTGCAGGTGAGCGCCACAATCAGGACTGCATACGACCGAGGCACACAGGGCCAACACCCGGCATCATGGTGTGGGGAGCGATCTCCTACACGGGCCGTACACCACTGGTGATCGTCGAGGGGACACTGAATAGTGCACGGTACATCCAAACCGTCATCGAACCCATCGTTCTACCATTCCTAGACCGGCAAGGGAACTTGCTGTTCCAACAGGACAATGCACGTCCGCATGTATCCCGTGCCACCCAACGTGCTCTAGAAGGTGTAAGTCAACTACCCTGGCCAGCAAGATCTCCGGATCTGTCCCCCATTGAGCATGTTTGGGACTGGATGAAGCGTCGTCTCACGCGGTCTGCACGTCCAGCACGAACGCTGGTCCAACTGAGGCGCCAGGTGGAAATGGCATGGCAAGCCGTTCCACAGGACTACATCCAGCATCTCTACGATCGTCTCCATGGGAGAATAGCAGCCTGCATTGCTGCGAAAGGTGGATATACACTGTACTAGTGCCGACATTGTGCATGCTCTGTTGCCTGTGTCTATGTGCCTGTGGTTCTGTCAGTGTGATCATGTGATGTATCTGACCCCAGGAATGTGTCAATAAAGTTTCCCCTTCCTGGGACAATGAATTCACGGTGTTCTTATTTCAATTTCCAGGAGTGTACTTGTAGCCGCCCATTAACTTTAATATTGAAGGTATGTGTGGAGAGTTTCGGAATATGTTGGTGAGCAATGCACTTTTATATGACAAATTTAACATGTTCATGTCCTCTGCATACTTATGTTTGGGGTTGAAACGACAGTTTGCGTGACTGTCTGACTGAAACCGCCCAATGTCGTCCTCATATCATCCTACATGCCGTCGTCTGGAGGCAGCTTATATACAGCACCATGTCTAACCGCTAGTGTAGGCAATGTTACTGACAGTCTCTCCTAAATACACTAGTGTGCAATACTTAAGGACGAGACTGATTTTCTCATGATGTGTCACTGCTAAGTGATAGGCTTGTAGGTCGATGAATCTTGGACCATACTTAGAAGGAACTGCCACGTCATATTGCAGAAGGTAACTGAAGGAAATACTCAATGAAGAAGAGCGTTATTTCTGTTCGTCTCAAAGGCAATTAGTACACTGAAGGCACCGCGATTTATAATGGTCCGTTGGACATTACAAAAGGCGGGTCATGGTTCGTAACAGGGTGTGTGATTACCACGAACGGCATTGCATGCTACGTAACGTGCTGGCCACAAGGTTGGTAAGGGGTTCTTGTGGTAGGGCGTTTCATTCCTCCACCAGCGCGACTGACAACTGCTGGAAGTAGTTGGTGCATGTGGACGTGCTGCAGTACGTCTTCCTAACGCATTCTACACGTGTTCGCCGGCCGGGGTGGCCGAGCGGTTCTAGGCGCTACAGCCTGGAACCGCGCGACCGTTACGGTCGCAGGTTCGAATCCTGCCTCGGGCATGGATGTGTGTGATGTCCTTAGGTTAGTTAGGTTTAAGTAGTTCTCTGTTCTAGGGGACTGATGACCTCAGAAGTTAAGTCCAATAGTGCTCAGAGCCATTTTTGAACCACGCGGGCTCGATCGGATTTAAGGTGAGAGAACATGCAGGCCAGTCCATTCGCCCCTGCACGCCCATGCAACATTATGCCTCTCAACAGCACGTCACCTGGACGACCAAAACGGAAATGTTTCTCGGTGAATTGTGTGTTCCCCATCTGACCATACGAGGGAACGTCCAGCATTATCGAACATGATCGTTTTGGTGTCCCAGTGTTATGGTGCGGGGAGCCATAATTTGGCTTGGCCGTACTGCCCTCCAAATCTTATACACAATACACTCACTGGTCAACGTTATTGTGACACTGTCCTCCTTCCCCATGTGCTTCTTTTCAGGAGCACATTCGGCGCAGACATCATTTTTATGGATGACTATGCCTGACCGCATCGAACTGCGCACTTGGAGGAGCTCTTGGAACGAGAAGATTTTCGGGAAATGGGATAGTCTGCCTGTTCCACCGACTTAAACCCCGTCGAGCCATGTAGCACGTTTGGGATGTGTTGGGGAGGCATGTTGCGGCACGTCCACGTGTACCAACGACCATTCGGCAAATGGAGAAATGGAACAACCTAGCACAAGAATTCTTCACCAACCTGGTGGCCAGCTTGGGAGAACGTTGCTGCAGACCATGCGTTGCCCCCCGTGGTGACCACACTCTGTATTAAGAACCATGTCCCTTCTCTGTAATGTCCAGCGGACCATAATGAATCGCGATGATTTCAACGCAATTGTTGCGCATCTCTTTCAGTTACTTTCTGTACTATACTTTAGCAGTTCTTTCTATGTCTGGTCCAAGTTTCATCGATTGATGTTACTTGGCAGTGACACATCATACGCATGTTCCTTTCCTCCTTATGTTCTACACATTGGTGTATTTTCAAATAAGGAATCCTTGAGTTAATTCTCGTGTGACAAATTATATCAACAACGATGAATCCCCATTCCCAATTATTAAGTGTCTTGTTCACTTGTTTCAGATTCGTACGAAAGGTACGATTTACCTAACCAGAATTGCATTCGTGATCCAATCTTTCTCCGTGACCTCTGTTGTCATCAAGTAAGGCTAGTTCAGAATGGAATGAGGTTACTAAAATGTAGGTACGAACACAAACAAAGATCTCGTGACTCTCACTATTTACAGATGTGACCTCTTACACGTATATCTAAAATCAGACAGGAACATTTGTAGGGGGGCCTGGGGTCTGACAGATTTCTTGTTTTACAAATTACCATGTATATATCAACGCAGTCACTGCGATAAGGAGGGAGAACCACAGAATTTTTTTTCATGTTCATACATATAACATCTCTGGTCCCGAGCGAGCAGGTACGTTCTCCTCTACCGCTCCTTTCAGTGATGCTGCTCTCGTCAACGTAGAACATCTGCGCATAAAAATTTGGTAATTAGGAGGAAATCGTTGAGTGCGAATGAGCATCTGGAACAGTCGAGGAACAATGTTTGGCTAAACTAATGGTTGAGGCGAGTGTTCATAAAAGGCAGGAAATCCAGTTGTCTTGTCCTGGCACAATTTTCCATGTGCAAATTGAGATGTATAAAAATAAAGGCGCTTCAAAGAATTTCTTTTTCTTTTGCGATTCTGAGTCTTCCTTATATTACCTCAAAATCTAGCAAATAATATCTCTAGTTAAAAACTGGAAGGTATAGGCAGCCAAAACGGGAAAAAATTGCTAACGGTCCTTATGTGGTGATAGAATTTCAGTCTCGAGCAATGAACTTCTTATATGCACATTTTTGAACAACACAGTTCGTGATCCACAATTAACATCTAAGTCTGCGTGTACATGCGCCACGAAGTCTAAGGAAGTCTAGTGCAAGGTGTCCCAGACTTCATTTACCGTGAGCAGGTTGTTTCGGTTCACTTCCCACAAAATAAAATGAACAGTACTACAGAAACGTGTAAAATTATTACTTGCGGATACCACTCAAAGTAATAATCGAACAAGTGAATGGTGGAGGCACTGATTAAATTATTTACTTTCATAATGACATGAAGAGCGCTCCGTCTGATTTTATTTGATACGACCGCCCTGCACTACTCTTTATTGTAATGTTTCTGTAAATTTTATAAATCTTCTGGAATTAAAGAAAGCAGTTGAAACTGGAGGTCCAATTTGCTTATACTCCAGCCAGCTCTACGAATAGGTAATTATGATTTTCAAGCGTCTTCTCCAAAGGGCTTAGAAATTTTAGCCTCGCTAATAATTCAGTTTGCATAATTGTGGCATACCTCATTACCTTAGCGGTGGCGGAACGTTAAATACTGAGAACAGATGCAGCAGTCCCTGAGAATCGATGACCAATTTATTACTTACGTATTCGAAACATTCTCCAAGTGTGTGTGTGTGTGTGTGTGTGTGTGAGTGAGTGATTCTGACTTACGTTATAGCTTAGAAAAACCTCCCTTACTGCCCTTAAGAATGAAACTACTTATTTACAGAAAATATATTATGAAGATACTGCATGTGAGGTTAGGTGGTGAAAGACACTAACTACGAGTCCAAACAAAGAATCAACAGTAAAATAACGACTGTAAAAGGAAGGGTGGAGGGAGGTGGCAGGAGAAAGGGCTCGGAACGGTACTTTCACTTCCCAGACTTCAGTAATCGCGTCGCTGCTACGCTGCGTATGTGGAGTAGAGGCCACACGCCCTCACGTACGCCGGCTCATTGACCTGCAAGTGCTCCAGCGTTCAGCCGACATACAACCTCTACGATACGCGGCCAGTACACATTTTGACCATTACTCTCCTTTACCAAACCAATTGGGCCATCACAAAAAAAGCAGGGACATCGGTAAAATCTGTAAGGGAAACTGATTTGGTACGTCCTTAAATTTCGGTGTCGTGTGTCTGTTTCGGTAGTTGCAGTACTGCCCACGAGACAATATTAGTCACCTTCATAGGAAACACAATAAACTTGTTTTTCAGAAGGAATCGCAATCAACAGGCATAGGAATGAATATAAAAATAGGGAAGCATGCGTAAGCAATCTTTGCTTGCTGTTTCTCTCCGAGAGCGGGAAGAGTTTGAGTCTCGTATATTGGGACCTACACAAATCAACGGGGAGCCCGCTATTTTAAGCCGTTGTTCCGATTATTGCGTCAGTCAGTCAGAAAATAGAAGGAAGCAGGAGCGTTGCAAGTCAGAGCTAGATATTCTTTTTAATATCGTCCGTTGGAGAGTAAATTATATGGGAAATTTAGGGACAGTATTAAATCCAGCGCGTTTTCTTCATCGCGTCTCCTTACAATTTACTTTACAGCTTTTGAAATCACTATTGCAAGGGTTTCGAATGTCGCTGTCTTTTCCAGGTTCTGTTTCAACAGTGCTGAATTACGGAAAGGCCGTAAATGATAAGAATGGACTGCAACTATGAAAGTGCACTCACGATGTATTAAAATTTTATTTGTCCATTGAATCAGATTTAGGAGAGAGGTGAAGCTTTCGGAGAGAGATGACGGTTACAGCTTTGTGGAAGCAGATTGCGAGTTACTGTTGTGCGGCTCGCGAATATTGAGCTGTCGTACACCTGTGAGGAGCAGGGCGACGAGATGCGGTGCCCTCAGCGGCCGACGAAACCGAGAGTGCCCACGGCTCGTTGCCACCAATCGATACACGAGGCAGTGGAACACGCAGTATGTTTTTTCTCGAAGAGATTTTTGCTCTAGGAGTTTACAGATGCAAATCGCCCCTAGCGTGACTAGAGACCGAAGACGGTTCCTTTCCCTTTTTTTTCTTTTGTTTTTTTTTTCTCTCCTCCCGTTAAGCTGAAGCGGAATGCGTGAGGGCATCGACGCGTGTACAAGGCGAGGTGGAAACACAAAGGTTTTGCGGACGGCGCACGAAGCGGGCCGGCGAGCGGCAGTCGGAGCGACTGTCGCGGCGAGTCGAGGCAGAAGGCAAACGTCACATAGGATCGGCGACGACGTGACAGGAGCGTCCGAGGCGCAACGGCGAAGGCGTCAGAACGGCAGAGGACGGAGACGAGCGGGCTAGCGACAGCGGACAGTACCGAGAGGCTCGCGGGAGTGGACTCGCGCGGCGCGCACTCCCAACAGACGCGGGCAGCGGAGGCGACACTTACGGGGCGGCGTCTGGCGTCGCGAGCCGAGTCCGGTGGCGCACTGGCGGGCCGCCGCGACGCCGACGCCGACGCCACGGACGCTTCGATCGGCGCCGAGCGCCGCCGAGGCCGCCTGCCCGACTGGCCGAGTGCGGGAGCCGAGGTCACCGCCTATCGCGATGCGCTCCGCGCCGAAAATGGCCATGTGCCTCTATTACCTCCGACCCGGCGCCGGCACGCCGGTGACAATACTGGGATTCTCGGAACGTGTGGCGCTACATCTCTACGCTACTGGTACTAACAGGCCGTCAGAACGTACGCCCGTAGAGGGCAACGACACGAGTTTCATTCATACGCTGACGTGCGGAAGTGAATTACCTGAAGCTCCGTACGCTGGCCGGGTCAACGGGAGGCCGAAACCCTGAACCTCGTCGGTGGTTGAAAATATTTGTCACCATATTTTTCGAAAGGGCTCGTCAGTGTGTTTATTTTCGAATACAGCACAGCCCGAGCATAAAGTCTTCCCCAATTACAAAAATTTATTTCTAAGGAACTAGGCTAGATACGGCTATGAGGTTTGTTGCAAACCGTAGCTTGATTCGTGAGAACGTTTTATGAATAGCCTTCCATGTGTCTATGCATTCTTTTGCAAATCGTATCTTAAAAAAAAAAAGCACTCCGTCTTCAGGCCACGAGTGGCCTACCGGGACCATCCGACCGCCGTGTCATCCTAGGTGGAGGATGCGGATAGGAGGGGCGTGGGGTCAGCACACCGCTCTCCCGGTCGTAAGATGGTATTCTTGACCGGAGCCGCTACTAATCGGTCGAGTAGCTCCTCAATTGGCATTACGAGGCTGAGTGCACCCCGAAAAATGGCAACAGTGCATGGCGGCCTGGATGGTCACCCATCCAAGGACCGACCACGCCCGACAGCGCTTAACTTTGGTGATCTCACGGGAACCGGTGTATCCACTGCGGCAAGGCCGTTGCCAATCGTATCTTAAAACGTGAAGTTTTTATGGATGCTCTTCTAACCTTACGTTGCACGCTAGTTGTAGACAAATGAAACCTTTACGGACGGATGGATCGGTAGAGAAGATCCAATATCCTGGTCACCACATTCAATGAGCATAACCCCTCGCGAGTTTTGGAAATTTGTAGTAAGTTCTGTGGGACCAAACTGCTGAGATCATCGGTACCTAGGCTCACCCACTACTTAATCTAACTTAGACTAACTTACACTAAGGATAACACACACACCTATGCCCAAGGGAGGACTCGAACCTCCGACGGGGGGAGCCGCGCGAACCGTGGCAAGGCACCTGAGACCGCACTGCTACCCTGCGCGGCCCTCGTGAGATTTTTGTGGGTGAAAGGATAAAGCGCTCAGTTCAACAGTTTATGGCGTGCAGTCTCATACGGCACGAATACGATACGCTGTAAAGGCGGTGACGGAAGAACGTTCAAAAACGTTCAAACGTGTGTGAAATCTTATGGGACTTAACTGCTAAGGTCATCAGTCCCTAAGCTTACACAATATTTAACCTAAATTATCCTAAGGACAAACACACACACCCATGCCCGAGGGAGGACTCGAACCTCCGCCGAGACCAGCCGCACAGTCTATGACTGCAGCGCCTAAGACCGCCCGGCTAATCCCGCGCGGCGGTGACGGAAGAGATGTTGGTAAAGATATGAAGAGACACTGTGTATCTCGTAGATGTTCTATAGGCTACAAATGTAGTATATGTGGAAGTGTATATATGAAACACCTAATCAGTTAAGCTACCATTTGTAACGAACTGCATAGTTCCTTAGAAATAAATTTATGTAATAAAGGAAAGACTTTGGTCCGCCTTCATGTGAAAGACTAATATTCCTGTCGTCTAAGCAAGTTTCGTCCAAGTTCCTCCATATTCGGTGATGTTTCTGAAAATTACTGAAGGTATTTCTGGCGTATATCTTACGTATTTTAAAAATAACCGCGTCACTTTTGCTGAATTTCGCCATGTTGTTGTTGTCGCCTTCATACTGAAGACTGGTTCTCCCCGGTAGCGTATCCTGTCCAAGCCTCTTCATCTCAGCTGCTGCAACCCACATTCATTTCGACATGTTTACAGTAGTTAAGCCTTGGTCTCCCTCTGCAATGTTTACCCCTCAACTTAGGGCCTACGTCCAGCAACAAATTGTCGATTCCTTGATGCTCTAGGGTATTCTTTTACTCAAGTTGTGCAATAAATTTCTTTTCTACCCGGGTAGATTCGTACTCATCTGCAATCCGACTAAACCATATAATCTTCAGCATCCTTCTGTATCACAACAATTCAAAAGCTTGTATTCTCTTGGCGTCTGATCTCTTTATCGTCCACGTTTCATTTCTGTACAAGGCCACACTCCGGACAATACATTTAGAAAAGACTCACTAACACTTACGTTTATATTAAATGTCGAGTAGTTTCTCTTTTTCAGAGACGTTTTCTTGCTGTTGCCAGTAAGCGTTTTATATCCTCCCTACTTCAGTCATTATCAGTTGTTTTGCTGCCCACAGCCTACACTTAATTACCTATGTTTTACTGTCGTTGATATACACCTTATAACCTCTTTTCAAGATAATATTCATCCCGTTCAAATGCTCGTCGAAGTGCTCTTCCTCCACCGCAAATTTCAAAAGTTTTTATTTCTTCTTCTTAAACTTTGCACCCTTTTCCAGATTTTTTCTTCGTTTCCTTAACTGTTGCTCACATCTTTCTAGATTTTCAGGAAGGAAATTGTTACATATTTTCAGAAACAATAGCCAGCTGATAACGACGAAGTCTTAGCGAAATACGTTTACGTAATACAAACAACAGACTTTTGTGTCAAGATCGGCCTTCAAATCCTTTTCTTCTCTTGCAAATATTGACTAGTATACATTACAGTTAGAAATATGTAAAAATTATGAGAGTCCTCCTCGAAGAGCTACCAGTTTTCGGCCGCGTCTTAGAGAGCAAGATTAGGCTTATCATGAATAAAGCGAAGATGGAGTAGGCTACCTCTTGCTTAACTACGCCATGACTCCAAATGTTGACAGATGGGAACTAGTACTAAAGAGATATACATGAAACTGAAGGAGAGGAGTAAGGTTAATATTTAGTCGCTCAATTGAAGAAAAATGGGTAAAAGAAGTCACAGTGCCCTATTTAAGGGAACATCCCAGTGTTTAATTTTAATGATTTACATAAAACTCAGGAAACTGAAATCATGATTATTTGGCTGGTAGTTTTATCTCCCTTGACTGATTCCTCAAGTTTAACAACCTACATGTGATCTTCAAGGAAAATGTGCTATGTGTGGCAAAAATCAAAGCGATAATACAAGCTGGAACCTGCAGATACTGCGAGAGTTCCAGCAAATGTTTTAAGCTCACAACCATTTTCACAACGGAGACTCAGCTATACAGGACATCTAACTACTTCATTCTGCTTTACAGATGAAAGGCGTAGTATCTCAGGTAATTGTACTAAAGAATCTTCTCATTCTACAGAGAAAAGCCTCAAAACTGAACTTGGTTTAGATACGGTAAACGGTCATTGGAGAGGGGTAAATCTGCTACAGTTGTGTAAAGTTTGAGACTCCAATTCTTGTGGGCATGATCAAGAACAAATGCATCCTGTCAGCAGAATACGTTGCAAGAACGAATCATTATTAGTGACTTGCGCGTTAACTGAGTACCGTCCACTGTAGATCGATGTGTAAGTACAGCCTTCCTATTCAACACATTTTAATTTAATTGAGACAAGTTAGTTATTAAATACGTCATACAATGATGCTGAAAGATATGCGACAGTTGGCACACTGTTCCTAACATAAACGCTAACATCCTCTTGTAGTGCCGGCCTGTGTGGCGCTACAGTCTGGAACCGCACGACCGCTACTGTCGCAGGTTCGATTCCTGCCTCGGGCATGGATGTGTGTGATGTCCTTAGGTTAGTTAGGTTTAAGTAGTTCTAAGTTCTAGGGGACTGATGACCTCAGCAGTTAAGTCAAATAGTGCTCAGAGCCATTTGAACCTCGCTCCAGATCAGAGAGTCCAGCTTTCTAAGGTTTCGGCTCTTGAGGACAATTCCTCCACAGACATTCAGAGACGTCATTGAAAGTGTCCCCAGTAGGGTTCAAGCTATCATAAAGACGAAGGGTGGATACACCCTATATTAATGTTCACTAACAGATAGCTGGATACTTTTGATCAGATAGTGTATGAGTCATCATCAGAATCAGGGCCTTTTCATGAAAGTAACAGGTCAATACTCATCTAGCGCCCATCTAAGTCACTCGAAATCAGTACGTGTCCAAACGACCAACATGGACGCTAGGCGTCTATTTGAGGTATTATTTTCGTACAAAAGATAGTGGTTCTGATTATAGCTCGTAAGAGTCCTAACTGGTCCCATGCCATCGATACAGTTCTGAGAGAAAAGTATTTTTGAAAACAGATCGCGAGCTATAATCTGACAACGTCAAATTGCATCTAACTTCTCAGAACTGTCGTAAATTCTCATGGTAAGCCAGGCTGGCTGGAAAATCGTAGTCATATATTAGATGGGATCCACACAACACTACATCTTCTTAGTCCGAGAAGCCAGACAAATACCGTACCGTACTGGAACTTATCGGTGCATGACGCAACATGCGAGCTCCGGCAAGCATCGCATCTTCTCTCAAACGTATTTATAATAGCGGGTTTTCACAGAAACCATCATTTTTTCTTGCTCACCGATGCAAAGTTGTCTCTATCAGCGTTATAGTAGCACAGAGGATGTATAGGAGAACGTCATTCCTAAAGGCAGCTTTGAAGCCTCAAACCACATGTAACGTTAAAAGCGATCCATTCTCGTGGCCTGCTGGTAGCTGTAGGTCGCAACATAAATGGATTACTTCGGCCCATCTCCTCTTGCTTCTAACTGGGGCGTGCTTGCTCATATAGACTTTAGTTCATAACGAGCCATAAAAACTTATTCGGTGATTCGTAATTGGCGGTACTACACTCTTACTACATAACATACCTGTTTTTATAAACCGATTCTTGCTTCACTTTTTCAGTGTAACGACTTCTAAAACATTATACGTTATGAGAACTGCATGGATACTACCGCGAATGTAAGTAAAAAAATCAGACCTTGGCTGTAAAAGAACAGCTTCATCAGCTGCTTATGTGGGCCACTAGACAACAGCTAACGACAGTTGGCAGCTACAATAAAACAGGAAAGATTAGGATTTCATGCACAGTTGATAATGAGATAATTAAGGGTGGCATGAACTAGAGTCAGATGACGATGTTGTTTGTTTAAAAATGTTTAAATGTGTGTGAAATCTTATGGGACTTAACTGCTAAGGTCATCAGTCCCTAAGCTTACACACTACTTAACCTAAATTATCCTAAGGACTAACACACACACACACACACACATGCCCGAGGGAGGACTCGAACTTCCGCCGGGACCAGCCGCACAAATCCCGCGCGGTGACGATGTTGTTTGCAACCTTTGAGTAGAACCTTACCGAGATTGAATTTGGGTTGGTTCTATCCTTCTTGTTGCTATATCTATTGTGCAGCCGGGTTAATTAGTGCTGCTATTGCCTTTTTCCGATGACAACGAGGGAAGTAACATTAGAGTTTAACTTTCATCGATATCGACATGATTGGAGATAGAGAACTAGCCTAGCTGGACAAGGGTGGGTAAGAAAGAGGCCCTAGCATTGTTCAAGGAGTCATCCCAGCATTTCTCTTACGTGATTTAGGGAAACAACTCAAAGCACAAAGCAAATTGGTCGAACGGAAATTGGAACCCACTCTCACCCAAAGCAAATCCAGTGACTTAACCACCACGCCTCATAGTTGACGAGCACACAACTAAGCTATAATCCAACTGGAATGTCGAGTGTGGTAATTGACTCCAGGGACTGGTATACCATAGCATTTGCCGCGAATTCTGGTACTCTGTTAATTGAGCTACAGCTGAGTTGGAGCGATTAGAATGTACACATGTATCACCTTAAATAATATTTGGAATATTTTAATAATACCTAATACGGCTAATGGGTTACCATCCCAATAACAAAGTCGATACAGAGGGTAGATAGTTCAGTTATGAAAAATATAGGAGCGAAATGATTAGTAGCATTTTTAAGGTAACCATCTCGTTATTCTCCTGGTTTAAGTGATGGGAAACCACGCGAATCCCTGAACACAGGTTAAAACTCGCTGCTCCTAAACACGCGCAAAGCGATATGTGTTTCATCATCTGTATTGCCTCGCTGGGTTTTGTCATCGTTCTGGCAACGACTGGATTTTGTGGCGAAAGTTTTCAAATCTATGCCAAGCTTCTTTGTCATCAACTACTTTTCGAGAGGAAAGGGATGGGGTGGGGGGAGGGAGCCTAAAGATGGTTAAGGGAGTGACAGTTAATGGGTGGTAATCCAGCCAAACAGATTCACGGGGAAGGCTTTCATCACGAAATTTACCGAGAACCTGCATAGTCCTTCGTGCGGCGTGGATATGAACAACCCAAGAGCCAATCAATCGCTATTGATCTTGTGGGTCATTATACCGACGAATAGCAAGAGATGAATTGTCAAATTTTTCTCATTTTAATAACACAATTATGTCATTGTTTTTGGTGACAATATCGACGCGAAACTAATAGGAAGACTTCCGATTGCCAGTGAACCGCAGTGCGAAATCATTTCTCTCTCAAATCGTCCTCTTGAATTCTTAATTGGTACTTCCTGGCAGATTAAAACTGTGTGCCGGGCCGAGACTCGAACTCGGGACCCGAGTTAGAGTCTCAGTCCGGCACACAGTTTTAATCTGCCAGGAAGTTTTACATCAGCGCACACTCCGCTGCAGAGTGAAAATCTCATTCTAAATACCTAGGTGGTTGCAAAATGGACGGAGAATCCAGGTCGATGAAACTGCAGACCAGTAGCCAAAAAACAGGTTCTCTTACCATAAATTCTATGACACTTTTAGCTGAGCTCTGAAGGAGTACTCTGGGAGCGCAACATAGTTTACGAACCACTGTCCTGGTGGCACAGAGACACGGCATCTAGCTTTCACTCATAACTGAGTTTCCAGTGAATAGACAGTTCCGTTAGGTGGTGCTAGAAATATCACATATGACTCCTGCTCCGCCAGTTTATCAGCACGTCGCAATCTACTGATGAGGCCGCAGAAAATTCCCATTACGCGAACTGACGTGGATGTTCTCTACTGGAACTAAACTTGATGACCGAACGACTGAGTGGAATGCAGTTTAGCAGTAACAACTGAGTCACATTATGTGACCGCTTTCGCAGCGTGACTCAGTTAGCAAAGTTAGAACGATAAATAAATAAATAGAAAATTTGAAATGTGATCTATAAGTTCACAACATAGTTGCAGTCAAAATATTTCCTAATATGTGTGATAAGAACTGTATCATGATATAAATTAGAGAACGAACACATGCGTAAAATGGTGTTCGACGACGCCATCCTCACCGTAGGTGGTTAGTAAAGATTTCTTGATGCAACTGCCGACTGTGTGTTTAGATACACAAAGTGAAAAACTACTCGGCAGGTTGGGTCAACATTCAAGATTTCATTATAAAGGCTGAATGGAAAGCTAGCAGTAATGCCACAATTGTTAACTGAGGACCTCATAACCGCTAGGAGCCAGACATTTTGTTGCTTCTCCTAACGAATGTTGACGAATTCATCTATGACTTGCTAAGTAAAACCAGGACTGATACCACGTCTCATCATCTTTCATAACGAAGTTAAGTATCCACTGAAATGATACAGATAAAAACTAAATCCACAACGATACTATGATGATGAGGAGGACAACACAAACACCCAGTTCCCGGGCAGAGAAAAACCCCAACCCAGCCGCGAATCGAACACAGGACCCCGTGACCCAGAGGCAGCACCGCTAGCTACTACATCAGGAGCTGCGGACACAGAGGAAAGAGTATGGAACGGGAATGCGAGGGCGGGGGTTCGAGTCCTTATGTAGAATCTTTTCTTTTCAATTTTTATGTTACTTATGCCTCAAATATGCTCAATACATTGTATTTATTAATATCTGTATAAACGGCGTGATAAGTAAAGGAAAAAGGAAAATTTGAGACTGCAATAAATTCCTAGGAAGGGACTGAAAGGCACACGCGACAAATTTGTATGTAAAGTTAGTCTTTTATTATTTTAGAGTTTATGATTTACCCACGCTGGGGCGACATTCGTCGTGAAAACGGGAAATCAGTAATTTTCTCGCCATCTTATAAACGCCGCACGTTTTATAGTTGTTTTAAAGTTTGTACAGAAAAACGAGCTTGGTTTGCGTTGATAAAAGGCTCTTCTTCATAGCACAGTTTCGCAGTAAACCTCACATAACACATCATTTCGCCAAATAGAGGCGAAGATAGTTGGTGATATTTAATGGAATTTATTTTGCTGCAGTCTTCTCGGGATATGATTTATTTTTCTCTCTCCATGGGATAAGAGCAGTTCTGAAGCCCTTATGATCAAATTATTTACCTGAAAACCAAAACAAACACTGCAGGATTTCATTAATTGTGGAAGGCTGCTCAAAGGTCAAAATGGAACTACCGGAAAACGAAGTCCTGCACATTTTAATTACAATCCCTTCTTGGAAAGTTATTTGCCGCATCCTCGTGGACTCTGTAAGTACAATCCTTTGTCGGAAATTTATTTCTTCTTCTTTTGCTTGCGCCTTTGTCCCGCAGTTTATATTCGCAGGGTCGGCGTAGTTACGATCGGATGTGGCATGGTTAATTAAAGGGGTGGCGGGATGCCCTTCCTGCCGCCACCCCGTACCCCCCAGGACAGAATCAGTGTACCCCAGCTGTCGGCGTCTAGTGTAGACCGTAAAATAGTGCGAACGTGTTTCAAATGTCTGAGAGTCGTGTAACCGAGGTGGGAAGTGGGGACCAGCCCGGCATTCAAATAGTGTGATGTGGAAAACCGCCTAAACACGACATCCAGGCTGGCCAGCACAGCGGGCCGGGTGGATTCGATCCGGGGCCGGCGCGCATACCCGAGTACAGGAAGCAGCGCATTAGCGCTCTTGGATAACCTGGCGGGTCTTTGTCTTTGTTCTTTGCCTTTACTTTTCATGCGTTTTATGAAAATATTAATAAATAAAATACACTGAGCACTACTACGGTTTATTTGCAGGGAAAGTAATGTAAAAATTGAATATAAAAATCTTTTGTGCACAGAGACTCGATTCAACGATCCTCGGATCAACTTTCTGCACTCTTTCCGTTGCTGCACCGGTTGCCTGGAAACTACGCCAAAATAAAAGGCTCTACTTCGTCCGACCCGCGCCAAAAATTTTATTTTTTCTAAACCCTTGGCTACTGCTGCCAATTTCATTACTGGCCAAGCTGTGCATGTAACATAAATTTGGACGATATCGCTGATGACGAGTAGGCAAGGTCCACTTGTCACGCAACTGACGACGGAGAAGTTGTTGTTGCTGGGAAATATAGCGTAGTTCTGTCTTGCGTTCAATAACTGTTTTTCATTTTTATGCATCACCTTACAGTTATTTTCTGTGGCCATAGTTACTTATTTCAAAGTGCAACTATTGTAGTGTTTAATTCGGCGAAGTTTTCCGAGCTCACATCGGCTCATATTCGACCTTTTTGTACGCTTGATCGTAAAATTACTATTTAACTTCTGAAGACCTACAAACCCGGGCACACACACACACACACACACACACACACACACACACACACACACACACACACATTATTAGCAGTAGCATATTTAATGCAAATAATTATACTGCTTAATGATGTACAATAATACTCTTTTATTCTTTTAATTATAAAAGTACCTGAAGACGAATTAATGTAAGATCGAAGCTCGTAGTCATATGATACAACTGAAAGTGCCTAGTATTATGAACTAGTGGGAGGATCCAGCGGGTAAAAGCAATATTTTAATGTAGTTACACGAGATAACATATCCAGTTTATAGTATGTCATGCACTACAAAAAAGAAAGACGATGCTGTTAGAGCTGTCGCACAGCTTCGGATACCAAAAGTGTGAGAAAGTAATTCAGCGGCATATTTAGCTATAGACTCATTCTGGCATTCACCTTAATCAGTTTAGGAAAACCGCAAAAAACCTAAATAAGTAATGCCGAGAGGGGAATTGAACTCAGCTCCTTCCGAATGCGAGTTTATCGTTGTGATCATTGCACAAATTTGCCCGGACACTACAAAAATGTAGTCACCTTAAGAGGTGCGCCTTCCTGCAGGATGTAGTATTGGCCAAAAACAGAAGCAAAATCCCTATAATTATATGACCGGAAACGAATACCTGCTGAGATGTGGACTGAAGATCCGCACTCCACAGCCTGCATTTTATTTGCAGATGAGGCAGGATTTACAAGAGACGGAA
The DNA here is from genome assembly GCF_023898315.1 of Schistocerca nitens. Lineage (NCBI taxonomy): Eukaryota > Metazoa > Arthropoda > Insecta > Orthoptera > Acrididae > Schistocerca > Schistocerca nitens. The sequence continues at coordinate 767,699,321 of NC_064616.1, read as the reverse complement.
TAGTAAATTACCACAATACGCACGTGTGGGCAGATGCAAATCCTCGAGAAATCTGGGAGGTGAGGTATCAGAATCGCTTTAGTATTAATGTATGGGCAGGAGTTGTCAGTGACAAACTCATAGGGCCACGCACTTTACCTTTGCGATGAATTCTAGCGCGATTGGAGAAAGCTACCCTTGCACAAAGACAACAACTATGGTTCATATACGGCGGGACATTTTCCTCTTTTTTTTTTTTTTTTTTTTTTTAACAGACCGTGCGACAGTACCCCAGTGCAAAGTGTCATCGGCGATGGATTGGTCGAGGAGGCGCGGTAGCACGGTCTCCCTGATCACCGGACATGAATCTGTTGGATTTGTGGCTGTAGGGACATATGAAGGCATTGGTGTGTGTCCAATCCATAGACGGTACAGGAGCGTGTCACCAATGAATGTGACATAATCCGAATGGAGGCATAAGGATTTCAAAGAGTGCGTGATTCACTGCAAAGAAGGGCTGAAGGAAGCGTAAGAATGTGCGGTAGCCGCATGCAGCACTGCCTATAGCGTAACGGAGAGATGGGAATGAGATATAAGATTAGCCCACTGCACGTATTGGTCCCCAGACATATTACAGGAACTTTTCTTCCAGTTTTGATCAATACTACTTCCTATAGGAATATACACCGTGTATGTACGAGGGCGTACTGAAAAGTAAAGCATTCGAATTTTTTATGTGAAAACTCTTAAAGATTTTTAAGTAAAACGAAAGTTATTAATATTCTACATGTCTATTCTTTATGTCTACACATTTATCCCTCAACGTAGCCACCCTGGCGACGAACACATCTCCCAACGAGAGAGCTGTTTGTTGATACAGGCGCTGTAGAATGTTTGGTTTTGCTAACAGAGCCAAAACCTTACCTCTGCTTGCACCGCTTCATCACTATCACAGCCGTGTACTCGAAGATGTTCTTTAAGTTTTGGAAACAGATCGGATGGGGCCAAGTAGTAACCGTATGGGTGGTGATCGATGACAGTGAACCCAAGGCGTCAGATTGTTGCAGGCGTCGCAGCGTTCGTGAGTGGTCTGACGTTGTCATGCTGAAGGAGTGGGTGCTCCAAGTGTGGGCGAACTCTTCGAATTCGAAACTCGATAACAGTACACTGCTTGTCACGCACCGACGTAGTTACGTTACGCATCGCCATGTTATACGCTACAATTCGCAGTCGTCGAGCGGCAGGTGGCTGCAAACATGTAGAAGTGAATAATGAAGATACAGGATGTTAATAACTTTTGTTTTATTTAATAAGCTGTAATAGTTTTCTCGTAAAAAGTCTGGAGGTATTACTTTTCAGCACGCTGTCGTATTTTTCACTTTTCTGTCAGAAAATAAGGGTTTCCTTACTAAAAGGTAAGGCGTATCAGGTAGGAGATAACTGTGAATTGGTCATAGAACAATTCGACATTCGAAGGGAATAAACCATGGAAAACGCGAAAAATGTGAACCAGGCTACTGGAACTCAATCAAGGTCTTTAAAGTCACTTTGTGTTTATTTTCGTATTCCCGTGTGTAGCTCTCGCTGCGAGGGGTAGTTGAGTAACGCAACACCCAACGGAAACTGAGGCCCCGTTCCCAGATCGCACTACCAATTGCCATGTCCCGCAACAGGCGTAATGATTCAGGAGCCGAGGAAGTAACTGTGTACATAGATGAGAGAGCGTCGGAAAAACTGTCAGCTTCGTTGTGTAACGTTGGGAATTACTGTCGTCCAGAACTGCTGAAATGTCTCAAAGAATCTGTCATTTCAGCTGTGTGCGAGACGGCTCTTGTGCCACGTTAGTGAGAAAGCAAGAACCGTCCTTCAGACGAATGCAGAGTAACTCCTTACGTGAATGGGGCGAAATTCAGACGCGCCCTTGGGACAGCGTCTCCCAAAATAGTGCTGCTTGTTTACAAACCAGAAGACTCGGAATCGATAAAATGCAGTTTGAGAACGGATCAGGTAAAGGTCTACGTAGCACAATTACCGTGCTTCTCATAAAAGCCAATATCGGATCCTGCCTCGGGAGGTCCTTATAAGAAGCAAATCCTGTTGCGTAACGAACTTTATCGTGGCGCAGCCATTAAAAGCATAGACACGAGGGACTTTCGGTTTACAATGTTACGAATATGCCACACCGCAGCGCCTTCTAGCATTTCTGCTTTCAGTCTACCACGAGAAGTTATGGCAAGCACGATTTTATCTTTTAAAGATGAACTACTCTTAGTACTTGCGCTAGTTTAACACAATGCTCTTGTACGATAAAAACTAACCAAGATGCAGAAATAGGTATTATCAGCATTAGCGTGATAGACATAGCTGAGAATGTAGATGTTAATTAGCTCTGTTTTTTTTTTCGAAATATAAAGATGAAAATTTCGTGAATAACTTGAGGCTAAATTTATTCTAATTACTAAACTAAGACTGTAGGCCAAAAAATGTTGAAAGATTACAACACTTATAATTTCCCGTTTCTGTGGTGCATCTTATAAATTTGTTTAAATTGTCTTGCAAATATTTCCTCGTTTCTTGCTCACAGCGGAACGTGTAACCTCCGAGAAAGATCCGATTACTTCAATGAAATGAACTTTACGTAACGAGTTGCGCTACTTTGTTATCGCTGTCGAACGACGGGCTATACCTCGTTAATTCTTCCGTCTTATCTCTTATTCAAATAAGAATTAAATTCGAATTTTCATTATTAGGGTAAGTTTTTAAGACATCTCATTGACGGCACAGCCCACGAAGGCCAGCTAAAGAGGAAATGGCCGCTTGACTGCCGTATTTGCTGTGGTGAACAAAATTATAAAGTTTGGCAAATACATATTCGTTATAAGAAATTGTACCATTATTCACTGAACTTGCATCAAAATTCAAATGAAAAGCTTATGAAGAGCAGATTTCGCTGATGCTTGAAAGTATTTTCAACTGAAAGAAGTATTGCTACTTCTACCAGCGTGAGGGAACGTTGATCTAACAGCCACGCTCAGATCGACGTCGTTAGGTATGACAGCGGATCAGGATAGCGAATAATATCGTCTGTGACTTATTTGTGTGGCCACTCCAGCATTCGCTTAGAGTGATTCAGTAGAAGTATGGAAAATCTACTTCAAAATGACTGGGCCGAGATTAAAACCCCACTCATCCTGAATACGAAACTTTTAGGGATAGCAGTCTTATTAGAGACGGTAACTAACTTTACCTGTTGGAGGGGCTAATATTTTTCGTAATAATTATGTGAAATATTTCAAATATATATTTTTTAGGTATTTGTGAAAGGGGCCAGTGAGGTAGAACTTTGGAAGCGGACATCTACTAAGTTAGAAAAATAAAATTAGTTTTAACATTTAAATTTGAGCCTTTGCAGGACGGGCCACAGTTGATTTCTTTCCCAACCTTCTATCTCTGTCTGAATGACAGTTCTGTTCTAATTATAACACTTTAGTTTAGATAGGGGAAAACCTTAGGCCAGGTCAGTTTTCACTTCCCTGAATACGTGGGAAAGAACCTCGCCAAGCTTCGACTCGCTGTTTATTAAGTGTAGAGAATCCAAGCGTTCAGGTGCACCCTTTCAGTCAAGGACAAATAGGGATTTAACGCACGATTACCACTGCGCATAATTGTTTGATATTCGTTAAACCATGACTGATAAATAACATTTACAAAAATCCGCAGAGATAGTTAGGTGTAGTCTCGATACGATACATCGATATAGGGTATACGTGTGTGGGTGCTCTCAATCAGAGGGGAGTTTTCGATTGTATACAATACGCGTACACAAAGCAGTTACGTTCCTTCCGTCAAAGTGAACCCTAAAGAGAGCAAAATGCAATTACACCGCGGAACGACATGCGAGGTGAAATTTGCGTCAATTACTGCTGTGTCCATTCGTTGTGTGTTCCGGTATTACGATTAGCAGCTTAAAGCTGTACGAATGCGAGCTGCTGTTATTCGGAAAGCTGTGATACTAATGGGCTGCTCCACGTTCCATGCAGAGCGCTGAAAGTTAGTTCTATAGAGCCAGCAGACAGGTTACAATGGCACGCAGTAGCGGAAACTTTTCGGGATTCGCAAGTGGCTTACGACCTGTAGGGCTTCTCACTGTCGACAAGCTAGCTGTTCATTAATAATGGCAGAAGAGCGGGCTACGCGCTAGTGCTTCAAACAACAGATTGTGTAGTGCTTCTGATCCAAACAACGAACAGCTCATCTTGCGGTTTCACGAACTTGTCGTTGCGACAAGCACCTGTTAATTCACATTCGCCTTTCGGCGAAATGTCCTCCTCTCTAAATAAAAAAAGAAATGTGGTAGAAGTTATTTCACTCGTGTTCCAAAAATATCTTAGAAATGTCGTATGGCATTAAGTTACTTTTTTTCCTTTTACCATTATGTGCACACGTGTTATTAGTGTTAATGAAAGTGCTAACATTCCACGAGTTAAACGAGAAAAATTAGTCTGCGTATCCCGAGAACATATATGTTTTATACATTTATACATCGGTACGACTGCAACAGGAGTGACCCAGGGACGTGTGACAGGATCGCCCTTATTCTTTGTGCGCATAAATGATCTGACGGACAGGGTGGACAGCACTTTACGGCTGTCTATTGATGACGCTGTGGTGTACGGGAAGATGCCGTTGTTGAGTGTCTGTAGGAGGATACAAGGCCATTTCGACAGAATTTCTAGTTGGTGTGATGGATGACAGTTAGCTCTAAATATAGAAAAATTTAAGTTAATGTGGATGTGTAGGGAAAACAATACTGTAACGCTCGAATAAAGCATCAGTAGTGTGTTGCTTGATACAGTCGCGTCGATTAAATATCTACGCGTAACGTTACAAGGTGATATGAAAAGGAAAGAGCACGTCAGATTGGTAGTAGGAAAGGTGAATGCTCCACTTCGTTTCATTCGAAGTATTTTGGGAAAATGTATGTCAACTATGAAATAGACGGAGTTCTAAAGTTAGTGCGACCCATTCTTGAGTACTGCTCGAGTGTTTGGATCCCCACTAGGTAGGATTAACGAAAGACATTGAAGTAATTCAGAGGCGTGTTGCGAGATTTGTCACCGTTAGGTTCGATCAGCACGCAAATATTACGGAGATGCTTCGTGAACTCAAACTGGAGATGATGAGAAGAAAACAGTCTTCTCTGCGATGGGAAAAGCAGGAGGGAAGACTACGCTCTATTCACGAGGCACTACTGCGGAAATTTATAGAACTGGCATTTGAGGTCGACTGCAGATGAATCCCACTGGCGCCACCGTACATTTCGCATAAGGACCACGAAGATAAGATGTGAGAAATTAGGGCTCGTACGGAGGTTTATAAACAGTCACCTATCTCTCGCTCTATTTGCGAGCAGACCAGGAAAGGAAATAACTATTGGAGTTACGTAGTAGCCTCCGCCGTGCACCGTAAATGGCTTGCCGAGTATGTATGTAGATGTACTAAGATATTGCATCTATATTATGCAATCCTTAGTTGCTGAGTCGATAATTTATACAATTGTCATAAAGAACGTTAGGATAAAAATTGTAACATCCGGCTGACGTCATTAGACAAGAGTAAATTGCCCATCTACACTGAAGACGCAAAAAGAAAAAAAAAGAAAAAAAAAAACTGCTACACCTTCCAAACATCGTGTAGGGCCGCCACGAGCACGCAGAAGTGCCGCAACGCAACGTGGCATGGACCCGACTAAAGCCTGAAATAGTGCTGGAGGGAATTGACACCGTGAATCCTGTAGGGCTGTCAATAAGTCCTTAAGAGTACGAGGGGGTGGAGATCTATTCCCAGATATGCTCAATAATGTTCACGTCTCGGGAGTCTGGTGGAATTTCCCAAGTCCGTCGGAGTGCACATTGGATATGAATGGTTGCAGGTGATCAGACAGGATACTTACGTACGTGTCACCTGTCAGAGTAGTATCTAGGCGTATCAGGGATCCTATATCACTCCAACTGTACACGCCCCAAACCATTACAGAGCCTCCACCAGCTTGAATAGTCTCCTGCTGACATTCAGGGTCCATGGATTCATGAGGTTGTCTCCATACCCGTACACGTCCATCCATTCGACGCGATTTGAAACGAGACTCATCCGACCAGGTAATGCGTTTCTAGACATCGGCACTCCAATGTCGGTCTAGACAGGCCCAGGCGAGGCGTAAAGCTTTGTGTCGTGCAGTTGTCAAGGGTATACGAGTGGGCCGTCGGCTCCGAAAGCCCATATCGATTATGTTTCGTTGAATGGTTCTCACGTTAACACTTGTTGATGGCCTTAGCATTGAAATCTGCAGCAGTTTGCGGAAGAGTTAAATTTCTGTCACGTTGAACTATTCTCTTCAGTCGTCGTTGGTCCCGATCTTGCAGGATCTATTTCCGGCAGGAGCGATGTCGGAGATTTGATGTTTTGCCGGATTCCTAATATTCATGGTACACTCGTAAAATGGTCGTACAGAAAAATCCTCACATCATCGTTACCTCGCGCCGACTGTAACACCGATCTAGCAAATGCTCCAGACACTTGTTGTCTTATATAGACGCTGCCGACCGCAGCACCGTATTCTGCCTGTTTACGCATCTCTGTATTTGAATACGCATGTCTGTACCAATTTCTTTGGCGCTTCAGTGTAGATAAGGACGCGGAAGGGATGAGATTGTGGCCTAATCAAAAAAGCCATCTCAGAATTAGTCGTAGATTAATTGGGGGTGCCTCGGGCATGGATGTGTGTGATGTCCTTAGGTTAGTTAGGTTTAAGTAGTTCTAAGTTCTAGGGGAGTGATGACCACAGATGTTAAGTCCCATAGTGCTCAGAACCATTTGAACCATTTTTTTTTTTTTTTTAATTGGGGAAACCACGGGAAACTTTTAACTGGATAAGATGTTGATGGCTACTCTCCCACGCCTACTCTCCCTAAATAAAAGTTCAGTGTCTTAGCCACTGTACCATCTCACTTGATCCAACCATTAGAGTTGCTTCAGAAACGGAAGTCATATGAGGAGCATTACCAAGCATCAACAGGCTCAGGAAGAAAAGTTGAACTGTTAGATACAGCTTTTTAGGTAGAATCAGAATAGAGAATTTCTACTACTACGGTAACCGATAAAGAATGGAGAAAAAGTGTTGGAAACTGGCAAACTGGATAACTCTAATCGAAAAAAGACGCGATATGTTTTCTGGATTTGCCTACACCAATGCAGATTTGATCCTCAAATCCCAGTTCAAACAGGTTATTAACTAACGTACCGAACACTCGATTTCATCTAATCTCACATCTCCCCAAATGTCACGCAATGACCAGGTAAGGGAATGTGAAGAAAGCGTGTAGAAAATAGTTACTCCATTGCTTCATCGAGGACTATTCACGAAAATAATTGCTACATCTGTTACGCAGGAATCTTAATTAACAAACTTCCCAGTCAACTCACATATGACACGTGTTGTTCTCAACGCAGTGGTCGACTAACAGTGAGAGCAAAGCGTTAACTAATGGGTCGTTAAGAATGTAAATCAAATAGCTTTCAAAGATAGTAAAATGCGATAATCATTGTGCCATTCGGACACGCTGAATGAGAATGGAGAGTGTATTTTAATGTGTACATAGTACAGTCACTGCGGTATGAGTTCACTTGGTCCGGCGATTGAATAATAGTCAGCTTGTGGCTGTGATGGCTCATTTTCAGTCTACCGATACGGAAAATGACATTTTTAGATTGAAATATATGCGCTACCGTCGTAATTTACACATAGCAAAGCTCTGAGTATCATAGCTCATCAATGTTACACCTTTCTGCTCGGCACATGCTCAATACTAATCAAGAGAGCGTTCCTCCATCGACGAACCAAAATATGACAGAACATTCGCAACTCCTCTCTATGCAAGCTCGCGCCTATCTGTTGAAATTTACACGCATTACATGAAACGTGATTGCACCTTTGTGAGAAATATATATCATAAAGAAGCGAGAAGCATTGGTGAACTACAGGTTACCTTGAGGCAACTGGAAGCCCAACGAATACAATACAGGTTACAAAGTTTCCTTCATGTTTGTCAGTATTTACTAGGCTGACCTGGAACTGAAAGAAGACTGTAATTATATATGATGACGAGAATTTCCGTCCATCTAGTTAGATGTGAGTTAACGAGCTATTTGCTCGAATTCGAACTCATCATGTCTTAAACGCCAATGCAATCAAATCGTTTCTCTCTACAGCATGTGACAGTTGTAAGCGCATGTTCCCGCTGAGATCCTTTCCGTTTCATATTCTGTCTACGGCAACGCATCAATAACATAATTTAGAGGCTCCGATGTATGGAAGATCAATAGGCGTCTTAAAGGCGACCACTAGGGACCCAGTGGCCGACAGAGGCATCGATTGCTACGCGGACCGCTTGCTGCTTTGCGCCGTAATGATCGCAAGATAACATATCGCCACCTTACAACCTCAGTCTGTTAGGTAACAACCATATGAAGCTTTAATTGTTCCCACCAGCGAACGTGTTCTATCTCCGAAGTATCAACATCGATCACCGCAGTTAACGACAATACAGACTTAGGCGATGGGAAATAAATTCTGTTACCACGGTTTTAGGATATTCGTCACATGTTGGGAGATTATGTGTAAGAAAATACATTAATGGCTGTTATGGTGTACTAGCAGGACGTTAAGTGCGCATACATCATTTTACCGTCCTGAGGAATCAACTCTGGAGATTCATTACAGTGTGGAGAGCGAGCAGTGAAACGTGATCTTATGCGACTTTATAAAGGAACACATTCTACGAAGTGACGGGTAGCTGCAGCTTTTAATTAATACCATTATACGGGAAGTGGGCGCGATGGAAAGCTACACGAATGTTCCACATAGAGTGAAAGGATTTTCCTGTGCGCAGTACTCCGTGTTATTAGACAACAGATATTTCATAGGAAAACGAACCAGATCAGCTCGTATCAGAAGAAATGTTAAAATCCCAGTCTAATCATTCCAATTTAGATGTGATTTTTTTCCAAATTTGTGGTATCAAAGTTTATGTGACGATTCTTCGATACGTTGACCGCTTTATACTTGTCTCTTCTACGTGAGTGGTGCGACTTTAATCTCTTCGTTTCGGAGAAAAGCGCACGATAACGTATATAAACCAACATTATGAACAACATCTTCTGTGCTTATAAAACAGCTTTGTCTAGTAGCTTCGCTTTTGTATCAACGTAGAAATGGGTACAGTATGATTCATCATCATAATTTTCTTACTACTTTAACATATCGGATATTTTAGTCATATCATTGTGGTTTATGGGAAGTGACGCATACCAGTAGATATTAAACTTCTGAGACGTTGATTATCAAAAATGGCTCTGAGCACTATGGGACTTAACATCTATGGTCATCAGTCCCCTAGAACTTAGAACTACTTAAACCTAACTAACCTAAGGACAGCACACAACACCCAGCCATCACGAGGCAGAGAAAATCCCTGACCCCGCCGGGAATCGAACCCGGGAACCCGGGCGCAGGAAGCGAGAACGCTACCGCACGACCACGGGATGCGGGCGTTGATTATCAGCACAATTATTCTGTAGAAGAGCAAGAAAGCCAAATGCGAGTGAGAGGGCTGAAAGGTGTGAACAAACAACTCTACTCACCAGGGTTCAATGACGGCTAGGAAAGTCGTGAGATGGATTCGATGGAAAAAACTTATATGTAAATTACGGTTGTAAATACTAAGAACTCGTATTCTATTTACACTTGTTAGCGGAAGTGAAATAGAAGTAACGAACAGCAACGAGTAAAAACAAAACGAAAAGAAGTAGAGCATGCCGGTATCGTGCACGCATGAAATAGCCTAAAAACTGAAGATGAGGAATCTTAGTAGTCATACATAACCAGCTGTTCATGAACAATAATACAAATTTACAAATAAATATGCCATTATTTTTTGTACTTTACCGACGAATCTACTAATTAATGCATAAAAGCTGTGGCCATGAGGTAACTGAAAACAGTTTGGTCCCGTGGACAGTGTCTATCAACATTAATGCGCTTAAGCGTTTTATATATCAATTTCTTCACCATAAGAGGTGGTTATCTTTTATCTTTTCTCAAGTGACATAATTCAAGGAAAAGTGAAACTTCTAATACTCCATAAGAATTCAGATGCCTAATATGAGCGTTCTGATGGTTCAAATGGCTCTGAGCACTATGGGACTCAACTGCTGTGGTCATTAGTCCCCTAGAACTGAGAACTACCTAAACCTAACTAGCCTAAGGACATCACACACATCCATGCCCGAGGCAGGATTCGAACCTGCGACCGTAGCAGTCGCACGGTTCCGGACTGCGCGCCTAGAACCGCGAGACCACCGCGGTCGGCTGAGCGTTCTGATTGACGGATTATGAGTACAAGCTATTAACAGCATTGTCATAGTGACATAATTGCTTTGCGAATGACAGGACCAGTTAATGGTTTTCGATTGTTCATGATCAAGCAAAGAAGTTGCCTTGCTCGACACGGACGAAGCTTCATGTGGACATACCGGAAGTTTGGTTTCTGGCACTAGTAGCCGTCGGCTTGATTTCCTCTAGATACCACGAAGCTATCCGTGCTTGCGAGAGACTTCGTGTCCGATGAGGCCAACACTATGTTCCGCTCTCTTTTTCAGAAATACTCTATTTATACCTAAGCTACATCACACCAAATCCATTTACAAATATTTATACCTAGACCTTTTCGAAGGCGGCGATCAATATGAAAATTATGTAAAGGGTTCGTAGAGAGCCTTTATTTTTTAAAATATATACAGTTACTAACATCGTATTTTCGTACGCCGTAAGTAAATTTGTAATATCTGTTGAAAACCATAAATATTTGCGAAGTACTTCGATCGAAATAGGAAAACTACTGCAGCTGTAAACAGATTTATCTGAGGCGAGGTGACAATGAGCGTTGTAAAGTAATTAGTATTAATCCATAAGACTTTAGCTGAAAAAAATTCGCAGTAGAAAATAAACGACAATTTACAAGAGAACGATTAAGACGCTTTCAGTTATATCCTATGGTACAAAGTGTCTAGTACTGAATCCATTGTCTCTGTAAAACTGCCGGTTTCCGGCAGATGCGGCAGCAGACGAGTGTTTTCAGCGAAGGCAGTGACGGAACAGCTCGCCGTGTCGTGGGTTTCAGCACGGCAGGACCGTCGTCAGGGCGGTGACGTCACGGTATGACGTCATCAAGCCCTCGTTTCGTACGCAGAGACGTGAATCAATATGACGGCATTCCTGGCGAAAGTTACAACGCGCGCTGGCCGCAGGATGTGCGGTGGCCTTCTGAAGGGCTAAGGGCCAATGAAGCAGGGCGGAAGTGTGGACACCGAGCAAACTAAAGCACGATACTTTCGAATGTACTTCCGAGATTTGTTCTCATCTCACTTGTAAGCGTGTCTCGGAAACTTTGCCCATAGGAGATCGATGCGTCATGTAGTCGATGTAGCATTTATTATAAATGTGTGAACAGTTACAGTAAATAATTTCTTTCCCCCTCACCATTCTTTGAGATTTGATAAAGACAGCAATCATTGCCCAATACACTCCAAAAGACAATGTTAAGTCCAGAGAGTCAGAAAACCATGTCTCTTGACAGGCTGCTTTCCTGCTATGAATAAAAATAATTGTGCAACGTGCTGAACGTTTCCTTTCCTTTTAATTTCAGTAAGTCCTTAGCAGATTTGTTCCCTCTTTGCAATAAGCTAACCGTCTATAGCTTCTGATCTTCCTTAATTAATCTGATTTTTCATTGATTTTACACACTGTCCAGCCACATTAACGTGACCACCTGTCGAGTTCACTAACAACACCTTTTGGCGGGAAGATCGCTGAGAACGTGAAGGAAGGCAGTGAGTTTCTGGAAGCTACTGACTGGGATGTGAAGCCATGCCGACCCCAGTGCCGCGTCCAGCTGCGTTGGGTTTCTCGGTTGAGGATCCATGGTGCGCACAGCCCGATCGTGGTGGTCCCACAGACTCTCGACTAGATTTAAATCCATGGCGTTTAGTGGCTTGAGGAGTGCGGTTAACTCATTCTGCTGCTCTTCGAACGACGCACGAACATAGCTGTGTGACCCGTTGCGTTGCCTGCTTGTCGACACAACATCTACATCTACAGTCTACATTTATACTCCGCAAGCCACCCAACGGTGTGTCGCGGAGGGCACTTTACGTACCACTGTCATTACCTCCCATTCCTGTTCCAGTCGCGTATGGTTCGCGGGAAGAACGACTGCCGGAAAGCCTCCGTGCGCGCTCGAATCTCTCTAATTTTACATTCGTGATCTCCTCGGGAGGTATCAGTAGGAGGAAGCAATATATTCGATACTTCATCCAGAAACGCACTTTCTCGAAACCTGGACAGCAAGCTACACCGCAATGCAGAGCGCCTCTCTCGCAGAGTCTGCCACTTGTGTTTGCTAAACATCTCCGTAACGCTATCAAAAAAAAAATGGTTCAAATGGCTCTGAGCACTATGGGACTCAACTGCTGTGGTCATAAGTCCCCTAGAACTTAGAACTACTTAAACCTAACTAACCTAAGGACAGCACACAACACCCAGCCATCACGAGGCAGAGAAAATCCCTGACCCCGCCGGGAATCGAACCCGGGAACCCGGGCGTGGGAAGCGAGAACGCTACCGCACGACCACGAGATGCGGGCGTAACGCTATCACGCTTTCCAAATAACCCTGTGACGAAACGGGCCGCTCTTCTTTGGATCTTCTCTACCTCCTCTGTCAACCCGACCTGGTACGGATCCCACACTGATGAGCAATACTAAAGTATAGGTCGAACGAGTGTTTTGTAAGCCACCTCCTTTGTTGATGAACTACATTTTCTAAGGACTCTCCCAATGAATCTCAACCTGGCACCCGCCTTACCAACAATTAATTTTATATGATCATTCCACTTCAAATCGTTCCGTACGCATACTTCCAGATATTTTACAGAAGTAACTGCTACCAGTGTTTGTTCCGCTATCATATAGTCATACAATAAAGGATCCTTCTTTCTACGTATTCGCAATACATTACATTTGTCTATGTTAAGGGTCAGTTGCCACTCCCCACACCAAGTGCCTATCCGCTGCAGATCTTCCTGCATTTCGCTGCAATTTTCTAATGCTGCAACTTCTCTGTATACTACAGCATCATCTGCGAAAAGCCGCATGGAACTTCCGACACTATCTACTGTTGTTGTCGTGGTCTTCACTCCTGAGACTGGTTGGATGCAGCTCTCCATGCTACTCTACCCTGTGCAAGCTTCTTCATCTCCCAGTACCTACTGCAGCCTACATCCTTCTGAATTTGCTTAGTGTATTCATCTCTTGGTCTCCCTCTACGATTTTTACCCTCCACGCTGCCCTCCAATACTAAATTGGTGATCCCTCGATGTCTACCAACCGATCCCTTCTTCTAGTCAAGTTGTGCCACAAGCTCCTCTTCTCCCCAATTCTATTCAATACCTCCTCATTAGTTATGTGATCTACCCATCTAACCTTCAGCATTCTTCTGTAGCACCACATTTCAAAAGCTTCTATTCTCTTCTTGTCCAAACTATTTATCATCCACGTTTCATTTCCATACATGGCTACACTCCATACAAATACTTTAAGAAACGACTTCCTGACATTTAAATCTATACTCGATGTTAACAAATTTTTCTTCTTCAGAAACGCTTTCCTTGCCATTGCCAGTCTACATTTTATATCCTCTCTACTTCAACCATCATCAGGTCTTTATAAATATTGTGAAAAGCAATGGTCCCATAACACCCCCCTGTGGCACGCCAGAGGTTAATTTAACGTCTGTAGACGTCTCTCCATTGAGAACAACATGCTGTGGTCTGTTTGCTAAAAACTCTTCAATCCAGCCCCACAGCTGGTCTGATATTCCGTAGGCTCTTACTTTGTTTATCAGGCGACAGTGCGGAACTGTATCGAACGCCTTCCGGAAGTCAAGGAAAATGGCATCTACCTGGGAGCCTGTATCTAATATTTTCTGGGTCTCATGAACAAAATCGTGCTGAGCAAAAACAGACTGCATGTAGGGATGGACATGGCCCTCGAGGATAAATGCATACCTGTGTTGATCCACTTTGCCTTCCAGAATGCCAAGATCACCCAGGTATGTCATTCTCCAGACCATAACGCTCCCTCTTCCGTCTGGACCCTTTGCATTCAGACGTTTCGCGCCGTACCCGCCAACGGCCATCTAACCAATGGAGCATAAAAGGCATCCGAAAAGGCCACCTGTCGACACTCAGTGGACGCCCACTTGCGATACTGACGTGCGAATTCCATTCTTCGTCGCCGATGAATAGCAGAACATGGGTGCATGAACCAGGCACCTGCTACGGAGGCCCATATGTAGCAACTTCCACAGACTGGTCGTTGAAGAGACACTGTTGGTAGCCATTGGGTTCACATGGGCGGTCAGTTGCTCAACAGTTGCAGCATCGCTCACGTCGGTTTTGGACAGCACCGTTTCGCCATGTACGGTATACTTTAACCACGGCGGCATGCGATCTGTTTATAGACTTCGCCGTTTCGGATGTGCTTCCACCCTTGGCACGAAAGCCAATGATCATGCCCTTTTGTATGTCAGATAAATCGCTCCGCCGGCCGCGGTGGTCTAGCGGTTCTAGGCGCGCAGTCCGCAATCGCGCGACTGCTACGGTCGCAGGTTCGAATCCTGCCTCGGGCATGGATGTGTGTGATGTCCTTAGGTTAGTTAGGTTTAAGGAGTTCTAAGTTCTAGGGGACTGATGACCACAGATGTTAAGTCCCATAGTGCTCAGAACCAAATCGCTCCGTTTCCGCATTACGATATGGACTGCATTGTTTTCGACGCCCCCCCCCCCCCCCGACACAGTATATATACTGTATACCCTCAACTGCCAGTGCTGCTACCTTTCATCTGTGGGAGATTGTTGCACGTAGACATCGAATATTGGCGGTGTTCACATTAACGTGACTGGGCTGTGTATACAGGATGTTTGGAAACTCCCGTTACAAATTTCCAGGACTTGTAGAGGGGAATGAGTACATAACATTTTGAAGAGGAATCCATGTCTGGAAAAGTACCGGTACCATGCTACAGTCGTTTGAAAACGTGTTCGCTAAGCAGGCATGCAACGGAGTAGTTAAGCTGGGGGTTGATTACATCGTATCGGTTGGTGCAATTTGACGTATATCCTGCCTCTATGACCTGTTTCGGGCCCCATTCACGTGTCTGTGAGTATTAGAGCGACATGATTGCTGAATACACCAACACGATTCTTATGAATGGCGAAGCTCACAGTAATGGAAGAGCTGTTAACGCCTTTATCAAGATCGTTCTCCATAGCGTCTGACTCAATCGCATACGACGTAATGGTTTCGAGATGGGGTATCTTCACCGTCAGCAGACGTGACTGTGGTGCGTGACTGTGGCGCTCCCAGGAGACGACGCACATACGAAGTGGAGGAGGCCGTACTGTATCACGTTGAAGAGAACGCGTCAATGAGAACACGAGCAATTTCTTTGGCTATTGGTGTGTGGAATTGTAAAACAAGTGCTGTACTGGATCACGCCTAATCAGTTACTTGTAAAAGTCGTCGCGTTACCACAATTTCTTCAAATGGTACGTTTCCGGACTTTGGTCCCAATACAAAATATTGTCTACTCACTTCCCTCTAGGAGTCCCAGAAGTTTGTAACGGGAATTTCCGAAAACCCAGTTTACAGGGTTATTCAGAACCACCTATGAGGTTTCAGAAGACGACTGCACGAATACTGAAAACTACAAGACATACAGAAAATAGAC
This sequence comes from Schistocerca nitens, assembly GCF_023898315.1. Lineage (NCBI taxonomy): Eukaryota > Metazoa > Arthropoda > Insecta > Orthoptera > Acrididae > Schistocerca > Schistocerca nitens. The sequence goes on along the minus strand of NC_064616.1, from coordinate 767,683,438 downwards.
ACACACCAGTGGACAGAGCTTCTCAAATGGTTCGAATGGCTCTGAGCACTATGGGACTTAACTGCTGTGGTCATTAGTCCCCTAGAACTTAGAACTACTTAAACCTAACTAACCTAAGGACATCACACACATCCATGCCCGAGGCAGGATTCGAACCTGCGACCGTAGCGGTCGCACAGTTCCAGACTGTAGCGCCTAGAACCGCTCGGCCACTCCGGCCGGCGACAGAGCTTCTCTCCAAGTTTTAACTCGCACTACAGGTGCTCAAATGGGCACTGTTTTTAACGTGGAAACGTCAATTCTTACGTGTAACTAATTGAAGTGGCTGTTGCTGCTTGGTCCGCAGCTCGTGGTCGTGCGGTAGCGTTCTCGCTTCCCACGCCCGGGTTCACGGGTTCGATTCCCGGCGGGGTCAGGGATTTTCTCTGCCTCGTGATGACTGGGTGTTGTGTGATGTCCTTAGGTTAGTTAGGTTTAAGTAGTTCTAAGTTCTAGGGGACTGATGACCATAGATGTTAAGTCCCATAGTGCTCAGAGCCATTTTTTTGTTGCTGCTTGTCGGTATGGCGCAAAGACAGCTTTCGCTCGAGAATATATTCATTGGGTTGCATATCTGGAGGCGCAAACTAATTCGAGGTGGCAATACGCAGCGGGTTATTTGCTTACATATTCTGACACGTCTGCCGTCTAGTGGTGCACTTACAACTACGCAACGGTGCATATTAAGAATTGAAACTTGGAGATATTTCGTATCCACTGATACGTGTAATTCTTTATGTGTCTTGTTTTCGAGCAGTTGTCTTCTGAAACTCCGGAGGTACTAACTAAGAACCCTGTAAATATATGGTGTGCACCCAATACTGAACTGTGTTTAGAACCGAGCAAGTAATTTTGTATACTGCTCTTTCTGCTTCTGCGCATTTCAAACGTTATTCAACGATTTAATTCTCTCAAAGAAAACGAGGGTTGAGGAACAAATTTCGTAAGAAATAATAGCAATTTTCAACACTTGCCTTACAGTGACTGTCTATGAAATAATGTGGCTGCCTGGTTAAATTATGGAACCAAGATCAAAGTGAGCGGATGCAGATGTAACACGCAGCATTCGTGCCCAGATTGATTAAGGCTGTATTGCTACTATGCTACTGCTGCTGAATGAAATATTAGGGTTTCCGTCCAGTCGACGACGAGGTCATTAGAGACGGGACGCAATACCTGAACGAACAAGACTAAGAAGAACAATCGGTTATGCCCTTTTCAAAGGATCCATTCTGGTATTCACCTCAATAGATTTAGGGAAAACACGGAAATCTTAATTCGAGATGGCGTGACTGGGATTTGAACCCTACTCCTCCTGATACAAGAGTTCAGTGCCTTAATTATTATTACTGAAGTCTTCCGTGGTTTCTTTAGATTCCGCCCCCTCCCTAGCCTTGGCCCACTTGAAATCAGTTGTTCAGTACCCCTTGACAGGACTATTACTTTGCGACCATAATCAGATTTCAGGCTACCTGAAGTGGTTTAGTCACTACTGAATTACACCTGCCGTGACTACAGCAAAAGTCGGTCCTGTGACCTACGGTGTTTATACGCTGCTTCAGACACCACTACCTAAGACTGCTGCTGCATCGAACAGGCATCTAACTTATAATTAGGGACTTTTTGTTAAGAAGAGTCAGTGATTCACTGAGACCCACTCGTGCATAGTCCTGAAAGCTGCCAAAAAGTGCTCCACAAATTAGTATTACGAATTTTATTTTCATCATCAACATCATAAGATAAAATTCGGAAATGAGTGAGATGCGTAGAACTCTAGTCCAGTTGAAAGTACCCAGAGCTAATTCATGGATCATTTACAATTTTCTCTTTTGTGTATTTGCTGTTTGCAGCTCGTGGTGTCGATTTCCTTGACTCAACAGATTTCATGTTATTATTTCAATGTGAGGAAATGCAAATGATTCAACAATGACGCTGAAGCCTAGCAGATGATGGCACAGTTGGTTGGAGCAAGGTAGGGCTGTAAGGGAAGATGGAGGCCCAAAAAATTAAAAAAAAAGTAACGCGGAAACTTTTTAATCGTATAGTCACTGGTTCGAATCTCGCTAGTAGCAACTTTTTTAACTTTTATTTAAATTTAAAATAAAATATATTAAAAAGTGGTTAGCGTGGCTGTCCCTTAATCACAAGGTCTCGCGTTCGATTCCAGGGCGAGTCGGAGATTTTGTACACTCGGGGACTAAGTGTTTTGTGCTGCTCTAATCACTTCATCTCATCTTTGTTGACACGCATGTCGCCGAAGTGGCGTCAAATAGGAAGACTTGTGCCATGCGACAGAACAACCTCAGACGTTGTCTTACGGCCAATAACGCAATACATTTTCTTTTTTTGTGTGTATATGACTATCTTATTTAAATTGTTTCGCGTTCTTCTACACGAAACTATTTGTTCACTGCTGAGAGCTTCACAATGAGCGTTGCGTGTTACAGAGACGAGAATAAGTGAGGTGACGGTATAAACCATCTTCACCCGACAGCCCAAATAACGACACATGTTACATATCCATGAGATCACAGTACTCCGTAGTCACAGATATGGAGCAAAATTACAGGGTGGCTTCTGTTTGATGCGGGATGCTATAGTACTCCAGCGTCTGTTCATTGAGTCCGTGGTTCCCGTATCAGGGAGTCCTGACCCGTTCAGTTCCAAGGTATTGTTTTCTGATGAATTGTCGGGTTTGAATGGGTCCATTACCCGAATGATAGGCTGGTTCTCTAGTTCCAACTCACCAGGACTATTCACCAACAGCCGGCCGAAGTGGCCGTGCGGTTCTAGGCGCTGCAGTCTGGAACCGCGAGACCGCTACGGTCGCAGGTTCGAATCCTGCCTCGGGCATGGATGTGTGTGATGTCCTTAGGTTAGTTAGGTTTAACTAGTTCTAAGTTCTAGGGGACTAATGACCTGAGAAGTTAAGTCCCATAGTGCTCAGAGCCATTTGAACCATTTTTGAACCATTTGAACCATTTTTTTATTCACCAACATGTATAGCACGCGTTATGTTACAAAGCAACACCAAGTGAGGTGGCGAAGGTGATACGACGCTATACCTGTATTTGAGAGGACGAAGGTGGGTTGATTTTCCAACCCCAACCATCTTGATTGTCAGGGCTTAACGCACTTTAGACCACGAGGCCACTAGAGTAGGAGCATAAGAAGGATTAAGAGAGGATGGAGAAGAAAATAGGCTGCGCAATTTTCAGAGGTATTTTCACCTTAATCGACTGAGGGGAACTGCGCCAAACCTAAATCAGAATGGCCTGGGATTGAGACACCACTCCTCTCAAATGCGAGTCGAATGTGCTGCACCACTTTCCTCGGTATCCTTGATTCTAATTTAGCAGTTTTTTTTTTTTTTTTTTAATGGTTCAAATGGCTCTGAGCACTATGGGACTTAATTTCTAAGATCATCAGTCCCCTAGAAATTAGAACTACTTAAACCCAACTAACCTAAGGACATCACACACATCCATGCCCGAGGCAGGATTCGAACCTGCGACCGTAACGGTCACGCGGTTCCAGACTGTAGCACCGAGAACCGCTCGGCCACCCCAGCCGGCGTTTCCTTTAAATCATGTCAGGCGACGCAGGGACAGTTCACAGTCACCACCGATTCCTTCCCCAATCCTTGTTCATCAGTACTCCGTCTCTGCTGACCACATTGTTAACGAAACACGAATTATAAGCTTATATGATTCACAAACAAATGGGGCTGTAACTAGTTCCTTTCCATAACTTAAACTTTGAAGCAGCTGGACGAAAGGTTCCCAAGTTCGATGTAATGACGTCGACATTGGTGATATGCTTAGCACCAGGTAAAATGGAACAGTGTCAGTGGAATCCTTAAATAAGGTCGCGACTGCAGCCGGAGAACGCTCTGATTCGGTGAAAGCTGGGGGCTGCCTGACCAGCGGTACGGGTAACGTCAGTGGGCGTAGCTCACAAAGCCCGCCTTGTTCCTCTTGCTGCGCGCTCCTTTCAGCCAGCAAGCCTTCCCAGAACACTCGCCCAGACGATGAGTAATCATCATTTCACTCTCCACAACACTATGTGTCAGGTAACTTTCTATAGTTGCAAAAAGAACACGGTCGACAACAGGCGATTGCTTGATAGTATTTGTGTATCGTGAAGACAACATAGGAATTTGTAGTCATTATCGAACTTAGGAGAGTGATCTCAGAGACAATGGCGGAGCCGGCCGGAGTGGCCGAGCGGCTCTAGGCGCTACAGTCTGGAACCGCGCGACCGCAACGGTCGCAAGTTCGAATCCTGCCTCGGGCATGGATGTGTGTTATGTCCCTAGGTTAGTTAGGTTTAAGTAGTTCTAAGTTCTAGGGAACTGATGACCTCAGAATTTAAGTCCCTTAGTGCTCAGAGCCAGAGAATGGCTGAGCCTCATTGAACTCTGGCAATTTTTAATAACATATCCTTTCGAAGCATGACAATAAACTGTATAAAGGAAAAGCTGTCATCAGCCTGAAAGTTGATTTCAGCAATGCAGTGCTTTACAAGACATGGCCCCACTGGAGGTTGTATAGCCTTGCCATTTTCTTACCTGTGAACTGACTTGCCCAGCCACTTACAGAAGGACCTACAACTTAGCGAGGACTCCCAATCTCGGCGAAATTCTGCATTATTAACTTGAGGAAACATTGCCAGAGGATAAAGAAGTGGTAAGTGACATATACAGTGTGATTTTCTCCACCGTGTACAAACTCTAAGGATTGATCGATGACAGGACACGGAACAAAAAAGGTCAAGGAACTTCTTTCCGGAAATGCATGGTTTCCATGCTAGAGACTATTTATTCAATCATACTTTGTTATAGAGATGGCGGTCTAATACGCCCTGTAACATGCAGCCACAGTTACAGTATGCGTGGTTTCCTCCTAGAAGATAGCACTGTTCCTCATACGTCATGTTCCAGCGCCCTCTCGTGCCATAGTAATTGGTAATTGGTAATGTTGTGCCGATCCACTTCTCTTGCTGACTCACCTTGTAGTCAGCGTTGTACACAATGGTTCCGTATTCGAATCGAGAGCTTGCCGACATGGCGTTTACTTACGGAAAGGCAAATGGTAACGGGCGGCAGGTAGAAAGGCTGTATCAGGAGACCGACCCCACCGACAACAACGACTGCATTCAATATTTGCAAAAGTGTTCCACCGTTTGTTTGAGACAGTGTCGTTTCAGGAAGCAGTAAATCGTGAAGTAGGTACACCAGACTTCGAGGAAAATGTGGAAGGCGACAGCCATGTCAGTACCAGGCAGTTGGACCGCCAGTACATTGTAACCCAGACGACCGTGCGGAACATTCTCCATGACAATTGTTACTGCCCTTATCACTTATAGCGTGTGCAGGGCTTACAAGCGGCAGACTTTCCATATCGGGAGCAGTTTTGTCAGTGGTTTCTTCGCCAGGCAACCACGATTCCGGGATTTGTGTCATCCATCTTATTCACAGACGAGGCCACCTTACGCAGGGTGGTATCTTCAACTTTCATAACAGTCGTATGTCGGAGAGCAGGCAGAGCCCCCACGATATGGTGTAACGTATCATCAGCATCGGTGTAGCCGGAATGTGTGGGCCGGGGTAATTGGCGACCGTATTTTGGGACCAGTCTTCCTACCGCGTCACGTAACAGGCCGGAACTATCGGCGTTTCTTGCGGGTGAGTTTGCCTCTCCTGCTGGAAGAAGTGCCACTGACGATTCGAAGGGCTATGTGGCTGCTACATGATGGTGCTTCAGCCCACTTCGCCGTTAACGTCCGGACACACCTCAATTTTGTCTACCCTGGCCGATCGGACGAGGAGGTCCAATTGCATGGCCTGAGCCCATTCCAGATGTGGAGACACTGAAGCAGCGTATTCATGCTGCCTTTGCAACTGCTCCGATGCAGCCTGGCCGACGTGAACGTGTGAGACAGAACATGCTACGGCGCGTACACGCATGTGTTGAGGCGCATAGAAACCTTTTTCAGCACATACTGTAACTGTGACTGCATGGTACAGCGCGTATTAGCCCGCAGTCTCTGTAACAATGTATGATTGAATAAATGGTCTCTAGCATGGAAACCATGCATTTCCGGACAAACCGTTCATTAGACCTTTTTTGTTCCGTATCCTCTCATCGATCAATCCCTAGAGTTTTTACACGGTGGAAAAAACCACTCTGTAAAAGTGTTGTGACCAAATGAAACTACAATCGTTCAGCCATAACTGTGGGTTCTTTGAGTGCTATGGGTGAAGCCTCTTCAAACGAGAACACATGAAATGTTGGCTCACTTTATTACACAAATGAATAAAAGATTTACTTAACTTTGACACAGTTCTTTGCCACTGGATTGCTTAATAATTAACAACCGTCGTTGCCTATGAAATCATCACTTGATGCACAGATTAACAAACTGCTCTGTTGCAGTACAAAATGCAACATTTACGAAAGCAGGCTTCATCAAAAACTTTAACTGTCAGTGTCCTACACAATGATGCCTATTGTAGCACAGGTCTCGAACGAGGCAGAGCTCTTGCATTCTTAAAACTATATGACCTCAGAAAGAGAGGAAGGCGTGATCTTCTGGAGTGCCTCTCATTGGTAGTTGTGGATTGCAGCGAGGCCTCGATGATGTCTGTGGTATCCATTCGCGTTGCCGACGTTGGTCTGACACCGCGATCTCTAGACGATATCACAAAAAGTCCTAGGGCTGAACGGGGATCGAACATCAAATGTTTATATCAGTAATTCGGCATTTAACCAGTGAGCCATATAGCCATATCAGTGAATTGCAAATGTTTAAAAGGCCAAGTTACACCACTGTTCTGAGCCTACACTACGCTGTACACCTCAACCCCCCCCCCCCCCCCAACCCCACCCGCCTCTTACAATTGGTTGGGTAGGCCAGTTCGCAGGTCGGAGGAAGGAAAGGGTAAACAAACACTAATAGGACCATACCTAGTAAAGAAATGCGGTATTCAAACCAACCTTGACGTTGAGGTTAGCTTTAGTTTTAGTTGTTTAAATTCATTTTCATGCCCACCTCTACAAAATGTACTCGTTATTAGTCCCCGTAATGCAAAAACATGCTCAAATAAAAATAAAAGTAGACTTCTCTTTTTGTCACTGCACAGTAACAGTCGTAGCATGTTTCATCCGTGAAGAGCGCAAGGAGCTGATCGTGTTGCCCGGTGCAACCATGCGACGGTGTGAAGCATATTCCTCGGAAGAGCGTAATCCACGAGAAAATTATCAAACTGATAACCAGATTCCGGAAAACTGAGAACCTCAGAATGATCAGTCACATATGAAGAGGTCTCGTCACCGCCGAAGAGACATCAACAGACTTATTGGCAACAGTGAAGAATAGATGCAGGATAAGGCTCAGGAGATTAAGCTGCCACACATTATACAAGATTTTTTTTTAAATGCATGACACGAGCTATCCATCTTTTGCTATAACTACACATTATCACGGTATCTGTATACACAAGAACAAAGCATGAAAAAACAGAAGTGCACAAAATCTAATCAATTATAAATAGGTGTCATAAATTAATACTTTAAAAAGATCAAATATTAATCACATATCATAGATTATATCAGTATGGCAATCCGTATAATTACTGTCCCATTTGAAGTGCTAAACATAAGCAGAACCAGACAGGTGTCCTTTCACAAAAGCTGGTGTATCCAATTTGAAATCACAGCTACAACTGAAAAAAGAAGGAAGATTAGCGTTTAACGCCTCGTCGACATCGAGGACATTAGATAAACTGAGCAGGAGCTCGGAATGTTATTAATTTATACCACCTACGTGTAATTGATACGATTTTGTGCATTTTTATTTGTTTTGTGCTTTGTTTTGAAATATACAGGTACTGTACTGATGGTGTAAACCGAAACAGGTAGTTATAATAAAAGACGATTAAACAGATGCGTGTCATGCATTAAAAAGTAAGTAAACAAGTGACTCCCATTTAACATTAATTTAAGTAAAAAAAGTTTGAAGCGAACTTCGAGAAGAGTGTGTGGAGTCTTTGTCCAATTTGTACTCAGACGGTATGTGACGTAAGGCAAGACCAACCACCGACAAGGAGATTCCAATATGATCTGTGCAGTGATATTTATGGTCTGGTGTGATCTCTCACAACGTAATTAGTCCCACCTTCAATATCTGTAGTATATGGATAACGAAGTTTAGACTATGGTGCTGACTCAGAATTACGATTACCTTTGTGCTGTTTGCTAGGGTTTCTTTGAAAATGGAGTGGTTTCCTTCAGGATTTTAAACGCTAATTTTCCTTCTTTTGAAAATAGCTTGGAAACGTTTGTGTAAGAGTGAGTTAGCTACACGCTCCACAGATCATTTGAATGATTCGTTTATCGAAATTATGTTTACAGCGTACGTATATACAGTTACTGATAACATTGACGAACATTTTTTAGTCCTACTCACGCAGCTACAGTTAAAAATAGTTTTTTAAAGGCCACCAATTTTAACTAGAAATTAATCCATGGTGTAGAAGGAACTGTGCAGAAAAAATATTAGTTATATATGAAACTTGCATTGCTATCTCTGACTTTTTATGTTACTGGAAACATGATCAAAAATTTGTTAGTTCATATTGAACTTCTTTCTGAGACAATGACAGCTTTGATAATGTGTAAAGGTCATTTTTTCTTCTAGTGCTGTAGTTATGAATATCACAGATGGATTGCTTATTACGAATTTCCTTAGAGAAAACATGTTCTGTGATAGGGCAGTTAAAACTCCCTGAAGAGGTAACTACATGACGATCGCAGGTGTACACCCATTATTCGTACCGTCCATTTTTGTGCAGTCTGCACTTTAGATTTAAGTGATGAGCTGTCCCACAAAATTATTCCATAGGACAGTATTGAGTGAAAATATACAAAAATGTCAGGAGGTTGTTTCGTTTGTTTGCAAGACTAGCAATTATACGAAGAGTAGAAGTTGCTGAACTGAAGTATTTGAGAATATCAGTAATTTTCTTCTTCCAGTTCAAGTTTCCATCAAAACACACACTCAAAAATCACTGATTGTGTATGTATGTGACTATCTTATTAAGTATATGTGTAAACAATCATTTTGTTATATTTCAAGCGTCTTTAAATTCGGTGTAAAGGGATCAGATTGGATTACGTAATTGAGAGGAAAGATTACAGACTAACGTCCTTTGTGGCAGTGAAGTAGTGTCTCCTCTAACGAGTTTCATTGTGAATGCACCAATCAGCAACGGTTTCAGTGAGAAGGGCATTACTTTGCAGCAACGTCAATCGAATCACGAGTTAATCCGTTGCTCCTTAGTTCCACTGCGGTTCTCCAGAAGTGTGAGCCAACACTACGCATAAATAAGATGCGGGATTACACCATTCCAACTAACAGTTGCCAACAGAAGTTTGACGGTCGAGTGGTCTTGGTTTCGAAGTGAACATGACGTCAACACATTTGTTGGCTTTAATTCTAATCTCTCAGACGCTTGCACCTACTATATACCTGTGCTGTGAATCTCATTCTGGAAGCACAAAGTATACAATTAAAATCGTAACTGAGTTAATTACTGAACATTTTAGTTGGCGCGAACACAAAAGACACCACATTACTCGCAAAAAGTTTTCTTCCCTTTTCTTCCCCCCACCCTAACAGTTCCATTTACGCAAGCTTCTAGGCCTCATTGAATGCAGAAATTCAGTGTCTCAAGTAACTGACGAAGGATTCGTTTCAAATATGACTGTTGCGTATAAGCTCCATCTCGCATATTTTGCAAAGGTCTGATGAAATGTCAGTTTTTTAGAAAGGTATGTGGCTTGAGCTGATAATATTTATTCGAAATCAAAAGTGATTTCCAACAGTGAATGGACGTTAGGCTTAAAATTCAAGTGATTACAAAATTATTCGTGTTTACAACGGAGAGGCCATTAAGATATTTCGCGAGACAGGCAAGCTATTCCAACAGCGGGACAAGCCGTTTTTCTGATTTTTAGTGTTACCGTTCGGAGAGGTTGGAAGCCGTGTCTTAGGGCCCTATGGATTATATCTGGCACCTGCACTGAATGGTCCTCGGCGGCGAAGGAACAAAACGGGTAGATAGAATGACGTCGGGACTGAATACTTGAATTTCAAAGCATAAATGTTAATCATAAAGGGAAGTTGGGCATTAGGCACTTAATGTGAGATTGGAAACTAACAAAAGCTGAAAACCTGAGTATGATGTACGTAATTATTATGCCACGGAAACGATAGGTAATGCAAATTGAATAACACTTTTAAAGGACACTGCAGCCCACATGAATCCAACTTACGGCCTCATCGTGCAGGATTTCTCAAGTCATGTTAGCCGAAGCTGCCAGAAGTAAAAGACGTGTGGTGCAATATAAAGAATATTTGTAATAAAGAATTGCAGTGCGGTCTACGACATTAATTTCTTAACGCGTCTGAACTACGAAATGAAGTGGACTAAACACAGCAGGAAAAGCATTAAGTATCTAGCAACAAAAGGATTTAAAACTCAATTTCCGCAACCTTCAGTACAGCAACTTAATTAAAAAGCGAAGAATCACTTGGTCGCGTGTAATTAGAAAGAGAAAACAAGAAAATAAAATTGGTTTCTTCTCATCTCGAAATCTTTGTCAAAATGACGGGACGGCTCTAAGATCTTAAATAATTACATTCTATTAAATGTTTTCAGTCCTATATTACTAAGGGACTGGTGACCTCGCAGAATAGTCCCATTACTCTACAAACCAATCTACATTATGTTTAACGGCAGAACACACAAAAATCCCTAGCAGAACTGGGGACCCGTCCCGGCTCTTCCACATGGAAGTCAGTACCCTGACCACTCAGCTACGGAAGCTGACAACGTACTATTAACTCCATGTATGAATGAATGTATCTGTATAATGTAAATAACTGAAATGGAAATGGAAATGCCGTGTGGCTAGGGCCTCCCATCGGGTAGACCGTTCGCCTGGTGCAAGTCTTTCGAGTTGACGCCACTTCGCCGGCCGGTGTGGCCGAGCGGTTCTAGGCGCTACAGTTTGGAACCGCGCGACCGCTACGGTTGCAGGTTCGAATCCTGCCTCGGGCATGGATGTGCGTGATGTCCTTAGGTTAGTTAGGTTTAAGTAGTTCTAAGTTCTAGGGGACTGATGACCTCAGATGTTGAGTCCCAATAGTGCTCAGAGCCATTTGAACCACTTTTTTGACGCCACTTCGGCGACTTGCGTGTCGATGGGGATGAAATGATGATGATAAGGACAACACAACACCCAGTCCCTGAGACAAGAAAATCTCCGGCCCAGCCGGGAATCGAACCCGGGCCGTTAGGTATGACATTCCGTCGCGCTGACCACTCAGCTACCAGGGTCGGACAATAACTGAAATTATTATTTGTGAAGCGCAATGTTTGCCTGTGTTATTACAGAACGTACAGGAATGAAGCTGACAATCGATCTTCTTATATCATCACCAAGAGACCATCGAGATCTTGATCAAGCCTATCTTATTCCTTCGCATCGTTATACATAATGAAGGTATAAATACAGAAAACTGCCACCAGTCACTCTTTTAAACACTCGTCTATTCTGTTAACTAGTTTTCGAACCTTCTCAGGCTCATCCTCATATCGTGCACGGGGAAGTTACACTTCCATATCGTGATGATGTGTAGTGGTTCTGTCCGCAGCTCGTGGTCGTGCGGTAGCGTTCTCGCTTCCCACGCCCGGGTTCCCGGGTTCGATTCCCGGCGGGGTCAGGGATTTTCTCTGCCTCGTGATGACTGGGTGTTGTGTGATGTCCTTAGGTTAGTTAGGTTTAAGTAGTTCTAAGTTCTAGGGGACTGATGACCATAGATGTTAAGTCCCATAGTGCTCAGAGCCATTTGAACCATTTTGTACTGGTTCTGTGGTAAGAAGGTAGATTAAGAGACTTCAGTGTATCGCCAAGAATAAAGTCTGAACGGTCAGATGTATCGAAAAATTAATTCTATTACTCACTGTCACAGTACCGATGGCTTGGTAACTGATATTCACCTGGCAGCTTCCATTGCTATCGCCAACAGACCCCAGATCACTCACTTTTCCCTATGGATATAAATATATAAACCGATTGTAATGACAGATCACCAGCTTCCAGCATTTGCAGTACACCTGGTGCATGTTATATAGGTCCTCACACAAAGATATGACATACGTTGTTCAGAAACAATAATTTGTTTTTGTGTGTACATGATACAATCGACGTGTGGACATATATTTTGATTTGATCTGGTGTTAATATGAATGCCGAAGAATTAAGTTACATAGTTGTAACATTATTTTTAGGCATTCATATTAAGACGAGATAAGATCGAAGTATTTTCTCACACATTGATTCTATTGTATGCACATAAAAAGAAATTATTATCTCTGAGCAAAGTATATTATATCTTTGACGGAAGATCTTCGTAGCATACTCCAGTTATACAGCACACACTGGATGCTAGTGATCTATCGTGACTGTCGGTACATATTTTTATATCCGTAGAGAAAAATGAGTGACCTATGGCCATCTGGTGATCACAATCGAAGTTTCCGACTAAATATGAGTTATTAAGCCGCGCGTACTGTTGCAGTAAGTAACACAATTCATTTTTCGATGCTACTCGCCGCATAAAAATTGCTCATGCCCATACATTCAAGTCTTTTAATCTGTCTTCTTGTTACAGAGCTAGTTCCCAGCATCACGAAATGCAAATGTAATTTCCACATGAACCGTCTGTAGATGAGCCTGTAAAAGTTCGTAAATCTGTTAACGGAATAAACAAGTCTTTCAAATAAGTGACTGGTAGCAGTTGTCTGTGTTTATATTGAATAATCACGGGTTCTAAAACATCTGTAATGCACAGGCTTAACACAATTAAGGGTTTAAAATTCCAATCAGGCTGTTAATGCCCAAACTGATGGACTCTGCATTTGTAGCTGCCGAACTGAGGCGAGAAATAATTATTTCATGACTAAAATTTGAAACGGCTACTCGCGGCGAACCCAGCAGCATCCCAACGATTCAACGATCTCTATAATGTAAATGGGGGCAGGGATAAGAGGATTACTGGTCTAATATGAGCCAAATCTCTCTCTCTCTCTCTCTCTCTCTCTCTCTCTCTCTCTCTGTGTGTGTGTGTGTGTGTGTGTGTGTGACGCGCGCGCATTCGTGTGCTCGAATTTTTCTAGCTATGTTGCAGTGGTTACTATACGTCACTCTCGTCCTCAAGGCACTGCAGTATAATGTGAACTGCGTACCTGTGAGACAATGGCAGGCTTGCACATGTATGTGCCCAGCACAAAGAACGGCCCCTGGCGTAGTCAGCACGTAGGCAGTGGCAATTCTGTATAAAATTCGGCATGTGACCAGAACACGGAAATGATTATCACCGGATATTAGCGAGGTATGCAGGCTTATTCTACTAAAAAATATGCTAGATTCTGAACAGAATGGGTACAATAACATATTTGCCTTATTTTGGAAATCCACGTAAACAACTTGACCTAAATGTCTAACATTACAGTTCCTTGCGCTGTAGTTCAGAAATGTGTACCTGGTCTCCAGTGATTTTTCTTCTGTGAAAGGGGGATAGGGGGAGAGAGAGAGAGAGAGAGAGAGAGAGAGAGAGAGAGAGAGAGAGAGAGAGAGGCGGGGGCAGGATAGGGAAAAATGTTGTACACAAAATAGTTTGGAATTTACTGAGCCTCAAATACTTGGACAGTAGCGGCAACAGAAAGTTTCATGGATATGTGACAGATGTAAAACTAGAAAATTTAGAAGAATTGACCAACCTTCTGTGCTTGTTGTTTGAAAACCCGCGATAAGATACTGCCTGCGGTCGGCAGTTACAAGTAGAGCGCGTATGTGCTCGCTGAATAACGCGACAACAGATCGACGAGGACGCAGCGAAAACAGAAGAAAGGGTTGCCGCCAGCTACAAAGGGGTAATTTGCTGATACGCAGATTCGTTAAAACGCAAAGCTTGTACGGGCGGCTCGGCGCGGCAGAGATGGGTTCGTTGAACCTTTGGAGTAACGGACCCGTGGCTGTTGGGTCACGTTTCCTTGCAGCGGGCTGCCTCCGACGGCCCGCCAAACCTCTCATCAGCTAACGCTACGACTCATACTTCTATATTCCAGCATAAAGGCGCCACATTAATGTTACCAAGTCGCTTGATTTTACTTTCCCATGCTGTATTTATTTTCTCACGTGATAAGGATTTTTCTCGACTGTCATTTCTGTCACCTTTATACGCAACATCCTCAAAATCGTTTTCGAGATTACCGATGCGTTTCTGAGTGTACAGCTTTTAAAACTGGAATAACGTATCGTTCTTACGAAAGTTATCTATTTTGTGAGTGTGAAAGGGGGGAGTTGTATCATCGGGCAAACATAATACCTTTTCCCTAATTCATTTCGTCCCTCCCAGAAGTGCTCACAATTGTGATGTTGAACTGAGGGTGACACATACTCCAAAAAGTATTCGTCTAATACGACTTGTTATGTTCTATGTGCTATGGTTGGACGAATACTTTTCGGAGCCACTCAATGTGTTCCACTGGAAGAGAGGAAGGGAGATTAAGTTCTAATGTCTCGTCAATGACTGTGTCATTAGGGACAGAGCACAAGCAGGTATGAGAGAATGATGGAGAACGAAATGAACGACCTTTCCAACATTTGTCTTAAGCGATTTAAGGAAGCCTTGGAACCTTTAAATCTGGATAACTGGACGAGGATTTGAGCCGCCGCTCTCTACCCCCCCTAACGTGAGTCAAGTGTCTTATCTAAACCGGATATCATTGTCAATGAAATAAGATAATGTTCTTGGAAGTATGGTAACAAAACCTGTTTAAAAGTGACTGTCAATGTTTCCCACTAGTTCAAGTTTCCGTATTCTAGCGAGAGACTGTAATGACGCCTGTTACCCAATATTATAAATCTGATTTATATGGACTCAAGTACATATGCAGCATGTGCATTTCAGTTTCGAGCAGAAGTTCCGGCAACAGGGTCAATGAGTGGAAGAAAACAACATAAAAGTTTCACTAACGATAGGAGCTTCATTCTAAATTTCCATTCGAATCCAGTACGACTCCTTCGTTCATTAAGCTACAATTAATATTGATTAGCATATTCTGCTGGTATGCAATTACAATTTGTGACTAAACTGAATCGCGTCGGCGACTAACCTGTCTATCTAACATTCAAATGATAGAATTACGAAACTCTAAGAAAGGTAGTTAACCTATGTGTGAGACCATTATATTAACTTCAGAAGTTCTGTATTTCTGACACAACGCTGGGCTTAGTCATCGGTAGTCTGTCTATAAAGCCTTTATGGTTTGTTTTCGACAGGGGATATGTAGCTGGGATGTAGCCGCATACAGCGGTTATTAGGATGAAAGATGTGTTTCTGAATGGTGATTACTGTGAATATACTGGCGGCATGCTAGAGGCATGTTACTGCTGGAATGTCAGGTAGGAAACTGGTCATGGGCTGGGTCGTATGGACGGTTTAGTAATCTCTCCGTCGTCTGGACGATCAAGTATGGATGTAACAATTTGTAGGTCTATGAAAAGAAATTATCAAATAGATTAAGTCGTGGGTAAAGCACGTGGAATACTTTCTTTTTTCCATTTATTGGCTTTCGGGCCGTGCCCATTCAGCCATCTCACAAGTGTGCGAACGTAATGACAACACGACACCCAATACCCGGGCGGAAAGAATCTCAGACCCGCCTGGGAATCGACCCCTGGCCGCCTTCCTTAGCAATACGCCGCGCTGACCGCGCAGCTACGAGGTGGACGTAGCCTACTTCGGTCCATGATTAATGAAAGCCTTGTGAGCTGTATTATTACACATTTATTGGGGTACGACCGATTTCGTTCATAGACGATCTTTAGGCTGTCGTTTTGTCAAGTCTTGACACAAATGATCTGGTCGTCGTATGTAATGTTAAAGACCAAATATAAAAATGATTCTCATAAACATTCTGACAACCGCGTGAACGAAAGTTCATGGTCCTTGTTTTTGGATTTTGTCTTTAACGACGACGACCAGATCATTTGTGTCATGATTTTAGTAAAACTCGGCAAGCCGAAGATGTTCTACAGATGAAACTGGTCGTAACACAATAAATGTGTAAAAATATAGCTTAGTTGGTTTTCATTAACATTAGTGTCAGCTGCTCAACATGATCAAGATTATACTTCGGTTCATTGGTATGGCACTAGGAAAGTATAATAAGTCAAAAAAGGAGATTGCTTAAAGAACACTCTTACGACCCATAGTATGATCAAGTTGTGGGATTCATAGTAAATAGCACTAAAAGGATATTGAACGTACAGGGTGGCGCACGAAATGTGTTACCATTTTGTTTTTGAATATAAACTTTATTGTCAATACAATCTGAAAGGAACATATACTACAATGAAGAGCCGTCTATGGAGATTTGTTCTAACTCAGCACACGCATTAGGCTGTGGACATGCATATGTCCACCATTTCGTTTCCTAACTTCCTTCAAACGAACACTGAAGTTAGTGATTACCCTACGGCACATGTCTTCCGTAATTTCACTGCAAGCTTGAAGAATAAGTCTTCTGACCTCCATTAAATAACGTGGACGTTTCGGGAAAATTTTTTCCTTTAGGTACTCGCAAAGAAAAAAGTCACATGGATTGAGGTCTGGACTATTTGGGGGCCAATTTTGTCCGTCATTGAAGCGACCGGTAAATCTGAGTGAAATGATCCGCATGTCAAAATGCTCGTGTAAAAACTCGAACAGAGTGTTTGCAGTACGTGGCCTTGCTCCATCTTGCATGAACCACTGCGTGTTGAAGGGCAAGGCAGTAGCAAGAAGCTGTGGAATTTAATGGAGCTCAGAAGACTTATTCTTCAAGCTTGCAGTGAAATTACGGAAGACATGTGTCGTAGGGTAATCACTAACTTCAGTGTTCGTTTGAAGGAAGTTGGCAAACGAAATGGTGGACATATTGGGCATGTGCTGAGTTAGAACAAATCTCCATGGACGACTCTTCATTGTAGTATATGTTCCTTTCAGACTATATTGACAATAAAGTTTATATTCCAAAACAAAATGGTAACACATTTCGTGCGCCACCCTGTATACAAAGAAAGGTAGCAGAAATTGTCACAGGTTTATTTCACAGTTGGAAGAGCGCCACGGGGACGGCAAAGAATTTGAAGTGGCAGACGCTTTGAAGATGGACGTCAACGATCCCGCGAAAGCCTATTCGCAATAACCAGCCTTGAGAAATGTAGGAATGTATTACAACCCTATGTGTACTCATCCCGTAGGGACCTCTAAGAAGAGATTAGACTAATTACAGCACCTACACACAAGCAATCATCCTTCCCACGCGCCATACTCGAGTGAATGGGGAAGAAGCCTTGATAAACGATTCACTAGAATGTACGTTTTGTCGTCCACCTCACAGTGCATTGTGGAGCGTAGATGTGGATGTTGATTGCCAGGCAGGCAACTGTTCACGGACGCAGTCGCATAAACACCTGATGTGGGGGATTTAGTGGTCCCTCTGTCGCCGGGACGGTCAAGTCTAGCAAGAGTTTCACCCGTCTGAAAAAGGATACTTTGCAGTGTATTGCTCCCTCCTACGTATATCTCTCGAAGAGACCATTAGGATAAAATCAGAGAGATAATAGCCCACACAGAGGCATACCGACAATCCTTCTTTCCACGAACAATATGAGACTGGAATAGAAAGGGGAACCGATAGAGGTACTCAAGGTACCCTCCGCCACACACCGTCAGGTGGCTTGCGGAGTATGGATGTTGATGTAGATGTAGATGGACTGTGAGAAATAGATAGCTAGCTGTACCTATAGTGACATCCCTTGAGACTGTGTCAGGAAATCAAGTGCCCCTGTTGGCAGCGATGCCATCGTGGTGTGGGGAGGAGGAGGGGTGTCGTCCGTGGACGCTTCTGGCCATCCCGGTGGGTCCCTCGGGCGTAGATTGAGTTTGGGCTGTGGGAACGGCGCGGGCGGCTTATGGCGCTACGGCGGCCGGAGGTTGTTCACCTGAGCGTCGAGTCCCGCTGCCGCTGCCAGCAGGCCAGATTTTGTGTTTCCAGGGGTGTCCAAAGAGCGTTGACCGGGAGCGTCCCGCTATGGCGGGAACCGTTAGCGGTTCGCCGGCGCGGCGCGCGCAGCTCGGGCTGTCCTGCGCCGTTACTCTTAATTGTATAGCGGCGCTCTGCCGCCGCTCCTGTGTCTCTCCCCATTCACTGTCGCCCAAGTACACGCGGCTCCTCCTGTTATCACGATACTTGTTCGGGCCCATCCATACCGACGTTATCAGGGAACGAAAGCACCGCTCGTATCTGGTATTTATGGCTTAGTCCCGTCTGAAGAGCAGATACCCTTTCCTTCGCCTTAGCACAGGAAATAAGTACGACAGAGACAGTATATGGAGGGCTATTCCACGAACCCTAAAGAGGACTTCTCATCTTGTTGGTGGCAGGTGCTTTCATTTTTACAAATTCGAAGGGAAGTTGTCGAGTTAGAAAGGAGGGATAGGTAAGCTTTCTTAACATCTCATTTAAGTAATGTCAAACTTCTCCTGCGAGTAATACGACCACGCCTTGCGACCCTACGTAATAATTAGGTCTGCTAATGTCTTTCCCTATTTTTTCAGAATCTACCACGGGTGTCCGACCCAGGAAAAACCATACGCAGACAGTATACGGACGGTGGTACTGTGATACACACTGGTTTAACTTTCTACAATGGTCCCACTGGGTAGTCAGTTACTTTAGTAGTGGAGTTATTAACGTTAACTTAGGTAGGAATGATTCTGTCCATAGAAATTCCTTCATCCGTGTTCGATTGGTGCTCACAAGGGAACCTCCCCATCGCAGCCCCCTCAGATTTAGTTATAAGTTGGCACAGTGGATAGGCCTTGAAAAACTGAACGCAGGTCAGTCGAGAAAACAGGAAGAAGTTGTGTGGAACTATGAAAAAAATAAGCAAAATATACAAACTGAGTAGTCCACGCCGCAGATAGGCAACATCAAGGAGAGTGTGAGCTCAGGAGCGCCGTGGTCCCGTGGTTAGCCTGAGCAGCTGCGGAACGAGAGGTCCTTGGTTCAAGTTTTCCCTCGAGTGAAAAGTTTACTTTCTTTATTTTCGCAAAGTTATGATCTGTCCGTTCGTTCATTGACGTATCTGTTCACTGTAATAAGTTTAGTGTCTGTGTTTTGCGACCGCACCGCAGAACCGTGCGATTAGTAGACGAAAGGACGTGCCTCTCCAATGGGAACCGAAAACATTTGATCGCAAGGTCATAGGTCAACAGATTCTTCCACAGGAAAACACGTCTGATATATTCTATACGACACTGGTGACGGCATGTGCGTCACATGACAGGAGTATGTTGTCGACGCACCTAACTTGTACACTTGGCGAATGGCTAAAAAGATTCTTCTACATTGCCCGATTTAGGTTTTCTTGTGGATGTGATAATCACTCCCAAAAAGGTGATGAAAACATAAGAGTTTGTCACATAAACAGCAACAAATGAATGCAACGGTTTCACAGTCGCATCGGACGGACGGACGGACAGATAATAATTGCCTTAAAATAAAAAATTAAACTTTTTCACTCGAGGGAAGACTTGAACCAAAGACCTCTCGTTCCGCAGCTGCTCGCGCTAACCACGGGACCACGGCGCTCCTAAGCTCACACTATCCTTGATGTTACCTATCTTGCTCATAGACTACTCAGTTTGTATATTTTGCTTATTTTTTTCATAGTTCCACACAACTTCTTCCTGTTTTCTCGATTGATCTGTGTTCAGTTTTTCAAGGCTTATCCACTGTGCCAACTTATAACTAAATCTCAGGGGGGTGTCAGTATGGTGTACAGGTCACACCACGTGTAAACTCTTGGTCATTAAAATTGCAACACCATGAAGGTGGCAGGCAATACACGACAAATTGCCACGAAGTGTATTATATGCTCGGATATGCAAAAGATTAGCATTTCAGGAGGAACGCCATCTACATTGTATGTATGAGGAAAGATTATGCAGCGGGATTCTCATTCAGAAATCGCATTTGAATGCTGTTTGTTTGTGAGAGGATCGTGTTGTGCAACGTGTAAGAAGGAGAAACGCCTACCGGCACGTGGCGGAATTCGGCAGCGGCAGGGTCTTGACCTTTCGAGACCGCGGTTTATCGTTCCACAATACTGCTTCGAGCACTACTTGGGATCCCACGACCGTCGTGTGAACACGGAATCTGTGGGCTCAGGAGGGCCGTGTTCAGCGTCGTGCGAGGTCTCAACGGCACCACGCGATTAGCGCAAGAGAGGACAGGCGTAAGTGTTCGCTGGCCGCGCAAAAGCCACGTCACGTACGTTGAGTCAGGATAGGGGCTTATTTGCAGAAAGACAAATATCCACACGGACAGTGTGATGACGTCTGATGCACCAAGTACCACGGGTTGTCAGCAAGGTGGGCGCTGCTGCGGCTTCCTTTGACGCGGCACCGGAGGAGGCGCGCCCAAGAACACTGGACACAGGAGTGGCGCCACGTCGTCTTTGCAGACGAGTCCTGATGCTGCTCAGAGGCTCCCAGAAGGATAAACCTTGTCAGATTCATCGTCATACGAGTCCAGCTCCTGGGATGATGGTATGGGTTGTCATTGACTACACATCCCAGCCACCTCTTGTTTGCATAGCCGGAAATTTCGACAACGGTAGTTTCATTTATGGCTTGGTATGGCTGGTGGCTGCGCTCTATCTTCGATGTCTGTGTGAGGCTATTTTTCAACAGGATAACTAGACCATAGTATGATAGCAGTACCAATATGAAGACAGGTAAACATCCGGCGACGAATCACTGCCAGTGAGCACCCTTTCCAAAATACACTGGCATGCGTCGAGAAAAGTGGCAGATTTTCCGTAGTCCGCATTCGAGTTATCATACCAGAGGTTGGTTGGTTGGTTTGGGGAAGGAGACCAGACAGCGTGGTCATCGGTCTCATCGGATTAGGGAAGGACGGGGAAGAAAGTCGGCCGTGCCCTTTCAGAGGAACCATCCCGGCATTTGCCTGGAGTGATTTTAGGGAAATCACGGAAAACCTAAATCAGGATGGCCGGACGCGGGATTGAACCGTCGTCCTCCCGAATGCGAGTCCAGTATCTAACCACTGCGCCACCTCGCTCGGTATATCATACCAGAGGGTGATATTCATTGCTCGAATGCCGGCTACCGAAATTCTGCCACTTTTCTCGACGCATGCCAACGTCGGAAAGGGTGATCACCAGCAGTGATGCGTAGCCCAATGTTTACCTGGCTTCGTACTAGTACTGCTATCCTACTGACCACATGTTGCCCCTCGCTGTCAAAAATGGTTCAAATGGCTCTGAGCACTATGCGACTTAACTTCTGAGGTCATCAGTCGCCTAGACTTAGAACTAATTAACACATCCATGCCTGAGGCAGGATTCGAACCTGCGACCGTAGCAGCAGCGCGGTTCCGGACTGAAGCGCCTAGAACTGCTCGGCCACAGGGGCCGGCCCAAAATCACGTACTAATACAATCGCGA
This sequence comes from Schistocerca nitens, assembly GCF_023898315.1. Classification (NCBI taxonomy): domain Eukaryota; kingdom Metazoa; phylum Arthropoda; class Insecta; order Orthoptera; family Acrididae; genus Schistocerca; species Schistocerca nitens. The sequence continues at coordinate 767,661,746 of NC_064616.1, read as the reverse complement.
ATTCTTTCTACTATATTTGGCACACACAATAAGTAAAATTTCGTTATTTGCTATCCTTCCTGATGTTGCTATTTAATGGCCAGTTGTGTATCAAGCAACGAGGGCTGTGGTTTCGTGCGTGGGTGTCCATAATCTGCCTTCCGTTGAAATCAAACGAAGCTTCAAGCGGGCTATCTTGGGCGGAATGCGTATTGGCACGGTAGCCTAACTAAGCGGCAGCGGCGCGATTTGTATGCGCGGGTGTTTCTGGAGCACGGTTGGGGCGCGGTGCACGTACCGCCGGCACTTCCCAGTGGCGACGCCGCTGATAGCCGCAGTCAGCTGGCAGTCCAAATCTGTCACACACTGCTCCTTCCTGCCACTCCGCTGTCCCCGCAACTGCCGATAGGACAATACCTGGGTTCGTGCTCCCACCCTTCGTTTTCGATTTCTCGTCCATGTAGTCTCGCTTTAATAAATATTACGAGTGTTCGGTGATGAATCTAATAAACCCTGCAAGCATTTGTTCTATTCGAATGGTATTAGTCATTTTTATGTGGCGTAATGACTTCTTAGGCACTTTCGTTCATACTTACAATAGAGGGCCTATAATACTTCCTTGGGGAACGCCGGATATTACTTCTATGTTACTCGATGACTTTCCGTCTATTACTACGAACTATGACCTTTCTGAAAGGAAATCACGAATCCAGTCTCACAACTGAGGCGATACTCCGTAGGCACGCATATCAGCGTATCCGAGGTCAATGAAACATGCATAGTGTGTCAAATGGGTGTATTTACGGCTGACTGGTGGGTGCATTTTCACCGGTTATATTGTTATGAGTGATAAAGAAAATTGAGTGAAATCCAGTATCGGCTCATAGCTTACTCGTTGTTAACAGATATAAGGAAGGAAGATCAGTGTTTAGCGTACCGTCGACATGCAGGTCATTGAAAACGGCGCACAAACTCGGAATGTTCAAAGGCTGACCGTTCCCATTCAAAGGAACCATCATGGCATTTGACTAAAGCAATTTATGAAAATCACGGAAAACCTAAATCCGGATGGCGAGGCCCGGATTTGAACCGTCGCCCTCCCGAATGCGAGTCCAGTGTGCTAAACACTGCCTGATCTCGATCGGTATCCCAAACACAGCCAAGGTTGCCGCCAAGCTGAATGTCACCAACTGAAGGACTCGCCACCATCACTTTTCGCATGCCCTCCCTACATAAGACAATAAAGAGCAGTAGGAGGATAGACCCAGAATGCTGGTAAATAGTCCGATAATGAGGAACATCCATATCTAAATACACCATCTGATCAAAAGTGTCCAGACACCTATTAGTGTACATTCATATGGGGTGTGTCCACTCTTCGCAGTGGTAAACTGCTTGACCTCTGCTGGGGACTGTTTCAATGAGGTGCCTGCTTCTTCCTCAAGAGCCGAAACTAGCGAAGGTGGTGATGTTGGATGCAAGAGTCTGCAGTGACGTTGACGTTCTAATTCACCCAAAAGGTTTTCCATTGGGTTCATATAGGGGCTGTGGGCAGGTCAGTCCATTTCAGGAATGATAATGTCTACAAACCGTTGCCTCACAGGTGGTGCTTTATGACTGGGTGCATTGTCATCCTGATACAAACAATAACCGTCTGAGAACTGTTCCTTCACTGTAAGCAGTACACAGTGTTGTAAACATGTCTCCATATCCTTAAGCCTTTCCTTATGCGCAATAAGAGAAACACGTCCTAACTACGAAAATACATCCACACCGCATCCGTACGTCACTGATGGAACTCCACTTGATGGCAAGTAAGGTACTCCAGGCATTCGCCAAACCCAAACCTTCCCATCGGATGCCAACATGGTGTAGCGTGATTCATCACTCCATTCACTCTACATCACCTCAAGCGTCACTTAGCATTGAATACAGAAATGTATGGCTTACAAGACGCTGCTCGACCACTGTGTCGCCATTTCTTTAAGCTCCCTACGCAATCACTGTGTTAGGTTGACTACCGGTAGCACTCTGGAACTAAAGAGTGATTCTTGCACTAATCTCTTGCTAGTATTTATAACCACCCTCCACAATACTCGACAATCCCTGTCAATGTTTGGGGTTTGCTTGGTCTTGTTTTAGCTGTGGTTGTTCCTTCACTTTTCCATTTTACAGTCACATCACCAACAGTCTACTTGCGCAGCTTTATATAATGACTAGTCCACGTTGAAAGTCACTGGGCTTTCCTGATCGATCGCATCTGCTGTTCCTGCTTCTTTACCGACAACACAATACTCCACGCTTCCTTTTATACTGGCGGGTCTACTTCTCGTGATATCTAGTGGTCAGTTCCACATTACATAGCGGTTTCCAGATTCTTTTGATCGGACACTGTACAACTGTACATAATATGAATTGGTGATTGGGTTCGATGGGAGTCCTTCCGCCATTAGCATGTTTCATTGACCTCGGATACGCTGATATACGTGCCTACGGAGTATCGCCTCAGTTGTGCGACTGGATTCGTGATTTCCTGTCAGAAAGGTCATAGTTCGTAGTAATAGACGGAAAGTCATCGAGTAACATAGAAGTAACATCCGGCGTTCCCCAAGGAAGTGTTATAGGCCCTCTATTGTTCCTGATTTACATTAACGACATAGGAGATAATCTGAGTAGCCGTCATAGATTGTTTGCACATGATGTTGTCATTTACCGTCTTGTAATGTCATCAGATGATCAAAACGACTTGCAAAATGATTTAGATAAGATATCTGTGTGGTGCAAAAAGTAGCAATTGACCCCGAATAAAGAAAAGTGTGAAGTTATTCACATGAGTACTAAAAGAAATAAGCTAAATTTCGATTACGCGATAAGTCACACAAATCTGAAGGCTGTAAATTCAGCTAAATGCTTAGGGATTACAATTACAAATAACCTAAATTGGAACGATCACATAGATAATATTGTGGTAGAGCAAACCAAAGACTGCGATTCATTGGCAGAACACTTAGAAGGTGCAACAGGTCTACTAAAGAGACTGCTTACACCACGCTTGTCCGCCCTATTCTGGAGTATTGTTGTGCGGTGTGGGATCCGCATCAGGTGGGACTGACGGATGACATCGAAAAAGTACAAAGAAGGGCAGCTCATTTTGTATTATCTCGAAGTAGGAGAGATAGGTCACAGACATGATACATGAATTGGAGTGGCAATCATTAAAACAAAGGTGTATTTCGTTGCGACAGGATCTTCTCATGAAATTTCAATCACCAGTTTTCTCCTCCGATTGCGAAAACATTCTGTTGGCACCCACCTAAATGAGAAATGATCATCACGATAAAATAAGAGAAGTCAGGGCTCGCACAGAAAAATTTAAGTGCTCGTTTTTCCCGCGTGCCGTTAGAGTGTGGAACGGTAGAGAGACAGCTTGAAGGTGGTTCACTGAACCCTCTGCCAGGCACTGTATTGTGAATAGCACAGTAATCACGTGGATGTAGATGGATTGCGTGCCAACAGCTACCCAGAATTTAATGGCAGTAGATAATTTTCACCTTCATATATATAATCAAAAGACCAGCCTAAGATTCGTCGGTTTGCAACTATTCAGTACATACGAACTTTTATTTCCCATCTACACTATCCGCACTATCCCACTTGCTTTGGAAAAGGAGGCGGAGATTTGGTGTTTAACGTTCCATCGACAACGAGGTCATTAGGGACGGCCCACCAGCTTTTTGAATGTCACACTTCGGTCTAAGTCACGAAACCAGTTCGGAATTTTGCCGCACCAATTTAAAGGAAGGATAAGCAGTAACCAAGTTGGCCAGCAGACTTTCTGTTTATTATTTGTATTAGTTGTTGCCACACTCATGTGTGTTAGTGATGTAGCACTGTTATATCTTACACAGTGGCTCGCTGTGACCCGCATTCGACCGTTGTTTGTGTCACACTGAGCAGTGTGCTCAAATAGTGACGAGGTGACTCTGTAATCTTCGAGTAAATGTATGTGCAACATTTACATTAACGAACACGGTATTTCCAAAAGTCAGGCGAGGCACACCGGAAAATACCTATGCAGTTGCTAATGCGAATTCCTAGGCTCTTACCTGGCGGCCAGGAAAAACTAACCAGTTACATCTACCGTTAACTAGACAGGTGTGTCTCTCTATCGCGGTCGTCTGGTGTGAATTCATTCTTCCGCCTTGTCGAAGTATGTTAGTGGATAGCGATCTTTAGAAATGAGGCAGTGTTGAGATAGTGATCCACATTTGAGAAGTGCGAAGCTGAAACCCCTACTGACCATCGCTATTTAGATTTCGCGTGCTTTCCCGAATCACCTCAGGCGTAGACCAGGATGGCTACTTTGACAAAACTACAAGAGAGAATTTCCCCACTCCTTCTTCAGTTGAGCTAGTTCCTCGCTCCTTCATTCAATGAGGTGCTGCGGAGGCTGTTAAAACTCTGTTCTCTGGCACACAATCTGATAACCGGGAACTCCGACATGTCCCTTTCCTTTTCACGACAAGCAAAGTGAAACGTCAGCTCGTTACTCGGATTTAAGGACCTCTAGCATACAATCATTTTTACGCAATAATATGCAGACGAAAATCCCTTAGAGCAACTTTCAGTGGAGTTTTAGTTAGCGCTAGTCGCGAGTGACCTGCATTTTTTGCAAGACGGTAAGAAGAGGAGGTGAGGGCACACTCACACACCTGGTAGCTTGAGAACCAATAAGTTACGAGCTGTAGGGGCCTTGTTAAAGGAAATAACAAGTTACGTAGGGACTTCAAAAAGCAAGTTGCACATGTCGTCCTACGCTAAGACCGTTTCCCAAGGGTGGCGCGTTGTCAGAAGAGAGTACGTGCTTCGAGATTCCAGCAGACACGGTTGTGCTGCGATACGGATAACAGATTCATCACAGTGTGCGAGCGAAAAGGTGTGGCAACTGTAAACGCACTCCAAAGTTGAAGTACGGAGGACAGTAAGATCCTTGTGGGCGAATCGCCTAAATTGCATACAGATTCACCGTGCAGTTCTGCCGCTATAAGGACCAAATGCAATGTCGCTTCAAGCGGAAGTGAAATGGTGCCAACAATTTGACCAAAGACCCACAGACGTGGGCGCTACTCAGCGGGAAGTACAAATCTTCCACAATGCGATTTCCATCTTTTCGGCAAGCTGAAAGAATACCTAGGAGGGAGAGAGCTTTTCCAACGACTAGAATGTTCACACAGCGGTTCTCGAACAGCCTCGTGACCAACGATCTGACCGTTATTTACAGAGACTTGGTGACTATGTTGAAAAATAGTGTCACGTATCTGCGTCACTTCAAAGTGTAGCGCAGTATCCAGTGAAAGCTGCTTGGCCTGCCATAACAATGTGTATTATTACATCCTTGAGAACTGATGGTTATTCACTCAATATTCAATATGTGAACAGAAACTGTACTTCAGGTTTCAGCTGCGGGAGGAGGGGAGCGGAAAATACCCCCTCCTACCATCCTTTCGGACGCCTATGGAGAGAATGAAACCCGGTCCCAGCATAGAGTCAAATCATCCTGAGTGGTACCAAGGGGACTATTTAACTAACGTCGCCATACGACAGGTCGCCATCAATAGCATTCGTAAGTTGACATGACTAATCGTTGCAAGGAGCTTTGTGATTTAGCTCAGAACATTTGCACACAGTCTGGTGATCAGGACCTGTAAGACAACAGTTCTCTTCCCCTTCTCACCCAAATTCTTGCTACGCTAAGGCCTCAGCCTGCTACTTCTGTAAGTAATCTACTGGACTGGAAAGTGAAATCTATCTCTACTTCTGAGGCAGGTCGACAGGATATTCATTTAACCAAATTAAACCCAAGCGATTTTAATTCTTCTTTTCAGCTCTTTTGGTTTGCATCCTATGGTTGTTTATATTTGTTCTAAGTACACAAATTTCTCAGTTGGTGGGCTATCATTGCATGCACTAATGACTTTGGACGTATACGAAGTCGATTTCGGCAGCAAGACCATTGCTGTTTCCTCTGAATCTTTTTCCATCTTAACCATCTCTTGTACATAGTGCCTGTTTTGTTTTTAGGTCTCTGTTTCGCAGCCGCAGTTATACGAGTAATGTACGTTTATTTCGTCTTTGGCGAGTGTAATAAAAGTCTAATTTAGATCGCGCGCGCGCGCATGTGTGTGTGTGTGTGTGTGTGTGTGTGTGTGTGTGTGTGTGTGTGTGTGTGTGTGTGTGTAGAAGAACGTTTGAAGTGAAGCGGGAAACAAAAAAAGAAAAAAACAGTGGAGTAGTAACAGTAATTTAATACTCTTTAATAACAGTAATTTCAAACATGAGAACTGTTTACGATTTTGGAGAACAGATTTTTAAGGAAAGCTAAATTGTTACAGTGACCACTGAAGATGCTTGAAATAAAGGGTATAAGTATGATCTAAATCAGACTTTCATTACACTCCCAAAAGACGGAATAAACGTACGTTACTCGTATAACTCGTATAACTTTTTGGTGATTTTAACGCCCATAACCCCTTGTGGGGTGGCACTGTGCTTACTGGCCGCGGTAGAGATGTCGAAACTTACCTGTCTCAACCCGACCTCTCCCTCTTAAATACTGGAGGCCCCACACATTTCATTGTGTCTCCTGGCACTTATTCGGCCATTGAGCAGCCCAGGGCTTCTCCCATCTGCCCACTGGAGAGCCCTCGATGACTTGTGTGGTAGTGACTACGTTCCCATCTTTCTGTCACTCCCCAACGCTATTCCCCCGAACGTCTACCAAGATGGGCTTTAAACAAGGCAGACTGGGAAGCTTTCACCTCTGCTGTCACTGTTGTATCCCCCCCACATGGTACCTTCGATGTCGTAGTTGAGCAGGTTACTAGAACGATCGTTTCTGCGGCGGAAAACACGCTTGCTTGTTCTTTAGGGTGTCCCCTGCGATATTCGGTACCTTGGTGCTCGCCAGGAATCGCTGAGGCCATTAAAGAGTGTCGGCGAGCTCTACAGCGACATAAGCGGCACCCTTCCCTAGAGCACCTAAAAGCTTTTAAACGGCTCCGTGCCCGCGTTCGCCAGCTTATAGAGAGACGGAAACAGGCGTGTTGGGAGAGGTAAGTCTCGACCATTGGGTGCCATACATCACCTTCCCAAGTCTGGACGAAGATTAGATGTGTTTGTGTGATGACTGGGTGTTGTGTGATGTCCTTAGGTTAGTTAGGTTTAAGTAGTTCTAAGTTCTAGGGGACTGATGACCATAGCTGTTAAGTCCCATAGTACTCAGAGCCAGCCAGATGTGTTTGTGGGTACCACATCCCGAAAGGTGTTACTGGCGTGTTATCTACCGACGAAAACGCAACTGCCGAGCACTTTGCTGAGCACTGCGCTCGAGCCTCCGCGTCAGACAATTATCCCCCAGCATTTCGCACCCTCAAACGGCGGATGGAAAGGAAAGCCCTCTCGTTCACTGAACATCACAGTGAACCCTATGATGCTCCATTTACAGCTCCTCAGCGTCCTTGCACATTGTACCGACCCGGTTCCTTGGTCAGATCGGATCCACAGTCTGATGATCAAACAACTCTCGTCTGACTAGAAGCGACATCTCGTCGTCATCACCGGATCTGGTGCGATGACGCCTTTTCAACGCAATGGCGGGAGAGCAGCATAATTCCAGTGCTCAAACCCGGCAAAAACCCGCTTGATGTGGATACCTATCGGCCTATCAGCCTCGCCAACGTTCTTTGTAACCTGTTAGAGCGTATGACAAGTCGGCGGTTGTGTTGGGTCCTGGAGTAACGTAGCCTACTGTCTCCATGCCAGGGCAGTTTCCGCCAGGGTCGCTTTACCATTGATAATCTAGTTTCCCTCGGGTCTGCCATCCGAACAGCCTTTTCCAGACGCAACATCTGGTTGCCGCCTTTTTTGATTTACGAAAAGCTTACGACACGACCTGGTGGCATCATATCCTTGCCACATTATACGAGTGTATGAGTGAGATCTCTGGGGCCCGCTACCGATTTTTATCCAAAATTTCCTGTCGCTCCGTACTTTTCTTGTCCAAGTTGGTGCCTCCCATATCCAGGAGAATGGGGTCCCGAAAGGCTCTGTATTGAGTGTATCTCTATTTTTAGTGGCCATTAACGGTCTAGCAGCAGCTGTCTGGCCGTCGGTCTCACCTTCTCTGCATGCAGACGACTTCTGCATTTCGTACTGCTCTTCCAGTACTGGTGTTGCCAAGCGGCGCCTACAGGGAGCCACCCACAAGGCGCAGTCATGGGCTCCAGCCCAGCCGCAAAGTCGTGTGTCTTGCACTTCTGTCGGCGTCGTACCGTTCATCCAGAACCAGAACTTTATCTTAATGACGATCCACTCACTGTAGTGGAGACATATCGATTCTTAGGATTGGTTTTCGACGCCCGATTGACGTGGTTTCCTCATCTTCCTCAGCTGAAGCGGAAGTGCTGGCAGCACCTCAATCCCCTCCGCTGCCTGAGCAACACCAACTGGGGTGCAGATCGCTCTACGCTGCTGCAGCTCTACAGAGTCCTTGTTCAAACCCGTCTTGACTACGGGAGTCTCGTTTATGATACGACGGCGCCCTCAGCGTTGCGTTTACTCGACCCAGTGCACCACTGCGGCGTTCGACTGGCAACAGGAGCTTTTAGGACGATTCCGGTGACCAGTGTCCTGGTGGAGGCCAGTGTGCTTCCATTGAAGGTAAGTGCTCGCCAGTTACGTTGCACACATTCGTAGTTCTCCTCCGCATCCGAATTACTGTCTCCTTTTCCCATCCACTGCGGTTCATCACCCGCATCGGAGGCCCAGGTCAAGGCTTACGATTGCGGTTCGCGTCCTGTCCCTTCTGTCTGAACTGGAGTCCTTGCCTTTACCACCTATACTCGAGATCCCTTCATGTACACCTCCATGGTGTACACCTAGGCCGAAGCTTCGCCTGAACCTTTCACATGGTCCTAAGGACTCAGAAGCCAGCCGCTCTCCGCTGTCACTTCTTGAAGTGGTTTACACTGACGGCTCGATGGCTGATGGTCACTTTGGCTTCACGTATGTTCATGGAGGACACATTGAACAGCACTCCTTGCCAGATGGTTGCAGTGTTTTCGCTGCATAGCTAGCGGCCATTTCTCGTGCTCTTGAGCGCATCCGCTCATGCCCTGGCGAGCCGTTTTTTCTCTGTACTGACTCCTTGAGCAGCCTACACACCAGTGCTACCCCCGCCATCCTTTGGTAGCGACCTTGTAGGAGTCCATCTATACCCTGGAACAGTCCAGTCGTTCCGTGGTGTTTGTGTGGACCCCAGGCCACGTCAGAATTCGAGGAAATGAAATTGCCGACAGGCTGGCCAAACAGGCTACACGGAAACCGCTTCTGGAGATCGGCATCTCTGTAACTGACCTGCGATCATTATTACGCCGCAAGGTTTTTCAGCTTTGGAAGACGGAATGGCATAATATCAGTACGCACAACATACTGCGTGCCCTTAAGGAGATTACGAATGTGTGGAAGACCTCCATGCAGGCCTCTCGCAGGGACTCTGTGGTTCTCTGCCGGCTCCGCATTGGCCATACGTGGCTAACACATGGCTACCTTCTCCGTCGCCAGGACCCACCTCGGTGTCACTGTGGCTCACGTATGACTGTCGTCCACATCTTGCTGGACTGCCCACTTTTAGCCTCTCTGAGGTGGACTTTTAACAAAAAAAAAAAAAAAAATGGTTCAAATGGCTCTGAGCACTATGGGACTTAACGTCTAAGGTCATCAGTCCCCTAGAGCTTAGAACTAATTAAACCTAACTAACCTAAGGACATCACACACATCCATTCCCGAGGCAGGATTCGAACCTGCGACCGGAGCGGTCGCGCGGTTCCAGACTGTAGCGCCTAGAACCGCTCGGCCACCCTGACCGGCGGACTTTTAACCTTCCCAGACCCTGCTTTCGGTGTTTGGCAACAATGCCTCAACAGCAGATTCAGTTTTACGTTTTATTCGTGAGGTTTTTTTTATCGTACCATCTAAGGGTGGGCATTTAGCCTTCTTCTGAGGTCGCCACCCTCCCTCCATTTCAACTCTGCCACACTTTCTTTGCATTTGTTTGTCTTGGTGGTCGTCATTTCCCTACATGTGTTCATCTCGCCTTGTCTTTTTGCTGTGGACATTTTAGTGTGTTGCAGAGTGGTTGGCTCATCCTCTTTTATTATTGTGATCAGCCATCCCAGACCATCTGCTCTATGGTTTTAATACCATCTTCTACTTTTCCTTGTGGTGTATGTTTCCCCATTTTCTGTTCGTTCCATTCGTTTTCTTTTAAAGTGTGGTATTAGGCGCTTTTGTACCTTGAGCCTTCCTTGCGTCAGGAAGAAGGGACTGATAACCCTGTAGTTTGGTCCCTTTACACCCCAAACCAACAAACCAACCAACCAAGGTAAAGTCATTCTTTTTTCACAAACGTCAATGCGGGACGGTGTTAAATGCCTTCCCGAAGTATTGGAACATGGCATCAATTTGAGCGCTGATGCCCCCAGTACTGTGGATCTCATGGAGGAACAGAGCGAGCTGAGTTTCGCTACATCTTTCTTTGCGGAATCCATGTTGTTTTTTATGGAGGAGATTTTCTTTCGCCTAAAACGCCATAAAGCGTGAGCATAAAATATGTTCCATAATTCTACAACAGATTGACGTCAGCGATGTAAGCGTGTCATCATGTGCATCTGTCCTGCGACCCTTCTTTAAAACAGAAATGACTTGCGCTTTTGTGCAGTTGCTAGGTACCCTCCGTTACTTTAGCGACATCCGATAAACTGCTGCTAGTAGAGAAGCAATTTCTTACGCATAATCTGTGTAGAAGCTTACAATTCTCATCTGGTCCTGGTACCTTTCCACTAGTAAGCTAATGAAGTTTTAATTATTTATTTTTTTATTCTGCGATCATTTGTCTCAGTACTGCCATTTCGATGTTCATACGATGATTTTTCGGAGGGACTGTATCACGATCTTCCGTGGCGAAACGACTTCGGAAGACCGAGTTTAGTATTTGAGCCTTCGCTCTGTCATCTCCCGTTTCGATGTACTTATGGACCCTGAGTTCCCAAAACCTTCTAGAGTTTTTAGTCACATAGGCTAGCAAAATTTTACTTTCATAGCCATTGTACTTTACGGCTCTATTTGAAACCGAGCCAATGTTGCACACAGCATCATTCAGTACAAAGCTAGTGTCATTACCAAACAGAAATATTTTAGAGTTATCCGTAATACTGGAGGGCATATCATTTATATAAACAAGGAACAGAAGTGGCCCCCAACACTGATCCCTGGGACACCCCCCCCCCCCACCCCATCTGACCGTACCCCGCTCAGACCCCACATCACAGTCGTTCTTAACACTGTGAATAACGACCTTTTGCTGTCTGTTGTTAAAGTAAGAGGTGAATCAATTGTGAGCTAACCCCGGTATTCTGTAATGGTCCAACTAACGTCTGTTTAGATTCATCCTTTGAGAAACATCTTTGAACAGAAAACCATTCACACGATGCTCTTTTACTTACTCTTACGACAATTTGAAAGATGACACTAGTAGAAATACTTGAAATCAATAAATAGATGACGCAGAATGCTGGCTTTGTCTGAAATGACCGAACACGGTTTCTCACCACTCCCCCTTCCCCCTACTGTTAATTTAACTTCCAATTATGCAACTGCAACACTGATAACAACATTGTTATTCGTTTTTGAAATTTAACGCTTTGCTTTGTAATAAAGAAATGACGTAATACTTTCCTTTGTGAACACTACGTATCTGTATTCCACAAGATTTCGGGATTGCAGCCGGATCTCATCGACTTCTTTCCACGATATTTCGGCTGACAACCTTACACCCATCTTCAGGCGAGTGTTTGACACTGGAGATTGCTAGTGCAAGTCGCTCTATTTATACGTAAAAGTGCCGCCGGCGCGCATGCGCAAGTTACTCGGCCTCAGAAGAGCAACATTTCTTCAACGGAAAGGGCTGCGCTGCGCAAGTTACGGGAAGATCCTCAGACTGTGGTCCTTCCGGCGGATAAGGGGAATGCCACTGTGCTGTTGCCACGTGATATGTATGATCAGAAGATATATAGTTTGCTGAGTGAGACAACGTACAGGAAGCTTGATAAATACCCCACTCGGAAAGTAGAAAGGAAAACGTCAGAGTTGCTAAACTCCTCTTCTCTGTCGCAAGAAGTTGTGAAAAGATTGAGACCTCACAGTTCTGTTCCACCGAATTTATATGGTCTTCCAAAGATCCATAAGTATAATGTGCCCTTATGCCCCATAGTGAGCAATGTCGGTGCTCCAACATATGATTTATCTAGTCATCTGGCTTCGCTACTGAGACCTTTTGTTGGCAAATGTACGCACCATATTCGCAACTCTGCGGACTTTATCAACAGACTGAGAACACTACAGCTGAAGGATTCGGACTCGTTAGTAAGTTTCGATGTCGTTTCACTCTTCACGAGGGTTCCTCTTTTGGATTCATTGTCACTTATCGGCAATAAGTTTACGGCCGATATAACGGCGCTGTTTCACCATGCCCTGTCCTCTACTTACTTTCTATTTAATAATGAATATTTTGAGCAACTTGACGATGTTGCCATGGGTAGTCCTCTGTCCCCTCTGGTAGCAAACTTTTATATGGAAGACTTTGAGAAGAGGGCTCTCGATTCGGCGATGTTGAAACCAAGTCTTCTGGCGGTACGTCGACGATACCTTTGTAGTGTGGCCTCACGGTGAAGAAGAGCTTTCACGGTTTTTACAACATTTGAATTCCATCCACACAAACATTCAGTTCACGATGGAAGCTGAAAAGGATGGTTGCCTACCATTTCTGGACGTCATGGTTAAACGCAGGGTGGATGGGTCATTGGGGCATTCCGTCTATCGAAAACCCACGCATACGGACCTGTACCTGCAGGCGTCAAACTGTCATCACCCGTCACAAACTATGGGCGTCCTTCGAACGTTGGTGCATAGGGCACATGTCGTGACTGATGAAGAAAGCCTTGTAGACGAATTAGAGCACTTGAAAACTGTATTTCAACATAATGGATATTCTGCACATCAGGTCAGTACTGCTTTAAGGAGGAAAAAACGTGACCACCGACAAGATCAAGAGGAAAAGGAGGTGTTTAAGTCCAGAGCATTTCTCCCATATGTCGGGAACATTTCATCGAAAGTAGGCAGAATTTTAAAGAAACATCGTGTGAAAGCAATCTTCCGGCCACCTACAAAGACTCGTGCTCTTCTGAGCTCAGCCAAGGATGATCTGGGATTACGGAAGGCTGGAATTTATAAAATACCTTGCGAGTGTGGGAAAGCCTACATTGGTCAGACCACACGCACAGTACACGACAGCTGCGTTGAACATGAGCGCCACACTCGCCTTTTACAGCCCAGTAAGTCGGCCATAGCCGAACATTGTATTTACACAGAACATACTATGGATTATTCGGCCACGAAAATCTTGGCCCCATCGAGATCTTTCTGGGATTCAGTTGTGAAGGAGTCCGTGGAAATACGTTTAGCGGAAAATTTCATTAACCGTGATGGCGGCTTTTTATTGAATAAGGCCTGGGACCCGTTGATTTCTTTAATTTCAACCAAAAGAAATCTTTTTATGGCTCCTGACATGTCGAGCGACAAGTAATTTTAATTTTAATATTGATATTTTATTGTTTTGGACACATCTGCGTGCATGTTTTACTTTTTTCACGCATTCATTTGCAATCCATAGATGCAGTAATATTGTAGAGGGCCTTGGAATCGACATGTGGCGCGCATGCTAAGGTAACTTGCGCATGCGTGCCGGCGGCACTTTTACGTATAAATAGAGCGACTTGCACTAGCAATCTCCACCCAACAAGCCTCCATCTAATGCCTCTTCCTATCGTCCTATCTGTCTCACATCGGTGTTCAGCAAGCTCTTGGAATCCATCCTTTCCCGGCGTATCCATCACCACCTCCGCCAAAACCACCTCCTCCCAAACACCCAATGTGGCTTTCGACCTTCCTTCTCTGCTGATGACCAACTCCTCCGCCTCACTCATCTCCTCTCCCTCCAGCTTAACTCCCGTCGCTCCGCCATTTTTGTCTCCCTTGACCTCGAAAAGGCCTACGACCGTGTCTGGCATCCCGGTCTCCTGTTTAAACTCCAAACCTACGCCCTTCCTATCAACTACATCCGTCTGGTGGCCTCCTTCCTCTCCCACCGCCCCTCCTATTTTACCATCCAAAATGCCAATTCCCACACCTTCTACCCCTCTGCAGGTGTGCCCCAGGGCTCTGTCCTCTCCCCTCTCCTCTACCTCCTGTACACGGCAGATATGCCCCAACCCCCCCCCCCTCCAGTACACCTCTTGCAATATGCTGATGACACCGCATTCCTCGCCCTCGCTCCTACCCTCCAACGGTCTCAACGCCTTCTCCAGAATCACCTTGACCTTTTTGCTGCATGGTGTAACCAGTGGCTCCTGAAACTCAACCCTTCCAAGACCCAGGCAATCATCGTAGGTCGTACCACTCGCTCCTTCCGGCTCCTGGATTTCTCCCTTACTGTCTGCGCCCGTCCTGTGCGCCTCACCCCCACCCTCACCTACCTTGGCCTCACCATTGACCATCACCTCGCCTGGATCCCTCATCTCCGCTCCATCCAATCCGAAGCCCACAACCGCCTCCGACTCCTCAAACTCCTCTCTGGCCGGACATGGGGGTTGCACCCCTCTACCATCCTTCACACCTACAAATCCTTAATCCGTCCCATCCTCTGTTATGCCAGTCCTGCCTGGATATCTGCCCCCCCCCCCCCCAAATTCTATAACTCCCTCCAGATCCTTGAGCATGATGCACTCTGCCTCGCCTTCCGTATATGCCTACCGTCCCCCACGCAGATCCTCTATGATCTCATTCCTTTCCCCCATCTGCTCCTATTCCTCGAACATATCTGCATCCTCTACACCTCCCGCCATCTTAAACCCCCTCACCCCCGGGTTGCTCCTCTCCTCTCCCATCCCCGCCCCCTGCCACGTCTTCACCGTTGTGTCCCCCCTACCCTTCATCTCTACACTCTACATCTCCTTTCCCAAGGTGGCTTCCATCAACTCCCCCTCCCAGATGATGCCCTCTCTCCCTCCATTTATCCCTCCTATCAACTCTGATCCTCACTCCCCCTCCTTTCCTCTGTCCTTTCCCTGGGCTCCCTCTTCCCCCCTTCCATCCTGTTTTCTCCCCACTAAACCTCTCCCTACCTCCCTTCTTCCCCCCCCCAAGTCCTTTTGTATTCCCCTCCTCTACCTACCCCACTCCCTGTCGCGTCTGCCCAGCGCCCCCCACCCCTCTTATGGGTCCTCATCCTCCATCAGCTCCTTTCCCGGCTCCCCCCCTTTTTTATTTTCCCATCCTCTGTCCAGTTTCCCCCCACCTGCTCTCGGCTGTGGTATGTCACATTTGCCAACTTTTTAGTGCAGTGTTCCAGTGACTGTTCAGTGTTGTTCGTCTTTCTCGTGTTGCGAACAGAAACCATGCTGTCGCTGGGTGTGAATTTTATGTCTTTTGCGAACAGAAACCAGACTGTTGCCGTGTTTTTTTAATTGTCTGTCTATTGTTTTACCTGTCTGATTTGTATGTATTTTCTTAGCGTCATCATCCCTCTGTGCTTTGTTTTAAGTTCCACGATTTCTTTTCGCCATGTTACTCTTTAAGTCTCCGATTTTATCGCCTGTTTTTATTATTTATTCTCTTCATCTTTCTAACAAAGTCTGTAGGCTGAAGAGCGGCATACTAAGCTGCTGCCAGCCCGCCCCCTTCGGGGGGAATTGAAATTCAATAAAGGAAAAAAAATAGCAATCTCCAGTGTCAAACACTAGCCTGAAGATGGCTGTAAGGTTGTCGGCCGAAATATCGTGGAAAGAAGTCGATGAGATCCGGCTGCAATCCCGAAATCTTGTGGAATATTCGATACGCCGGGAAAATTTCAAGAGTCACACTACGTATCTGCATCACTATATCTGTAAAAGTCGCACATCATTTTAACTCTGGTTGTGAAGTACAGTTGGCTCCTGATGACGGCCTAAAAAGCCGAAAATCGGATTGTGATTACAAAAATAACAGTTGTACAAAATCATGAAAGTGTTTCTTTTTTTCTGTTTGGTATTATTGTCATGTTCTACCAAGCACTGATAGATATCTTGCCCTCGGTTACGATATTATTCGGCTATTAAGATGACATATGAACAGTTTCTGCATAGCGCGATATAACACCGGTAGCTAGGAAAATAAGAATCTGTAGTCTCGCCTCCGTCAGCAAACAGAATACGCGTTGTTGTTATATTACTGTAGAATTATTTTCTCATCCACTGTGCATATTGCAACGGCGACTGACGATAGATATCTGAGGGATCTGTTTGAATGCATACCACACCAGCGCTGCCAGTAAGATGTGGGCGGTGGGGAGAAGAGGCTATCTACCGCTCCCACGTAAGCGACACATCGTACGTCCCTGAGTAATACTCTTCCTATCTCGCCAAAGGTGCACGGTATATTTAGGGTGAAAACGACATATTTTCAACTCTCAGTTTGCTAGTTACTTACGTCATGCACTTTCACTAATTTTGTTGATTTTAATCCTTTGCACCGAAATAAATACCGTTCCGAGTGGATGACTATTGATTAAAATGATGGACTCCTATTCACCTGGGTAGAAAAGTCTCGATTTAGACTTGTTGTTTCCCCAAATTAGTTGGGGGGGGGGGGGATGTCGAAGTGGCTCCTTCAACACGGCCATGAGTGATATCCGCCTCTGTCCTTGTCCGTCTCTTAACTCATATTGGGTATTTCATGACCTCGACGATGACAGTATGACTAATTCCTTTCCTTCTCTTGTAATTATTGTGAAGGATTAATTTCCAGATAACTGCTTAATACCTTGAGGAATATAGCGTCAGTGATGAGAATTTAGAGTGTGTGTTAAAGTCTAAATGCAGGTTATAGCATGTTTTTTGGCCCTAAATGTGCGCCACTATGTTACATACCACATTTCGTATTCACTGAGTAATGCATAGTTGACATCAATATGTGCCATTACAGGAATATTTTGCAATGCAAATATGTGTAGCGTTTCGGTGTGTCGTTAGAGTGGTAGCAATATAGCGAAATCATATTTCGTGTGCCACTATTAATTCTTGCTTCTAAATCATGATGGTTTTGACGAGACCGTGTGCCTAGCAACTGGATTACCGGTAACGTGACGCAGGAAATGTTAGTTATTTAAAATAATTGACATATTTGTCAAAGTGGAACTGAACTATCGACAGCTTCGTGATGCTGTCTGTAAGCATTCAATGTTTATCGTCCTAGAGCCTAATGAGAGTGCCAATTCAGAACGTCTCTGTAGCTGCGAAGTACAGAAAACGATTGTGTAAATGTCGCTGTCTATCCCTAATTATCGAGAAGGCGACTATTCGCTCTAGTTACAAGTTATCGTGAAACGATGGTTAACTGAAGCTTGTTATAAAGTTGCAAGAGAAACCGTCCTTACGAAAAGCTCCTTCTCGCCAGCAATAGAGGAGAATAGATATACTTGATTGCAAAACATTAAATGGGACGCTGCGGATCATGAGGGTGTGAAAGTATTTCCAACAAACACGCAACGATACTTAGGAGTCCATAGTATATTCCCAGTCATCATTTAAAACCTGTTCTTGAAAGTTTTCATGTAGGCTTTCTCGGGATAGTTTACGTCTATCTTCAAGCGTCTGTTAGTTCAGTTTCTTCAGCATCTCTGTCACACTTCCCCATGGGTCAAACAAATCTGCGAGTATTCATGCTGCCCTTCTCCGCATACGTTCAATGGTCCATGTTTGTCCTATCTGGTACAGGTCCCTCAACCTTGAGAAATTTCCTGGGATGAATTGCACGAACGACTTGTAAGGAATCTCCTTTGTACACTGACCGCATTTATTTACTATTCTACAAATAAGATGTAGTCTACCAGCCGCTTTACTTACAACTGTGCACGAGTGATCTTTCCATTTCACACCCTTATAAAGGGTTACACCGAGATATTCGTATGACGTCACCGATTCCAACTGTGACTCACGGGTGTTGTGGTCGTAGGATACAACGGATCTTCAGTTTGTGATGTGCACAATTTTATATTTCTGAACATTTAAAGCTATGCAGCACTTTGAAATCTTATCTAGGTCTGACTGAATATTTGTGCAGCTTCGTTCAGACAGTAATTCATTATAGGCAAATACATCATCAACGTAGCGTCTGAGGTTACTGTTGATATTGGATGTAAAATCATTAATATTTAGCATGGACAGCAATGGTTCCAAATACTTTCCTCAGGCACATCTGAAGTTATTTCCACATCTGTCGATGACCCTCCATCCAAGGTAACATGCTGCGTCCTCCTACCATAAAATCCTCAATCCTGTCACAAATTTCGCTTTATACCCCATATGATCCTACGTCTGATAATAAGCGTAGGTGTGGTGTGGAGTCAAGTCGGAGTTCGAGAAGTACTGCATCTACCTGACTACCCTGATCCAAGGGTTTCAGTATGTCACGTGACGAAAGTACGACTTCGGCTTCACATGATCAATGTTTTCGAAATTCATGCTTGTTAGTATGGAGATGATCTGATCAAGATACATGAATACGTTTGAGCTCAGAATACGTTCTAAGATTCTCCAACAAATCGATGTCAAGGATAATGGCCAAGTGTTTAAAAATAGTGTAACATGTTCCCATAGGAGGTAGTTCTGTTCATAACTAGAAGAAAAGTTCCTATAATAACACGTTCTGAAACCAAGATCTGTTGAGAGAAGGACTAATCTGCTCTCTCATTCTCAATTGCCTGCTACGTAGAAGTAGATACTATAGGTAGTGCTGCATGTGGTTGCCACACATCCTGAAGCCTTCATCCCTTCTTCACAGTGAATCACATTGTCTTTCAAATACAGCTGGCTCCATTCGGGCGGCGCCACATTCATTGGTCACATGCCCCTGTAGAGTCTGCACATTGTCGGTGGGTAGGGCATACACCAATGCCTTTAAATGTCCTCATATCCAGAAGTCCAACGAACTCACGACTGGTGAAAGAGAAGGCCATGGTGTCGAACCTCCTCGACAAATCCAGCGCCCGTGAAACGTTGCTGCGTCACACGACCCGTAGAAAATGGGATGGTGCCCCGTCGTGCATAAACTACAGCCTTTGTCTTCCTGCAAGCGTAACGCTCTCCAATAGGGCCGGCAATTCATCACGCAGAAACTGGAGACACACAGCACCTGTTGAACTTTCTGACAAAGTGTATTGCCCTATGAATCTGTCACCGGCAACTCCTCACCGTCCATCGATACTAAAGCGATTCTGATGACTCACCTCCATAACTGCTCAAAGATTTGCACCTGCCCATACGTGCATATTGAGGTAATTTACTATGCTATCTCTTGTGACAGTCTACACCGTCGACTACTGCACATTATTCATCACAAGTAAAGCGGCCCATATCTTAACAGGTATTGTTTTCCGGACATATAAATATCTGAACTTTTCTTCTAGTTTTGACCAACACTACCTCCTGCAGAAATATGTCACACTTTATTTTAAACACCATTTATATGAACATACATACATACATATACACTTACAGGTGTAAATGGTTGATTACTTGAAAAAGTACATCAACCAGCCACGTTTATTATAATTTCATTTATGCCAAGGCGCGGTTTGGCATTTTCATCTAACTTCATTTGATGCAATTTATTTTTATCTTCATCAATACTACGTTTTTGTTGACTGCATTTTCAACGCTGCAGCCGCATTTTATTCTGTAGGTTCTAGTACCATGTTCCGTAACAACATGCACAACATACACATTTGTAGGTTCACTGATGCTAACCTGTTACGGCCTGAAGGATTTTGGAAGACACCAACTTTCTCTTCCGAATGTGAAAATATTTTGCTGGGCCCAACCTACATAGGTAGGAATGATCATCAAAATAAAATAAGAGAAATCAGAGCTCCAACAGAAAGGTTTAGGTGTTCGTTTTTCCCGCGCGCTGTTCGGGAGTGGAATGGTAGAGAGATAGTATGATTGTGGTTCGATGAACCCTCTGCCAAGCACTTAAATGTGAATTGCAGAGTAATCATTTAGATATAGATGATCAACGCTGATCTTCGGAACAGCTGTGCTGACGGCCAGACGGCTACTGAATCTCAGAGCCTGGGATGAAAAGAGTCACTTCTCATGTTAGACACATGCTAGCAGATGCCTCAATATCGTCATTCAGCAGTCTATCTTGGTAGGACTCGTTATGCAGTTGTATCTATTCCGGAAGGTTGCAGATCTGATTCACTCCGCTGTTTGCAGTACGGTTTGGTGAGCAACCGATCCATGTTTGTACCCCAAGGCGCGATGTTTCAAGATCACAACGATTTCTGATAATCACTCCATGGCGTGACTCTCAGAACTGTAGGATGGAATATACCGTGTTTGGTTAAATTAGAGACTAGTCCCCCTTCCTTCTTTCCTGGTGTGTTCCCTTAATCCTCACTAGCATACATTGTGCGGCTCTATACCTAAATGGTAAAATGCTGTATTAAAGATCTAAAGGTCTAATGGTCGAATCGTGCCCAGTCCTAGGAATTTAATCTGTGACTTATTGCACCTCTCGCAAGGTTTTTGATGATTTGTTGTGAGTAGGACCGTGGTTCGGAATCCACGTCAAACTATAAGTCATCATAGATTGGCTGTATAAGATAACCTTAGTGAATCAGTTGAAAGGTCGGAGGAAGGTAAAAATCATACCACCTCAATTAGGACCGTGCCTAGTAAAGCACTCTGGTGTTCAAACCAATCTCCTGTTTGGCTTCGCCCCTAATTGACTTGTTTGGGAGACTATCCCAGTTTCTCCTGAAAAGATGTATAGAACGAAAGGGAAATATAAAAACCATGATTTCCCGAAAAAGAGCCTATTGTGATATTTTGATTTCTCTTAAGCAATACGTGACCTTTAATCTCTAAGCCAATGACTCTCTCTAATAACAAGAAATTTTCAATTTTCGAAAAATACAAGACAGGAAAAAATTAAGGAAAGAAATGTCCCATCAACTACTTGATCTCAAGGGAAAGTAAAAGCTCGGATAGGAAAAGGATGGGGAAGGAAATCTACCCTGACTGTACAACAACAGCAAGATAATTTAAGAGAAGCTTATGTATGGAATGATTAAAGTGTTGGAACATACCTACAAACCATTTTACGCAATTTAGTTGGATCTCGATAGCTACATTGTGATTAGAACTGCCTCATTTTAACATTACACTGAGAGTGACTCAAGAGGGGGTGTGGGTACAAAGCACAGTTGGGTTAGTTGGATTTTTAATTTATTTTATTTATTAACTCAAATTATTTAATTATAATAATTATTTCAATCAAGAATGACAAGGTTGAAGGCTTCAACAAGTTGATGAATAAAGCTAACTGTTAATTATACACTGACATTCTATGGAGAGGGAGGGAAAGGGGGCAGGGGATGGAGTACGTGATTATGCAGTGTGCTCAAGGTCACTGCACTGCCGCCCCCCCCCCCCCCTGGTTTTTTCCATGTAGTAATCTAAACTTTTTGACTACGGACTCAAGAAACCCCACAGGCAGCACTCCTGAAAGGGCTTTGAAACCTGCTCTTTGTGAACGCTAGGTGCTACTTCATCACCCTTCATGGTAAGATATTAAAGAAACTAGAATTATAAATGCTGTACTTATGGATATTCGAGGATTCGTAACACTGCAGACGGCTGTGAAGGTGTCACACGTAAGTTACTATATTTTATGAACCTCGAAAAACAGACACGAATGGTGCAGAAGTTTTGCAGAATGGGTAAGGCCTCTGAAATATCCAAGATAAAAATATCGGTAGGATTCGAGATGCGCAATTATTACGAATAACTACAAAATGAAAGTGCGATACACAAAAAAAGATGGAGAGACGTCTTCAGATGCTCTGGTCCTGTGGAAAATGAGTCGTTCTAAACAAAAAGAAAGGCAGATATAAGTGCTTAATGCTCGTCCCTTTTCATTGAAAGTGGATTGAGTTTCCTGTCTCTGTACTGTCATATGACACTTCGAGGGGGTGTTTTGAAAAAATGTCTCAAAGTGTAAATAAAGAAAGGAAAATGGCATACGATTCCGAAATCTCTGAGATACAGACTTTTTTGTCGGATGCGTTGTCGGTTTTTCGGAATGTGGAAGCCATACATGCATACAGGTTGAGGCAGCTCCGACACGCCACGTCAAATATAGGCTATCCAAAAAGAGTTTGTAAATATAGGTGCTGTTATTGCTGATTTATAGTGAATAATGAAGTGAATGTCCTGATACACGTAAGGAATTTTAAACATTTATAGCTGACGAATTATGGCACTGACTTGGTTTCTTTTAATTAGATATGTATATGTTTTCCGTGCCATTAGGAAAAGCCTTCGAAGAGAATTTCAATGACACAACACGTCGCGCCTTCAGGAAAAGACGTCCCACAAACTTCTCTTCCACTGTACCAAAAGTAAGCAACCATCTAACTCAGGTACAGTTCGTGTGTTTCCTGTTATGACTGTCATACGAAGTGCTCAAAATGCTGACTTTGGAATCGATGCTAAAAAAATGGTTCAAATGGCTCTGAGCACTATGGGACTTAACATCTGAGGTCATCAGTCCCCTAGAACTTAGAACTACTTTAACCTATCTAACCTAAGGACATCACACACATCCATGCCCGAGGCAGGATTCGAACCTGCGACCGTAGCGGTCACGCGGTTCCAGACTGAAGCGCCTAGAACCGCACCGCCGGAATCGATGCTATTAAGCGATTTTGGACAGACTTGCTGTACGGGGAATTTCATCTGAACTCACCGCAGCTCAGGCCCGTGTAGTACGGCATTTCATGTCTTCGGTAATGGTCAGTGTTTCCTTGTAGACTTCTTAATTTTTCCCAAGGAGAAAAGTATATAGTTGTTACGTCCAGTGAACATGCAGATCATTAGGTGCTTAACAAACACCGGAAGCTAAGATCTCTCAATTTCATGTTAAGAAGGCATGTAATCATCTATGGATGAGACGTTATCCTATTACATTGATTGTCTTATGTCTTCCAACAACAGTGCCATCAATAACTATAGATACTGATCACGCCTTAGAGTTCCGCTAGAGAAAGAGAGATCTCTGATGCGATGGTTGAATAGCACGCCCCCAAACTGTGAAAGATCAAAGTGATTTACCTGCTTTTCTCAGCCATCATGGGTTTTGAACTGACAATTAGTTCATACTATCAAGATTTATTTGCTCATGGTTTGCAAACGATGTTTCATCCGCAAGGAGAAGCCTGCATAGGAAAGCCACATCTCTCTACAGTTCTCATACATGCCATTCGGAAAAGAGTAAGACATTTTTAAATCATTGCTATCAAGTTATTGAAATAGCTAAATATAGACAAGTTGAAATGTGTTGGACTATTGTAGCCACTTTATCTCCTTTATCTGATCCCACTCGCCCACGTATTTCAGCTGCCTCATAGCAACATATGGATTGTATGTACCGTTGCTAAAATGGGCATTGCATATTTTATGTTTCACAGAATGAGTTCGTTATTTTTTATAATAATGTTTTCAGTGATAAAACGTGAGAAACTGGTATTATATGGATTCCTTTAAGCATAATCGCGCTGCAGCCCTAAATTTAGGCGACATTTTCATTGAACGAAAATGATATCCACTTTTTTGGATATTGTATACACGGTGAAAGTCTGTGTAGCTTAACGAGGAAGTTGTCTGTTCGCTACTGTAGCAGAGCACAGACTGATGGGCTTTGGGACTGTAAATAAACATACGAACTATACCCGAGTTACGTCCGGTACATCTGATACAGTAGTGCAGACGTTCGGGGGACCTTTTCCTCTGACGGCGGGACAGCTGTTTACGGCGCTGCCGTCAATATTTGATAAATACCCGCAGCATACTACTGTCTTCGAAGGTTCTTTCCGATGTCACAGAAAGTAGTTTATACCTGCACTTAAAACAGTCATTCTCATTATTCGGCAGCTATAAAAGTTAAAACTTACTTTGGTGCATCACGATATTCACCATATTGTACGCTATAACTTCGCGAAAATCACTAAACGATACAAACTGGCTGGGAAGACCAGGAAACATAGACGCATGTCAATGTACCTTCGTACACGTATACATCATCAGAGAGTATGTACATGATTAGAGTACCAATTCTCTGTGCTAAGTAGAACTACCACTAGCATGCATAAGTGTTGTTCGCGTTTAGTGCTGTTACCAGGCCTGGTAGGGCGTACAAGGGGCGTGAAAGCGCCATACGTTTGTGGGGCATTCGTATGTGGCAGTGGCCAAATGTTGTACTGCATGGGAACCATACGGCCGACATACTCGTCGTCAAGGTTGCGGTCGACCAGTTTCTCTGCCTCGTGATGACCGGGTGTTGTGTGCTGTCCTTAGGTTAGTTAGGTTTAAGTAGTTCTAAGTTCTAGGGGACTGATGACCATAGCTGTTAAGTCCCATAGTGCTCAGAGCCATTTGAACCATTTTTTTGACCACGTCTGTCCACCACAAGGGAAGACTGCCGTATTGTGCACGAAGCACTTGTTAACCCATTCACAACTGCGCCTGGCATCCGAGAACAAGTAAACAGGAGGGAAGATTGGATTTAACGTCACGTCAATATCGAGGTCATTAAGGACGGACCACAAGGTCGGATTGTGTCTAGGATGGGGACGGAAATCGGTAATGCCCTTTCAGAGGATCCGTCCGGGCATTCGGCTGGAGTGTTTTAGGGAAATCACGGAAAACCTAAATCTGGACGGCAGGACGCGAGTTTGAACCGACGTCCTCCCGAATGCGAGTCCAGTGCGCTATTCACTGCGCCACCTCGCCGTTAACACCACAGCACAATGGCTACGTTTGGAGTGGTGCCATCAACAGGAAGTATGGTCTGCTGGTGAACGGCGTCGCATTGTGTTATGCAATGATCTCGGTTCTACAGGGTGTTACAAAAAGGTGCAGCCAAACTTTCAGGAAACATTCCTCACACACAAATAAAGAAAAGATGTTATGTGGACATGTGTCCGGAAACGATTAATTTCCATGTTAGAGCTCATTTTAGTTTAGTCAGTATGTACTGTACTTCCTCGATTCACCGCCAGTTGGCCCAATTGAAGGAAGATAATGTTGACTTCGGTGCTTGTGTTGACATGCGACTAATTGCTCTACAGTACTAGCATCAAGCACATCAGTTCGTAGCATCAACAGGTTAGTGTTCATTACGAACGTGGTTTTGCAGTCAGTGCAATGTTTACAAATGCGGAGTTGGCAGATGCCCATTTGATATATGGATTAGCACGGGGCAATAGCCGTGGCGCGGTACGTTTGTATCGAGACAGATTTCCAGAACGAAGGTGTCCCGACAGGAAGACGTTCGAAGCAATTGATCGGCGTCTTAGGAAGCACGGAACATTCCAGCCTATGACTCGCGACTGGGGAAGACGTAGAACGACGAGGACACCTGCAATGGACGAGGCAATTCTTCGTGCAGTTGACGATAACCCTAATGTCAGCGTCAGAGAAGTTGCTGCTGTACAAGGTAACGTTGACCACGTCACTGTATGGAGAGTGCTACGGGAGAACCAGTTGTTTCCGTACCATGTACAGCGTGTGCAGGCACTATCAGCAGCTGATTGGCCTCCACGAGTACACTTCTGCGAATGGTTCATCCAACAATGTGTCAATCCTCATTTCAGTGCAAATGTTCTCTTTACGGATGAGGCTTCATTCCAACGTGATCAAATTGTAAATTTTCACAATCAACATGTGTGGGCTGACGAGAATCCGCACGCAATTGTGCAATCACGTCATCAACACAGATTTTCTGTGAACGTTTGGGCAGGCATTGTTGGTGATGTCTTGATTTGGCCCCATGTTCTTCCACCTACGCTCAATGGAGCACGTTATCATGATTTCATACGGGATACTCTACCTGTGCTGCTAGAACATGTGCCTTTACAAGTACGACACAACATGTGGTTCACGCACGTTGGAGGTCCTGCACATTTCAGTCGAAGTGTTCGTACGCTTCTCAACAACAGATTCGGTGACCGATGGATTGGTAGAGGCGGACCAATTCCATGGCCTCCACGCTCTCCTGACCTCAACCCTCTTGACTTTCATTTATGGGGGCATTTGAAAGCTCTTGTCTACGCAACCCCGGTACCAAATGTAGAGACTCTTCGTGCTCGTATTGTGGACCGCTGTGATACAATACGCCATTCTCCAGGGCTGCATCAGCGCATCAGGGATTCCATGCGACGGAGGGTGGATGCATGTATCCTCGCTAACGGAGGACATTTTGAACATTTCCTGTAACAAAGTGTTTGAAGTAACGCTGGTACGTTCTGTTGCTGTGTGTTTCCATTCCATGATTAATGTGATTTGAAGAGAAGTAATAAAATGAGCTCTAACATGGAAAGTAAGCGTTTCCGGACACATGTCCACATAACATATTTTCTTTCTTTGTGTGTGAGAAATGTTTCCTGAAAGTTTGGCCGTACCTTTTTGTATCACCCTGTATATTACCCCGATGACGATCGTCGGCGAGTATAGCGGCGACCTAGGGAGAGATCCATTATTCCAATGTTTTGGAGGGGCACAGTTGTGTTACTCCACGTGTCATGGTCTGGGGATATGACGGGTATGAGGGCCCAACGACACGTCACTGACATCCTGTATCTTCATGTGTTTCTTCTCATGCGACAGTATCGTGGTACTATTTTGCAACAGAACAACACTCGTTCAAAATACACAACACGTGTCTCTATGAACTGTCCGCATGGTACTCCCGTGGCCTCTAAGATCCGCAGATCTGCCCCCGACAGATCGTGTTTGGGACCAGCCGGGACCTTGACTCCGTTCTAGTGCCAGTATCCATGATATCAATGACCATTTACAACAGTAAGTGGGCCGACTTCTCAGGAAAGGATACAACGGCTTTACGATGCCCTCTCAACCGGATCAGTCCATGCATCCTAGTACGGGGCAGTGCAAAGTCACACTGAGAAGTGCCAAGTTCTCTGTAAATTTGACGCGATTTAGTCATTACCGAAATAAAATCACACACCTTTTCCATCAGTGAAATTTCATTTAGTTTCATCCACCGTTTCTGCGCACACTGACCAGCCAGAACATTATGACCACCGACCTCCTACCGATATAAACCCGTCCAGGGGACAGGAGCGTCACCTGGCGAGGAATGACTGCTAGTCGGGCGCACGCACAATGCATGTAGTATCAATGAGCTCACTGTCCGTGTGTAGAACGGGGAAAGCGAGCGATCTATCTGAGTTTGACGGAGGGCAGATTGGGATGGCCCGGAGGCTCGGCACGATCACTTCGGAAACTGCACGACCTGCCGAGTGTTCTACATCTACATCTACATCTACATTTATACTCCGCAAGCCACCCAACGGTGTGTGACGGAGGGCACTTTACGTGCCACTGTCATCACCTCCCTTTCCTGTTCCAGTCGCGTATGGTTCGCGGGAAGAACGACTGTCTGAAAGCCTCCGTGCGCGCTCTAATCTCTCTAATTTTACATTTGTGATCTCCTCGGGAAGTATAAGTAGGGGGAAGCAATATATTCGATACCTCATCCAGAAACGCACCCTCTCGAAACCTGGACAGCAAGCTACACCGCGATGCAGAGCGCCTCTCTTGCAGAGTCTGCCACTTGAGTGTATTAAACATCTCCGTAACGCTATCACGGTTACCAAATAACCCTGTGACGAAACGCGCCGCTCTTCTTTGGATCTTCTCTACCTCCTCTGTCAACTCGACCTGGTACGGATCCCACACTGATGAGCAATACTCAACTATAGGTCGAACGAGTGTTTTGTAAGACACCTCCTTTGTTGATGGACTACATTTTCTAAGCACTCTCCCAATGAATCTCAACCTGGTACCCGCCTTACCAACAATTAATTTTATATGATCATTCCACTTCAAATCGTTCCGCACGCATACTCCCAGATATTTTACAGAAGTAACTGCTACCAATGTTTGTTCCGCTATCATATAATCATACACTAAAGGATCCTTCTTTCTATCTATTCGCAATACATTACATTTGTCTATGTTAAGGGTCAGTTGCCACTCCCTGCACCAAGTGCCTATCCGCTGCAGATCTTCCTGCATTTCGCTACAATTTTCTAACGCTGCAACTTCTCTGTATACTACAGCATCATCCGCGAAAAGCCGCATGGAACTTCCGACACTATCTACTAGGTCATTTATATATATTGTGAAAAGCAATGGTCCCATAACACTCCCCTGTGGCACGCCAGAGGTTACTTTAACGTCTGTAGACGTCTCTCCATTGATAACAACATGCTGTGTTCTGTTTGCTAAAAACTCTTCAATCCAGCCACACAGCTGGTCTGATATTCCGTAGGCTCTTACTTTGTTTATCAGGCGACAGTGCGGAACTGTATCGAACGCCTTCCGGAAGTCAAGAAAAATAGCATCTACCTGGAAGCGGGTATCTAATATTTTCTGGGTCTCGTGAACAAATAAAGCGAGTTGGGTCTCACACGATCGCTGTTTACGGAATCCATGTTGATTGCTACAGAGTAGATTCTGGGTTTCCAAAAACGACATGATACTCGACCAAAAACATGTTCTAAAATTCTACAACAGATCGACGTCAGAGATAGTTTTGCGCATCTGATCGACGACCCTTCTTGAAGACTGGGACTACCTGTGCTCTTTTCCAATCATTTGGAACCCTCCGTTCCTCTAGAGACTTGCGGTACACGGCTGTTAGAAGGGGGGCAAGTTCTTTCGCGTACTCTGTGTAGAGTCGAATTGGTATCCCGTCAGGTCCAGTGGACTTTCCTCTGTTGAGTGATTCCAGTTGCTTTTCTATTCCTTGGACACTTATTTCGATGTCAGCCATTTTTTCGTTTGTTCGGAGGATGCTGTGGCGAGTGTCTTCAACACGTGGCGAAACGAAGGTGAAACTACGTCCACACGCCGTGGGGCTGGGCCGCCACCCCTCACTACAGATGTCGGACGTCGTATGCCGAAAGGACTGGTAAAACAGGACAAGCGGCCAACTGAGGCGAAACTACGTAACTTCAGATTTTAATGTTGGCAGAATACAAGTGTGTCTGAACACACAGTGCACCGAACACTCCTATCTACGGGCCTCCGCAGCCGATGACCCATGCATGTGCCACTGTTAACACCACGACATCGGCAACATGACCATCGGCACTGGACTTCGATACAGTGGCGGGGCTTTGCATGGCCTGATGAATTCCAATAACATTCTCGATCATGTCGATGGGAGGGCGCGAGCCCGTCGTCTTCAAGGTGAATAGTTCCTTGACACCTGTACTGTGGGACGGAGACAAGCTGGCGGCGGCTCCGTTATATTCTGGGGAACATTCATGTGGGCATCCATGAATCCATTGAAGCTCGTGCAAGGCATCATAACAGTCAAGATGTGTCTCTCACTGGTTACAGACCACGTACACTCCTTCATGACGATCACGTTTCCTGACGGCAGTGGCATTTTTCAACAAGATAATGCGCGCTGTCACAAGGTCAGGAGTGTGATGGAGTGGTTCGAGGAAAACAGCGGCGATTTCAAATTTATATTCTAGCCCTCCAACTCGCCAGATCTCAATCCCATGGAACACATCTGGTCTGATTGAACGTGGCGTCAGAACTCATCGCCCCTGACTTGTGTGTGCAGATGTGGTGCCAACTCCATGCAGCGCCCTAACAAGGCCTCGTTGCTTCCCTGCCACAACGCGACGCCGCTGTTATTCGTACCAAAGGTGGACATACCGGCTATTAGGTACATGGTTCAAAATGGTTCAAATGGCTCTGAGCACTATGGGACTTCACTTCTAAGGTCATCAGTCCCCTAGAACTTAGAACTACTTAAACCTAGCTAACCTAAGGACATCACACACATCCATGCTCGAGGCAGCATTCGAACCTGCGACCGTAGCGGTCACGCGGTTCCAGACTGTAGCGCCTAGAACCGCTCGGCCACCCAGGCCGGCGACACTGCAGTATTAAAATGAGGTAAATGATCAAGCGAAATGCAATTACTGTGTCTCTTACACCAAAATAGCCAGAAAGTGTCCATGAACAACATCAGAATTTTTGTCGATATCAAGACTGATAATTGATAATAGTCTATCCATACAAAAAAAAAACCAAGATAGTAAATCGCTGTATGAACGAAAGTCAACTCCTCTAGAATAAATAAAAATGAAAAAGAAACAGAGCGGTTCTAGGCGCTACAGTCTGGAACCGCGCGACCGCTACGGTCGCAGGTTCGAATCCTGCCTCGGGCATGGATGTGTGTGATGTCCTTAGGTTAGTTAGGTTTAAGTAGGTCTACGTTCTAGGGGACTGGTGACTTCAGAAGTTAAGTCCCATAGTGCTCAGAGCCATTTGAACCATTTTTTGAAAAAGAAAGCCAGGCAAATGTTTTGTAAAATTATTTGTGTAATAGCAAGAAATAAAATAACTTACAGAAACATTTCACGCACCTTTGAACGATGCTCGAAATCACGTACAGCCGCTGAAATGCTCATACGTTAGTGACGTTAGCAGACCACTGAGTGAAATTCCACTAGACAAATGTCCTCTATTTCTCTTTAAAATTGCAAGACACTAAGTTAAATGTTTAATTTTAATTTCCCAATCGGCACCTCATTTGCTGTGAAGGAGTTCGAGCATCATTGAAAGAAGTTTCTCTAATCTTATTGTATTCATTATTTTTAGACAAATAACGTCACCAAACATTTGACAATAGTTTTCAGTTTTTTTTTTATTTTTAGGTTTTGTTCAGAGAGCTTGAAATGTAATAGGGCCTACATTTAAATATCAGTCGGTATTCTATTATTATTGGCAACGCCCTTGCCGCAGTGGATGCGCCGGTTCCCGTCAGATCACCGAAGTTAAGCGCTGTCGGGCGTGGCTGGCACTTGGATGGGTGACCATCCGGCCGTCTTGCGCTGTTGCCATTTTTCTGTGATATTATAGTTTTTTTGACACTTCGTTTATGTAGTTAGCGGTTGCTGTTAGTGACATATCTAAATTTTTTCCTCAAATCAGTAATTCAGCTTTCCTTAATTTTCCAGGTCACTTGCAAGCAATCAAACCTGTGTTGGAAAATTAGACCACACTCTGGTCAGTTTGATACTCAGTTTGTCTATTTCTCCCTCTTCTTTTGGCAATGGAAATTTGGAAAAGAATCCGTTGTGTAATTTCTAGGGAGTCTTATTTTTACTCCACGCAAACATTTGACCAGAGAAATAATTGCCGTCGATTACATAAGACTGTATCCAGTGGAAAGATATAGCAACATGAGATAGGACGTGAGTACACATATAACAATTGGTCGTCCGTGTGTCCACACGACTCTTCCACGCAGGTGGCACTTAAAAATTTGAATTGTGCCGTGTCTGAAGTAAGCGCAGCTCGTGCAGCGAGCTGCCTGCCGGAGACCGGGGACACTGAACTCAAAACAGCTGAGCAGCGCCTCCAGTAGGCAGAATTCCTCCCGTCAGCGCAGGTCACCGGGAACACGTCGGCGGTCTCCGTCTTCCGCGACGTCAGGGCCCCCTCACAAATTCTGCTGACACAATTCACTTGACGAACATTTCAAAAATTGTAAGCGTTCTCTAGCCAATAGTTCTGCTTGATTGTAAGAGGCTGGACACCGCAATTATCGAATTCGGACTCAGGCCAGGCTATACGAGGGGAACACAACTAGAGCAAACACACTATTACTCTCCGTTGCTGTACTAGAAGACTAACTGAAAACTTGTGCATTCATTGCGACTGAACAGAACCAGCGTATGAGCATTAAAAGAAATTAAAGGGAGAATAAAAATGGTTCGGGGTTAATTCGGAATCGGAGTACCAGATCGACAAGCCCCCGTATTAAAGTTGGCTAATGCTGTGGCACTGGACCCAGAAGAATCCTGGTGATCACTTGGTTTTCACAGAGCGTGACTGAGATGCCAAAAAATCTGAACTGGCAGATTTTTAAAGATAGACGCCAATAAACCCTTGAAAAGCTAGTAACAAAGTATTAAGAAACATTATAAGGTGAGGAATATACTACATTACCCTACGTATCCCTTCAGTACGGACTGCGAAAGCAAGATTACAACAATTACAGTGACCCAGCGGCGTTGAAGCAATCATTGTTACCATGCCCCGCCGGCCGCGGTGGTCTAGCGGTTCTAGGCGCGCAGTCCGGAACCGCGCGACTGCTACGGTCGCAGGTTCGAATCCTGCCTCGGGCATGGATGTGTGTGATGTCCTTAGGTTAGTTAGGTTTAAGTAGTTCTAAGTTCTAGGGGACTGATGACCACAGATGTTAAATCCCATAGTGCTCAGAACCATTTGAACCATTTTTTTGTTACCATGCCCCATACTCGAACAGAAACGGAAAAAAACCTTAATACGTGAAGCAGCCATAAGAACCCTCTGCCATGTTTTTCAGTGATTTTCTACGCATACAGAGGGTCCTGTTGATCTTGACCGGACAAAATAACTTTTGTCCAGAAGCAAAATTTAAAAAAATAGTATCGAGCAAATGTCGTTTGCCTACCATTGGGACGCTGACCAGCACGACTGCCTTTCTTGTAGCATCGATCGTCACCAAGTTAAGAACATCAGCACGTCTTTTTCAAGGCGCAGCCTACATATTAATCCGGTAATCCACTTCTTCTCCTCATGACCTGTTCAAAAATGTTCACCGTGTTCTATTGACGTAAGCATGACGTTTGTAAATACGTAGTAGTACAAAACTGACTTTGACTTTCTTGTACTAGCATAAAGTGCGGCTATTCGGAGTAATGTTACTGGTCCACTTTCTGGGGATGACAGTGAGTAAATGGGAGCACAAGGAAAATGCACACCAATCATTAAATTAACGGTCTTCAGTTGAAGTTGTGTGTGATTACAACGTACTGCATAGAAGAGAAGGTAGAAATGCTACTCATCTATTGAGAATTAAGTAAGCTAAACAATAATGAGCGGTATGCATTTTCCTAGTGTTTCCACTTTTTACTGTCAACTTCAGCAAGTGTACGAGATATGTCATACCGGGTACCTGCACTGTATGCTAGTAGGTTTGCTAGACATTCGAAGTCAGTTTTGTGTTACGTTTTTAATAACATCATGTTTACGTGAATGCGATACGTTTTTGAACAGGTCTTGAGGAGAATAAGTGGCTTACCGAGTAAAAACTAAGGAATGCTATTAAAAAAGGCGTACTGCTGTTCACATCTTCGTAACGATCAAAGTTGTATGAAAGGCAGTCCATGGATAATGTCCATGTGATAGCCAAAAAAATATTTTTTTGATACATTGTTGGTTTTGATTGTGGACAAAAAGTAATTGGGGCTGGTATAGATAAATACGACAGTCTGAATTTAGTTCTAAATTTTACATCGGTATTTTAGGTTATGGGAGCTGTGGTAGTACAGTGGGTAGAACACTAGACTCCGTCCCTGGAGGTCCCGGCTATTTGGAATTAGATCTTCTGTCTTGTGCTTAAATCACTTAAGACGGATACCAAGCTAGTTCCTTCTAAAAGGAAACGGCCGACTTCTTCCCCTACAGGCATTTGCTCAGAAACTAACTCCCTGACATCAAACTCAAGTTCCGGGTTACATTGCTCGGTGAGTCCTCGGTTTTTTTCTATCACTTACCGCTTCTTTCGCCTCTGGTACAGATTTGTTTATGTCAAATATGTTTCGTTTCCCTGTGATTTGAACTCCAAATTCAGGTATAGCCCCCCCCCCCCCCCCCCTGTTAATGGCTGAATAGACAGTTCATTTGTAAGGTCGTAGGGAAACAGGAGCATATCACCTACAGCAGGGCCATACATAGTAAAGCACTGTGATGTTCAAACCATCCTCACGGCTTGTGGATGCCTTGGCCTTTCCTCATCCAGTCCGAGCTTGTGTTCCGTTTTAAATGACCCAATCTTCAGTCTGACAGTGTACAATCAGTATGTGCACTCGCCTTTGGTCCACAGTAGTGAGATTGGGAAATTAAATACGGAAACGATCAAAAAATTTGAAGTTCATGATAATACAAATAAATGGGTTGAGATTAATGATAAGGTATATGGATATGAAGAAGTGGGAAAGAGAAAATGAAGAAATTCAGGACTTCATAGTGACTATTATTAAGCTGAAGTCGAAGGGATATAGCTGAACGAAGTGACGAAAGCTGGAAAAAATTGTGAATAAGATGTTAAATTAGAAGAGGTTTTTATCTATCAGAAGACGAAAACCCCCAGAAGCTGATGATGATACTAGAACAGGGACAAAATAGTGAATTCGCGATTAAGCACCAATAAAAGTCAAAGTAATCTCATACTCAGGAAATGAGCGCAGGGGAGATGCAGGAATCTCGCATCGGTGCTCACGGTAAGGTCCTCCTTCCTCCGACCTCTTAGGAAGTGTCGGTGTGTATTGTGCCGTGTGGGTGACTGTGATGATTGCGTGTACAGTGTAGTTTTTGGTTTGCGTTACGAATTAAGAGAAGGGAGTGGGTGCAACCCGTTGCCGGCATACAGCCTACTCCTCTCGAATAGCCCCTGAGGGACTGCTAAGCTTAACGTCCCCACCCGACGGACGGATCACAATCAAAAGTGTCACATGCCCTCACCTCCATGAGACACTGCCGAGAGGTTTGGAATGTAACCCAGGACATTGGTCAAGAGACTTGTGATCAGGAGCTTTACGCCACATTTCCTCTCTTTGCCGGCCAAAAATTGGCAGTGAAAATGTTCCATCAGCAGGATTCGAACCGTCTTACCTCCGAGTCCAGCGCCACTGAATACGCGTACTTTACTGACGTTTCTTTACCTTTTTTACCTTGAAATAAGGAAAACTTCTTTTTTATTAATTTTTCTTCTTTTTATAAATTTTTTAAATTTATTAGTTGATTGTTTTTCTATTTTCGGTTTGTTAGGGCCACAGTCAACTACAGGTTGGAGGGGCAAGGTGGGCAGCGGTTGAATTCCGAGGCCTGGCTACGATGCCTCCCCCTTCACGCCGCCGTGCTGCACCCTCACACTGCTCGTATTAATTTTATTTTTATTTCATTTTTTGTCCACATATATACAGAGGAAAAACAAATTAAAACTAGTCCACCATTTTCGGAACCCTTGGAAATCTCTCAAGGTGATACAGGATGACAGGCGGGCCGAAGCCAAGGTGTAGTCGTGTCATGTTTCATTTAGAATCAGATGGGCACCTGCCACGCCAACTTAGTGAGGCGTGGTAAAAACCGCCCTCAAGATAATTGGCAAAATAAGTGTGATAACGGGAACTGCGAGCAACCTCCGCATGTGCAGTCTGCAAGTATTGACAAAAATCAAGGCGTGAATGGTGAATATCTCCACACAGATATAGCAAGATGTTCAGCCCTTTATCCAGAGAATCATCTGAGACTTCGGTGCAGGAAAATATTCCACCGCTGGCTAAAGAGAGAACTCGGGGTCAGTATCAATGGCCTTGGTTACAGAGGCGACGATAAACACCAAGAGACAAAGAAAAAAATCAACAGGGAACCGAACGATGTGTGTGACGAAAACACTCAAATAATAAGCTCAGATTTGAAAGGAAATAGGTAGTGTCATTTTTCAAACGAACCTTTGCCTTATGTAATTTAGGGAAGTCAAGGAATCCTGGGTCGCTGTGGCCGAAAGGGCACTTGAACCGCCGGGCTGACTAGTCGGTGTCCATGTCTGCAGTGCAGCGCCATCTTAGATGCGCTGGTATGCTGTGTGTGTGACCAGGCAGCATTTCTTTTCTCATAGAAGTATTTTCGTTGTAAATACTAACTGCCTGTAATATTTCTTTTTTGGAAGATATATTTACTCTCTGAACAATGACCTTGACGGCCGCAGATTCTCTTAGTAATTCTATTGAAGTTATTCCCGTTTGACTGAGTTAAATGTGTAGTAATCACAGGAAATATTTATTATAATAGTTATGGAAGTCAACAAGTAAATCACAATGAGTAACACTAAGAGATCTTGAATATTTCTGACTACACTAAGCTACGGTCGCAGGTTCTAATCCTGCCTCTGGCATGGATGTGTGTGATGTCCTTAGGTTAGTTAGGTTTAAGTAGTTCTAAGTTCTAGGGGACTGATGACCTCAGATGTTGAGTCCCATAGTGCCCAGAGCCATTTGACTAAACTAATAAAGTTTGTTTCTTACTTAACGACGAATATGAAGCCTTGAAATATAACGGTTCATCCAGAGTAATAATAATGTCTTTTGTCACTATTGTGGCACCAATGCAAAGGAGAATTAAAGTTTTCCACAGAAATCGAGGTCATTATTAGCTAAGTTTGAGGTTTAACGTCTCTTGGTCATCCAGACGGTTAACAAGCTCAGATCGAACAAGATTGTTGAAGACAATGAAAGAAACCACAGCGATGTTCGCCTCAGTCGATTTAGGAAAATCATGGAGGCATAAATTTGGATGGTTGAGTGGAGATTTGAAGCCTTTGCCTCCCCAAGGTGTGTTCAATGCCTTGAGCACTACACCATCTCGCTCATGGCACGTTAACTCAGTTGGGAGAGAATGGTGTAAGTCATCCGCTATGGCTTTGCTGAAACAACCGTTCAACAAGCGAGCTGGCGCAGGGTTTAAGTGCTGGCAGGACGATGTTCAGACCCCTGTCCAGCCATCCACGTTTACGCTTGTCTGGTCATATTATAGTTAAAAACAAATGCCGAGAATATCTACCTCAAACAACTTATTTTACCACACAAATCCAGCTGAGCTTGTTTGTTTAACGAAAATGTATAGCATAATATGTGTTAAAAATGATACTATGTGGACCTGATGGGTAGCTTTATACTATAGCCAATTGGAAAATATAAACAAGATGGAATGTTCTATAACTTAATTTTCAAAGAAACAAATATTTCAATTTTACTTTTCTCTGTCACAAATTCAGTGCTTGTCATCAAGTTCAGTGTGTGACACTGAGTGATCTTAGTGCATAAGGGGACAGTATCGTTGACAATCTGTAAGCTGTTGCTGAATCAGGTTCAAAATTGCAGCTTCTTCGTTGTCTGAACACTAAACAGTCTAGCTACGGAAACTTCATCTTGTCGTTACCAATTTGTAGATGACTGACATCTGTTGATCTGGCTTAAATAAGGCAATGTCACATAAATTAAGGAATAACAGTACGCTGTTACAGATAAAGACACATCGGTTTACAATTTAAGAAATAAGGCCTAACGGTACCGACCGACCGCCATGTCGTCCTCAGACAAGAGGCGTTACTGGTGTAGATATGAAGGGGCGAAATATTCTTCATGTCTTAAAACATTCCCATTAGTCTCGAGTCGAAGTTATGAAAAGATAACTGTGGGCTTCTGTCTGACGTAGATGCCCATGAAGGACGATAAAAAGATAGCAGTTATATGTCAGCATAACTCATATTGATGGCAAAATACGCCCACGCTCTCAGAAATATACAATATTCAATCTACGAATGGTTTTACACTCACAATATAGTGTTTGTTAAATACCGAGCAGTAATTGAGTAACTACGTGCTAATATGACATGAAATCCACTACTTTTGCATTACTATCGCACTTACGGCACTAAAAAATGTGTTTATACAGGTGTATCGGTATTCCCTCCCCCATGAACCATGGACCTTACCGTTGGTAGGGAAGTTTGCGTGCCTCAGCGATACAGATAACCGCACCGCAGGTGCAACCACAACGGAGGGGTACCAGTTGAGAGGCCAGACAAACATGTGGTTCCTGAAGAGGAGCAGGAGCCTTTTCAGTAGTTGCAGGGGCAACAGTCTGGATGGTTCACTGATCTGGCCTTGTAACATTAACCAAATCGGCCCTGCTGTGATGGTATTGCGGACGGCTGAAAGCAAGGGGAAACCACAGCGTAATTTTTCCCGAGGGCATGCAGCTTTACTGTATGATTAAACGATGGCGTCCTCTTGGGTAAAATATTCCGGAGGTAAAATAGTCCCCAATTCGGATCTCCGGACGGGGACTACTCAGAAGAACGTATGGCATGTCAGATCCCTTAATCGGGCAGGTAGGTTAGAAAATTTAAAAAGGGAATGGATAGGTTAAAGTTTGATATAGTGGGTATTAGTGAAGTTCGGTGGCAGGAGGAACAAGACTTTTGGTCAGGTGAATACAGGGTTATAAATACAAAATTAAATAGAGGTAATGCAGGAGTAGGTTTAATAATGAATAAAACAATAGGAACGCGGGTAAGCTACTACGAACAGCATAGTAAACGCATTATTGTAGCCAAGATAGACAAGAAGCCCACGCCTACCACAGTAATAGAAGTTTATATGCCAACTAACTCTGCAGATGACGAAGAGATTGAAGAAATGTACGATGAGATAAAAGAAATTATTCATATACTTAAGTGAGACGAAAGTTTGTCATAGGGGACTGGAATTCGATAGTAGGAAAAGGAAGAGAAGGAAAAGTAGTGGGTGAACATGGAATGGGGGTAAGGAATGAAAGAGGAAGCCGACTGGTAGAACTTCGCACGGAGCATAACTTAATAGCTAATACTGGGTTTAAGAATGATGAAAGAAGGTTATATATGTGGAAGAGTCCTGGAGGCACTGGAAGGTTTCAGATAGATTACATAATGGTTTAAGACAGATTTAGGAACCAGATCTTAAATTGTAAGACATTTCCAGGGGTAGATGTGGACGCTGACCACAATTTATTGGTTATGATCTGTAGATTAAAACTGAAGAAACTGCAAATAAGTAGGAATTTAGGGAGATGCGACCTGGATAAACTGAAAGAACCAGAGGTTGTAGAGAGTTACAAAGAGAGCATTAGGGAACAGTTGACAAATATTGGGGAAAGAAATACAGTAGAAGAAGAATGGGTAGCTTTGAGAGATGAAATAGTGAAGGCAGCAGAGGATCAAGTAGGTAAAAAGACGAGGGCTAGTAGAAATCCTTGGGTAGCAGAAGAGATATTGAATTTAATTCATGAAAGGAAAAAATATAAAAATGCAGTAAATGAAACAGGCAAAAAGGGGTACCGACGTCTCAAAAATGAGATCACCAGGAAATGCAAAATGGCTAAGCGGGGATGGCTAAAGGACAAATGTAAGGATGCAGATGCATATATCACTAGGGATAGGGTAGATACTGCCGACAGGAAAATTAAAGGGACCTTTGGAGAAAAGAGAACCACTTGTATGAATATCAAGAGCTCAGATGGAAAACCAGTTCTAACCAAAGAGGGGAAAGTAGAAAGGTGGAGGGATATATAGAGGGTGTACACAAGACGATGTACTTGAGGGCAGTATTATGGAAATGGAAGAGGACGTAAATGGCTCTAAGCACTATGCGACTTAACTTCTGAGGTCACCAGTCGCCTAGAACTTAGAACTAATTAAACCTAACTAACCTAAGGACATCACACACATCCATGCCCGAGGCAGGATTCGAACCTGCGGCCGTAGCGGTCACGCGGTTCCAGACTGAAGCGCCTAGAACCGCACGGCCACACCGGCCGGCGAAGAGGACGTAGATGGAGATGAAATGGGGGATATGATATTGAGCGAAGAGTTTGACAGAGCACTGAAAGACTTAAGTCGAAACAAGGCCCCGGGAGTAGACAACATTCCGTTAGAGCTACGGATAACATTGGGAGAGCCAGCCATGACAAAACTCTTCCATCTGGTGAGCAAGATGTATGAGACTGGCGTAATACCTTCAGACTTCAAGAAGAATATAATTATTCCAATCCCAAAGATAGCAGGGGTTGACAGGTGTGAAAATTACCGAACTATCAGATTAATAAGTCACGGCTGCAAAATACTGACACGAATTCTTTACAGACGATTGGAAAAACTGGTAGAAGCCGACCTCGGGGAAGATCAGTTTGTATTCCGCAGAAATGTTGGAACACGTGAGGCGATACTGACCCTACGACGTACCTTAGAAGATAGATTAATGAAGGCAAACCTACGTGTCTATAATTTGTAGATATAGAGAAAGTTTTTGCCACTGTTCTTCACTGGAATACTCTCTTCCAAATTCTGAAGGAGACAGGGGTCAAATACAGGAAGCGAAAGGCTATTTAAAATTTGTACGGAAGCCAGATGGCAGTTATACGAGTCGAGGGGCATGAAAGAGAGGCACTGGTTGGGAAGGGAGTGACACAGGATTGTAGCATATCCCCGATGTTATTCAATCTGTATATTGAGCAAGCAGTAAAGGAAACAAAAGAAAAATTTGGAGTAGGAATTAAAATCCATGGAGAAGAAATAAAAACTTTGAGGTTTGCCGATGACATTGTAATTTTGTCAGAGACAGCAAAGGACTTGGAAGAGCAGTTGAACGGAATGGACAGTGTCTTGAAAGGATGATGTAAGATGAACATCAACAAAAGCAAAACGAGGATAATAGAAAGTAGTAGAATTAAATCAGGTGATGCTGTGGGAATTAGATTAGGAAATGAGATACTTAAAGTAGTAGATGAGTTTGCTGTTTTGGGAGCAAAGCCGGCCGGAGTGGCCGTGCAGTTCTAGGCGCTGCAGTCTGGAGCCGAGCGACCGCTGCGGTCGCAGGTTCGAATCCTGCCTCGGGCATGGATATGTGTGATGTCCTTAGGTTAGTTAGGTTTAATTAGTTCTAAGTTCTAGGCGATTGGTGACCTCAGAAGTTAAGTCACATAGTGCTCAGAGCCATTTGAACCATTTGGGAGCAAAATAATTGATGTTGGTCGAAGTAGGGAGGATATAAAATGTAGATTGGCAGTGGCAAGGAAGGCGTTTCTGAAGAAAAGAAATTTGTTAACTCTGGGTGTAGATGTGTCAGGAAGTCTTTTCTGAAAGTATTTGTATGGAGCGTAGCCCTGTATGGAAGTGAAACATGAACGATAAATAGTTTAGAAAAGAAGAGAATAGACGCTTTCGAAATGTGGTGCTACAGAGGAATGCTGAAGATTAGATGGGTAGATCACGTAACTAATGAGGAGGCACTGAATAGAATTGGGGTGAAGAGAAACTTGTGGCACAACTTAACTAGAAGAAGGGATCGGTTGGTAGGACATGTTCTGAGGCATGAAGGGATCACCAATTTAGTATTAGAGGGAAGCGTTGGGGAAAAAATAGTAAAGGGAGACCAAGAGATGA
Organism: Schistocerca nitens; assembly: GCF_023898315.1. Lineage (NCBI taxonomy): Eukaryota > Metazoa > Arthropoda > Insecta > Orthoptera > Acrididae > Schistocerca > Schistocerca nitens. The sequence continues at coordinate 767,620,415 of NC_064616.1, read as the reverse complement.
ATACACTAAGAAGATTCAGAAGGATGTAGGTTGCAAAACTTTTATTGATGTGTGTATTAATAAGTGATTCTGCACTCACTGAACGTGACATAAGTTTTCCATGTATTGATTGGTGTGCAGTTACATGTCATTAGCAACGTATCGGTAGGCCATTTTTGCCATCGGTACTCCGTACATATCTGTGGCACCAAAACGGATGAATGAACGTTTGAACAATTGTTACGTCCCGAAAGAAAGAGACAAATTACATGGATAAATTTGTACGTTATTGTTGTGTGGATGAGATCTATGATTTAGACGCTAAGCTTCAAAATGTGCTCCAACTAGATGATGTGAAATGGAACTTGAAAGAACAGGTACAATTTGCAAAATTACTTTACCTATAGGCACGAGAGAAAAGACTTTACCTCCAGTTAAAATCTTTGGTCAGACATTACAGATCTATAAATGGCCTACAAAATTAGTGCGTCACCTCGAGACAATGTCCATGAAATTAATCTTAAATGGCTCATAATATGTGGCGTCTAGAGACGCGGAGTGCTGTCAATTTTTGTACGACGGGACAACTATTCCAGCTGGTCAGCTGGTCACTGCTTCTTTTTTATTAGTTGTCGTTTCTGAGGAGAGTTTGTATTATCAGCCACGCCGGACGACATGTGTATGTATATCCACACCCATCCCTAGACAACTATTTGTAGCTGAATGTGAAACTTGATTTCCACTTTTTCACTGCTGTCTCACCACCTGCACAATACTGGTTTAAAAAGACTGACAAGTGTACGTATATATTGTTCGTAAATATTTTGTATGTAGACAGTGTAGGCGAGAAAGTCATGTGTCACTTGCTGGTAGTGAATCATCCGCTCTCTGTGTTGCATGAGTTTGGTGTGGCAGCGAAGCGTGTGATTGGAGCGGAAGTTGTGAGTCATTCACGGTTTCGTCTACTTTGGTGTGAGAAAGAGACTTAAATTCTCGACTAGATGAGCGCGCGTATTGCAAATAGCGCAGTGTAGTTGAATCCATTTAACTTCTAATATGTGAGAAACTCGAAAATAATGCACTCAAAATCAGATCTCCACCATAAATAATTGCCAATCGTACACCATTCCCGACATATCAATTGCTACAGCAGTTGTAAAAAAAAGTCAGGTAGAGCGGTTTAAAATACTTGTGATGCAAAAGTAATGTCTTCATTTGCTGTTTATCATGGTCAATATTTTAAACTGAACTGGGCCGCAGTAAGCTAGGATAATATACAATGAGGTGACAGAAGTCATGGGATAGCAATATGCACTTACACAGGTGGCGGTAGTATCACGCACACAAGGTAAAAAAGGGCAGTGCACTGGCGCAGCTATCATTTGTACTCAGGTGATTCACGTGGAAAGGCTTCCGACGTGATTATCGCCGAACGACTGAATTAACAAAGTTTTAACGCGGAATAGTAATTGGAGCTAGACGTACGGGACATTCTGTTTCGGAAATCGTAACAGAATTCAGTATTCCGAGGTTCACAGTGTGAAGAGTGTGCCGAGAATACCGAATTGCAGGCCTTGCCTCTACCTTAACCACTGAGAGCAGCGGCGTTTGTGTAGAGTTGTCAGTGCTAATAAAAAAGCAACACTACATGAAATAACCGCAGAAATCAATGTGTGACGTAAGACGAACGTATCCGTTAGGACAGTGCGCCGAAATTTGGCGTTAATAGGCTATGGCAGCAAACGACCGACGCGTGTGCCTTTGCTAACAGCACGACATCGTCTGCAGGGCCTTTCCTGGGCTCGTAACCATATCAGTTGGATACTAGACGGCTGGAGAACCGTGGTCTGGTCAGATGAGTCCCGATTTCAGTTGATAAGAACTGATAATAGGTTTCTAGTGTGGCTCAGACCCCATAAAGCGATGTACCGAAGTGGTCAACAAGGCACTTACAAGCTAGTTGTGGCTCCATAATGGTGTGGGAATATCCACTCCAACTGTACCGATCATTGACTAGAAACGATCATGTTCGGCTACTTGGAGACCATTTGCATTCATGGACTTCATGTTCCCAAACAAAGATGTCTCCGGACCACAACTGTTCTAGATTGGTTTGAAGACTATCCTGGACAATTCGAGCGATTGATTTGGCCACCCAGATCGCCCGACATGAATCCCATCGAACATTTATGGGACATAATCGAGAGGTCAGTTCGCGCACAAAATGCTGCACCGGCAACACTTTCGCAATTATGGACGGTTATACGGGCGACATGGCTCAATATTTCTTCAGGGGAGTTCCAACGACTTGTTGAGTCCATGTCACGTCGAGCTGCTGAACAACGCCGGGCAAAAGGAGGTCCGACGCGATATTAGATCTCCCATGACGTTTGTCACCTCAGTGTAAGGTAATTTTTAAGAGCCTTTGGTAAGCCCGAAATATATGGCGAACTAACGAGTGACCGGACCTCATTGTTACATTCTGTACCTGCGGTGTCAAGTAACCAATACACACGAGGTTGAAAAATAGTCTGCGAGCGTACGTACTGACCAATTTGCACTCTGAGTATACTAACAAGGGAACCTCCCCATCGCACCCCCCTCAGATTTAGTTATAAGTTGACACAGTGGATAGGCCTTGAAAAACTGAACACAGATTAATCGAGAAAACAGGAAGAAGTTGTGTGGAACTATGAAAAAAATAAGCAAAATATACAAACTGAGTAGTCCATGCGCAAGATAGGCAACATCAAGGAGAATGTGAGCTCAGGAGCGCCGTGGTCCCGTGGTTAGCGTGAGCACCTGGGGAACGAGAGGTCCTTGGTTCAAGTCTTCCTTCGAGTGAAAATTTTAATTTCTTTATTTTCGCAAAGTTATGCTCTGTCCGTTCGTTCATTGACGTCTCTGTTCACTGTAATAAGTTTAGTGTCTGTGTTTTGCGACCGCACTGCAAAACCGTGCGATTAGTAGACGAAAGGACGTGCCTCTCCAATGGGAACCGAAAACATTTGATTGCAAGATCATAGGTCAACCGATTCCTCCACATGAAAACACGTCTGATATATTCTATACGACACTGGTGACGGCATGTGCTTCACATGACAGGAATATGTTGTCGTCCCACCTAACTTGTACACTTGGCGAACGGATAAAAAGATTCTTCTACCTTCCCCGATTTAGGTTTTCTTGTGGATGTGATAATCACTTCCAAAAAAGTGATGAAAAGATAAGAGTTTGTCACATAACCTGCAACAAATGAATGCAACAGTTTCACAGTCGCACAGTTTTGCCTGTGCTCTATCAAAACATATGTTTTTAACGTTTTCAAATTTTTCCGTGTGTAGACCGTCAAATCCTGCATATGTCCAAGCAAATCTGAACATGTCCTGGAATTTTGGAGAGCGAAGTTGATTATGTGTGAGTGCCTGAACTTTGATAATTGTCTGAAAACAAAAAATTAAAATTTTCACTCGAGGGTAGACTTGAACCAAGGACCTTTTATTCCGCAGGTGCTCACGCTACCCTCGGGACCACAGCGCTCCTGAGCTCACACTCTCGTTGATGTTGCGTATCCTTCGCATGGACTACTCAGTTTGTATATTTTGCTTATTTTTTTCATAGTTCCACACAACTTCTTCCTGTTTTCTCGATTGATCTGTGTTCAGTTTTTCAAGGCCTATCCACTGTGCCAACGTATAACTAAATCTGAGGGGGGTGCGATGGGGAGGTCCCCTTGTAAGTAGTAACGAGTTCTGATGGTTCGTTTTCACCTTTGTTCGTTGAATGTTTCATGCTATCCTTGTGGCAATCAAGCATACCATACAATTATTGGCAGTTTTACTGTGATTCCTTTTAATAAGCAGGAACAGCGATAACGTAGTAACGGTCGAGCAATCATCTCGATAGATGTCACCAGCTGCGCAAAGACGCCCGCGCTGGCAGGAATACCGCCGTGTGTTCTCTCGGAGTAACGGCGCACGTTCCTGCGGCCAACAGGCTTGCGTAGAACCGCTAGACCATCCTAGACTGGCGGGCAATAAATGGCGTAGGCAGACGGCATATGCCGTACGCAAACGCTACAGGACTTGCTGCGTGACACACTTCACTGATTGAAGAAGTTACTATCCGCGATAAGACTGAAGAGCTGCAAATATCGATATGCGAATCGACAAACTGAAGGAGGGAATTCTTCGTTACAAAGTCATGCCCATGCACTTTCGAATCGCGCTTAACGGTGATTTCGGTTAGCAACGCCGAACGAGACGTCACAGTGGACTCGTGTGCTGGAGGACGGGGTTCAGTACCAGGCCGGCCATCCTAACGGAAATTTTCCACGGTTTGGACTTCCCCTAAATTACAGCAGGAAATGATTCCTTCAGGTAGGCAGCGATCCTTCTTGTCCCAGTTATCTTGCGTTGTCTCTAAATACCTCGTTGTCGGCGGAACGAAATGTTAGAATTTAACACTTCTTTTACAATAAATAATGGTCAGTTGAAGGTATGCTTGGCCCTCGTATTCTTCCTGTCATCTATTTGACTTAAGTGCAATATGGCTCAATATAACTGCATTGGCGTAAAGGGACAAGGCGAGTTCGTTAATTTAAGAATCTTCATCTACATTCTGTCTCCATTTCTCTCTACGACTGGCCTCGCATTAGGAAGAACGACAGTTCAAACCCGCGTCCGGCACACCCAGCGAGGTGGTGTTGTGGTTAGCACACTGGACTCGCATTCGAGAGGACGACGGTTCAACCACGCGTCCGGCAATCCTGATTTAGGTTTTCCGTGATCTCCCTATATCGCTTCAGGCAAATGTCGCGATGGTTCCTTTGAAACTGCACGGCCGACTTTCTTCCCCATACTTCCCTAATCCGATGGACCGATGACCTCGCTGTTTGGTCCCCTCCTCCAAATCAATCAACCAATCTGCGTCCGGCTATCCAGATTTACGTTTTCCTGATTTCACTAAATCGCTCCAGGCAGATGCCGGGATGGTTCCTTTGAAAAGGCAAGGACGATTTCCTTCCCCATTCTTGACAAAATTCCACATTGGGCTCCGTCTCTAATGCTCTCGATGTCGATGGGACGCTAAACCCAATCTTCCTTCCTTCGGTCCTTGTCTCTATGATTTCCTATAGTACATAATCCTTACATCAAAGGACTTCTTAGTGTAAAAGTAGCCAGGACATATTTACGGCATTCTTTAATAGGTTTCTGTTGGGTCGTCCTTGATGGAACCGAGAGAATATTTGTTCTTATGCCCGAATCGAAATTCAGTTATTTCGTGCGCGAATGCAATTTTACATACCTAGACAGTTCGTAAGATCTTATTAAATTTATGCTGCCCCTAAACAGTGACTTTACATTTCCATCATATTTAGATCGATCGAGGCTGTGCGGTGGTTAAATTACTGGAGTCGCAAGCAGGAGGAGCGAGATTCCGATCTCTGTCCGGTCATTCTGACTTAGGTTTTCCCTAGTTTTCCAAAATAAGTTCAGGCGTGTTTTAGGGTGGATCAATCGGAAAGGTCAGGTTTGCATGTCTACCTCATCATTGAACAATGTGAGCTTGTACTCCGTCTCTAATGGTTTCATCCTTTTTTTTATTTACTGGCTTTCGGAACGTGCCCATACAGCCCTCTCAATAGTGGAATGTCAATTATGATGATACGAAAGAGAGGGCAACACAACACCCAGTCCCCGAGCGGAGAAAATCTCCAACCCGGCCACGAATCGAACCCGGGCTAACCTTTGGTTAGCAGTCCGCACGAACTCGTCTTCGACGGGACGTTTAAATTTTAACCTTCTTGCATAAGATTTACATCATTGATGAGCTTATTTGCTTTATATTGTAACTGACTGACTAAAGGGACACCATTTAATCGGGCATGGTATTGAAGAACGACAACGCTACAAGTATTTATAAATGAAAAGCAAAAGCACTAAATTTTGGAAGCTTCTAAGTATTAATTGATTTTGTTTACCGAATTTCGGTCTACAAAACGGTCATCAGACTATAACTGAATATTGTTATCAAAGAGGCAACAGTGCTGGCGAAAAACTTTGAAGAAGATGTTACACATGAAGAGCGAGGTGTAAAGATAGATTAAATGTCAAATATGACTGTATCCTCTTTGATGACGATAGTTAAAGTCTGATATGGCATATAAGCTGAAAAGCGGTCGTAGTAATGAATGAGTATTACAGAACATCCACAATTTTGTGCTTTTTAAGTACAATTATGAACTCATGCCAAGCAGGGGAGTAATTATTAGCTAATTAAAAGTATTATATGAATAGAAGTAATTGTCTAGTATTTCATCAATGATACGTGTGCATCGGGCAATAATGATAAATTAGCACATAACTGGCGAAACTGAATTAGTAAGTGGTGTTATAATCGCGCCTTAGTTTGCCGGACTTCTCTCAGTCCACGGTGAATCCAGGCCACAGTGCCTTCCGTCGAACCCAGATCGCCACCACTAATGGGGCAACATGTGAGTGGCTTTTCCAGCACGCTAAGGTCTCCTATTATTGTTGCATCGTGGCATCTGTGACATTACAAGGTACGTGTTAGAAACGTCGTTTGCAATACCTCCTCTCTCAGTTCACAATAGAGTGCTTCTTCGAAAATATTTCATATTCCAGTTACCTGTCCAATTGTTGGGACCAGCGGAAACTGTTGAACTGCAAAGTTCTGAAATGTCCCGTACGTGATGCATCCGCATCAGCTGTCGTTCACGGAACAGAAATTGTGAGACGCAAATGAATTTCTTAATACGATATTGTACACCCGCAGGATCCACATTAAATGCAGTACTGAAGTCTCAGTTTTGTTCACAGCTAAAATTGAATGCAGGGTGCGTCATCTAAATTGATAACGGCAGAGTACAGTTTCACCTGTTTTGCCAGACGAATATCAGGTAACGGGGTGGTGTCAGCTTTGATCTTTGTATGTACGAGGGGCGTTCAGTAAGTAATGCAACACATTTTTTCCTAGGCCAGTTTCGGTTGAAAAATGCGGAATTCGCTGTGGGGTATCGTATAATATTCCCGCTTCAGCCACTATAGTTTCTTGAAGCCTTCAAAATGGCGTCTGTAACGGACGTGCTTTACAAGCAGACAGCTGTCTTTGAGTTTCTTTTGGCGGAAAACCAGAGCATCGCTGATATTCACAGGCACTTGCAGAATGTTCGGAGACCTGGCAGTGAACAAAAGCACGGTGAGTCGTTGGGCGAGGTGCCCGTCGGCATCGCAACAAGGTTGTGCAAACTCGACCACTCTCCCGTGTGCCGCCGGCCGCACACAACTGCGAATGTTACAATGTTCGAACGTGCGGACACTCTCATTCTAGGTGATCAACGGATCGCAATCAAACACATCCTGCACGACTGGACGTGACACACTCACCCACCAGTTTTTATACTCAACGATGTGTGCCCACTAGGTTTCTTGCCGCCTAACAGAAGACTGGAAAGAGCAACGAAGGACAATCTGTGCGGAATTACTTGCACGTTACGAGGCTGATCGTGACAATTTTTTGTCGAACGCTGTCACAGGTGATAAAATATGAGTTCATCATGTGGCACCACACAACCTCTCCTCCGAAGAAAACGTTCAAAGCCGCACCCTCAGCCGGTAAAAGCATAGCGACGGTCTTCTGGGACTCGGAAGGTGTTATCCCGCTTGACGTCCTCCCTCATGGTGCTACGATCAACTCTTAAGTGTTCTGCGCTACACTCAGTAAATTGAAGAAACGACTTCAGCGTGTCATCGCCACAAAAATGCAAACGAACTTGTTCTCCATGACAACGCAAGTCCTCACATAGGTCTTCATACCTGAGAGGAGCCCACAAAACTTCATTGGACTGTTCTTCCTCATCCACCCTACAGACAGTATCTCGCACCCCCCGATTCCCATCTGTTTGGTCCAACGCAGGATGCACTTCGCGGGAAGCAGTGCGTGTATGATCGAGAGGTTACTGATGCAGCAAGACGTTGGCTCCGACGACGACCAGAAGAGTAGCCCCATGCCGGCATACAGGCTCTCCCAGGAATGTGGCGTAAGGCCGTCGCATTGAACGGAGATAATGTTGAAAATAGGGTTTTTTGCCAAAAGAGTGGGGCATAATGTTGATTGGAATCCTGAATAAAACCAACCTGCTTTCAGAAAAGAATGTGTTGCATTACTTTTTGAACGTCCCTGCTAGTACCAATGACGCCCCATTTTGATGAAAGTTTTCCTGCAAACCATACCAAAAGTCATGTAACTGTACTCTTCCCTCAGTGAGCAGTAGAATACTATCAAAAAACCAGAGAGATTTATTAAATAAACACAGTAGCTGCAATATCTCGTTAGATATAAATGTTAGAAGCATTGACCAAACAATAAAATACTCATTGCTTTATATACTCTGTCATCAAAAATTTTGTTTCGCTATATTCAAGCATTGTGGAAAAATTTGAGTTTAACAGTGTTTGGTTCAAACTGCAACACGAAAATAAACGGCAGTTCTCTGCTCAGATGCCAGTTTCTGTTATGCTGCATGTAAAACTGAGCTGGAGCTTTATCTTCGTGATGGTAATTAGACTGATAAAGTTCTTCAGATACAGACTAGGTTAATTAAAACCGCAAATAAACTCCCGTCGTGGGACAAGTAAACTTCCTGATGATAAAACGTTGACTCATGGCACTTAGCCTAAGTCAGACACAAAGCTTTGTTGTTAGTTTGAATAAATTTTCCTCTTTTTTTTTTTTTTATTAATGACAGATGAAAAGTCAAAGAAAGGGAAGGATGTGCAGAAAACAGATCACCACGTCTTGCCAAAGAATTCGTATTTTTTTCTTTCTTTCTTTCTTACTTACATTTTGTGGTACATAAACATCGAGATGATGATGCCTATATTGAGGCGTCGGAATGCATTTCAAATTCCGATCACTGCGAATCAGTTATCGAGCTACATTGCTAGCGATATTAAACAGTAGAATAATGCCAAATTGACCACTCTCACAGCAGGAGTTAGTGTATTAGAGGAAAGTGAAGGTGTGATATTACAAATGGACCAGTCCTAGTAAAGAACTGAACGAGGTGACGCAGTTGCTGAAACTTTCAGTAGTCTTTTTCGGGAGGAGCGGATCCCCTAAATTACTTCAGGTGGAGGCCAGAATATTACCTCGAAGAGGCTCCTGTGGATCCCTTTCAGAGTTCTTGTCCAGTAGCGCCTGACTCTGCCTCTAATGAGCTCGATCTTGACGGGACGCTAATTTCAAACTTTCCGTCTTCCATTTCTAGCAAAACACTGTAGTGTTCAAGTAAGTCATTGATGACTGCTTTGCATTAGACATAATGCTCATTTGACCTAATTCAAACTATCTGATATTTGATACTGAAGAAAAGATCGTAGCAGTAGCTTTTTATTTCTAAAGTTGTAAACGAAACTGGTCGGAGGCACGGTATCTATCTTCGGTGGGTCATAAAGAATTTTGTGTCCATAAATAGCATCGGCATGGATAGACATGTTTTTACGTTATTGTGAAAGTAGAAGAATAGGTAGTTTTACCATAAAACTTCCTGGCAGATTTTAATCTGCTTAAACATTAATTCCACGGGCGGTCATGGAGCTCTACGTATTCGTCACGGATAAAATAATAGCTTGTATTTAGCTTACTCTAGTTTATTATTAGTATAGTAAGTAGGTGCGGTGCCCATCTGTGACGTAATCCAGTTGATGAGTTAGTCAGTAGAACACGAGAGACTTAATTTTGTAGATAGCCTGGCACTCGTCCTGAAGAGCAATGAAAAAAATTAATTTTTACAACAGAACCGGCCAACTCGTTGGTAGTCGATTAGTTGCGAATGAAATGGCACGCTATTCTCTTCGGTCAACGGATGCAATCTTGACATACGACTTCTCATCATCTGACGGCATGGTGATGCCAGTTGGCAGAGTGCAGTTATGATGCAAGGCAGCAAGGTAGGAGTACGGTGACAGCTGGTGTGAAGAGTCTTGACGCGAACACTTCTGTTGGAGCGCCAGTCTGGATCCCGTTACACCCAGCCAGGTGTCTGCGTGTTCCATGCGTGAGTCGCCGCCTGCTTCCAGCAGCGTGTACCTACGGACCGTTCTTCACACACATCCAAAATACACATCACCTTCGGTAATTTTTCTGTTGGAAACCTGTACAGAGACTATCTAGACATGTTTGGATTCCGGTTCCATGTGATGAAGCAATATTTTATCGCCTGTGACGATGTTCGACAAAAAATTGTCACTATCAGCTTCGTAACGTGCAAGTAATTCCGCACAGACTGTCCTCCGTTGCTCTTTACGGTATTCTGTTAGGCGGCGAGAAAGCCAGTGGGCACACGCCTTTGAGTACCCAAACTGGTGGATGAGTGTGAGTCATCGGAGAGCGCTCAAAACTTGAAATTGGTGTAGTGTGGAAACAGTGAGTCACAAGAAAATGAGTATTTGGATGTGTTGGTTCTCGTTCTTTGCTCCCTAACTTACAGTTCTTACGTTGTGATTAGAATTTACTATGGCGTGCTGAAAAGTAATTTTTATGTGTAAAGTAGTAAAGCTTTTTAAATAAAGCAAATTTCATTAACTTTCTACATCTTTATTCCTCATGTTTACACATTTATTTCTCAATATAGTCTCCCTGACGACAAACATATTTCTCCCAACGAGAAACCAGTTTTCTGATACCGTCACTGGAGGATGTTTGACATCGATGACGGAACCAAAACTTCACCTCCGTTTGCACAGCTTCATCACTATCAAAGTAATGTCCTCGAAGATGTTCTTTAAGTTTTCTTCGGTTAGAAACTCGATTACAGCAAGCTGTTTCTCATGCACAGACATAGTTATGTTAAACACCACCATGTTAGACGCTACTATTTGGAGCTCTCTAGCGGTAGAGGGTCGCAACTTGCTTTCCTTAAACCGAAATTCAAAAGTATGTCTTTTTAATTAAGTCGTAATTTATAGCGTAAAATACGTTGGGGGGTGGGAGTGGAGGGGGAGGAGGGGGGGGGGACGCAATGCTTTAAGTATTTAGGGTCACACTAGTTTCATATTCGAGAAAACTAAAAAAAAAAAACATATCACATATTGAAACAGCAGACGCAACAGGTGGCGTCATTTATACTCAAAATACAAAAATAAATTCAGCTGGAGTAGTCCAACTATATTCGAAATGGATACTTAACAATAACACCTAGATGGTGTCGACTTTAATAACATCCATTACAGGTCTGATTTTGCGAAACAGGTAAAAAAGTAAGTAGTTAAAAGACTTTCACAGCGTAACAATAAGATTATGAAACGACGTATCCACGTTTCTCATACTTGTAATTTGTATGTGTTGTCATTCGAACGGATAACTATTGCGCTGCTTGAGTTTTCAGAGATGACTAAAATATCTGCAAATAAGATTTATTCCTAATCATAGATATGATGATTTATCAGTTGATGTTAATACAATTCTGTCATATGGATAGTATATAATTTCTTATCATGGGAGAATTTTAAGCGTTGCTAAACGGACATCATCAGGAAAGAAAATCGGTCACTTCTTTCTTCTAAGTATGAACATGGCATTTCTTCTGTTACGTACCACCAGAAACGCTACGTAACATAACTACTGTGTCCAGAATGACCATGGAGTTGGTATATAATATTTACACTTATTGCTTTCCACCTCTGTCACAGAGACTCAATGGTATGCAACCTTGCAGCGGAAGCAGAGTCGATTCCTTGCGTTGGTTACGTCTTTTGCTTCTATATACGAAAATGTTTTTGTCTGAACTTACACACGGATGACTTACATCGGAGGAATTGTTTCCCTGACGTCACAGAGCATAAGGCAGGTCTGTTTATACACAAAGGTATTCGAAGATGCGCTCATCTTACAGGACACAAGAGAGCCAGTGTTTGCAAATATTCATTAAGACATGGCGACCTAAATGCACTATTTCGCCAAAACACATGAGGTGTATGACACTAATTGTACTTATCCACAAATAACAATGGTGCAGCGCTTGATCTTCGATGTCGGTAACTCTATTAGAAACATTAAGGCTTTTCTTTTCAAAAATTATGTCATCATGACTTGCATATGCTTTCTACATAAAATTTACCGCGCAAGCTCTCGCATCCTAAACTCATAAAAGCCGTGCATCCATTCTCGACTCACTCGCCGAAAAGTAACAGCAGTAGCAGTACCTAAATATTTACAGCAGCTCCGTGACTTGGGCAGGTAAGTACTATTTTGCTGTCATTTTCCGCTTTTCGGGAGGCACATCAGCTGCCACGAACATTTCGCACCTGTTACTGCTAGAGCTGAGTAACGCACCACGTGCCGCTATCGAGTAACTCGTGGCGTGTGGCACGCAGGCAGACTCCACTGACATTTGCAATGCGTCCTGGCGTGTCCAGCGGACATGAAAAATCCAACAATCGCGGAATACTTCATGCTTCCGTAGCTGCACGTGTGTGCTAAATCCATTACACTTGTCGGCGGGTTGTATTCCTTGCGAGAGCTTCACACACTCATGTGGCGAACTTCAAGAGAATTGACAGTCCAAGTTATAGGTTTGTGTATAAATTTTTGCTTAGGAGGTAATTTTGTTCACAAACACACACATTGGGTTTGTATGAGACTTGCACAGGTGTTGTGGAACACGCAAGACGTCACGTTCGAAATATCGGCGACCACAATGCCCGCGGCGTCCATAGGAACCAGAGTCATCGCGGCCGGCAAAAGCGGTGCACACCGGGTACGTCTCAAAATTTTCCGTCGCCCAGCAACCAGAAAACGGTTGCGACATTTTTCTAGTTTGGTGGACGGGCTCGGCAGATGGCAGCGGCTGCCGCCTACGCCGACGCGGAAGTAGCGACGCTTCCAGCAGGGCGCCGACGCGGACGCCGCGTTCCGATGGGAAGCGGCGAGTACCGCAGCGGCGCCGGCAGCGCGTGCGCGCGCGCGCTTGCGGACTCACCTCTGATGGTGCTGGGCATATCACCTGCGCGGAGCGGCAAGGCACATTCCGGCGGAGCGCGCGGCGGCGACTGCGGCGGCGGCGGCGGCCGGGGCCCCGCGTCGTGCTGCGCTCTGCCCGCCGCTGCCGCCGCCGCCGCCGCCGCCGCAGCCGCCCGGTCACTGAACCCGCCCAACGGTTTGTTTATATCCGGGCCCGCGGCCCGACGCCCAGGTAGCGGCGCCCGCCTAGCGGGCCGCGGCTAGCGGCATCGCCGGCTCCGGCCGCCTGTTCGAGCCCATCCGCACATATTTCTCCAACTTTGCCCAAAAATCACATCATTCGAAACGCCATAATGCACCAGGTACATTTATTCGAAAGTGGCGGAAATACGAGAGCCTGCTGAAGAAGTCGTGCCTCCAAATATTTTATTCTGTTCTCAGTATGAGGCACTACCTGTCATGTATCGTTGTGGATGCCACAGAATGCGTACCTAATATGTTCCAAAACGCTGCGCATAAAGACGGGATTTTCCGGCGCTCATACTTCGGGTTCTATTGGTGATAAAAAGGTAGGGTCAAGTGTTCTGGACAACGCTCGGACTAGGGACCATTTTTGTACCCAACAGAAGGATCGTCTTAGTGTCACTATCCTACAGTACAGCGTCAAAATATGGATGTTACACACTTCTTCCAGCTTAGAAAAATGGATCAAATCGCTTGTTTCATTTTTTCATTTGATGTGGTCTACGGTGGGGTTGATGGAACTTCAGGAGGCGCCATTAGTTCATGGCCGAGTCCTCGGAAAACCTTACAAAAATGGTTTTTTTTAATATATTTTCGCCGTCACCAGCGGACCAAAACCCATCCGAGGATTCCAAGACAATTAAAAAAAGCAAATGACTGAAAATTTTGGACCGCGCGGGATTAGCTGAGCGGTCTTAGTCTACATCTACATCTACATACATACTCCGCAAGCCACCTGACGGTGTGTGGTGGAGGGTACCTTGAGTACCTCTATCGGTTTTCCCTTCTATTCCAGTCTCGTATTGTTCGTGACCGAGCGAGTTGGCGCAGTGGTTAGACACTGGACTCGCATTCGGGAGGACGACGGTTCAATCCCGCGTCCGGCCATCCCGATTTAGGTTTTCCGTGATTTCCCTAAATCGCTCCAGGCAAATGCCGGGATGGTTCCTTTCAAAGGGCACGGCCGACTTCCTTCCCCGTCCTTCCCTAATCCGATGAGACCGATGACCTCGCTGTCTGGTCTCCTTCCCCAAACAAACCAACCAACCAAACCATCGTATTGTTCGTGGAAAGAAGGATTGTCGGTATGCTTCTGTGTGGGCTCTAATCTCTCTGATTTTATCCTCATGCTCTCTTCGCGAGATATACGCAGGAGGGAACAATATACTGCTTGACTCTTCGTTGAAGGTATGTTCTCGAAACTTCAACAAAAGCCCGTACCGAGCTACTAAGCGCCTTTCCTGCAGAGTCTTCCACTGGAGTATATCTATCATCTCCGTAACGCTTTCGCGATTACTAAATGATCCTGTAACGAAGCGCACTGCTCTCCGTTGGATCTTCTCTATCTCTTCTATCAACCCTATCTGGTACGGATCCCACACTGCTGAGCAGTATTCAAGCAATGGGCGAACAAGCGTACTGTAACCTACTTCCTTTGTTGTCGGACTGCATTTCCTTAGGATTCTTCCAATGAATCTCAATCTGGCATCTGCTTTACCGACGATCAACTTTATATGATCATTCCATTTTAAATCACTCCTAATGCGTACTCCCAGATAATTTATGGAATTAACTGCTTCCAGTTGCTGACCTGCTATATTGTAGCTAAATGATAAGGGATCTATCTTTCGATGTATTCGCAGCACATTACACTTGTCTACATTGAGATTCAATTGCCATTCCCTGCACCATGCGTCAATTCGCTACAGATCCTCCTGCATTTCAGTACAATTTTCCAATGTTACAACATCTCGATATACCACAGCATCATCCGCAAAAAGCCTCAGTGAACTTCCGATGTCGTCCACAAGGTCATTTATGTATATTGTGAATAGCAACGGTCCTACGACACTCCCCTGCGGCACACCTGAAATCACTCTTACTTCGGAAGACTTCTCTCCATTGAGAATGACACGCTGCGTTCTGTTATCTAGGAACTCTTCAATCCAGTCACACAATTGGTCTGATAGTCCATATGCTCTTACTTTGTGCATTAAATAACTCGCTGCAGTCATGGACTGTGCGGCTGGTCCCGGCGCAGGTTCGAGTTCTCCCTCGGGCATGGGGGTGTGTGTTTGTCCTTAGGATAATTTAGGTTAAATAGTGTGTAAGCTTAGGGACTGATGACCTTAGCAGTTAAGTCCCTTAAGATTTCACACGCATTTGAACATTTTTAAAAATTTTGGGATATATTCCTAAGATCTTGATCTCGAACGATCTTGGAAATTTCCTTCATATCTTTATCTGTTTCCTAGATACGTGTTTCCAATGTTTCCCTGCTTCTACACGTAAAATCCGGTATGAGGCGAAATCTAAATAAATTGCTCAAATTTTAACGGCGTTTTGTCTCGGCATTTATCTAGGAGAACCATTTTACAGTTTTCAAAAATCTTTATTCGTTACGTAGAAACACCATAAAAACTTGTTTTAGTTACCAGATCCCAGCCGCGGATTCCGGGACGTCTATTCAAAGAAAATGCATGAAATTTTTACGATATGTTTCTAAGATCCCGATCTCGAACAATCTTCAAAATTTTCTACATATCTTCATCGATTTCCATGATATAGATGTTCAAAGTTACCCTACTTGTACACGTAAAGTCCGGTGTGATGCAAAAACGTAGTTTATAAAGTGTCATAGCACGGAGAAATATGCTGTAAAGTGTCTCCATTATTATCAGAAGGGTTCTGGGAACTTCATATTCTATTGCTGAAGCACATGCAAAATTTTGTGCACGTAAAATCCGGTCTGAGCTGTAAAATTAGTTTTGCGTTACTTCAGTTTCACAGAAGTAAACTAAATTTTGCCGAGCAATACATTTCTTTTCATATGAGTTATATGCTCCGCTGCAGTAGGGAAAAGACGGGGACCAGCGCAAAAATGCTCCTATCGGAGCACAAAAAATGCGAATATGTTTCTCATTATTTGAAAGACTCTAACTGAAAAGTGGGGTACCAGCTGCCTCATTCTACTTTCTTCAGCACCTTTAACAATCTTCCTAAAAGTTTTGGCACGCGAACATATTCGCGCTTTTTATGCTGAGAGAGAAGGAGACCGTGGCAGTGGCAAAGAGACGGAAAAGTAATGAATACTGGAAGAGAGTTGGCAGTGTTCGCGTAATAGAAGGAGCGAAGGAGACAATGGCAGTGAGAGAGTAAGAGAGGGACGGTAGTGGCAGTGAAACACAGTTGACAGTGACAGAACAGTCCTAGGAAAAGAGGGAAGAAGACAGTGCCAGGGCGGAGGAATGAAGCGAAAGAGAAAGTGGAAATGGAAATGGATGAGGGCCAGTGATAATGAGAGACAGAATGTAAGACAATGAGAACGAGGAAGAGAGGCAGCGGCGTTGCAAGCAAGCAGCAAGAGAGAGCAAGAGGGAGACAGTGACAGTGAGAAGAGATTGTAGTAAAAGGATAGAACGAAGAGGACTGTGGCTGTGACACAGGGGCCGGCCTGATGACCTCAGAAGTTAAGTCCCATAGTGCTCAGAGCCATTTGAACCATTTTGTGACATAGGAGACGATGACAGAGAGACACAAACAGATGATGAGAATGAGATGGACTGAATGAGTGCGTGAGAAAGGGCAACTGTGAGTGTATGGGGATGAGCGATTCACAGCGATGGACTAGTGAGTGGGAGTGAGCTACAGTTAGAGCAGTTTGTGGGAGTTTGAAGTGAGTTGCATGTTTAAAAAAAAGCGCGAATATGTTCACATGCCAAAATTTTTGGGAAAATTTTTGAAGGTGTTGGGGAAGATAGAATGAGGCTGTTGGTACCCCAGTTCTCAGTCATAGTCTTTCAAATAAACAGGAACATATTCACATTTTTTGTGCTCCGATAGCAACATTTTTTCGCCAGTGAATTTTTGAAACTGTTCCTCAACAGAGTACGAGAACGCGACAGCACTGAAAACGCGGTTTGTGAAAGAAATGGTACTTAGAACGTCTTCCAATTTTACTGTACCCTTCCCATGTTTTATTGACATTCTTAATCAATAAAATGGATAAATTATTGCAGTCCCATTCATTTCCCAAAAAGTTTAACCTGCAATATACATGTTGAGGCAGCTAACACAGGCAATCCCAAATAGATCCAGAATGAATAAATACCTTATATCGCGGTGCGATTTTCACCACGTTATAGCGGACAATATGGTGAATTTCCTAAAATTACTTGCGGACGTTTATAAAGAGCGAGACGCGGTATGCAGTTCAGAGTTTTTGTGCAGTTCAGAACTTGAAAGAAGTTTCCTTTCCAGTACATGACTAAAATATGAAATGCGGGTAGAAGAGATTGAGATCGTCACATTCTTGGAATTACAACTTCCTAATAAATGCAATTAGGAGGAGCATACGGTAGAACTGTAAACAAATATTTGATTACGATGCGGATGTTGTCAGACCTTCGTGGGTAAAAATAAGAATCCTGCATCCTTCGCTTGCTTCCATTCCATAATTTATTTACTTTGTTTTCACTAATTCATTTAACATGGCAAAATTAGGACCTTGATGGCCCTCTCTTACATCAAACCAGGGGTGCAGATTCTTTACATTACTTCATTAGGAGAAAACATTTTACAACTTACATCTGCCCCAGGAACAAAGTATCACTATTAAATAAACAGTGAAGAAAAAACAGTTTATATTCGTATCTACCAAGTACAACAACAAAAACGAACTAAAGCTGATAGATTTAAACCGTGAGCGCTATCCAGCAATGGATATGAGAGCAGGGATGAAGAAGTGGAGAGGAACCTGATAAAACACAAGTAAAGAGGTTAGAGAAAAAGAAAGAAGCGTGACTGATTGAGAAATGAAAAGAAAAAAAAGACCTAACAGGGGGACAGAGGGGAAACTGGCCATATACGTCAATTTTTTTAATCAAAAGCTATGAAATTGACAGAATGAGGTGTTTCAGATTTTTCTTCAGTGCAACAGGGTTTTTAATTGTGAGCAAAGTGCAGGGTAGTTTGTTCCAAATATGGACTGCGCCAACAGAGAAGCGTAGCCGATGAAGCAGTAGTGCCATAAGGGATTCATCAAGCCAACCTAAAGTTCTGAGAGTCCATAAGCGTTATATACGAATTGTTTGTAATGTGAATTCAAGAACGTCCAGTAGAGGCCTGTTCAAAGAACTGGAAATATTAGCTACTACTTCCCAGTACATTCCTCAATGAAATTTGGCATAAATATTATATCTGTTTCTCAAACTAGCACATCAGTTCATGGAATCGGTACTACAAATGAAAATAATTTTTATCCTACACTTTTCTGAAGTATACATTTTCGATGTTCTTGCCAGTAACTATAAAAACTACTGAAAAAGTTCAGTTTAAGAAAAACCGAAAAGATTTATTGGTAACCAACTTCTTCTCCCTTGACGAATTTCTCAGTAGAAGCTATTAATGTATGCAGGGTGTAAACGATAATTTATATAATGTACCGCAGTGGTGCAGGTGAAGCCGAGAAGAACAAGTTGATACAAGACATTTGTGGTCTCTCAAGTCGGTAAACAGCCTCATATTGGCCTACAAAAGACAACTAAGATACAACACATGCCCGTCGCACGAGATTATGACTGAAATTGTCCTTGAATACTAAAAACTCCTTGTTCTTGTACTGAAAAATTTAAAATCAGTAACATTAACAGTGTCTTGAAAGGAGGATATAATGATGAACATCAACAAAAGCAAAACGAAGATAATGGAGTGTATTCGAATTAAGTCGGGTGATGCTGAGGGAATTAGATTACTACCTAAAGTAGTAAATGAGTTCTGCTATTTGGGAAGCAAAATAACTGATGATGGTGGAAATAGGGAGGATATAAAATGTAGACTATCAATGGCAAGAAAAGCATTTCTGAAGAACAGAAATTTGTTAACATCGAGTTTAGATCTAAGTTTCAGGAAGCCTTTTTTGATATTATGTGTATGGAGTGTAGCCATGTATGAAAGTGAAACATGAACGATAAACAGTTTAGACAAGAATACAATAGAAAGTTTTGTAATATGGCGCCACAGATGAATGCTGAAGATTAGATGAGTAGATCACTTAAAAACTGAGGAGGTACTGAATAGAATTGGGGAAAAGAGAAATTTGTGGCGTAATCTGACTAAAAGGAGGGATCAGTTGGTAGGACACATTCTGAGGCATCAAGGGAGCACCAATTTAGTACTGGAGCGAAGCGTTGGGGTAAAAATGGTAGAGGGAGACCAAGATATGAGTACGGTAAGCAGATTCAGAGGGATGTAGATTACAACAGTTACTCGGAGATGAAGAGGCTTACACAGGGTAGAGTAGCATGGAGATCTGCATCAAAGCAGTCTTTGGACTGAAGACCCCAACAACAACGACAACAACAAGTCGCACATCCTGTTTATCTGTGTTTGTGACATCTGAGGATGGCGTGAGAAGCCGAATGCCGGTCCGTGACCAAATAAATATAATTTTGCAGAGCATTAGGGAGTGTTTTCGTTGTTAATATTGTAAAATTAATGTTTGTGTGAATTTTACCTCAAGCTGTTGTTAAATAAGCGGCATAAAATTTAAATTTAAATTGTTTTGTTTGTCTGGCCTTATTACTACGAAATAGCCGTGCGTGGAAGGGTTAAGTTTAGATCGAATTGTAAACGTAGGGTAATTGGCTTTTGCATAAAGTTTACGAAAATCTTTTTTTCTTTAGTTATCCTCACGGTGAAATTTAAATTAATGATGTTAACGAAATAGCAGACTATGTCGGTGGCGTGAGAGAGCGAGAAAATCTCGCAAATCCCACGCGACGTGTATGTTCCATAGTTTAGGTGGCTTTTGTAAACCATTATGAGGTTGTTTCCCTGCTTGTTAGAGCGTTGTGTCCTATATCAAGTTGTTCGTATGTACTTTACGTTGTAAACAGTTATAGTTTACATCAGGTGTGTGATTAATAATATCAAATAACGTGGATGTAACGTACAAACTGACTTTTGCACAACTTCATCGCAGTAATGTGATCTACCTCTCCGGCGGACACCACCTCGACGGAGCACTGTCCGTGCGGGTGGAGAGGCTAGCGTATCGGCGTGAAGCTGAGGGCTATGTCGAAGGTAGAGGGCCTACTGCCGGAGAGGCCTCAGCTGATGGATCAGATTAAGAGTGCCCCACAACGTACCATCCTCCCTATTTACTCCTAGTGCTGCGCAATTCCCTTTCCCAACCCAAGGTGTGATGCGATCCGTGCCGAGCGGTGCGTTGCACATGGGAAGATGTGTCGCAAACGGAGCCTCAGGGATACCGGGCGGCCCCCCTGAGTAAGTAGCCTTCCACCACGCGGGGTATTCGTGGTGTGGACCGCGTAGATCCCCAAATCTCGTGGCACTAATATGTACGCGACTAAAGAAAATAAATTCAAACAAACTGAGGGGAAAACTGAGACCTCAGACACCCAAATATCGGGGTCAGGACCGATGGAAAGCATTCCCACTACTGAATCAGGATCTAGACCTGAGCCAGAAGTGGGAACTGTAACCGAGAAGTTGGTCCAGATCAAGATTAAAGCCTTGTCTGGAGCCCAGAGGAGGAAACTGCTCAGGGAACAGAGAAAAAAGGAAGGGAAAGAGTGGCTTCCTAAAGGCAAGTGGAGGGAATTAAAGGGGCTTGAAGCTAAGATCCCCAAGAAAAAACTGTCTGATATTGAAGGGGATACGCAAACCCCCCACAAAGTCGAAGACAGGCAGCAAGAGGACAAGGGAGGAATCTAAGACTCCCTCCTCCCTGGATAAGCGAGTCCAGAAAAAACCGAGGCAAGAAATAGGGAAAGAGACCTATAGTACTGCAGCCTCGGTTTTTAAGATGGTATTTATCCAGGAAGGCTATCCACTGATAGCCATCACCTCGCAGCGGTAGGAACTTGTACAGATGGCCCTCTTTGAAAATATTGGGGGGGGGGGGGGAGAATGCTGGTCCAGGACCCAACTTCAGGAGGGTCTATCTAGATCGCGGTGCCTTCATTTTTGTCTGTGAGGGGGTGCACGTGGTATAATGGCTTAAGGACAAGGTGCCCATGATATTCCCATGGGAAGATGCGAAGAGCTGCTGGTCAAGACAGCAGTGGAGCTTCTTAAGACCGCAAAGGTATCAATATGGGTGCCAAATATCCTTAAGAATGTCTCCCCTAAGACCCAGAACCCAAGAGTCTCGACATAAGACTGGAGATGATCAACCAGAAGATTGTACCGGAAGGACAAACCCTGGTGGTGGAGGTCGGAGAGAAGACCCTGAAGGCGATGCGAGAGCAAGACCTGAAATTGTTTTTAGAGTTTTCGCAGGTCACCGGCAGGGTTATCAAAGACCTCAAATGCAAGACGGAGACTGAAGGTGCTGCAGATTAATCTGCAGCACAGTAAATGGGCCTCTGGTGCCCTGACCCGCTGCCTGGGGAGGCAGGAAGTGGATATGGCACTGATACAAGAACCCTTCTTATATAAAGGGGATGTATCAGGCCTTGGTGGCACTGGAGGTAAGCTTATTTGTGCTAGAAATACAAAAAACTCCAGAACATGCATCTATGTAAGAAATGGAGTTTCTTTCATGCCAATGATGGATTTCTGCTCCAGGGACCTAGTGATCAATAGAATGCAGCAATGTGAGGAAGGTATCACGAGGGAAATTGTTTGGGCCTCAGCATACCTTCCTTACAAAGACAGCTCTCCCCCTCCTTTGGAGGTGACGAGACGTGGAAGCTTGCCATTGGCAAGGGGACCAACTGTTGGTGGGATGTGATGCCAGTGCCCACAACTAGTGTGGGGCAGCAAGGACACCAACAGTAGAGGTGAGTACCTTCTTGAATTTTTTTTAGCTAACAACTTGGAGGTCCTGAATAGGGGCAATGAACCTACATTCAGGAATAGCAGAAGGAAGAAGTAATTGACAGGACCTTTGGTTCCATAATGATGGGCACCTATGTCAAACAATGGCATGTGGCGTTAGAGCCATCCTCATCAGACCACATGTACATTAAATTCAAGGTTGAAATGGGAATCAGACAGACCATGACCTATAGGAATCCCAGGAAAACAGAGTGGGAGACATATAGGAGTGACCTTGGCTTAGACTTATCGGAAATTAAAACCTCGATAAGGAATCCAGTAGAATTTGAGGAAGTAGCAGAGGCTGTTATCTCTGCCATAGTGACCTCATATCAGGACTACGGCACAGTCACCAAGAAGTTCATAAATAGGAGTGTGCCTTGGTGGAATAATAACTTGGAAACGCAAAGAAAACAGGTACAAAGACTGTTTAACCTTGCGAGACGTTAAGGACAATGGTCAAAATATCGTGAGGCCCTTGTCAACTACAATCTTGCAATCAGACAAGCAAAGGAGGCATCCTGGAAGGCATTCTGTGACGAAGTGGAGAGCTGCACAAGCCAGACTTCACAGAATCCTCACTAGAGTACCAACAAATCCAGGAGGTACGTTGGGGTAGGAGGGCGGGGGATATACAAAGACAGCACATGAGATGCTGGAACTGCTCCTCAAAACTCACTTTCCTCAATATGCTCTGCCGGACAACACAGACCAGAGTGAGATCCTGGAGAGACAATGGTTCTCAGGCACTCGAAGAGAGGACTGTGAATCGGCCAAGGAGTGTGTGGACCTCAATAAAACCCAATGGACGGTGGGAATATTCCAACCATTCAAGTCACCTGGCCCAGATGGAATCCTTCCAGCTATCCTGCAACAGGCAGGAGAGAATCTCATAAGAGTCCTATGCAAATTATTCAGCGTTAGCCTGGCAGTAGGAATCATTCTAAATGCTTGGAGGGCAGTGAAGATTGTCTTCATTCCAAAGCCAGGGAGAACTGATCACACCAAGGCCAAGGATATGAGACCAGTCAGTCTGTCCTCATTCATTCTCAAAAAACTGGAAAAACTGGTTATTGTATGCGTTGGGGAGAGCAGGCTAATTAGGGCCCCCCTACATTTAAACCAACACGCATATCAACCAGGTAAATCATGTGAGACAGCTCTCCATCAACTCGTTGGGAGGGTGGAGAAAGCACTTCACTTTCAAGAAATAGCCCTCTGAACCTTCCTGGATATCGAGGGGGCCTTCAGTAACACGACTTTCGACTCTATGGTAAGGGCAGCAGAGGTGCATGACCTGGGGACCACTATATGTAGGTGGACCAGGGCAATACTTAGTGGAAAGAAGGTAGAGGCTACCATTATGAATGAAAAGATGGTAATTAACGCCACTAGAGGTTGCCCACAAGGAGGAGTTCTGTCCCCTTTATTGTGGAATCTACTGGCGAACGAACTCATTGAGGAACTATATTCTAGACAATGGTTCTACCAAGGAAATGCAGATGACCTTGTCATATTAATACTTGGCAAATTTACTGACACAGGAATATGGCACAAGGAGGATTGGACATTGTGCAAGGTTGGAGCGTTAAACAGGATCTAAGGGTTAATCCTAAGAAGACTGTTGTGGTGCCATTCACGAAAAGGCATATCGAACACTCAACTTGGAATCTAAAGCTCTTCGATGAAACTCTACCCGTGAAGGGGATAGTGGAATATCTAGGGGTAACCTTAGATGAGAAACTAACATCCCTCACATTAAGAGCATCTGCTCCAAGGCGAAAAGTACTCTAGTGAGTACCAGGAGGGCTTGCGGTAAAATCTGGGGCCTAAGTCCCAGAGGTATTCACTGGATATACACATCGGTGGTTAGACCTAGGATTTCCTACGGGACCGTAGTGTGGCGGAAGAAGGTAGAACAGCGGGTTGCAGCTAAGGAGCTTGCTAAGATGGAGAGACTGGCCTGCTTAGTCATAACAGGCGGAATTAGCAGCACACCAACCGCTGGGACGGAAGCCATGCTGGACATGCCTCCACTACACCTTTGGGTCTAGATGGAGGCAGCAGCTGGGGCATACAGACTTAAGACTGGCAAAAACTGGGTCTCATTCGGATATCCAGAAGCACACGCTAACATAATTAGTGAGGTAAATATAGGAATGGCTGAGGAAATGCCTGCCGACTATATAATAACTCCCAAC
Organism: Schistocerca nitens; assembly: GCF_023898315.1. Lineage (NCBI taxonomy): Eukaryota > Metazoa > Arthropoda > Insecta > Orthoptera > Acrididae > Schistocerca > Schistocerca nitens. Next base: position 767,596,164 of record NC_064616.1, on the reverse strand, counting down.
TGCTTCGATAAGCCTTAAAATATAATAATTGGAAGCAGGGAGCAGTGGGAAAAAGCAGTTTGACACCGTATAGGGGACATCATTTGGTTCACCGATGTGACGGAAGCAGACCAAGGCGTTGGGGCAGGGGTGTGCGGGGTTCAGCCAAGACTGGACGGCATGGAAAACTAGCCTCGGTATTCCAAGCTGAAATTACTGCAATCAAGGCATGTGTGGAGGAGACTATGCGTAGGTGCTACAAGAACCGTAGTATCTACATCTGTTCAGACAGACGGGCAGCCCTGAAATCACTGGCAGCTCCTGTAAAGAGATCTAAGATTGTTGCAGAATGCCACAGGGCTCTGGTGGAGCTAGGAGGAAGCGATAGGGTAAACCAAGTGTGGGTCCCTGGCCACTCTGGGATCTGTGGCAAAGAACAAGCCGACGGATTGGAAAGGATGGGGGCAACGACTCCATACATTGGACCAGAACTTGTCCTGACAATCAACAAGGCTACGATCAAACTAGAACTACGGAACTGGCTTAAGAAATAGCACGTAGAATATTGGACCAAAGTCGATAAGCAAAAATATGGTAAGGTAATGACGCCCAAGCCATGCTTTAAAAGAAGCTGTGTAATCCTGGAAATGAACAGGAAAGAGATGAAACTGATGACTGGACTGATGACTGGCCACGGGAATTTCAAAAAACACCTACACACAATGGGTATAACGGAAGAAGACCCTATACATAGGATCTGTGATGACAGTGAAGAAACTGCATCACACCTAATCTTCGAATGCATGGCATTCGAGAGCAAAAGTTACAGAATCTTCGGGACAACAAGACATGAAGAAATTGTGTCTAACAAAAAACTGGTAAAAGGACTCCTCGCACCATTTAAGGGCATTGGTTGGCTTTACGCGATATACAGGGAGCGATACCGCACAATAAACTCGGTTTCGGTGCGGGCAGTGGTGGGTTAGTCCAATATACAGGGAGCGAAACGCTATTTACAACATGTACAGAAATCAGACGGCGTATTATAAAAGAGTCGAGGGAGACGAAAGGGAACCAGTGGCTGAGAAGGGAGTGATACAGTGTTGTAGCCTATCCCCGAAGGTATTCAAGCTGTACTTTGAGCAAGCAGTAAAGGAAACCTAAGCAAAATCTGAAGTAGGAGTTAAAGTTCAGGGAGAAGAAATAAAATAATTGAGGTTTGCCGATGACACTATAATTCTCCCAGAGACAACAAAGGACTTCGAAGAGGAGTTGAACGGAATCGACAGGGTCTTGAAAGGAGTATATAAGATGAACAACAACAAATGCAAAACAAGTCTAATTAAGTCAGATGATGTTGGGAGAATCAGATTAGGAAACGAAATACTTAAAGTAGTATATGAGATTTCCTATCTGGGCAGCAAAATAGCTGATGACGGCTGAAGTAGAGAGGATACATATATAGAGTTAAGGCTCACCTGCCATTTGACCATCTTCTGTGCGGATGCACATACAGTGCCCGAACTCTTGTGGGAATCGGCAAAAAGCCGCGAGTAATGAGTATAATGGACAGGGGCACTATAAATATAGTGCGGTACAATAAGTTGAGAGTGTGGGTCTCACAAGAGGCGTGCCAGAGATATGACCCTGCAGTCGCATTATCCTCTGCGTCCTTGGTGCCTCAGATGGATAGAGCGTCTGCCATGTAAACAGGAGATCCCGGGTTTGAGTCCGGGTCGGGGCACACATTTTCAGCTGCCCGCGTTGACTTATATCAACGCCTGTATGCATCTAGGGATATTGATTTCATTGTAAAAAGGATATAAAATGTAGACCGGCAGTGGCAAGAAAAGCATTTCTGATGAAGAGAATTTGTTAACATCGAATGTAGATTTAAATGTCAGGAAGTCTTCCATGAAAGAGTTTTTTGGAGTGTAGCCATCTCTAGAAGTGAAACATGGATGGCTGTGCGGGGTAGCCGTGCGGTCTCGGGCGCCTTGCCACTGTTCGAGCGGCTCCCCCCGTCGGAGGTTCGAGTCCTCCCTTGGGCGTGGGTGTGTGTGTTGTCCCTCGCGTAAGTTAGTTTAAGTTAGATTAAGTAGTGTGTAAGCCTAGGGACCGATGACCTCACCAGTTTGGTCTCATAGAACTTACCACAAATTTCCAAAATTGAAATATGGATGATAAACAGTTTAGACAAGAAGAGAATAGAAGTTTTTGAAATTTGGTATTACAGAGGAATGCTGAAGATTAGATGCTTAGATCACGTAACTAATCAAGAGATACTAAACAGAGCCGGCCGAAGTGGCCGCGCGGTTCTGGCGCTGCAGTCTGGAACCGCGAGACCGCTACGGTCGCAGGTTCGAATCCTGCCTCGGGCATGGATGTGTGTGATGTCCTTAGGTTAGTTAGGTTTAACTAGTTCTAAGTTCTAGGGGACTAATGACCTCAGCAGTTGAGTCCCATAGTGCTCAGAGCCATTTGAACCATTTGATTACTAAACAGAATTGGGGAGAAAGGAAATTTGTGGCGTAACCTGGCTAGAAGAAGGGATTGGTTGACAGGACACGTTATGAGACACCAAGAGATCATCAGTTTAGTACTGGAGGGAAGTGTGGGGGATAAAAAATTAGAGGGAGATCAAGAGATGCATGCAGAAAGCAGATTCACAAGGATTTAGGTTGCAGGAGTTATTCGGAGGTGATGAGGTTTGCACAGGATAGAGTGGCATGGAGAGCTGCACCAAATCAGTCATCCAAACTGAAGACCACAGCAACAACATAAACAAAAGTATTTTAGAGAAACCATTGCCAGATGTGATGACAAAGCAATAATAATTCTGCATTACGCTCTGGTATTCATCTTTGATAGTGGAAAATCTCTGTTTTCGTATTGTACAGTATGTGTATCTCCGACTCTTTATGCATGTGTGTGTCTAATTGTTGCTTTCAAGTGTGAATAGATTCATCAAAACAATATCTTCTTACTTTGTGTATTTTCTGCTTGGAGCCACGCTCTGCTGCCGAAATATGTCATCATATCTGTCCTCAGAGCTGTACTGAAATATCAAGTGTACTGCGGAAGACAGACAGCTTCATGGATAACAGCATGTGCTGTTAAGGTATATATTTTGTTAAAAAGTTCTTGTTTATAATTTCCACAATTCTAGAACTGTGTGCTCTCTTACAGCATTGAACTGTTGTCTAACAGCAAAATAAATGGAACTCACTGAAGACAGTGAAACATCTTCAGAATGTGTATGAGTGGAGAAAACCCAGAGATTTTGTTTTTCTCAGGTTAGAATCCTTTCAAAACATATTTACTAGAAGCTGTTATCCGCAGCAGCGCTCGCATATCAGTAGTTTTGTTAGATGAGTGATGGCAAGTTAAGTAAGCTGTGCAATAATATCAGTTGCCGTCACATATCTAACTGTTCCGGTAAACACAGCTACTGATGCACGTCCTTTACTTTATAAAGCAGCCTATGTTCTTCCTCAGGGTTTAAGCTACGTTAGTACCAGATAATATCGAAATCGGTTCAGCAGTTTAGTCGTAAAAACTTAAGAGTTACTTCCGCATTTAATAATATTCGTACGGAAGTGTGGATTAAACACGTTGAAGATTGTATACGCACTGTATTAAATACGTTGAATTATATTAAATAGAACGTATAAATCAATATGGTTCAAATGGCTCTCAGCACTATGGGACTCAACTGCTGTGGTCATAAGTCCCCTAGAACTTAGAACTACTTAAACCTAACTAACCTAAGGACAGCACACAACACCCAGCCATCACGAGGCAGAGAAAATCCCTGACCCCGCCGGGAATCGAACCCGGGAACCCGGGCGTGGGAAGCGAGAACGCTACCGCACGACCACGAGATGCGGGCTATAAATCAATAAATGCATTTTCCAATTATGATAAAGTTCAAACGTCACAGAATAAATACGTCTCCCTCCGTCGCGTTATATTACGCTATCTTTTTTTGTGATCAGATTTTGATTAAATGTATCCTACACGTTGCCCCAAGCTACGCACGAGTCACCTGTGAAAGCCAAATGAAAATACGTCTAGTAGTTTTGGAGATTAGCGTGTTCAAACAGACAGACACACAGACACAATGGTTTTAGATAAAACTTTAAATCACGATATCTGATTTTGGTTAGATAAATCCTATACCTTGCCCAAGGCTACGCTCAAATTACTTGTAAAACCTCATGAAAATTCGTCTAGTAGTTTTGGAGATCAGCGTGCTGAACCCAACAAACAGGCAGACACGACTGTTTTACAGTTTTATTATTAGTGCATATTGGGAGTAATCGACTGAGGAAATTCAAGTATCAGCTTTAGGCAATGGGGCACATCGAATTATTTCTCCGCACTCAGCTTGATTCACTAAGTTTGACTATATGAAGAGCAATGTGGACATTGGAAACCTAACTGCGCCTTTTGCTTGTTATTTACTGACAACAATTTGCACATTAGGACAGAAACTTAGGTTAGTGGAGTTGAATTAAGGAAAATCACGTGGGATATTGAACGCTTATGAGAAGTACCGCGAAGAATCGAAGACACGAAAATCTACTCGAATTTTTATCAGATAATGCACTAGATTACAGGGGAGAAAGTAAAATTCTATGGTGACTTTATCGTAAACATTAACTTAGAAACGATATAACAGGTTTTGACCTGCTATCAGGCAGAATAACAAGCCTTCTTTTTTTTTAAAAAAAAACAAAACTTTAAACTAAATATTAACACGGAAATCATTCAGACCTGTGCACCACTGCTCTAACACTCTAATGAACAATTAGAATCCCACTGAACCACGATACTGAATTATTTTCGTGCGATAATGGTATCAAGCCTTTCAAATGTTTTCTTGTCTGCACTGCAGAACTGGGAGAAGATGCACCATCTATCGACAGCCAATTCCTGCTTAACGCTTCTTTCATGCGGACATGTACACAGATGAGAAGTTTGTATTAAGAATGGCAAAGAAATGCTGTTACAACAGTGAGGCGGTATCCTTGTTGTCGGCGCCCAAAGCGCCAAGCGCTTACCTGAATTATTAGGACATTAGTGCGGGCCGGCAGCTTGAATGTCAAATAATGGACGAGGAAGAAGGCTGGAAGTGACAGCGTACGCGAAGAAGCTGTTTGTTCTAGCTGCGACGTTCATCAGTCGGCTTGCTGGAAAGAGACGTATCACCAAGGAAGACGGGATCAATCAGTCGAGTGAATCGATGTGAATTCCTCCCTTTTCATCTACCCCTAGATCAGTCACTCAGGATGTCATATGTAAAGCGAAAATCTGAAACTTTTAAGTGGCATTGTTTCACAAAACGTATTTTCAGTGCTGTTGTGTTCTCGGTACTATGTAGCGTGTCTCTAGACATGATCCAGGTATCAGAACATGGAGAAAAACCTATCAAACATGTGTTAGTAGATAGCGCACGCTTTTTGTACCAAGAGCTGTGCTTTCCCCTGGAGGTCCAAAATTTGAAAGTCATGAGAAGTGGTTTTTGTTGACTGCTATTCTACTAGTTAAAAACATGTATTTCTGTACTTCTACAGTCGAAAATAAAACTTAGTGCCTCAGTGTTAATAGCAGTTGAAACAAATACTTTCTTTCTCCTGTTTTGTCGAAAAATACATTTTTGAAAGTGTGGATACGGACAAAGCACAAGTTGTTTCTTGCAAATAAGAAAACAGCAGCCAGCCATTATTAATAAAAATGTTTGTTTACACAAGTAGCGCCGTTATCAATTTCAAACGGACAGGTTCATTTTCAGACGGCTGTTCACGTTTATATTACGTTTTTTGTTGCTTATATTAGTTGTTGGACAAAATCAACCAACAACTGATCTAAATTATAACAAATTTAATAAATACATGGACATCCGGCTGAAGATGAATCTGTCGATTTGAAACCGGTAACGGCGCTATTTGTGTAAATAAATAGCATTATTAACAGAGGCTGGTTACTGTTTACTTTTTTGCAAGAATGAACTTCTAAAAACTTTCTTATTGACACTTATGGTTTGTCAGTTTCGTGGTATGACACTTAAAACGTTCTTAATAAGGTACTTACTTCCTAGCACTCCCGACAACACCCTTGTCGGTGATGAACACTCGCCGTCCAGGACAACATATTGTGTTCTATTACTTAAGAAGTCTTCGAGCCACTCACATATCTGGGAACCTATTCCGTATGCTCGGTCCTCCGTTAAAATACCAGAGTGAGGCTCTGTGTTAGACACTTCCCGGAAATCTAATTATATGGAATCTGTCTGTTGTCCTTCACCCGTGACTTTTAGGATATCATGTGAGAGAAAGAGAAAGCTGAGTTTCGCACGAGCGATGCTTCCTGAATCAATGTTGATTTGTGGACAGAAGCTTTCCCGTCTCAAGGAAATTTATTGTATTCAATCTCAGAATATGTTCAAGAATTCTGTAGCAAACCAACGTTAAAGCTATTTGTCTGTCATTCTGCCAGTCCGTTATTTTACTCTCATATGCAGGAGCTACCTGTCTTTATTCCAGTCGCTTGTGACTTAGTGCTAGGCAAGAGATTCGCTCGCTGCAGATGCAAGTTAAGTAAGCGGCCAATGCTGAAGAGTACTCTCTGTAAAGCCGAATTAGGATTTCATCCGGACTTATTTATTTTCAACTCTTTTAGCTGATTCTCAGCGCCAGGGATGCCTATTTCTGTGTTCTCCATAGCGGAGTCTGTGTGAATGTCTAACGCTTAAAGGGTGAAACGATCGGAAATATTGGTTTATGAAGGAATTAGTTCACAATACCGCCAAGTTGACTATTTACTCGTATTTAGATTTTCAGTTAGCCGTATCAAATATTCGTCGGGGGATGTGTGAGCACAGTTACGAGTTGCTTGTAAGTTTCCTCTGTATAACGCTGACAAAATATTTCTTTTCTTCTGAAGCAGTACGCGAACAGCTAACGGGAAAGGCAACTGAACGACAACCATAGAACTCCTCACCTCGATAAGTCGATCGGCAGTCACACCATGTTTATCAATGGTCGTCGACTCAGAAAGAATTTCAGAGAGAAGAAGCGGTAATTAACACTGCATTGCGCTCGTAGTTATCAGCTTTTGTCCTGCCGATAATGGGAAATATAATGTAAGCGAACTATGTTAATTTTTAATTATGTGCGTAAATTGCGTTTGTCATACTGTAACGGGACATCCTCCTCTAGCATTACTTTTCCTTAACAGTAGTTGTCGATACCAGTATTATTTTTCGATTTTTGGACAGGTCAGTATTATCTCAGTCGCGTTTCTGAAAACTTTCAAATAATGTTATACACAGTATGTTATATTTCAAGCTAAAATTTATGAAAAGGAATTGCTTTATAAAATATTGTAGTCTCTATGTTACAATCGATATGTATTAGTTCTGAATGTACAGTTACAATTATTTTTTTAGAAACATTTGAAATTGCGAATTATTGGTACACTTAAAATTTATGTTATTAATTACGCAATCCTGTACTATTCACTATATTTATTTCTGGATTCATTTATGAAATAATAATCGAAATTGATAATATAACGGGAACTAGTAGAATTTCATTTGTTAAGAAAAATTGTAAACCATTTGGAATATTATTTCCGCACAGTGTGGGAGTCGTTTGCATGCCTCTGATGTGATCGGACGTATTTTCGTGCGACCAATGTAATTTTGGCTTTGTTATACAATATGATATACTACAATGTGAGAAAATATATTTACGTAAAAAGATTCTGCAACAACAATCTTCACATTTATTTAGTTCAAACCAACCGTGAGAACCTGATGTGACATCTTCAGCTTCAAGAATCACACCCCTAGGCAAGAAGAACTGGATCCACCTCAACATGACAAGCTAAGTAAACTAGGAAGTTTATCGTAATCTTCGCTCCTCTCAAATCTTCATAAAAGACTTCGCTTATTGATTACTTGGACTGGGCGTTGTTTAATGTGGACAATAGATGGAAAGAGGGAGTAGGAGGGGGATTACAATACACAGCGAGAAGTGGTTTAGTGTTTAGACACTGAACTCGTATTCGAGATGATAACTGTGGGTTCCGTTGACTACTTGTTGTGATCAGTTTTTGCAGATTTATACCAAGGTACAGATACCTACAAAAATAAGCACTGAAGTATTTGTTCAGCAATATCGGCGAGGGAAAAGTTACCTCATTGGTCAGACAGGAGGTAGCGTTATGCAATTCGTGCAGTGAACTTGTGGCGGACGTATCGTTTAAGTTCAAATGAATAGTTGATCAGTCTCTAAGAAAGTACGTGCCTATCAGAATTAAATCGCACAGTAGCCTTGAGTAACTATCGCAGCACAGTATAATAGCAGAATCTCCCCCAAAACCCTGAGCAAATTTGGCCATATTTTCAAGCAAATAGTGGCACAAAACGTACTGTCCGGGTACTTAGAACGGAAACAGAGAATCTAAATAAGAATGCTGTCGTCTTTATTTCTATCTTTAAGTGTTCCTTAACAAAGTAGAATGAAGGAATGTTGCTATCAAACGAGTGTCACACCGTTTCAAGCAAGAGTGACGTAGCAACCAGTGATGGTGTTTAAAAGCAGCTAAAATCATTAAAACTCAACAAGGCTCCGGACAAGGTAGGAATCCATGTCAGGTTATATTCAGATTTTCTCAAAGCTAATCCCCTTTACCAAATATCCAAGGAGTAGAGAGCTGTGTCCAGTAATTGGAGAAGAGCGCAGCACAAACCCATCTACAAAAAAAGGCATCTAATCAACATAACTACCGCCATGTATCACTCACTTGTACTTGTGGCTGAATTCTGAGACATATTCTGAGTTCGAACGTAACCATATACCTGCAACAGAACGGAAGATCTTGCTATAAATGATGGTAAGAGACAAGTTGGTTGTTTTGAGGTAGTCCACAGTAAAATTTCAATCAGTTTTCAAAAGTAGCATATTTAAAGTATATCCATTGTGATTTTTAATTCAGATTGCTGGTTGTTTTCAAATATTTCCAGGGTGACGACGTATTTTTAAAATCGTAAATTCTGTCCAAAATATTATTAGTAAAAATATATCAATTATTACTTAACATTGTTTGCTTGCAAACTGCGTGCACTGTACATCACTTACTAATGACCTGCCACTGTTTACTTGCTGGGCGAGTTAACGAAACATTAAAGAGAAAAATCTCAAAATACAAACGTGAAAGGTCCATATACTAAGATTAATATTACCAGTTTTTGAAATAATCAAATTCAAATGGCTCTGAGCACTATGGGACTTATCATCTGAGGTCATCAGTCCCCTAGAACTTAGAACTACTTAAACCTAAGTAACCTAAGGACGTCACACACATCCATGCCCGAGGCGCGACTCGAACCTGCGACCGTAGCAGTCGCGCGGTTCCGGACTGAGACTAAAGGGCCTAGAACCGCTTGGCCACCGCGGCCGGCGAAGTACAGCAACCTTCGAATTTGATCTATTATTTCACACAGTGTTAAAGTTGCCCCTTAACATATTTAAACACACAGTCACGTAAACAGTCGTAAGGGCCACAACGTAATATAAATTACTTGCATAAATAATTATTCGCACTCACCTGATAACCAACAACTTTTGAGACGCATTTGCGTTCAGGAACATATTCAGGATATTTATCTAAGCCTTATTTATCCACTAATTTTTTTTTCAGAAATGCTTTTTTAGTCATTGCCAGTCTAAATTTTATATCCTCTCTACTTCGGCCATCAAAAGCTATTTTTCTGCCCAGATAGCAAAACTCATCTACTACTTTGTCTCGATTTGTAATCTAATTCTCTCAACGTCACCTGATTCAATTCGACTACATTCCGTTAACCTTGTTTTGCTTTTGCTGATGTTCATCTTATACCACCCTTTCAAGACCCTAACCATTCCGTTCAACTCCTCTTCCAAGTCTTTTGTTGTCTTTATGAGAATGATTTTATTGCTTCTCCCTGAACATTAATTCCTTCTCCAAATTTTTCTTTGGTTTCCTTGTTTTATTTACTGCTTGCTTAATGTACAGACTGCGTAACTTGGGTGATAGGCTACAACACTGTCTCACTCCCTTCTCAACTACTGCTTCCCTTTAGTGCCGTTCAATTCTTACAGTACGCCGTCTGGTTTCTGTAAGTTATAAATAGCGTTTCGCACCATGTATTTTACCCAATTTACCTTCAGAATATGAAATAGTGCATACCAGTCGACATTGTCAAAAGTTTTCTCCAAATTTACAAAAGCTATGAACGTAGGTTTGCCTTTCCTTAACCTATCTTCTTAAAGAAGTCGTAGGGTCAGTATTGCCTCGCGTGTTCCTTGAATCCAATCTGATTTTCCCAGCAGTCGGTTTCTGTCAGTTTTTGCGTTCTTCCGTAAAGAATTAGTGTTAGCATTTTGCAACCTTGACTTATTAAACTAATAGTTGGGTATTTCGCCTGTCTCATATATCTTGTACACCAGATGGAAGAGTTCTGTCAAGGCTGGCTCTCCTAAGGTTACCAGTAGTACCGGCGGATATCGTCTGCCTCTGGGGCCTTGTTTCGGTCTTTCAGTCAAATACTTCTAGCACTCTCGTATCTCCCGTCTCATCTTCTTTTACGTCCTCTTCCACTTCTATAACATTGCCCTCAAGTACATCTCACTTGATAGACCCTCTATATACTATTTCACCTTTCCCTTCTTTGCTTTTTACTGGTTTTGCAACTCAGCTCTTGACGTTCATACAGCTGCGACTCCTTTTTCCAAAGGTTTCTTCGATCTACCTGTGGCTGGAACCAATCTCTCCCCTTGTGATATATAATTCCAAATCTTTAAATTTGTGCTCTAGATATTCCTGCTTTACCACTGAGCACTTAACGTCACTCTGATTTTTAGGTACTTGTATTCCCTTTAGTGTGCTTCACTTGCTGAATTTGTATATTTTCTCCTTTCATCAATAAAAATTAATATCTGCTGTGTTATCCAAGTACTTCTACTAGACCTTTTCTTTTCACCTATTTGATCTTTTGCTGCCTTCTCTATTTCACCTCTTACAGTTACCCTCCCTCCTCCTACTGTATTCCTTCCCCCTATTCTAGTCAACCGTTGCCTAACGCTCCTTCTGCAACACTCAATAATATCTGGTTCTTCCAACTTATCCAAGTCCCATCTCCTTAATTACCCACCTTTTTGCTGTTTCGTCAGTTCTAATCTACTGTTAATAACCAATAAATTGTGTTCAGAGTCCACATCCGACCTTGGAAAGAGAAGTTTGTTAACATCGAATATACACTGAAGCGCCAAAGAAACTAGTATAAGCATACGTATTCAAATACAGAGACATGTAAACAGGCAGAATATGCAATGCGGTCGGCAACTCCTATATAAGACAACAAGGGTCTGGTACAGTTGTTAGATCTGTTACTGTGCAACAATGACAGGTTATCAACATTTAAGTGCTTTCGAAGGTTGTGTTACAGTCGGCGCACGAGCGATGCGACACAGCATCTCTGAGGTAGCGATGAAGCGGGGACTTTCCGGTACGACAATTTCACGAGTGTACCGCGAATATCAGAAATCCGGTAAAACATCAAATCTCCGATATCGCTGCGGCGGGAAAAGATGCTACAAGAACGGGACCAGCGACGACTGAAGAGAATCGTTCAACGTGACAGAAATGCAACCCTTCCGCAAATTGCTGCATATTTCTATGCTGGGCCATCAACAATTGTAAGCGTGCGAACCATTCAACGAAACATCATCGATATGGAATTTCGGAGTCGAAGGCCCACTCACGTACCCTTGATAACTGCCTGACACAAAGCTTTACGCCCCACCTGGGCCCGACAACACCCACATAGGGCTGTTGATGACTGGAAACATGTTGTCGGATCGGAAGAGCTTCGTTTCAGATTGTATCGAGCGGATGGACGTGCGCGGGTAAGGAGACCACCTCATGAAATCCATGACCCTGCGTGTCATCAGAGGACTGTTCAAGCTGGTGGAGGCTCGGTAATGGTGTGGGGCGTGTGTAGGTGGAGTGTTATGGGACCACTGATACGTCTAGATATGACTCTGACGGGTGACACGTGCGTAAGCATCCTGTCTTATCACCTGCATCCATTCATATCCATTTTGCATTCCGACGGACTTTGGCAGTTCCAGCAGTACAATGCGACATCCCACACGTCCAGAATTGCTACGAGTGGCTCCAGCAGCACTCTTCTGAGTTTAAACTCTTCTCCTTGCCACCAAACTCCCCAGACGTGAATATTGTTGAGCATATCTTGGATGCCTTGCAACGCGCTGTTCAGAAGAGACCACCACCCCTCGTACTCTTACGGATTTACGGACAGCGCTGCGGGATTCATGGTGTAAATTCACTCCAGCACTACTTCAGACATTAGTTGACTCATTACCACACCGTGTTACGGCACTTCTGTGTGTTTGCGGGGGCCCTACACCATATTAGGCAGGTGTACCAGTTTCTTTGGCTCTTCATTGTATGGTGTATATCCGTATATGAAAGAGAAACTAGGACGATAAACAGTTTAGACAAGAAGAGAAAAGAAGCTTTTGAAATGTTGTTTCACAGAGGAATGCTGAAGATCAGATGCATAGATGACATAAGTAATGAGAAGGTACTGAATAGAATTGGGGTGCCAAGAAATTCGTGACACAACTTGACTAAAAGAACGGATCGGTTGGTAGGACAGATTTTGAGACATCAAGGGATCGCCAAGTTAGTACTAAAGGGAAGTATTGGGGGGGGGGGGGGGTAAAATAGTAGAAGCAGACCAAGAGAGGAATACAGAAATCCGATTCAAAAGGATGTAGGTTGAGTTAGTTATTTGGGGATGAAGAACCATCCACAGGATAGAGTAGCACTGAGAGCTGCAACAGACCAGTCTCCGGACTGAAGACCACAACAACAACATTTATCCACATCGTCCTTGAATTTGTACAAATAGTCCCCGGAAAGCATTTTTCTGGCACAAAAGCATTTTCCTGGCACGAACGCCATACACCTTACTACGACTAGCTATCACGTTTTTGACACTTACCACTATTTGCGTGCAAATAAATATCCGACAAAGTTGTAACTAGCGAGAATCTGAAAGTAGAGATGGAGCTGGCATTTCTCAGTTTATTGTGGAACTATCGACTAACATGAATACAGCACACCACGCATCATGTTTTACATGCAATAGCTCTGTTTCTGATCAAGTGTTCTTCACTACTGTTTAAGCCGAAGTCTTCCGTTATCTTCACCATATACACCAAAATGAGTTCCGAAAATATCGATCAAGGCGAACTTAACTTACGCTCTTCACACACAATATCCTGTCCTGGCTATAGGTAATCATATCGATTTTGTATTTCTAGACTTTCTAAAAACTTTCGATTCAACACCTCGTCAACATCTCCTAAAGGAAATAGGTTTCTATGGGATATTTAACCAGGTTTGCGACTGCAGTAAAGGTTCATCGATAGACAGAATGAATAACCTTATCCTCAACTCAGAGTTATCTATAAATACACAATTATTATCTGCTGTGCTTCAGAGAAGGTTAATAGGATAATTACTATTCATGTTATACATGATGACGTAATAGGCAATTTTTTTTTATTTTACATTCTTTGAATTTTTTATTTGCCCGGTCGTCTTACGAATTTTTAACTGTTCGTTTGCTTGACCTGTTGTCTCCTGTCGTCTTTACTTGGCGTCGGATAAAGTGTAAACAGCATTTAGGAACATCTTGCTCAAGGGGTACAGTGTAATAACTTCCATAACCGTGTGCTTTGGTTTATTATGTACTGAGTTCATAAAAAGGTTCCTTCGTCAATTAAAGCCCACTCAGCTTGACTGAACTCACAATATTCACATTTGTACACGAGTTATCCATATCCCTGTACACATTTACATCAACAAACATTGTTAAAGCCTTGATAGCCACAACTGATCACTTTTCTGTGCTGACGGAAAGTGTCAAAAATAGATTCCTTCAAAGTGCTGAACACCTGTCAGCTATAAGGGAAGAAGATGAGACTGACAAACTGTGTTTTGTAGCTATTAATGGAGAACCTGGACACCTAGCTACTGACATTGCTAACAAAAATCAAACCAAAATTGGTACGATCCTTAGCAAGAAGAAATTATATGTGCTTATGTTTATTACAGAACTGTTTTGTTACAAAATTGAGATTGCTAATATCTGTGATCGGGTGGACTGTCAATAACAGCTAAAGAAGGGATGATCTGTAATGATTAAGAAGGAAATGTATGGCGCATTTAACAGTTATCTGTGTCGTACGTTCTCTGAGTTCATCTCTGCAAGGCATGACATAAAGGTGAAACTGCCATTTGCCCTACACGGTAATGACAGTGTGACAGCAAGAGTAACATTGGAAAAAACTGACAACTAAGCACTGGAACCATTTCGAAAGAATATAAAAATCCTATGATTATACCATATAAAACGGCATAAGCTGAAGTTAAAATGGATGTTCTCATGGAGCAACTGCTGGTGATATTGCAACAGTTCCATGTAGGTGACTTACCGTTTGGATCTGGATATAACGCAAAATTTTGTTGGGATTTTTAACAGAATGGAGATGTATGATTACCTAACATCATACCACGACTTCTGAGTGCAAGGAGACTGCCAAGGAATCAACAATGTGATTGTGAACAGTGATGAGAGAGTTTAAATAGACTGTTTGACATGAATGAGCTCCAGTTGTAGAAAAAATACATAAAACAAACTTGTATGTCAAATCACAAGATCTGGTGGGAACAAGGATATCATTAACCACCTTATCGGTTTTATAACGTGCCAATACATGCATCTACGAGAAACTCTTACATCTTCCTTAGCTAAAGAATCCGCTTACAAGAACTTAGTGCTACCAACTGTAGAGTATTACTCCAATATTTGAAAATGAAACGCAGATGCTAAATGAACTTCAATAGGAAACTCGGGAAGAACGATGTCGACGACGATACTGTTGGTTATAGTTAGAAGGTATTTAAGCAAGTAGGTTTTCATCATGCTCAGCCTACTGTATGTATTAAGTAAAGTGAAATTAAAAGAGAAAAATCACACATTGCTTAATGCTAAATTCTTATCCCGTAAAACGCAAAATCCAGCTAAACACTGACGCCATACAGTATGTAGATTCACGTATATGAACGCAAAATTCACACCATTCTTTGAGGAGTTTCACCTTTCGGAAGCGGTAATCGAGTAAAGAAATCTTAGTAGAATAGACCGACTAGTGATTTTAATCTTTAATTATTTTATTTTCTGTAGTCACAAATTTCTTATAATATACTTAACAGTAAAATTAGATACACTTTCTGGCAAAAAGCTTCTGGATATCCCACTGAACGAGTCACTTGAAGTTACACTTTCAGGCCTACAAACACAGGTGCAATGTATCAAATTCACATAAATCTTTTCTGTCAGAACATTTTAATGGCAATAGTGATCGCGGGGTGAAAGGGTGCGGAGTTACTTGTTCAGTTCTCATTGTTGGCAGAAGTACTGCCTTCTCGTCTTGTTTTCGCACATTGTTAGTCGATTACAAACGTTGTCACAGTTTCAGTCCCTCTCCTCTCACTAAATCGTACTCAGTTTCGTTCATGTGCTCACAATGCATTTTCCATGCTCTCATCTACTCCATACAGTCTCTCTCTTTTTCCACTTTTGACCGCATACGTTATTTTAGTGTCCTTCGGGCCAAGACAGCACTTCTTTGCCCCCCGTCGCAAGATCTCTCTCTCTCTCTCTCTCTCTCTCTCTCTCTCTCTCTCTCTCTCACGCCCCCCCCCCCTCTCCCTCTCGATTACTACATATACATGGACTTTCACAATTACTATTACAAGCTACTATGGGCTGTAGAGGGGACATAGTAAATGAAGTCTTGATAAGGAACTCGTGTCCGAAAATGTACTATGAGGGTTGACCATGGTGTTCCACTGACGCTCAGCCTACCAACTCTGAAGAGGAAGTCCTTCGTCACTTAGAAGACAACCCGACAACTAGTGCTCGAAACATTGTCCATACCATGGACTCCTTTTGAGTGCACAGGTCAGAGCTCATTGTTTCTGCCGTGTACGTACCATGAAGTGGGATATTTATAAGTGATCCAATCTTCAAACTTATTTTACATCTAAACGGTACATTTCTGGACATGGTTTCCTTATCAAAACCTTATATACCGGTCCCATGTCCCCGCTACAATCATTAGAATCATGTAATAGAAACTGTAAAACAGCCAAAACATACAGGATGAACCAGAATTCCACCGACAAACTTCCAAAGATTATAGTATCGACGAAAATAAGGAAAAAACGTGTAGTTAACATGGGCTCTAAAATGCATACCTTAACAGCTATGAACACTTGTTCATCTTCGATGCTGCGACACACATCTCTTCTACTGAAAGCTCGTTGATGGAGTTCCAGTTAACGTTAGGCATGTACGGGGTGGTCCATTGATAGTGACCGGGCCAAATATCTCACGAAATAATCATCAAACGAAAAAAGTACAGAGAATGAAACTCGTCTAGCTTGAAGGGGGAAACCAGATGGCGCTATGGTTGGCCCGCTAGATGGCGCTGCCATAGGTCAAACGGATATCAACTGCGTTTGTTTTAAATAGGAACCTCCCGTTTTTATTACATATTCGTGTAGTACGTAAAGTAATATGAATGTTTTAGTTGGATCACTTTTTTCGCTTTGTGATAGATGGCGCTGTAATAGTCATAAACGTATAAGTACGTGGTATCGCGTAACATTCAGCCAGAGCGGGCGGTATTTGCTTCGTGATACATTACCCGTGTTAAAATGGACCGTTTACTACTTGCAGAAAAGGTCGATATCGTGTTGATGTATGGCTATTGTGATCAAAATGCCCAACGGGCGTCTGCTATGTATGCTGCTCGGTATCCTGGACGACATCATACAAGTGTCCGGACCGTTCGCCGGATAGTTACATTATTTAAGGAAACAGGAAGTGTTCAGCCACATGTGAAACGTCAACCACGACCTGCAACAAATGATGATGCCCAAGTAGGTGTTTTAGCTGCTGTCGCGGGTAATCCGTACATCAGTTGCAGAGAAACTGCGCGAGAATCGGGAATCTCAAAAACGTCGATGTTGAGAATGCTACAGCAACATCGATTGCACCCGTACCATATTTCTATGCACCAGGAATTGCATGGCGACGACTTTGAACGTCATGTACAGTTCTGCCACTGGGCACGAGAGAAATTACGGGACGATGACAGATTTTTTGCATGCGTTCTATTTAGCGACGAAGCGTCATTCACCAACAGCAGTAATGTAAACCGGCATAATATGCAACAAGTGGAACATCAGCAACCTTGGCGGGTTAATGTATGGTGCGGCATTATGGGAGGAAGGATAATTGGCCCCCACTTTATCGATGGCAATCTAAATGATGCAATGTATGCTGATTTCCTACGTAATGTTCTACCGATGTTACTACAAGATGTTTCACTGCATGACAGAATGACGATGTACTTCCAACATGATGGATGTCCGGCACATAGCTCGCGTGCGGTTGAAGCAGTATTGAATAGCGTATTTCATGATAGGTGGATTGGTCGTCGAAGCACCATACCATGGCCCGCACGTTTACCGGATCTGATGTCCCCGGATTTCTTTCTGTGAGGAAAGTTGAAGGATATTTACTATCGTGGTCCACCGACAACCCCTGGCAACATGCGTCAGCGTATTGTCAGTGCATGTGCGAACATTACGGAAGGCGAACTACTCGCTGTTAAGAGGAATGTCGTTACACGTATTGCCAAATGCATTGAGGTTGACGGACATCATTTTGAGCATTTACCTATAAATACCACATTAATGCAATAATCACGCTGTAACAGCATGCGTTCTCAGAAATGATAAGTTCACAAAGGTACATGTATCACATTGGAACAACCGAAATAAAATGTTAAAACGTGCCTACGTTCTGTATTTTAATTTAAAAAACCTACCTGTTACCAACTGTTCGTCCAAAATTGTGAGCCATATGTTTGTGACTACTACAGCGCCATCTATCACAAAGCAAAAAAAGTGGTCCAACTAAAACATTCATATTTATTTACGTACTACACGAATATGTGATAAAAAATGGGAGTTCCTATTTAAAAAAAAAACGCAGTTGATATCCGTTTGACCTATGGCAGCGCCATCTAGCAGGCCAACCATAGCGCCATCTGGTTTCCCCATTCAAGCTAGACAAGTTTCGTTCTTTGTAGTTTTTTCGTTTGACGCTTATTTCGTGAGATATTCGGCACGGTCACGACCAATGGACCACCTGTATATACGGGGTGTAACGGATATAAAGGATGATTTTTCTACTGTAGCTGAGGACGGTGTACTGAACGCTATTACACCACTAATTGTCATTTTCAGACTAATAGCTGTTACAAGTCTTATGTTTTTTGTTTGGGTAGTACCTCCAACCAAACGTGGCAAGAGAAAGCCATTAATGTTTATTTTCCCCTGGCCAGCAAATCAGGTGTTGAAGAGTGGACGCGTGGACGCAAAGCGATTTGTCTATACTGACAACGCGTAGTCCACTTAGTGGTGCAGTTACGACGACGTAGAAAACATCACGTCATAAAGTTTGTGTCGTGTTTGTGGAATGACTGACTATTAAATGCAGAAATAAAGAACACACTGATGTGTGTGCATATGAAGGTACCACATATAAAAATAGCTGCAAAAATATCTGCACTTATACCTGTTACACTTGTTGACACGTTCTTAGATCCGAATACAGGGAAATAAATTCGTCACGCACAGTTGCGCTCTAGGGACTTCCAATGGTTTGGCGGCAGCTGCCTCCAGAGCAGAAACCCGCACTTGGCGCCAAAGCGATGGACATAAGCTTGTCACATCCGCCTGCGTGATCTATAGTGCCCCGGGGACTCAAATCCCTTCTCCAGTGACTCTGTGATTGATATCGTGTGGTCAGGCCAGACCAGAGGACGAACACCTCGCGCGCTCATTTCTTAACAAAATAATCTGAAGCCTTCTTCAGGAATCAGCAAACCTTGTAACACACAGATCATCATCATGTCTGCAGAAATGGCTGTTAGGATCATCTCTAATCATGAACTACTCTTTTAACGATGTTTCATTACATCATTATATACATGATGCACAAAATTAGTAGGCTGCTGACGTGCAGTTTCAATTCAGAAATGATCTCGAGTCTAGATGGAGTATTGGGTCACAAATAAAGTAATTTTCGCCTCCAAAATGAGTTCTCACAAACTCATGTTGGACTCAATGAATATGGAATTCTGAGATTTCTAATAACCACATGCCTAAACACACAGGTTTTATTCACTGTGGTAACTAAACCATTTCTTGCTAATTCGCAATGTTTTCATTGTTTTTCAACAGTTTCGTTGTGCGCTAACCTATAAAAAATGTTTTTCTAGCTTACACGAGGCTACCGCGGTATTCATACCAGTAAAACCTCTCAACCAGAGCCATTGCTGAATTTTGCTAAATTACAGTTTCTAGTCAACTGTTTCCAAACTGTCACTGCTGGGGAGCTGGTGCGCCCAACAACACTTGACGCAGGGGTACCACCACGTCGTCTTTTTAGACGAGTCCTGGTTCCGCGTGCAGCTTCACGATGGGCGTATCCATTACAGAAGCTCCGAAGAGGGGAAGGAATCCAGTGCGCACTCTGTGTGCATAGCCGGCCGGTGAGGCCGAGCGGTTCTAGGCGCTTCAGTCTGGAACCGCGCGACCGCTACGGTCGCAGGTTCGAATCATGCCTTGGGCATGGATGTGTGTGATGTCCTTAGGTTAGCTAGGTTTAAGTAGTTCTAAGTTCTAGGGGACTGATGACCTCAGATGTTAAGTCCCATAGTGCTCAGAGGCATTTTAACCATCTCTGTGCATACCGGGAGGAGTCATTACAGATATGGTAAGGGTCCTTCCAGAAGTCGACAGAACCGACTGTGGTCCTTTGGTACAGAGCCGAGCGGAGGGTCTGAATCAGAGGTCCACTACACACAGGAAGCGAGAGCTTTAAAATGGTTCAAATGGCTCTGAGCACTATGGGACTCAACATCTGTGGTCATAAGTCCCCTAGAACTTAGAACTACTTAAACCTAACTAACCTAAGGACATCACACACATCCATGCCCGAGGCAGGATTCGAACCTGCGACCGTAGCAGTCGCGCGGTTCCTGACTGAGCGCCTAGAACCGCTAGACCACCGCGGACGGCAGCGAGAGCTTTGTGGGGGAGACTGGGTAGTTTTTAGGTTACAGGGTCTCGGGACACCACAGAAAGGACATAGAATAAACGCAGGAAAGTAGACCTAGAAACAATCGGTATTGTAGTTCTAAATTGTCGTAGGTGTGTTGGAAAAGAACCAGAACTGCGAGCGCCAATGGGAAGCACTGAAGCTCAACTCGTAGGTACGGAAAGCTGACTAATGCCAGAAATAAGTTCAGCCGAAATTTTTAGGAAGGATGTAACCGTATTCAGAAAGGATAGATTAAATACAATTGGTATGGAGCGTCTATTGCTATCAGAAGTAGTTTATTGTGTAAACTGAGAGAGGAGGGGGAGAAAGAACAGGAATGAGACGGGATTGTTGACATTAGCTGCATAGAGAGTTTATGCGGAATCGGCGGCGATGAGTGAAAATGTGTGCCGGACCGGAATTCGAACCCAGGATCTCCTGTTTACTGGGCAGTTGCGTTAACCACTGCCCTACCCGGATACAGTGTTTATCGCAATTGCGCAGACTATCTCGGCACGCCTCCCAGCCGACCCACATTCCCTCCCCCCCCCCCCTCCCCCCGACACCAGCTATCCGCACTACTCGTCCATGTTCTCCATTTCTCCATGCTCGCTTTTTGAGATTCCACATGAGGTCGAACGTATTTGTGCATCTGCAGCTGTGATACATATCATGTAAACTGTAGGTGGGGGGGGGGGGGGGGGGAGGGGAGGAATGAAAGGAAATAAAAGGAACGGATAATAGCAGCTACATCGGGACTTAATGCGGATTCCGCGTGGTGTCTGTTCTGCCACGCATTCATATGTAGTTGAACTGCTTATTCGACGAGAAACTCGCTACACCGTTAGTGGTGTTAATACAAAGCAGACCAGTCGCAAAGATAAACAAATCAAACATTGCATTACAGCTACGACGACATTTGTCGGAGTTAACGTTTCATCAGAAAGGAACCCAAGGAATTTCGCATCCGAACTGAACGTGGTGGATTCACTGCCCATCGAGGCGAATCAGTTATATGAATACGTAGTGTCTGTTCTTTCGGACATGCAATTTATACCACCTGGAACAACTGGATAATATTTTTTCCGGGCCTCACTACCTGTAGCTAATCTTTAGAGGATAGCCAGTTTCACAATAAGCTCAACGATAGACTGTTTGCATTCGGTTGCATGTCGTCACTTTCCATCAGTTCTCATCACCTCGTTGCACCAATACGATTCTATATAAAATTACCAAATGAGCAGCAACCAGTCGCAAGATCATGTTTTCTTTATTTACTTTTGCAAATCGATTTCGACTGATTAACAGCTATCATCGGTGCTACAAATACAAGAATAAAAATAAAAATAATTAATAACAGTGACCAAATGAATAAATGTACATAAAGCAACGTAAAACCAATTAAATGTATATAGACGCATTAAACCATTTAAAATGCACATACAAATTTACCTTTCAACGTGTATGTTCCCTGAGTAATAACACTCTCTTAAACAGACATCAAACATAAAGTGATACATAGAGAATTGACTATGACAACGAGAAACCATAAGGGGGCGCTACAAAGCAAACCCGCCCTCTATTCAAAAAATCTAGCTATAATAAAAATGAGAAGAAGACATGACATACAAAGTGCAGTAAAATATAATGAAAAAAATACCCGAAAAATTTTACAAAAATTTATACAATGACAAAGATTTTGTCAACCACATTGTACAGTTATATACGCCAAAATGCGATTGTACAGATAAGTAAAAATAGATACAAACATAGGTGAGAAGCACACCATATAAAAAAATTTTAAAAAACCTTTTAACATGTTTTTAAAATTATTTGTGATATTATCGAAGAGCAAAAGTTAATCATAATGTCAAAACGTAAAAACGGTGTTGGCATCCATCTAGCGTACAGTAAATGATATTCAGGAAGATAGGATTTTTTTCCCGGCAGATGGCGCCACATTGCTGAACGCGATCTTCCTAAATATCATTTACTTTACGCTTATGATTAACTTTTGCTCTTCGATAATATGATAAATAATTTTAAAAAATTTTTTTTGAAGTTTTTTAGAATTTTCTATATGGTGTGTTTCTCACCTATATTTGCACCTATTTTTACTTATTTGTACAATCGCTTTTTGGCGTATATAACTGTACAATGTGGTTGACAAAATCTTTGTCATTGTATCAATTTTTGTAAAATTTTTCAGTATTTTTTTCATTATATTTTACCGCACTTTGTAAGTCATTTCTTCTTCTTATTTTTATTTTAGGTAGATTTTTTGCATAGAGGGCGGGTTTGCTTTGCAGCGCCCCCTTATGGTTTCTCGTTGTCATAGTCAATTCTCTGTGTATGACTTTATGTTTGACGTCTGTTTAAGACAGTGTTATTACTCAGGGAACATACACGTTGAAAGGTAAATTTGTATGTGCATTTTAAATGGTTTAATGCGTCTATATACATTTAATTGGTTTTACGTTGCTTTATGTACATTTATTCATTTGGTCACTGTTAAAAATTATTTTTATTTTTATTCTTGTATTTGTAGCACCGATGATGGCTGTTAATCAGTCGAAATCGATTTGCAAAAGTAAATAAAGAAAACATGATATTGCGACTGGTTGCTGCTCATTTGGTAATTTTATGGTTTACGGTCGCTGCACAACTTGGGAACCATATGGAGCCCCCCATTCAGATGATTCTATACGGTTCGTTTAAACGGCCGCTCGACTTAGGTGATACAGTTGCTGAACACTTCAAAGGAAACTTCAGTCTCATTTTAAATAGGTATCCCACTCATACAGCTACATTTAGTAGTAACTTCTACGCTCGGTGTGTTGGATAAAATACATGTCTAAAGTCGGCGGTAGGCATAAAACGTCGTCCGAAATCGTTCTGAATGCGTTCTCAGAAAATTATTTTGAACAATTAGTTCAGGACCCAACTCGAAATTTAAATGGCTGCGAAAACATACTTGACCTCTTAGCAAAAAATAATCGTGATCAAATAGCATCATGACGGATACAGTGATTACTGACCACAAGGTTTTTGTAGAGACACTCAATACCGTAACATCCAAACACACCAAAAATAAACGCAAAATACATGTATTTAAAAAAGCATATAAAAATTCGCTTGAGGCCTTCCTAAGAGACAGTCTCCACTCCTTCTTATCTAAATATGTAAGTGTAGACCAGATGTGGTCTAGATTCAAAGAAATAGTAAGGACAGCTATTGATAGACATATACCAAATAAATTAATAAATGACGGTACTGATCCTCCATGGTACGCTAAACAGGTCAATACACTGTCGCAGAAGCAACGAGTAACGAATGCCACATTTGAAAGAATGCACAACCCTCAAGATTGGCGAAATTTTACAGTAGCTCGAAATGTAGCTTGACCTTCAGTTTGATAAGCTTATAATAATTTCCATAACGAAGCTGTCTCGAAATTTGGCAGAAAATCCAAAGAGATTCTGGTCGTATGTAAAGTACACCAGCGAAAAGACACAGTCAGTACTTTCACTGCGCGATAACAATGCTGATGTTACTGATGACAGTGTCACTAAAACTGCGTTACTAACTACGGTTTTCCGAAATTCAGTTCAATCGAAGAACACCTGCCAACATGAGTAACTTAGAAGTAGGTATCCTTGGTGTAGCAAAGCAGCTAAAATAACTTAATAAAGCCAAGACCTCGGGTCCTGATTGCACAACAGTCAGGTTTCTCTCTGAGAATGCTGATAAAATAGCTCCCTATATAGCAATCATAGACAATCGATCGCTCGTTGAAAAGTACGTACCGTCCGGCCGGAGTGGCCGTGCGGTTCTAGGCGCTACAGTCTGGAACCGAGTGACCGCTCCGGTCGCAGGTTCGAATCCTGCCTCGGGCATGGATGTGTGTGATGTCCTTAGGTTAGTTAGGTTTAATTCTAAGTTCTAGGCGACTGATGACCTCAGAAGTTAAGTCGCATAGTGCTCAGAGTCACTTGAAAAGTACGTACCCAAAGACTATAATGTGGCACAAGTGACACCAATACTCAAGACAAGAAATAAGAGTAATCCCATGAATTATAGACTCATGTCACTAACGTCGGTTTGCAATAGGATTTTGAAACATATACTGTGTTCGAACATTATGCGCTGCCTCAAAGGAAAACGATTTATTGACAAACAGCCAACATGGATTTAGAAAATATCGTTCTTGTGAAACACAACTAGCTCTTTATTCTCATGAAGTAACGAGTGCTTCGACAGGGGATGTCAAACAGACTCCACATTTTTAGATTTCCATATTGCTTTTGACACCATTCCTCACAAGTGACCTCTAATCAAACTGCGTCTCGGTTGTGTGACTGGATTCTTGATTTCCAGTCAGAAAGGTCTCAATTAGTGGTAACTGACTTCAAGTAATCGAGTATCACAGAAGTGATATCTGGTGTTCCTCAAGGAAGTGTTATGGGCATTCTGCTGTTCCTGATATATGTAAACGATCTTGGGGGCAGTCTGAGCAGCCCTCTTAGATTGTTTGCTGATGATGCTGTTATCTACCGTTTAATAAAGTTAACAGATGATCAACACAAATTGCAAAACGATTTAGACAAAACAGCTGTATGGTGCGAAAAGTAGCAGCTGACTCTAAACAATGAAAAGCATGAGGTCATTCACATGAGTACGAAAAGGAATCCGCTGAATTTCCGTTACACGATAAATCACACAAATCTAAAGGCTGTAAATTCAACTAGTTTTTTTAGGGATTACGGTTACGAATAACTGAAGTTGGAATGATCACACCGAGCGGGGCAACGCAGTGGTTAGCACACAAGGACGATGGTTCAAACCACGATTACGTTTTCCGTGATTTCTCTAAATCGCTTAAAACAAATTCCGGGATGGTTCTTTCCAAAGTGCACTGCAGCTTTCCTTCTCCATCTTTCCCTAATCCAAGCTTGTATTCCATCTCTAATGACCTAGATGTCGACGGGATATTAAACACTAACCTCCCCCTCCTCTGGAACGATCAGTTAGATAATGTTGTAGATAAAGGAAACCAAGGCTACCATTTAGTGGCAGAACACTGAGAAAATGCAGCAGATCTACTAAAGTGACAGTTTACACTACGCTTGTGCGCTCTTTTCTGGAGTCATGCTGTGCAGTGCCGGATGTGCTTCACATAAGACCGATGGAGAACATCGGAAAAGTTCATAGAAGGCAGCTCGTTTTGTACTATCACGAAACAAGAGGGAGAATGCCACGGTATGATAAATAATTTGGGGTGCCAATCATTAAAACAAAGGCATTTTTCGTTCCGGCAGGATCTCCTCATGAAATTTCAGTCACCAACTTTCTCCTCGGAGTGTGAAACAACCTACATAGGGAGAAATGATGATCAGACTAAAGTAAGAGAAATCAGAGCTCCCACAGATAGATTTAAGTATTCGTTTTTCCCGTGCACTTTTCGAGAGTGGAATGCTAGAGAAACAGCTTGAAGGTGGTTCGGTGAACCTTCTGCCAGGCTTTTAATTGTGAATTGCAGAGTAATCAGGTAGATGTAGATGTAGAATGTTGCCAGAATGCTTTCGTCATCGCCAGACGGGCCCAGAACCTGGCGTCATGGCATGGACAGTTACTAGGTACACAATAAGATCACCTATAGTTTGCGTAGCCGATGTGTTGGACAGCGGCCGTTACATTTCTGACAAGTTAAAGCCTGTGGCTATGCCCTGCCTTTGAGGACTCCGTGATGTTCTCTTTCAACAAGGGAACACAAGACCCAATATTGCCCATGGTGTTATGACCTACCGCGATGCAGAGGATGTTTGATTCCTGCCCTGGCCAACACATTCTCTAGATGTCTGACTCATTGAAAACCACTCAATTTTTCACCCTGTATACACACAAATCAGCAACAGATTTAATTACGTGTTCTTCCTGTTATACTGTATTCGCACAATATGTAAAATATCGTTATTTGATTTCATTCATGATATTGCAATCTTCATGGCTAGCAGTCTAAGTATCTCCTGCAATAAGACTGATCAAGAAGCGATTAGTTTGGAAATATATTGCAAGGGAAAATGTGGATGTTAATTTAGTTAATAAGGAAGAAAATTAATAGGCGTGGTGTAGGGCGACCGACTCTGAAATGGTTGGAATTCCATATAGCAGGGATGCGAATGAAGTGTCTGATGGCACTAAGCTAAAAAGAAATCAGAGTTTGTGAATCAAAGATAATTATTAAGATGAACCAATTCCATCAAAAAGGAATTTTCTCCTTAAGCGTTACGTGGAGCCCTTGAAAAATTTGTGTCACCTATTTCTTCACCCACCAACCACTGAGACCCTGCTACTGGTGATGGTGGTATATTTGTAGAAATTGTGAATATGTCCAAGCTGTAGCTTTCATGAATTATTGGGCTATAAATTTCTTTCATTCATCTGTTATTCATTTTGGTGTGTCTACGAGCCCATTAGCAAAGTCAACCACTAGTCTCGTGCTCAAAAAGTTACGTGTCGATGTCGGTTAATAATTCCATCTAAATATGCAAGCCATTTTGACACCCTATCTATAGTGTGACAGTGGCCAAGTTCCTAACCGTATATTGGTTGGTAGACAGTCTGGAAATTTTCAGACACAACCTGAAGGATTGGCACACCCGTATCCGCTATCTTTGTGTAATATTGTATCTATTCCAAAGTCTGGTATGTTAAATTCCTGCCACGTGCATCCTATTGCTCATATTATCATTCCATTATTTAGTCATCTGTACGTTCATTGTATGATGCAGAGATATCGCGTGGTGTAATTTTGGTAGTTTCTCCCAAGAATCTAGATATCTGAATGGGACAGTATCTCTATGTGTAACTTACTGTAGCTTAGTACCACTTGGATATGCAGACCTGGAGGGATGCACGTTTTCCGGGTGCAAGGTCTCAACCATATTTTGAGGTGATGTATGCATCGATCTGAATTATTGAACTATATGAAAAAAACTTAAATTAGTTACAACCTACGACGAGCACACACTTTATTCAACATGTAAACGTCAAACTGCTTATTGACGCACCCATCGAAATGAAAAACGGCTTCGTTGCTAAACCAAACCATACTGCGCATACTAATTCCTATAATCCCACGCGGCCAACCGTGCAGTTTGAACGTCCTAACGCAAACCGTTCAGAAGTTATGACGATTTTATTTCCTATAGTTCAATAATTGTCATTCTGTATTTGCGAACATTCTTAAAAAGCGCGACCTTCGCTCTGCATTTACATGCAGGACACTAACCCAGCTACTGCTTTGTTCCATATTCATCTAGTCTATTGCTCTGGAATGAAGGTCTTGCCAACTGAAGTCACGAAAACATGACTGCACGTGCAATGGGAACCTGTTAGATTTCTGAGTCTGCAGCACAGTGAAATTTAGCAGCTTGATGGAAGAAGTCACGTTTTGATCTTCAATGCAATACGACTGTTCACAAATGTAATAAACTTCAGTGCGCGCTTTTAAACAGTAACTTATCCTTCGAAATTAATTATAATTTGCACAAAACTCTCTAAGTTTAAGAACTTCTCTGCATCCTGAAACCTATCAGCATATGACACATTTTCAGTTGTGCAATCAAGCTAATAATTACCCAACAGTTCTGCGTGAGTCGAAACATTCAGATTTCTAACTGAGTCATATTGTGTTCCGTTGTACGAAGAAACCTTAGAAGTTACAACTTAAGTCTTTGATGAAATTGCAAATTAATCTTCCTGGCCATGCACATTTACCAAACGTCGGGGTTCTGCTTCTCAAGCTTTGAAATTTTCTGCAGTTGGATAGGAAAATATATGCAATTATATTAGCAATAATTATGAATATTCTTTAGACGATATATACTAGTGTACTGTGGACGGATTTTACTTTCTCACCGCCTCTGGCTACTGCGAAAATAACTAAAGGCAAACCGGGTTCATCTTTCTCCCTCTCATACACATTGTGGGGTGTGTCAGTTACATAACGTGAACCATTCATTCCATCATTACATAATGCGAAAATTGCTAACCCATAAACTATTTAACCAGTTGTCGGTATCGTATAGTGAGAAAACAGCGGCGTAGATAACTTTCCTTCTGGGGTGCAGGGGGACTTAGTTCTATTCAAGTACAAGATGTTAATTCATATCAGTATCAGAAAATGTCAGCAATCGAACTGTCATAAACTGTTTCAACGTTTAGAATTGGAACACAGGCTGCATCTACTGAAAATTCTGTTACTATGGTGGTTAGTGGTGGTAGTACCGGGTTGAGAGGTGTGCAACAACATTCAGGAAACATATTTATTAATCACATAAAATCTTAACTGACAAATCAAAACCATAAGACTCACTTCACAGTTAACTGTACAATATAATACACTGATCATAATGAACTCAAAACACTGCCGTTAAAAGAAAACTCAGAACAGACTTGCTAATACAGAAATCTATCAAACTGAATTCTCATAATGGCCATTTGTGAATGCCACGTGCCACAATTAAAGTACCCGAAATATATCAGATGTTTGACGCCATTTACATTTGCCTTTTTAAAACAATTACATAACGTGCATTACTATTTCAAGCTAGTGAGGCCCTCCCGCAAAAAAAAAAAACAACGTAAAACTACAACTAGTGGAAAAATATTCCTGTCGGGGGACAAAAAAAGCGAAAACGTTCCTCTTTAAAAGACTCTGACAGAAAAATGGAGGACCAGCTGCTTCAGTCATCATTCTGCCTTCCTCACCAAAACTATCGGCCCTATTAACACAGCTGTTTTAAAGTATTTACCAATACTTTTCATTGAGCCATACTAAGTAAGGTACAATCTCATATGGTACTTCTTTCTAAAAACGGATTATAATTGCTGCTGAGCGCACATAAAAGATAGAAATTAAGAAATACTTCATTCTAAAAAACGGATTGTAATTGCTGTCAATCACATATGCGAGACAGAAATTATTTTATATATGTTTGGATCGAATCGCGATAACAGAATCTTGTTAAGGTTTATGCGCTGAAGAGCCAAAGAAACTGGTACACCTGCCTAATATCGTATAGGGCTGCCGCGAACACGCAGAAGTGGCGCAACACGTCGTGGCCTGGTCTCGACTAATGTCTGAAGTAGTGCTGGAGCGAACACACTATGAATCCTGCAGGGCTGTCCATAAATCCGTAAGAGTACGAGGGTGTGGAGATCTCTTCTGAACAGCACGTTGCAAGGCATCCCAGATATTCTCAATAATGATCATGTCTGGCGAGTTTGGTGGGCAGCGGAAATGTTTAAACTCAGAAGAGTGTTCCTGGAGCCACTCTGTAGCAGTTCTGGACGTGTGGGGTGTCGCATTGTCCTGCTGGAATTGCCCAAGTCCGTCAGAATGCACAATGCACATGAATTTAATGCAGGTGATAAGACAGGATGCTTACGTACTTGTCATCTGTCAGAGTCGTATCTAGACGTATCAGGGGTCCCATATCACTCCAACTGTACACGCCCCAAACCATTACACAGCCTCCACTACCAGCTTGAACGGTCCCCTGCTGACATGCAGGGCCCATGGATTCATGAGGTTGTCTCCATACCCGTACACGTCCATCCGCTCGATACAATTTGAAACGAGACTCGTCCAACGAGGCAACATGTTTCCAGTCAACAGCAGCCCTATGTCGGTGTTGACGGGCCCAGGCGAGGCGTAAAGCTTTGTGTCAGGCAGTCATCAAGGGTACACGAGTGGGCCTTCGGCTCCGAAATCCAATATCGATGAGGTTTCGCTGAATGATTTTGCGCGCTGACACTTGTTTATGGCCCAGCATTGAAATCTGCAGCAATTTGCGGAAGTGTTGTACTTCTGTTACGGTGAACGATTCTCTTCAGTCGTCGTTGGTCCCGTTCTTGCAGGATGTTTTTCCGGCCTCAGCGATGTCGGAGATTTGATGTTTTATCGGATTCCTGATATTCACGGTACACTCGTGAAATGCTCGTACCGGAAAATCCCTACATCATCGATACCTCGGATACGCTGTGTCCCATCGCTCGAGCGCCGACTATAACACCACGTTCAAATTCACTTAAATCTTGATAGCGTGCCATTAAAGCAGAAGTAACCGATCTAACAACCGCGTGACATTTGGTGCCTTATATAGGCGTTGCCGACCGCAGCGCCATATTCTGTCTGTTGACATGTTTTCTGTTGGAATTCGCATGGCTATACCAGTTTCTTTGGCGCTTCAGTGTATAAATCTTTCCATCCGGTCTCTCTTTGTAATTAAACCTTCATACTCAGCATCTCTCTCTCTCACTGCCACAGTCTATATGTGTCTCTGTTCCTCTGTATCCTTTTTCTCCCATTGATTTACAGTATACATGTCACTGCCACTGTCTCCTCTCTCAGTTGACTGTCTCATCTTGTCTTTCTTTCCACATGTTAAAAATTTCTGTCTAAACTGCGCCCTCACCTACACCTACGTGTTAAAGTTCACAGGTCTGGGAGGATCCAGACCACCCAAGCCTACGTATGGTCTCCATTCATCTATATTTTTCATTTCCACTGTCTCCTCCCTCTTTTGCTCCCACCGCTTCTGTCCCCCCCCCCCCTTCTCTCTCTCTCTCTCTCTCTCTCACACACACACACACACACTCACTCACTGCATATGTCTCTGACCATCAACATCTCTCTCTCTTTAGCTCCCACTGCTATTGTCTTCATCCAACTGTCTTTTACTGCTAGTTCCTCTCGCCCACCGTCACTATCGGCTCACCCTTTCTGTTCCACTGGCAGTATCTCTTCTCCCTTCCACTGTCTCTGTCCCTCTGCTACTTCCAACGCAAGAAAGCGCGAATGTGTTCGGATGCCAAAATTGTTAGACAATTGCAGTGACGTGTTTTTTTGAACAGATCTATCTTCTGGAGCAGAGATTTCGCAAAAAGGACATTTCAGATGGTTCGCATACAAGTAAACCAAATACGTAATGTAATAAGTAAAATTATTCTCTGAAGCTACTTTATTTCGCAGTAGGAAACTGACTGATAAAAGCAGTATCTCAATAATGTTTAAAAAAATGGTTTTGTCACAGTATGTTTGTTTCGGACTACACACAGAAAACAGAAATGTCGTGTTGTATCCTCCCCATACCTCCATTCATTAGCCGTCGGTGCCTTGGCCGGAAATATGTTCATCTTGTTTTAACGTTGGCGATATTTTAATCGAATCTTGTCGGTGGTTATACGAAAGTTTTCGTGTCACTTTGCAAAAAATGGTTCAAATTGCCAACTGGCAGCTGGCGCTGTAGCAGTCATTACGTAGTGAACGTTTTATTGTTGTTTTGTTGGGCGTTACGTTGAACGGCATCGTGATATGTAGAAAGCTTGCGTCTGAAACCGGAGTGTACGTATTACAAAGAGCTGACTCTTGACTACTATAATTGTGGTGCGAAGTTTAACTTGATTGTGTGACTCATACGTCATTGTGTTTAGTTTCACAACGAATCGATTTTTAAACCAGGAAGCTCCCCTATCTATAAGGACGCAGTTAAGAAACCTAAAACGACACACAACCACAAGTATGTTTAAAACCACTTACAATTTGGCATTACATTAAAGGCTGGTATAGAAACCAGTGATAACCCAGTTCATCAGTGTGTTGTATGCTTACAGACGTTTTCAGATCAAAGCACGAAGCCTTCTTTATTAAAACGTCATTAATGTTCTAAGCACTTTGAGTTAGTTGGTAAACGTATCGACCCTTTTTAAAGGAAATCTGGGTTTTGTAAAAAAAAGATTCTAAACGAATGGCAAGTTTCGTAAACACTGATACTAACAAGAAAGCTGATAAAAACCTCATACCTGACTAGTTTTAGAATTGTAAAGGAAGGAAAATGTCACACAAATGGTGAATGTCTCTTACTGCCCACGGTTGTAGGCGCGCAGTCCGGAACCGTGCGACTGCTACGGTCGCAGGCTTGAGTCCTGCCTCGGGCATGGATGTGTGTGATGTCCTTAGGTTAGTTAGGTTTAAAGAGTTCTAAGTTCTAGGGACTTATGACCACAGCAGTTGAGTCCCATAGTGCTCAGAGCCATTTTTTTCTTACTGCCCGCAACTTGAGACATACACAGTTTTTGAGGAAAAAGCTGAAAAAGAAACATAAAAAATTCAGTTATCCAACAGTAAGCTAAGCTAAAGGCATGTCTTCTAATATTGAAGAAACGTTTTATTACAATTGCAAGTGTGCGTTTACTTCGCTCTTCAAATAACTATAGTACAGATGTCACAAATATGGCGTAGTTACTCGTTTTTGAACATGTTGACCATCATGAAGACATAAGAGAAGTGTTCTTATTTTCAAACCGCTTCAGGCAAAAGCTACAGCAGAAAACATTTTCTGTACGATTGACCTTTTGTTTAAAGTAGGTGTTTCTTGGCAAAAATATGTTGGTATTCGTACAGACAGGGCCAAGGCAATGTATAGTCACTTAACAGGGTTGGCAGCAAAAGTCAAAAATTTGCACGTGATTGCCGAAGCACACACTGTATAATACACTGAGAAACATTGGCTTCTAAGTATATGCCCGAAACTTCGAAATTATTTATACTGTTTTGACAGACGCTGTGAAGGCTATAAACTTTATCAAGACAAGGGCTCTAAACTTACGGCTATTCACGCTACTACGTGAAGATATGGAAGGTAAATTTAAAAGTTTTCTCCTACATATTGAAGTAAGATAGTTGTTTCGAGGAAAGATTTTAAACAGAAGGTTTGAACAGAGGTCCCAGGTCTTTATGTTTCTCAGTGACAAAGACAATGGTATGTTATATGAAGAATTTTTTCGCTAATGATCAGTGGTTATCTGTATTGGCCTAATTCGCTGATAGCTGGCCGGTGTGGCCGAGCGGTTCTAGGCGCTTCAGTCTGGAACCGCGCGACCGCTACGGTCGCAGGTTTGAGTCGTGCCTCGGGCATGGATGTGTGTGATGTCCTTAGGTTAGTTAGGTTTAAAGAGTTCTAAGTTCTAGGGGACTGATGACTTCAGATGTTGAGTCCCATAGTGCTCAGAGCCACATTTCGCTGGTATCTTTGACAGGCTTCAGATTTTGAATATGGGTCTACAAGGAGGAGGCACAACAGCTTCCTTAGCAGGTAACAAAATATCGTCTTTCAAAAGAAAGGGAGATGTCGTGTGGCTAGTCTTTCCCGTCGGGTAGACCGGGAGCCTGTTGCAAGTCTTTTTAACTGACGAGACGTCGGCGACGTTTATGTCAATGGGGATGCTGTGATTATGAAGACAACGAAGTCAACAGCCAGTCACTGAGGGTGAAAAATCTCAGCGGCCATCCTGATTTAGGTTTTCCGTGATTTCCCTAAATCGATCCAGGCAAATGCTGGGATGGTTCCTTTGAAAGGGCACGTCTGACTTCCTTCCCCGTCCTTCCTTAATCCGATAAGACCTCGCTGTCTGGTCTCCTCCCCCAAACAATCCAATCCAATCCAAAAACCTCAGACCCAACTGGGATTCGAACACGGGCCCCTTGCACGACATCCTGCCGGGTTGATCACTCAGCAAGCGAGGCGGACAACATCAGCAAGGAATTGTACGACATAAACGAAAGTTGGTAGGTGCGTCTCTACATCTGAAAGATGATGTCCATTCAAATTTCACGCCAATTGCATAAGAGTGGCGCTAGTAGCGCCAATATGAGGATGCAAATCAGGTTTGCTTTAAAGACACCCTGTACTGGTTGTGAGCGCTAGTTACCTTTGGAATTGGACGTGGTGAGATGATGTTAGTCAAGGATGCCTTTCGGGCGATAACGACGCCATTATCAACACCTCACTGAATTTGAACGAGGTCGCTGTAGCTGGCAGTGGTGGTTACGGCAAGACGACCGGGCTCAGACGGCCACGTGGCATTATCGAGAAAGAAGACCATCATGTTCAGCGTATGGTTCTGGCGCATCGTACTGCATCTGCAGCAGCAATTGAAGCAGCAGTTGGCATCACAGTGACACAATGAACTGTAACAAATCGGTTACTTCAAGGACAGATCCGAGCCAGATGCCATGTAGCGTGCGTTCCATTGACTCCAAACCACCGCCATCTGCGAACTCAGTGGTGTCAAGCGAGAGCTCATTGTAGGGTAGGGTGGGGGTCTGTTGTGTTTTCTGATGAGAGCTGGTTCTATTTCGGTGCCAATGATGGCCGCGTGTTGGTTAGGAGGAGGCCAGTTGAGGACGTGCAAGCAGCTTGTCTACGTACTAGACAGAACGGACCTACACCTAAGAATCATTGTCTGGAGTACAATTTAATATGGCAGCAAGATTGTAACCCCCTGAAAATACCGTATACATATATATTATATAGTAAATGTTGGACACTTATTGTGAAACCGACTTGCAATTTTACCTGGCCTATGTTGTAGCCGGCCGCTGTGGCCGAGCGGTTCAGTCCGGAACCGCTTGACTGCTACGATCGCAGGTTCGAATCCTGCCTCGGACATGGATGTGAGTGATGTTCTTAGGTTAGTTAGGTTTAAGTAGTTCTAAGTTCTAGGGGACTGATTATCTCAGATGTTAATTCCCATAGTGCTCAGAGCCTATGTTGTAAACATTCCCTGCGTTGTGTTAAGAGCGAGTACGCGTAAACACAGGTAACGTGCGACTCTTTCACGATTTTATTCCTTATATTACTCACATACTCAGTGAGTCAAGGTCTCTTAGCCCTCAATATTTGTTCCTTTATCTCCACCCCTATTTATATGGTTTCTTATGTTTGTTACGATTACCGCTATTCGCCTTGAAACGTATTCTTATTTATTACCGTAGGTGGATGTGTCGTCTATGTTGTATAGGATGAGATGCCATTTTTGGGGATTGCGGGACGTTCTGTACTCTTGCCAGTGGTCCTCGAGTGTTTTTACCCGCTGAGTTTCTTTGGTTACTCTCTTTTCACAACAAGTTGCTTTATTTAACTGATAATGTAGCTTTATAGCTGATTCGTGGCTCCTAAATTTGTAGTGAGGAAACTTGTTTTCCCCCAAATGTCCGATAATGCTCCTATGTCAGTAAAACGCGCCACAAATTAAATAAATAAAACACCATTTTTCAACCAAAACTGCCTATTCTCCTTGAACATCTCAAGAGGTTGCCGTACTATTAGCCGAAAGATGGAGTGGTGTGGTTTTTGTTAGTGTAACACTCTTGTATTCCCTAACTTGATAAAAAACATTCGCGTAGTAACCTTTTACGGATATGGGTGGATAAATGAAAAAAACTAAATAAACAAAATAAAATAAATTGAAACTGTAAACAGATTTCGAACAAGGGGCGCAGAAACCAGACGCTGCGTCGCTAGCCACTGACCATTTCGGATGAGAGTGTCGCGCGCTAAGAGGGATCTAAAGTACATCGCAAACTTTGACCGTCGTTTTCTCGGAAACGGTAGAGTATAAAAGGATAAGCCGAGATACTTGTTTGGTTATTTTGACTTCTCTACCATTGAGCGAAGATTCTGGGGAATCGAGTTATGGAACTTGGCGTGTTCTCCTCGTCAGTAGTTGCGGCGAGGTTGTATATTTCTGCGGCGGCGTGCACAGGACGCGCCGGAGCCGTTCGCCAGGTGTTCAAAACGGTTCGGTGACTTTACAGAATTGAGCCATCACAGACAAAAAGGAGTGGAGATGATAACACTGGAGTAGAAAATTTCCGACCCGTATTGGTGTTGCTGCAAGTCGCGAGTATTTCGCGTCTATGAACTGCATGTTACGTGACGTCACTTGATCTGGAAAGAAAGCACTTTACGAAACATGGCACACATCTGAAAACGGGGGCAAACAGTTAGACAACCTAAGGATTAATGTTTGTGAAAAAATTTTTATGAATAAATGTAAGACGCATTGTGTGAAGTAATGACGACATCCATACCAAGTACACTGTTCTACAGATGAATAAATAAATAAATTCTGACTTAAAAAAATTAAAGTTAACAAAGCGCCAGGATATAACAAGCATCTTTCGTATAATGACATACCCAGTCTCTTTTTTTCTCTTGGCGAGGCTGTCTATCACCTGCGGCGGTGTAACTGATAATGAACGAAGAATTTTCTTCTCTGAAAAGATGAAACACAATTATCAACTTAAGGGGATACGGAATCGGATTTTGGGTTAAAAAATCGAATTTTTTTTTATCGGCGTATTATATTCTGCCATGTTTCCTCTTTAAAATGACGTATCATACATAGCTCTACTACAATTATAACTATTTTATTTTTATATATTTGTGAGATCGGGTATTGCGCTTTAGTTATACACGTCTCTCGTGGCTGACCATGAACTTTTTGGCAGTACCTTTAAAGTGACATGAATTCAAATATCCCGGTTTCCAGCGACTATTTATACACTAGTTGCCCGAAAATGTTTCCCTCTGGTTTCCTCAAGTTACTCTTTGACTTTGTGGCGGGACTGTTTTGTAAACAGTGTGATATAAGAAAGTAGTTGTTGTTGAGTTATTTCGTATTTAGTGCTTCATTTTTCGCAGTGAAAATGCCTAGAGCTAAAGCAAAAGTATTTAAAAAGCGTGTGAACTGGCAAAAGAAAAGAAATAATGATTCATTAGCAAAGCAAAGCAGTTCATCATCATCACTGTTGGAAAATGTGAATCCACTTATTACTGATTTGCCGAACGAACTTACACCAAATGAAAACAGTGCTTCTCATAAAAAACTAAGAGATTTGGAAGAGAAATATAATTTACTTGATAGAGGGAATGAAGTTTTTGAACTCATTGATACGAATATATTGTGTGAAGCTCTTGAAAACAGTTTGTGCTGCAAAAAATGTCATGGAAACTTTTCTCTGAAAGTAGAATCCCATGTTGGCCTGGCTGCCCAGTTTAATTTAATATGCAGTGTTTGTAAATACAGCTGTAAGTTTCCAAGTTCGGTTTCAGTAACTGTAAATAATGGATACAAGAAAACTGAACTTTATAGTGTAAATATTAGGTTAGTTTATGGATTGCGAGCAATTGGTAAGGGCAAAGCAGCTGGTGATATGCTATGTGGTGTTCTAAATCTTCCAAGTGCACCTTCAAAGTTTGAAGCTTACAATTATGTACTAGGATCTGCAGTTGAAGATGTAGCACAGAAGTCAATGCAGGTTGCTGTGGAAGAAGCAGTGGAAGAAAATGACGGCAGTCGTGACCTCACAGTGGCGTTTGATGGCACGTGGCAGAAAAGGGGCCACACCTCCAACAATGGTGTTGTAACAGCAACTAGTGTTGATACTGGCAAGGTTATTGATGTTGCAATAATGTCTAAATACTGTAGGTGCACAGGCAGGCTGAAAAATGAACACAGTGATGACTGTATTGCTAATTATTATGGTAGTAGTGGTGGCATGGAGGTTGCTGGGGTGAAGAAAATTTTTCATCCCTCTTCACAGTGGTATAATGTTCGCTATGTCAAATATCTGGGAGATGGTGACTCTAAAGCATTCAAAGAAGTTTTGGGAAGCAAACCATATGGGAACAGTGTAAATATAAGCAAACTTGAATGTATAGGACATGTGCAGAAGAGAATGGGTGCCAGGCTGAGAAGGTTAAAATCAGTTATGAAAGGGAAAAAACTAGATGATGGGAAGACCTTGGATGGCAGAGGAAGATTGACTGATTCCATAATAGACCACATTCAGAACTGCTATGGCCTTGCAATCAGGCAAAATACAGGCAATCTTGAAGAAATGAGGAGAGCTATATGGGCTTTATATTTCCACACCGCATCCACGGATGAGCATCCACAACATGGTTTGTGCCCCAAAGGTGAAAACAGCTGGTGTAAATACAATAGGGGACTAACAACAGGAGAGAAATACATTCACCACCACAGTCTACCATCAGCCATCATGGCAGAAATAAAGCCCATTTTCAGAGATCTGGCTGACAGAAGTCTTCTGATGAAATGTCTTCACGGAAAAACGCAGAACCCCAACGAGTGCTTGAATAGTGTGATATGGCATCGTCTCCCAAAAACAGTGTTTGTCGGAATTAATACACTACATTTTGGGGTGTGTATGATGCTGTGGCAACCTTCAATCTTGGAAATATAACTAAATGCCAGGTCCTTCAAAAGTTGGGTATGTGTGTTGGTTCCCGTACGGTACGTGCTATGTTCTTTTTAGATCAGCACAGACTAAGGCATGCTGATAATATAATCAAGACATTAGTGAAAAAAGCAAGACAGGTGCAGAGGGGTGCCAAAAGAAGACTTGAAGATGATTATGAAGACTGTGAAGGGGGTATTAGCTACGGATCAGGAATGTTTTAATCTTCTTTCTCCGTTTCCCGTAAGTTTACTTTTTACTTCATCTAGGAACATTATCTCAGGTACTGGTCAACCTAGAAGTCTGAAATTTTTATGACGTAGTGACATAGGTCCCTATTACATACTGAAACAACGATTTTTTAATTACTTGATTTACAAAAGACTTAGGGGTGATAGTCTAGTAAAAAGCGATGGAAAAAATTTACTTAAAAATAAATGTACAATATCTCTGTAAGAAAATACTTTGACAATAAACTGTTGTTTCAGTATTGTTGTAACATATGAATGCACATACAGTAAAATTTTTACCTCTCTGTCTCCAGTAGTTTGTGAGAAAATGTTCCCTATAGTAGGCATATATTAACATTGCGGGGATAGGTGATTCCGTATCCCCTTAATTCAACCGTTATAGCATACATTACTTATTTTTGAACTTTTAAATATTAATAAATGATAATCTAATAAATGTTATATTACTGAGTGTGAGGCAAGAAACTTCAAAACTCGTCTGTCCTTTTTGTTTTTCGCAGATACGTCCTGATTCTCCTTCAAGTGGACATGACCTCTCTGCTGTGGTCGTAGTTACAGGAAGTGTGGCCAGTGTCTTCAGAAGGTTGTTGATATTAGGACACACATCTTTGTTGTGTAATTACAGTGCTTCCATGGCACACGTAGGTCTGGCATCTCCTTTTGACTGATATCATTCTCAATAAATGTAATTCAGCAACAACGTCTTCAGCTCTACATTCCATATCTTCAATGCAGAATTCAATTACGGCCTTGAAGTCTTTTCGTTCTGCACTATTTAGGAGTACTTCACCGGTTGAAATCTGGAACAATGAAGTAAATGCAGGTAGCACTTTCTTACGTAGTGTAAACTTTAACTCTGTTGTATTACAATCTAAAATGAAATAAAGACCGCCCCTCAATAGTAATGTTCAGCCTCGCACATCAAGCAATTTGGCCTGTTATTTTGTATCTTAACCACCCGAGAAACCAAGACTGCAATGTTCGGCAGTTGACAAATCTCGTTTGCTCTCACAAAAACAGTCCCAAAGTTTTTGTATCATCAGACTTCAGAATTTTCAGTTCACCTGTAATGTCATTAGCGGCTTCCATAGCTTCTATAAAACACAGTATTAGTTTCTGAAATCACACTACTACTCTTAAAGTGTTTTTTCCCCTATCAGGTCTGTCTTATGGAACATTATCCGTATTTTCAATGCATTTAAAAGACCATTAGAAACAAACTATCTATGGTTTGCGTAAATGGTAGCCCCCTAACCCTAATAATGAACGGATGATACAAAAGTTACATTTATTGTCCTGTAAGGTTAGCGTGATTAAATTACCACATTTATTTAATACCACATCATGCTTCAAAAATAAAAATAAAAATAACTTACCACGAAACACCACTTCATGTGAACCGGACAAGCTACACAATCTCAAAAAAAATGTTGAAATGTGTGTGAAATCTTATGGGACTTAACTGATAAGGTCATCAGTCCCTAAGTCCTAACCTAAATTATCCTAAGGACAAATACACACACCCATGCCCGAGGGAGGACTCGAACCTCCGCCGGGACCAGCCGCACAGTCCATGACTGTAACGCCCCAAACCGCTCTGCTAATCCCGCGCGGCTACACAATCACAGTTTCGCTAATTACTGCAATTGGGAGCCGAAGCTCAACTTAGCATCGACAAGTCATAGACATCGGCCACTTCTCACTACTTCCACTTGGCGCGTTAGAACGTCAAAATCAGAACTGTTAGAGGGCCCTGCCCATAATGCTCCACTGTCACTACTTCATCAGTCAAAATTTAATCATTTCATATTCATTGCAACTAATACACTGTACGAAAACAAAATGCATCACGAAGGAATTATCTGAATGGAACGTAAATCTCTAGATGTGATTTACATGTATAGACAAACAAATGATTACAATTTTAGAAAAATTGGATGATTTATTCAAAAGAAATAGTTTCAGATACTGTGGTAGTCAATTATGTGTTGGGCTGCCTCTGGTTCTTATGTAACAGTTATTCGGCTTGGCATTGGTTCATAGAGTTGTTGGATGTCCTCCTGAGGGACATCGTGCCAAATTCTAACCGATTGGAGCGTTAGAACGTCAAAATCAGGACTGGTTGGAGGGCCCTGCCCATAATGCTCCAAACGTACTCGAATGGAGAGACAAACCTTGTTGGTCGAGATAGAGTTAGGTAACCAGGAAGACCAGCAGTAGAAACTCTCACCTTGGGCAGGCATTATCCTGCTGTCACGTAAGCCTAGGATGGCGTGCCATGAAAGGCAACAAAACTGGGCACAGAATACGGTCGGCATAGCGCTATGCTGTGGAGATGCCGTGGATGACAACGAAAGGGGTCCTACTATGTAAAGAAATGGCATCTCATCAGGTTGGTATCTCCACTCTGTCCGGGGCGTCTCCAGACACCTCTTTGGCCTGGCATTTCACTTACTGGAATAGAACTGTTCAGTGAGGAGTCTATTGCTGGACACACGGCCCGACAACCAGGCGTGATTGTCAGCGGCGCCATCCCTTTACGCTGAGCGAGGTAGCATAGTGGTTAGCACACTGGACCCACATTCTAGACCACGGTTCAAACCAACGTCCGGCCATCCAGATTTAGGTTTTCTGTGATTTCCCTAAATCGCTCCAGGCAAATGCCGGGATGGTCCTTTGAAAGGGTACGGTCGATTTCCTTCCACATCCTTGACACAATCCCAGCTTATGCTACGTCTCTGATGACCTCGATGTAGACGGGACGTTAAACCCAGTCTTCCTTCCTCCATTTCATCTACATCTACATCCATACTCCGCAAGCCACCCGACGGTGTGTGGCGGAGGGAACCTTGAGTACCTCTATCGGTTCTCCCTTCTATTCCAGTCTCGTATTGTTCGTGGAAAAAAGATTGTCGGTATGCCTTTGTGTGGGCTCTAATCTCTCTGATTTTATACTCATGGTCTCTTCGCGAGATATACGCAGGAGGGAGCAATATACTGCTTGAGTCCTCGGTGAAGGTGTGTTCTCGAAACTTCAACAAAAGCCCCTACCGAGCTACTGAGAGTCTCTCTTGCAGAGTCTTCCACTGGAGTTTATCTATTATCTCCGTAACGCTTTCGCGGTTACTAAATGATCCTGTAACGAAGCGCGCTGCTCTCCGTTGGCTCTTCTCTATCTCTTCTATCAACCCTATCTGGTACGGATCCCACACCTGTGAGCAGTATTCAAGCAGTGGGTGAACAAGTGTTCTGTAACCTACTTCCTTTGTTTTCGGATTGCATTTCCTTAGGATTCTTCCAATAAATCTCAGTCTGGCATTTGCTTTACCGACGATTAATTTTATATGGTCATTCAATTTTAAATCACTCCTAATGCGTACTCCCAGATAATTTATGGAATTAACTGCTTCCAGTTGCTGACCTGCTATATTGTATTAAATGGTAAAGGGTCTTTCTTTCTATGTACTCGCAGCACATTACACTTGTCTATATCGAGATTCAATTGCCATTCCCTGCATCATGCGTCAATTCGTTGCAGATCCACCTGCATTTCAGTACAATTTTCCAATGTTACAACCTCTCGATATACTACAGCATCATCCCCAAAAAGCCTCAGTGAACTTCCGACGTTATCCACAAGGTCATTTATATATGCTGTGAATAGCAACGGTCCTACGACACTCCCCTGCGGCACACCTGAAATCACTCTTACTTCGAAAGACTTCTCTCCATTGAGAATGACACGCTGCGTTCTGTTATCTAGGAACTCTTCAATCCAATCACACAATTGGTCTGATAGTCCATATGCTCTTACTTTGTTCATTAAACGACTGTGGGGAACTGTATCAACCCCCTTGCGGAAGTCAAGAAACACGGCATCTACCTGGGAACCCGTGTCTATGGCCCTCTGAGTCTCGTGGACGAACAGCACGAGCTGGGTTCCACACGATCGTCTTTTTCGAAACCCATGCTGATTCCTACAGAGTGGATTTCTAGTTTCCAGAAAAGTCATTATACTCGAACATAATACGTGTTCCAAAATTCTATAACTGATCGACGTTAGAGATATAGGTCTATAGTCTTTTCATAGCAGAATCCCTTTGGTTGTCATCTGCTGCACCCTTACAGCACAGTGGTACGTCAACGGTATTCTACGCTCCATTTTGTTGCCCTTTGTGGCAAGCCATACTGGGCTTACATTTCAGCAAGATAATTTCAGTCCGCACGTGGCTAGAGTTTGTACTGCTGGTCTTCCTGCTTGCCAGATGCTATTCTGGCCAGCACGTTCGCCGGATCTCTTCACAACTGAGAACGTTTGGAGCGTTATGGGCTCGTCCCTCCAACCAGCTCGGTGTAATGGTATAATGGTGATATAATGCGCAAATTCGACAGAATTTGGCACGATGACTCTCAGCAGAACACCCAACAACTCTATCAATCAGTGCCAAGCCGAACAATTGCTTGCTTAAGGGCCAAAGGCGGTCCAACGCGTTATTGTCTTGCTCAATTTGTGAAGCTCTTTCGTTTGAATAAATCCTCAAATTTTTTCTAAAATTGAAATCATTGCACATCACATCTACTTATTTCCGTTCCATTCGGATAATTTTTTTTCTTAGAGTGTAACTCCCATATTTTTTACGTGAGCGGCTTTAAACCGACTTAAAAAACTTCATGGCTTGAGGGGGCCGG
The DNA here is from genome assembly GCF_023898315.1 of Schistocerca nitens. Taxonomy (NCBI): domain Eukaryota; kingdom Metazoa; phylum Arthropoda; class Insecta; order Orthoptera; family Acrididae; genus Schistocerca; species Schistocerca nitens. The sequence continues at coordinate 767,552,804 of NC_064616.1, read as the reverse complement.
GGGTGGAAGAAGGATGTGGAAACCCTCGCCCTCCCCCCCACACCTGTCAGAAAATACGTTAGTATTTCTTAAAAGAACTTTATCATCATTCTATATCTTTATTCTGTGTGTCGTCTACATGTTTATATCTTAACAGTCACCCTGGCTGACTTTCTTGACAGAACCACACTCTCACCTCTGCTTGTACTGCTTCATCATTATGAAAGTTAAGTTCTCGAAGGTGTTTTTTAATTTTTGGAAACAGATAAAAATTGTATGGGGCCAAGTCGGGACTGTATGGAGGATGATAGATGACAATGAGCACAAGGCGTCGGGTTGTTGCCAATACCGCAGCGCTCGTTTGTGGTCTGGCATTAGCTGGCCGCTGTGGCCGAGCGGTTCTAGGCGCTTCAGTCCGAAACCGCGCTGCTGCTACGGTCGCAGGTTCGAATCCTGCCTCGGGCATGGATGTGTGTGATGTCCTTAGGTTAGTAAGGTTTAAGTAGTTCTAAGTCTAGGGGACTGATGACCTCAGATGTTAGATCCTATAGTGCTTAGAGCCATTTGAACCATTTTTGGTCCGGCATCATGCTGAAGGAGAGGGGGTTGCATGTGTGGACGAGCTCACCGAATTCGTGACGCAGTTTTCGTCGATCCGATTTTGATGCGTCTCGCTTGTTGCCGTATGCGGCCGTCCACTGCGATCTGTGTCACACACGCTGATGTCAGCACCATCGTTTCCTTCATTACTAACCCGAACAACCCAACGCTGCACATTACTCATGTCGATACAACCAACACCGTACACAGATTTCATTCCTGTGTGGATTTAAATTGGAGGCACATTTTCTGCGGTTAGAAACTCTATTACATCACGGTGTTTCTCACGCACCGACATTGGTGCGTTACACACCGTCATGTTGCACGCTGCAATTCGGAACCATCTAGCGGCAGAGGGTTGCAATCTGGCGTCAGCGAAGCTTGAAGTCGACCAAGTATACCTCAACCGATATTGAGAATAGAATAAAGAATTTGGAGCCATTACTTTTCAGCACGTCCGCGTATTTCATATTCTGAGCTAGATATCAAAGACCTATCACCGGGTAAAATTTTGCACCTTACCAGTGTACATGAAATATTTTGATCGCATATACAATGGCTAAATGCTGCTTCATAATGAGTGATAATTAATTTGAGCTTGATTTAAGGTTTTTAAAGGAAGGAAGATATGAATTTATTGTTCCCTCTACGGCCAGATCATTGTAGACGGAGCACGAATTAAGGTCATAGAGCCGGCCGGTGTGGCCGAGCGGTTCTAGGCGCTACAGTCTGGAACCGCGCGACCGCTACGGTCGCAGGTTCGAATCCTACCTCGGGCATGGATGTGTGTGATGTCCTTAGGTTAGTTAGGTTTAAGTAGTTCTAAGTTCTAGGGGACTGATGTCCTCAGATGCTAAGTCCCAAATTCTCATAGCCATTTGAACCATTTTAAAGGTCATAGAAGGGTGGAGAAGGAAATCAACCATGTTCTTTTGAAAGCTAGCATCCCGACATTTGCCTTAAGCAATTTAAAGAAATCACGGCTAATCGAAATCTGGATAGATGGACGGGGATTTGGTCAGCTGTGTTCGCGAATGTGAGTTCGATGTTTTACCAATGCACCTCTTCGCTCGGTTTTAAGGTTTTGGAGGCGTTGACGATGACTGATCATGCCCATCAGCGTTTGAGTGGGCGAATGTGTGGGTGTGTTCCATTCGTTATCAGTGACTGCTTCAGTGGGTCCCAGCATTATGTACTTGGCAATTCCGCGTTTAGGTTTTGTGCAGTTCTGACTGGTATAGATCCAGCTTGGAAAAATTTGAGACGGTATTTTATCAGAGCTTGATACAAAATGGCTCTAAGCACTATGAGACGTAACATCTGAGGTCATCAGACCCCTAGACTTAGGACTACTTAAACATAACTAGCCTAAGGCCATCACACACATCCATGCCAGAGGCAGGATTCGAACCTGCGACGGTAGCAGCAGCGCGGTTCCTGACAGAAGCGCCTAGAACCGCTGGGTCATAACGGCCGGCGTGAGGGTGATGCTTTAAAATTAGCAGCTAACCTCAACTATGAAGTAAAGTGGAGATTTCTTGAAACGTGTACCTAATATTGTTAAAGCAAGTAGAGGTCGAGACTTGATTTATGGCGTCTTGTATGATAATTCGAAATCCGGAGAATACATCATTTCCAAAATATTTTTTTCCTTTCGTAAGGTGAAAATTACTTTGAACGTAAGATCAACGACACCCCTATATTACGAGGGTGTGCTGAAAAGTAATGCCTTCGAATGTTTTGTGTGAAAGCTCTTACAGTTTTTAAATCAGACAGACGTTATTAACAGTCTACAAATTTATTTCTCAACATAGTCACACTGGTGACGAACACATTTCTCCCAACGAGAGGCCTGTTTGTCGATACCGTCACTATAGAATGTTTGACTTCGTTGGCAGAGTTACAGCCTCACCTATGCTTGCGCCGCTTCATCACTGTCAAATTGAAGTCCTCGAATGTGTTCTTTAAGTTTTGGAAACAAATGAAAATCAGAGGAGGTGAAGTATGGGGGATTTTCGATGATAGTGAACTCAGGGCATCGGATTACTGCAGATGTCGCAGCCCTCGTGTGTGGTCTGGCATTGTCATGCTGAAGGAGGTGTTCCATGTGAGGACGAACTCTCAGAATTCGAAACTCGATTACAGCACGCTGTTTCTCATGCACCGACATAGTTACGTTACACACAGCCATGTTGAAAGGTACAGTTTGGAGCCTTATAACTGTAGAGGGTTGCAACGTGCGTCATCGAAGCAGCAAAGTCGACCGAGTAATAAGAATGACATGTAATACCTCAACATATATTGAGAACAGAATACGAAATTCGGAAGCATTATTTTTCAGCAAACCCTTGCAGGAGTTCGTGGGTAATTTGCCCTTAACTGGGATTTTTCGATTCCTAAAGAGAACCAAGAAGTACAAATGTGAGTCAACTATTGTACTCCAAGTTGGTGACATGGTCGCTCATTTACTAGGGTCCTGGACACTATTTGACTCGCTCGGCTGTTACGACATCCTGATAACCGCGTTGTCTGTTTCTTGGCCTTTGCCAGGAAAACAACGTATTTCATATTGTATGTAATCTGACAATGAACTAGAAAAATAGCGTCGTGCGCTACGCCGCACCTTAGCGATTTCCATGTCGTTCCGTAGCTATTTTCCGCTGATTTCAATACATTCTGACTTATTTCTTTTTTCTGATTCAGTCCGTAGTACTACATCGAGGGTTAATGTACCGACATAAGGTTCTTGTCAAGCGTGAAATACAAAATTGCATTTGCAGCTTTGCCCGCGAAGATTTACAATGCATGAGCGAAAAGTTTCCTGTGGTTGTTTCTTGCACTGGTGGAATTTTAGCTGGGAAACCACAGCCTGGAATTCACTAAGAATGTATGTCCGCAACTTCTCTCAAATTTTGGTAAATAACGAATCTGCCGAATTAATTAAGGGAATTGAGCTGTTCAGAAGACTAAAAACGGCTGGTGTAGATCGAAATATTTTTTTCTACTTTGTAACAAGACTGGCTCTACCAGGCTTATTACTTAGTGCAGTATGCGCAATATTCGCTGCTTTAACATGGCATAGTTTAGACTTGTAGTTGACGGTGGCTTCTTGCAGTGAAAGTCGTAAGTAATGTTCCACAGTGTCAGGTGCAAGCTATCGGCTGAAGCTACTGCTCGAAGTAGGTTACAGAGTTTATTTTTAAAAAGGGAGCTTTATGTGCTTGGGCACTAGTCGTGATCATTGTTTTTATTATTTGTATTCTTGTGTGAATATTCATCCGTAGACGAGCTAGATGGGAAAACTCCTCGAAACATGACTTACTTTATGTGTTTAAATTGTTAATTAATGCTTGTAAAACAGAAAAAGTCACTTGTGATATTGTTACGAAGACTTCCGCTTTTGATGAATGCACTACGAGTAATTGCACCATGGTGCGCTTATGACAGTAGCAGTTAGGCAGTTTGCTGTTGGTGCTCGGAGCGATACGTCACGACTGTTTCTGTGAAGACAAAGTGTTTTAAGGGGACTGTGCATGATTTTATAGCATCTAGTTATTTACGTTTCTTTCTGTTACACCATTCTCTATCTCTTCCTAAGTACTCAGCAGTACAGCTTTTTGTGAGATATCTGACTTGATTCCCAGTGTTCCAGGGAGAAAGTTTTAATGTGCCATCGGGGTGGCTTGATTATCCTGGTTTTTTGTAAGTGATCAGCCAGTCACACTTTCATGATTTATTTATTTTAACCTTTATCCTATAGCACAGCTAGGACTATTTTAACAGTCTTTTTCTTCTGTGGCTTTACAGTTGTTTGTGAACCTTTACCCCTTCAACAACTCTCCGCCAGTTATAACGATCCAATAGCCGAACATTCCAACCCTTAACATCCCATTCATTGCAATCCTTCAGCACTCCATCTAACCATCTGATTCTCAGCGGACTCCGTACTCCTTGATTCCCTGAATGTCGATCTAACCTCCATTCAGTTATTTCTGTATCACTAATCCGTGCCACGTGTCCTGCCATTCTCAATGTGGCTGATTTCAATTCCTCTGATAGACAGTCCTTTAAACACAGTGTACAGCTCATGATTTTACCTCCTCCTCCAGCTTAGTCTTTGACATATGGGGCCAAAGATGCTTCGAAATTCATTTCTTTCAATGGTATCTAGCTTTCCAATATCTTCTGTTGTGAACGGCCAAATTTTCGAAGCATATGTTAGCACTATTTTATAAATGGTTAATTTGGTGATTCGAATTAAGAACCTTGACGAAAGTGATTTTAAAGCCAGGTAGGCCAAGTTGGCTGCTATTAGACTCTGTTCAATTTCGTAAGAGGTGTAATTTGAGTGAACAACTGTCGATCCCAAATATGTAAACTGCCCACCTCTCGCAAAAATATAACTGCACGAAGTTATTGAGAACAGCATGTTCTTCTTGTTTGGTTTCCCAGCAGCCAATTATTTTGTTTTTGCTGTTTGATATACAGTCCCATATACTTGGTGGTCTGCTCAAATGCAATTAATATCCGTTCCATCACATCCGGAGTTCTTGCAACTATATCTATGCCATCGGCATAAGCTAGTATTTGCACTGAATACATTTTAACATAGTCATATTTAATAATTTTACAGTCTTTATGATTGGGTGTAACGGGGTGCGTTAATGTGAGTGAAAATGGGAGAACAAGTAAAATTTTATTTTATGTATTTTAATTTTATCTGTTTTCACTACACTCATCTCAAACCATATTAGTAAGGGCGCTGCCGAACCAGGTGTTGAGCGCCCTAAATCTTGAAAAACACACACGCGTTACAACTGGAGTTGGCCGCTCAAATGGCTCTGAGCACTATGGGACTTAACATTGGAGGTCATCAGTCCCCTAGATCTTAGAACTACTTAAACCTAACTATCCTAAGGACATCACACACATCCATGCCCCAGGCAGGATTCGAACCTGCGACCGTAGCGGTCGCGCGGTTCCAGAGTTGGCCGTGAACGAAGTATCTACATCTACATATATACTCCGCTAGCCACCAAGCGGTGTGTGATGGAGAGCACAATTCGAGCCAAAGTCATATTCCCCACCCCCCTCCAGTTCCACTCGCGGATCGCACGAGGGAACAACAACTGTCTGGACGCCTCAGTATGAGCTCTAATTTCCCTTATCTTTGAATGGTGATCATTGCGCGATTTGAAAGTTGATAGTAATAATATATGTTCCAAATCCTCGGCGAAAATCGGATTTCGGAATTTAGTGAGTAGCCCCTTCCGTTTAGCACGTCGTCTACCTGCAAGAGCATCCCACTTCAAACTTTCTATGAGATTTGTAACGTTCTCGCGATGGCTAAATGCACCAGTCACGAATCTTGCTGCTCTTCTTTGGACCTTTTCAGTCTCTTGAATGAGACCCAACTGATAGGGGTCCCATGCAGACGAACAACACTCTAAGACTGGACGAAATAACGTATTGTAAGCAATTTCCTTTGTTGAAGGACTGCATCTCTTCAGGATTCTACCGACAAACCGCAATCTAGAGTTCGCCTTGCCCGTTACTAGTGTAATCTGATCATTCCATTTGAGATCAAAAAAATGTTCAAATGTGTGTGAAATCTTATGGGACTTAACTGCTAAGGTCATCAGTCCCTAAGCTTACTCACTACTTAATCTAAATTACCCTAAGGACAAACACACACACCCATGCCAGAGGGAGGACTCGTACCTCCGCCGGGACCATTTGAGATAATTTCGAATAGTCACACCCAGATACTTGACAGATGTTATCGCCTCCAAAGACTGGGCATTTATTTTGTATTCGTACATTAATGGGGATTTTCGCCTTGTTATACGCAGATGGTTACACTTAACTAATATTGAAAGATATCTGGCAGTCATTGCACCACGCTTTTATTTTCTGCAAATACTCATTGATTTGTTCACAACTTTCGTGTGATACTACTTTCCTGTAGACTACAGCATCATCGGCAAACAATCTTATGCCGCTGTCAATACCATCAGCCAGATCGCTTACGTAAATCGTAAAAAGCAGCGGACCTATTACGCTGCCCTGGGCCACACCTGAAGTTACGCTTGTTTCTGTTGAAGTCGGCCCATTCAGGACGATATACTGATCTCTGTCTGTTAGAAAACTTTCTGTCTGACCGCATATGTCATCGGATAGACCGTAAGCGCGCACTTTTTGGAGCCAGCGACAGTGCGGAACTGAGTCGAACGCCTTTCGAAAGTCGAGAAATATGGCATCAACCTGGGAGCCAATGCCTAGAGCCTGTTGTATATCATGCTCAAGGAGGGCCAGCTGTGTCTCGCATGATCGCTGCTTCCTAAAACAGTGCTGGTTTCTGCAGATGAGATTCTCAGAGTCTAGAAAGGTCATTATGGTGAGCTTTAAGGGGTACTAATCTGATCGGTGTCTGTAAGTGAGGAGTGAATGCGTTAATGCAGACGCATGAATTTCAACACAGGCTCACGCGACAGGATGCAGGTCGACGATGCGATGGTAAGTACAGAGCAGCAGGCCAGGTTGAGCAGCAGCGGATCGAGCTGCTTCGAAAGAGTGAGCGTGGGCACAACACGGCGCAGCGTGAGTAACCGGTACCGGCGGCGGCAGAAGCGGGCTCGCAACGGGCGCGCCTGGATGCTGATACGTGGAAAGCTATGGCGGGTGCATGCAGCTAGTACAAACAGGATTTAAGGCGATTCGAGGTGCACTGCTGTAACTACAATTTTTCGTGTGTTTGAGGAAAAGCGTTTCATTGTGCAGGCAAGTTTTAAAATTATTAAAAAAGTCTGAATGTACTGTTCTTTAAAATTGCAACATCATGAAGACGAGAGGCGACAAACGTCATAATTGGCGTGAAGAGTACGACATCTACAGCTACGTAGTCACTATGCATTTCACAATTAAATTTCTTACAGAGAACCACCTTCAGACCATTTCTTTACCGTTCCAGTCTCGAACAGCACACGAGAAAAATGAACACTTTACATTTCCGTGCGAGAACTGATTTCTGTTGTATTATTATCATGATAGTTTCTCCCCAATGTAAGTGGTTGCCAGTAAAATTTTTCGCATTCGGGAAGAAAGTTGCTCAATTCATATATCATGAGCAGAAACTGCCTCAACGACAAACGCTTTTGTTTTAATAATTGCCATACCAGTTCGTGCATCATGTTCCTGGCACTCTCCCCCCTATTTAGTGGTAATATCGAAGAAGCTGTCCTCCTTTGAAATTTTTCGATGTCCTCTGTCAGTCCTGACTGATGCAGACCCCATACCGCGTATCAGTACTCCACAAGAGGACGAACAGGCGTAGTGTAGTCAGTCGCCGGTCGATGTGGCCGAGCGGTTCAAGGCGCTTCAGTCCGGAACTGCGCTGCTGCTACTGTCGCAGGTTCGAATCCTGCCTCGGGCATGGATGTGTGTGATGTCCTTACGTTAGTTAGGTTTAAGTAGTTCTAAGTATAGGGGACTGATGACCTCCGATGTTAAGTCCCATAGTGCCTAGAGCCATCTGAACCATTTGTAGTCAGTCTCTTTAGTAACCATGTTACATTTCATTCTTTGGCTCGCCATCCCCACAAAAATATCTATGACCGTTTCAGTTTAAATTATTCATAATTGTAATCCCTAAGTACTTAGTAGAATTCGCTGCAGAACATTATGCAGAGATTTAGTACACAATATCCTGCTTGATATTTTATTTTTGTATAGAAGCTTATTTCAGCTTTATTGCCTGCATCAGTAAATCTGCAAACAATCGCATTTATTTATATTTTACATAATATATGACGTCAGTAACGTTTTAAAGAAGTCTATGATATGATGCTGGACGTTTATTGCGTTTTCTGTTATTTTAACAGCCGTAGAAACTCAATTTTGACAGCTAGTTGTTTACTCAAAGATATTTATGTTGTTGCGGGTCGTGTTTCTATGAAACTGTTGTTGGAGTGTTTGTAATTTCAGTGGTTTTGGTTTTTCCTTATCCCTGTATGAAATTTTAATAAAATTTAAAACATTAAAAAAATATTACATCCAACAACTAGAGACAGCAGTAATAGTTTACTAAAAGTTAACATATGTCCAAAAACCTTTATAAATGATGATTACGTAAAATATAAATGAATGAGATTGTTTGCAGATGTACTGATGAAGGCAGTATAGCCGAAATGGGCTTATAGGGAAAAATAAGATATCAAACGGCATACTGTCTACCAATTCTCTGCATAATGTCCCACTGTGACATAATAATTATACGCTACAGGTCTCATAATACAGAAACTTACGGCAATAGTGTCATACGAAGAAAAAGGGATGTTCTTACGATTAATTCGATTAAAAATAATACTGATCAAAGCCATTGCAAGCATTAAATATAATAAACGATGTCTCAGATTCAACATCGTCCCAGTTCATGTGCATATTAAAGTAACAACAAAATCTAACATAGCAACGTAAGTACAAAAATTTGGAACAAGATTTCAGCTACACCAGTAAACCAAGACTAGCTACGAGACAAAGAAGATTTTAACCAAGAAGAATATTTTGCACATCTGCAAATGATTGCACAATGAGAAAATAAATGACCTAAAATTCGCAAAACACCAATCTTTCCAATCCACACAAGAAATTATATTACCATTCCTGTTCTACCCACCCACTAAAAACCTTATAAATATATTTCTTACAGAAGATGAAGAAAAGCTATTAAACAAGGTCTTAAGTACAATGTTATCCCGAAAAGACACACTATCTTGATGATACACGTTATTGCCACAGCAAAAATAGCTACAGACATGACAAAATTACTAACTAAACAAGAAAACTAACTAACAGTCAACGTCGCTAACGCTATAGACAAGAAATAAAAAAATCAAACATACAACTAACATATAAGAATGGAATATAATACTCTTCAAAAAATTTAAAAAAATGACTGACAATAACGCTATAACAGTTAAATCCGATAAGGGTAATAGTATATTATCATTAATAATAATGATTACTTAAACAAAGTAAAAAATTTCTTTGGGATTAATAACATTACTGAACTGTGCACCAACCCAACAAATAAATTTGGAACACAAGTCAGAAAACAAATAAATTCCAAAGCAGTATTATCAGAATACAAAAAAAAAATATTGTAATGAACCCAAAATACATAAACCTTTGGCTCCTTTATGTCCAGTTCTTTACAGTATTAACAGCGCAACTTACCGAATTAATAAAACATTCAACGAAATGCTGACGAAATATTTTACATATGTTAAAAACTACATCAAAATTCCAGAGTACTTAGAAATGTAGTAAAGAACATACAAATCTCACACAATGTCAGACTCGTTTCACTCGACATAACAAACCTCTACTCTAACATATCTGTACGAGAAACAGTAGTTATTATAGAACACAAGATCATGACTAATAAAAAAACTACCAAACGAAGGCATTCATGAAATTACACAGCTTCTCAGACAAACCCTTTCGCAAAACTATTTCCAGTTTAACGAAAACATTGACACACATCCATAGAGTGTGGCTATGGGGAATAATATTGCTGGACTCATAGCAAATATGTTCCCTACTAACCACGAAACGAAGTTCTTCAGATCACAACAACCCTTTCTAAAAAACGTAATATACTACTAGCGCAATGTAGATGGCACTTTGCTATCCATAAAAGGAAATGATCACGACAAACAAGCAATACGCCATGAATTCAAAAACATAATTAATAAAGTTAAATTCTTTATAGAACTTGAAAAAAAAAACTGATAAACTTTCTAGATCTCACAATCAACAATAACAACTACAGACACACTTTTGAAAACTACAGAAAACCAGCCTCTACAGACGGAATAATAAACCGTACATCTTCACATCCAAAATCTCACAAATATGCATTCTTTCATTCTATGATTAACAGAATCGTAAATCTGCCACTGCAACAGGAGGCCATACATAAATAAATAACTATATTATATCACACAAAGGAACGATTATAACCCAAATACAGTTCTACAGTCGTACAACAAAAAAACCCACCCTAAAAAATACTCCATAAATGGTAAAATAACACTAACGAGGAAATCTACTTAAAAAAGAGCACCATTTACATACCAGAAAACTATACAGGAAAATTATCCGACAAAATAAACGCCTTCTAAAAAATACAGAAGTGAAATTAGCTTCCAAAATAACAAATAATATCAGCACAAAACTTCGTTCAGGAAATGCCACACGCCTGAAACATCTAAACCAAGGAATTTACAAAATTAACTGGAGTAATGGCATAAAATTTTGTATAGTGTAGATGGGAAGAAATTTCATCCTCAGATTCAGAGAACACACGAGAGAAACAAATAACAATTAATCCACCTTCTTTACACGCCCTATAATTAAAAACACGAAGTTGACAATATTGAAAATTCACTATAAATCCTGCACAAAAACCCAAAATGTCGAAAAGTTAAAACTTTGGAGGAACATGGACTATACATACACCCTAAGGATTATCCCTACGATATACTAAATTAACCAACCGATTTCAAGCGCACACAGTTAAAAAAAGAATTGAAATTCTATTTCGGGACAACGGATGACCAAAACACTAGAGATTAAAGACACATCAGTAACAGTTTCACAGATACGCGACACCCAACAACATAAATATCGTTGAGTAAGCAACTAACTGTCAAGTTTGAATTTCTATGACTGTGAATATAATAAAAACGTGTTACAATATACGTGTAACATCAAATCATCGAACAGCTTTAAAACGTCACTAAAATATCATTACATGCAATAACTACGGACAGCAGGAAAAGTTTATCCAAAGTTCACAATGTCCATCTACAACGTCAGAACGTGAGTACAACATTCATTGTAAAAAAACTTTATAAATTATATATTATGTAAAATGTGAATAAATGCGATTGTCTGCAGATGTACTGATGAAGGCAATAAATCAGAAATAAGCTTATACAGTGTGTAAACTTTAAGTTGACAAACCAGAATAACGCGAAAAATAAGCTTCACACGAAAAAATGTGTAGAATCCAAAGTTGATTATTTTCGAGGGGGATGTCTGCTGGTGCTAAAATTAGTCCGCTGCCCCAGCCCCTTGGGGGTGGGGTGGGAGGCAACTTTAAAATTTCAAATGGGAACCCCCATTTTTTATTGCAGAATCAGATTCTACAAAAAAAAAGTGCGTACATTTTGTCTTAAACATTTGATTCTTGGTAGTTGGCGCTGTAATTCAAGAAAATCCATGTTCTCATTTTTGGGTGGAAAATGGTTACAGATAAATAAAAAATGAGTTCACTCATTAGTAAGTAGGATGTTTGGTTAGTTAGTTAGCTATTCAGATGATTTGTTTGATAATTAAAAGTTGAGTGGCCTCATGACCACGAAACAAACAAAACTTTTCCATATCTGCGGAAAAAATTAGTATGTGGGTCAACATTTGTAAAACTCTAATTCCTCTCTCTCAAACCCCACTCTATGGGGAGAGAGGGAGAATTTTAGTTTTATCAAACCGAAATTTACGAAGTAAATAAGTATTTTTTATTTATCCGTAACCATTTTCCACGCAAAAATGAGAACATGGATTTTCTTGAATCGCAGCACCATCTACCAAGAATCAAAACAAATGTTTAAGTCAAAATGTACGCAGTCTTTTTTTTTATTTTATTTTATTTTTTTTGTAGAATCTCATTCTGCAATAAAAAATGGGAGTTCCCAGTTGAAATTTTAAAGTTGCCTCCCACCCCACCTCCAAGGGCTGGGGGGCTGCGGGCTAATTTTAGCACCAGCAGACATCCCCCTCGAAAATAATCAACTTTGGATTCTACACATTTTTTCGTGTGAAGCTTATTTTTCGAGTTATTCTGGTTTGCCAACTGAAAATTTGCACCCTGTATACAAAAATAAAATATCAGCCATCATTCTGTCTAGTAATTCTCTGCATAATGTCCTACTGTGACATGATATACACTGATCAGCCAGAACATTATGACCACCAACCTAATAGCGGGTATGTCCACCTATGCCACGGATAACAGAGCTGACGCGTCGTGGCATGGAAGCAATGAGGCTTTGGTAGGTCGCTGGAGGAAGTTGGCACCACATCTGTGCACACAAGTCTCCTAATTCCCGTAAATTCTGGAGAGGGGGACTATTAGCTCTGACGTCAAGTTCAGTAACATCCCAGATGTGTTCGATCGGGTTCAGATATGGCTAAGTAGGGGGTTAGAGCATCAGTTGGAACTCTCGACTGTGTCCTCGATCCACTCCATCACACTCCTGGCCTTGCGACATGGCGCATTATCTTGCTGAAAAATAGCACTGCCATCGGAAAACTTGATCGTCATGAAGGGGGAGTACGTGGTCAGCAACGAGTATATGACTGGATGTTGACATTTTATGTTCCCGTGACATATACTTAGTTTTCTAAAAAAAATTACAACTAGACGAACACTTTTTGGACTCACTGTAAGCTGAATGACAGGATTTTCACGACTCCAAAGAATGACAACCTCGCTGCCCTCACACGAAACATAAAAGTTGACCTGGATCTGCATGAGTTTTGTGACGTCAGTTCCTTTTATTTCACGGTGATGAGGCACTGCCGCACGTGAAACACCGTCACCAAGAGTTGCCTCCAGCGCCGCCGAGGGATTACTGGTGAGGCAAAATGAGATGCCTGTGCAACAGGCGTCACATTCGAGTAGTAGCAGCTCCTGTGTCGTTATATACCGTGTTTGTGTGCGTTTTGGCAGACGGTAAACCTCAGAATTTCACTATGACGTTATAAATTTACCTGATTTTGTGCAACATGCTGTGACGTCATTATTTCTAACACTTTTAACACATACGCTATGACATCACACGCACACACACGCACACACACGCACACACACACACACACACACACACACACACACACACACACACACGACACGCACAGGTATTGTAGGGATGACTTAGCAAGAGTTCAGCTATCGTGCTATGGTACTTCTTTAACATTTGGACAAGGACTGGCAGACCGTGGCTCCAGTGAGCGCTTCCCCCTCCAATTCTACTTGGGCGATGTCTTCAAGGCCCGGCCGGAGCGTTCGGTGCCTTTGTGTATCAGCTGTCGAGTGGGGCAGCATTTATTCGACTTCGAAGATATATGCTGTTTCGTTAGTCCGCTTGTTTTCCGAGTTTTGTTCAGATTTACTCTCCTTAATACTGGGTTACCATCCAGTTTGTCATTTTGTTTATTACTGGACTCTCATTCATGGTTTTGATACTGGCTGTTACTGAAGTTATTTTTGCCGGCCAGAGTGGCCGAGCGGTTCTAGGCGCTACAGTCCGGAACCGCGCGACCGCTACGGTCGCAGGTTCGAATCCTGCCTCGGGCATGGATGTGTGTGATGTACTTAGGCTAGTTAGGTTTAAGTAGTTCTAAGTTCTAGGGGACTGATGACCTCAGACGTGTCCCATAGTGCTCAGAGCCATTTGAACCTTTTTTTTTTTAACTATTTTTCTGTTGCAGTTCGGAAAGAAAGAATATTGAAAACAGTTTTTTTCATGAAGAGAGGAAGATAAAGTACTTTTTTGTAAACAGCTCCAATGAAAAACTCCTATGTTTAATATGTAAAAAATGTCTTAGTCAAAACAGAAGAAGGACCTTGCTGGCCCGCATCTCGTGGTCGTGCGGTAGCGTTCTCGCTTCCCACGCCCGGGTTCCCGGGTTCGATTCCCGGCGGGGTCAGGGATTTTCTCTGCCTCGTGATGGCTGGGTGTTGTGTGCTGTCCTTAGGTTAGTTAGGTTTAAGTAGTTCTAAGTTCTAGGGGACTGATGACCATAGATGTTAAGTCCCATAGTGCTGAGAGCCAGTTGAACAATTTTTTTGATCTTGCTTGACATTTCTCCTCGTTACTCGAAGCAACACACAGGTGGCTAAATACTTTACTTGCAAACTGCTGGTATTATTTTTGTGTGAGGACGATAGTGCTGATAAGACAGATTTTAGTCAACTACTAGTTTTTTTTTTCTCCTTATAATGGACGTCATTTCTGTACATGAAGATTCATTCACTTTGCTTCCGATGCTCAGAACAACAGGTTTGGGTATTTTTAATGCAGAAAAGTGTTGTGACAAAATTGGTGGTTTGAAAGGCGTTTTGACAAAGTTGGTGGTTTTAAAAAAATGCTCTCCAAACTGTAACGATGGTGCACCAGCATCAGTGGCCAGCAGTGAAAAAGGCTTCGTTGGTCACTTAAGAATGGAATACATTGTTTAATTTTTCATTACATCATTCCTCAGGAGACACTATGTGGGGAAAAATATCAGACTGCTGTTCGCAGTGAAAGATTTAACGAAAATTACGAATATAATATGCCGAGGAAATATATAGCTACCTCATTGAAAATTCAAATAGATTTTGGTAGAATTTGACGCGGTACATGAAAACATGCTTCTTCATTCCACAATTCGTTTGTTGAGTGCAGGAAAATGTTTGGCTGGCTCTGAGCACTATGGAACTTAACATCTGAGGTCATCAGTCCCCTAGAACGTAGAACTACTTAAACCTAACTAACCTAAGGACATCACACACATCCATGCCCGAGGCAGGATTCGAACCTGCGACCGTAGCAGTCGCGCGGTTCCGGACTGCAGCGCCTAGAACCGCATGGCCACCACGGCCGGCGGAAAATGTTTAACTTGGTCTTTTATCACATAGTTTAACTTTTCCAGTTTTCGAATAGAGAAGTAATGTCAGATGCTACGCAGTTTGAGAATACGCTGAAGCATTCGTTTTCTTTTATCAGAATTAACATTTCTAACATATTTTACAAATCATTCAAATAGTATGAACTTACGTTTGCAGTGTCAGTAAAGCACTATTTGTGGTATTTTACGGACATTAACGGATTACTGGGTAATCTTATGTTGTTTAAAATGCAACTAAACACGGAAAATATGGGTCGTTTCCGGAGTTCCTGTGAACTGAAACAAAAATAAATGGAAATAAGATGAAGCTAAATAAATCTAATCTAAGTATTTAAATATCTCATTAATGTATGTATAAGAGTAGCGGGCAAATAAATAAAAAATGTTTTAGTAGCGTATGACTTTTGGCGTTTACGTATAGAGTACTGGTATTACCGACCCCAGATCTACGATATTTCCAAACCAGGTCAAAAACTTGAAAGTGACCCCCAGCCCCCACGAACCTTTGAGATAGGAATTAAAAAATTAAAAAAAAATCGATTGTTCAAACATATGTTCGTTTTGTAACACACATCTTTCTGAATAGTTTCATATATAATATACATACGTTAGAGGAAATGTAAGACATGTTATTCGGTCATAAGTGTGACGAATGCTGAGTGAAGAGGCGTGCCACTGCACTTCTTCTATCGACGGTCACTGTGTTTCGCTCTGTGGAATTCACACGTGTATATTTTGTAATAGAAGCCATTAAGCATATACTCAGGACAGTTGAAATTAAAATGTCCTGTGGTGCCACTCCTTCTCCCAGTCGGCCGGTTTGACACCCAAATCTCCTTTAAAAAAATAGTTAATACTGGGTGGGATTTTTTGTGACAGGAAGGATAAAAACTCTTCAGAAAATTTGCACTCTTTATCGCCTATTAGCTAACAACTTTCTCTTTTGTGTGACATAAAATGAAATATAGGAAACATAAAACCAGTAATGACAAGAGAGAAACAAGACAGTATACATTTCTCAAATCCTTTGGTCCCAACATTTTTTTCTCTCTATCTTGCTACGGCTTTACACGGCGTGCTCTCCTTCTTGCGAAAGAATCTATTACCTCATCAAAGTTTGTCAAACGATTTGCTACTAGAAAAAAATCAAAAAACGTTGCATCAATTGTAACCACGCCAAATAAGCGAGATTCTTTTGTCACAAACGGTCATTTTATGTAATTTATTTACATAAATAACGTGACAGAGCATAATTCACGAATTACCAATATGGAATGTCTATTAGGTCAGCTACAAGCGAAAGTTTAATGTTGGGAAATAGTTTCACATTTCATTCACACGCTCCAGTTTCTCAAACATGAGATCGAAAAGTAGTAGTACGAAATTTTTATATAAATCGTCATATGCTCTCGTTCTAACAAACAATCTTGTCATTACTAATTCTGTAACTATTCCCACCATTGTCAAAATTTGTTCTCAAGTACCCTGCTAGAATAACAAGTTGTTACCTCACGTTTATTCTCCGGTTAGGTGTTATTACATGTTCGTACAATGCGCTTTCAGCAGTATTCCGAGGACAGAACTTAAAGCTGCTGCTAAGCGGGGAGTGTACAACTGGTAGTGTAGCGATCTGGCAAAAATTTTGTCAGAATTCCGTTTTCATGGATACACCGAGAAGATAATATGTAATCTTTCTTACATATTATTTGTGTTAGCCGTTTATTTCCACTCTGGTAGTATTAAACTATGGATTTCGCTAGTAATTATAACAACGCTGATCATTCGCTCACCCAGTCTACTACATAAACAAACAGCGATGGACATTCACCCGTACGGGTTTATTCGGCTCAGCTTGAAAAGCCCCATACCCTTTTGTCTGCGGGAAAGTTTTTAATTTCTAGACGCGACGGGGATTCCCCCTGCGGAGACGTCAAGTACACTATGCACGCATTAAAAAAGCAATTTATGATTCGTTCAGAAATCAACTTAGAATGTGTTCAAAAATGTTCAAAAACCAACTGCGATGCGTTTCAAAATCATATGACGCACCCTGAACTTGCCGCTCGGGGCCAATACCGTTGTCTGACCCCCCCCCCCTCCCTCCCTCCAAGCCCTCCGGGCCTGGGTATTACAGAGGTCAGGATTCACGCGACTGTCAGATGTCCGGCGTGGCCGTGTCGCCGCTGTGACGCCACCGTACGTGCCGAGTTTAAGGGGGAACACTCGCTGGAGGGGAACGGCTCGCGAGCCCCGCGGCGCCTGATTTAGACCGTATTTGGAAATCGGTAAACTTTAGAATTTCACTATGACGTCATGTGCAGTGTCGTCATTATTTCTAACACTACACTTGGTTTTACACATACCCTTTCATGTCACACAATATAGTAATGTAGGTGTTACTTTGCAAGGGTTTATTTATTTACTTTGTCATTTCTTTAACATTTAAAGTATTTGATGGTAATTCCTTTAAAAAAGATGCTGCGTTTTTCCTTTCTAAAGCGAGCGTATTCGTTATTCAATTATGTGTTACATTAATTTGTTTATATGGTATTTAAGTTGGAGTCGATAAAAAAAATAGCAGTTATTTAAGTGAATACTTACATGTCTGCCTTCGGTGGTCTGTGCTGGTGCCTTGAATGATGAAATTCGTGTAATAATAATAATAACAACAGTAGATCCTAAATTGATACAGTTCCTAAACATAGTAATGAAAAATTGGAAAACCACACTTAATATCCAAACAAATTCAAATAATATCACATCACAGCCAATACAGATTAAGCGTGGAATATACCAAGGAGACTCATTAAGTCCTTTCTGGTTCTGCCTTGCTCTGAACCCACTACCCAACATGCTAAATAATACAAATTATGGATACAATATTACTGGAACATACCCACACAAAATCACACATTTGCTATACATGGATGATCTAAAACTACTGGCAGCAACAAATCAACAACTCAACCAATTACTAAAGATAACAGAAGTATTCAGCAATGATATAAGTATGGCTTTTGGAACAGACAAATGTAAGAAAAATAGCATAGTCAAGGGAAAACACACTAAACAAGAAGATTACATATTGGATAACCACAGCGACTGCATAGAAGCGATGGAAAAAACGGATGCCTATAAATATCTAGGATACAGACAAAAAATAGGAATAGATAATACAAATATTAAAGAAGAACTAAAAGAAAAATATAGACAAAGACTAACAAAAATACTGAAAACAGAATTGACAGCAAGAAACAAGACCAAAGCTATAAATACTTATGCCATACCAATATTGACCTACTCATTTGGAGTAGTGAAATGGAGTAACACAGACCTAGAAGCACTCAATACACTTACACGATCACAATGCCATAAATATAGAATACATCACATACATTCAGCAACAGAAAGATTCACATTAAGCAGAAAGGAAGGAGGAAGGGGATTTATCGATATAAAAAACCTACATTATGGACAGGTAGACAATTTAAGAAAATTCTTTATAGAACGAGCAGAAACTAGCAAAATACACAAAGCAATCACTCATATAAATACATCGGCTACACCACTACAATTTCATAACCACCTCTACAACCCTTTAGACTACATAACATCAACAGATACGAAGAAAGTAAATTGGAAAAAGAAAACACTTCATGGCAAGCACCCGTATCATCTAACACAGCCACACATCGATCAAGACGCATCCAACACATGGCTAAGAAAAGGCAATATATACAGTGAGACAGAAGGATTCATGATTGCAATACAGGATCAAACAATAAACACCAGATATTACAGCAAGCATATTATTAAAGATCCCAATACCACAACAGATAAATGCAGACTTTGTAAACAACAAATAGAAACAGTAGATCACATCACAAGCGGATGTACAATACTAGCAAATACAGAATACCCCAGAAGACATGACAATGTCGCAAAAATAATACATCAACAGCTTGCCTTACAACATAAACTTTTAAAACAACAAGTTCCTACATACAAGTATGCACCACAAAATGTACTGGAGAATGATGAATACAAATTATACTGGAACAGAACCATTATAACAGATAAAACAACGCCACATAACAAACCTGACATCATACTCACCAATAAAAAGAAGAAATTAACACAACTAATCGAAATATCCATACCCAATACAACAAATATACAAAAGAAAACAGGAGAAAAAATTGAAAAATACATCCAACTGGCTGAGGAAGTCAAAGACATGTGGCATCAGGATAAAGTTGACATCATACCAATTATACTATCAACTACAGGAGTCATACCACACAATATCCACCAGTACATCAATGCAATACAGCTACATCCAAACGTATATATACAACTACAGAAATCCGTAATTATTGATACATGTTCAATTACCCGAAAGTTCCTAAATGCAATATAACACATACCATACAGTTAATAGGAAGTGACGCCTGATCAAGGTCCGCGTCACTTTTCATTTTTAACCAGACTTAACGTCTGTGAAAGTAAAGAATAAGAATAATAATAATAAATTTAATTTGTTATTGACAAATACGTACATCCTCATCCTCTCCCTACGGTGGGTGAGCAGCTCAAGAATGAAGCCATCGCCGGCCGAAGTGGCCGTGCGGTTAAAGGCGCTGCAGTCTGGAACCGCAAGACCGCTACGGTCGCAGGTTCGAATCCTGCCTCGGGCATGGATGTTTGTGATGTCCTTAGGTTAGTTAGGTTTAACTAGTTCTAAGTTCTAGGGGACTAATGACCTCAGCAGTTGAGTCCCATAGTGCTCAGAGCCATTTGAACCAATGAAGCCATCCACTCAAGTGCTCCAGTTATAAATGCAAGAGGGCGAGGGGGGAATGGTGTTTGGACCTTACTGATGCAGGGGTGGTGAGGGGTCCGTGCGTAGGAGGGGGTTTAAAATGGTTCAAATGGCTCTGAGCACTATGGGACTTAACTTCTGAGGTCATCAGTCCCCTAGAACTTTGAACTACTTAAACCTAACTAATCTAAGGACATCACACACATCCACGCCCGAGGCAGGATTCGAACCTGCGACCGTAGCGGTCGCGCGGTTTCAAACTGTAGCGCCTAGAACCGCTCTGCCATCCCGGCCGGCGTAGGAGGGGGAAGGGAAGGGGGTTCCTCTGAGTGACCTTGAATGCACCACTTAGAATTGCTGATAATTCCCCACATGGAGGAGAGTGGAGGGTAACTTTGAATATGCCTGGCCCAAGTGTATAGCCTGACACGAGAAGTCCATATCAGTGGCTTTGAGGTAAGATAATTTTCTGTTCCCTTATACCCATTGATACCCTACTTACGAACTGCCCACGAAGTAACCTCTATGTTGTAGTGGGGGATGCTTTGTTTTTGTTTTGTTTTAGGGCGCAAAGTTCTTCAACAGCCTGAAGCATGCCCTCTTCTTCGTCAGGTGTGTGAACGAATCCTGGTCTACATCGATCTCCCATGCGTGGTGTTAGGAACTTAGTCTCAGCAATGTGAACGTCAACTAAGAACAAACTTCTATCTGTCTTCTGGTTTGAAGTGCGTTCTGATACAACATTGGAGCCTCACGCCAGTTATTATTTTCTGCTGCCGTACCTAATAATCCCCTCTCCCTTTACTTTAATTAATATCCTGCCACTGTTAAACGTAGCGAATAGAAGGTAGCCTACTGTTTTAAGACCCGTGAAACGTTTAAGGCAGGCCAATCTGAACTGCAAACACATCGCCTCAGCACCTGTGGTGTTTCTCACATATTTTAGTGGTCTACCATATAATACATATTAAACAAAATTAGTTATTTTTGAAGGTGTCACGTGTATCATAACCAATCCCATTAAACATAAATAAACAGGGGAAACTGTAAATAAAGTGTTTAGAAGGATTATTGACTGTTTTTTTTTTTTTTTTTTTTTTTTGCAAATGATCTCATCTTTAATTTTAGGAAAACGCAACATATTATGCACACCAACCAGTACAACACCAGTGATAAACTTAAAGTAGCAGCAGAATTTAGCAGACAAGGTAGAAAACGCAAAATGTCTGGGTGTACATATTATTGAGGTGTTAAAATGGAACAGAAAAATTGTTTTAGAGCTTCTTAAACAATTCAGTTCAATCACTTATGCCCATCGTGTTACTGCAAAACTTGGGGAGAGATAAACCGGTAAGTTAACATACTTTGCTTATTTTCAGTCAGTAATTTATCGTGAAATTGTGTTCTAGGGTAACATATTGAAGAAAGAAAAACTTCATTGCTGAAAAGCGTGCCTCAAGAATAGTAAGTGTCCGTCTCTGCAGGCGAGTGGTCAGCGCGACATTCTCTTATGCGGCGAACCTGGGTTCGATTCCCGGTACTGCCAGAAATTTTTCCATGGTGAGAGGACAGGACCGAAGTACATAGCCTCTTGATGCCAACTGAGGAGTTACCTGGTTGAGAGGTAGCGACTCCACGGTCAAAACGTCGACAACGGCCGGAAATGTGGTGTGCTGACTCCATGCCCATCCATACCGCATCCGATGATGAATGGTGAGGACGACAGGGTGGTTGGTCGAGTATCGCTTGGTCTTAAATACCTGATCGCAGTTTTTTGTAAAGAATAGTATCTGGTGCTCACCCTCGATCTTGTTATAGAAAACTGTTGAAGGCTTTGGGCATTTTAGCTACAGCAGCACAGTACTTATTCTCTCTCATGAAATTTGTTGTAGTTAACCCGTCACATTCTATAACAAATAATTGATTCATAATTACAGTACTAGAAGAAAAAATGATTTTCATTAATGATTAAGATTTTTTTTATTACCTGTAAAACCGACAGTATTACAACGGCTTTCCTCAGGGGGCAGGACTGATTTTGGTGAAGGAAAGGTGCATCTGTTTACTGCAGATGGCCGGTGTCAATAGATCATATTTGTGGCTCTGAGCACTATGGGACTTAACATCTGTGGTCATCAGTCCCCACGAACTTAGAACTACTTAAACCTTACTAACCGAAGGACATCACACACATCCATGCCCGAGGCAGGATTCGAACCTGCGACCGTAGCAGTCGCGCGGTTCCGGACTGAGCGCCTTAACCGCGAGACCACCGCGGCCGGCGATCATATTTGTGAAACTATATTGGCTGTAGAATATAATTGGCTAGTCATAGTTAGAGGGAGAGGGTAGGAAAGAAGCTGTTTGTGGACATCCAGCACGCATTACTTTTCAGCACGCCCTAGTAGATTAGTAGTCTGTAAACTGATTCTTTACATTTCATTACGTTATCTAGTGCAAAGTAATCAATTAAACACACACTGCACTAACTATAGCTGCCGTCACCAAAATAGGCAGCTCAAGGAATATATCTGCTGCGTGATGTCAGGTGCGATGCTCGGGAGGCGTCGTGGACTTCGCGATGCGCTGTGATTCGTCTGCTTCACAGTTTCGTTGTCACACGCACAGTGCAGCAGCAGTGGACGTCAGCGCCAGCTGGACGTAGAGTGTTTCCGTGCAGTGTCCTGTGTTCATGTGTGGCTACAGTCTTCTATAGAAAGACGCATTGACTTGGATCTTGTAGTGAGCGTGATGCGGGGGAAAGGGCCCTCGCTGGTTGGTGTGTGTAGAGGACGACAAGACATTCGAAAACTAACTAAAATTGTCATATTGAAAGTAATGTAGTTTTTTTTCCCGAACTGACCAATAGTGAAGGAGCAAGTAATAATAAAAATCCAGAATGAGATTTTCACTCTGCAGCGGAGTGTGCGCTGATATGAAACTTCCTGGCAGATTAAAACTGTGTGCCCGACCGAGACTCGAACTCGGGACCTCTGCCTTTCGCGGGCAAGTGCTCTACCATCTGAGCTACCGAAGCACGACTCAGGCCCGCTCCTCACAGCTTCACTTCTGCCAGTATCTCGTCTCCTAGCTTCCAAACTTTACAGAAGCTCTCCTGCGAACCTTGCAGAACTAGCACTCCTGAAAGAAAGGATACTCCGCTGCAGAGTGAAAATCTCATTCTGGAAACATCCCCCAGGCTGTGGCTAAGCCATGTCTCCGCAATATCCTTTTTTCAGGAGTGCTAGTTCTGCAAGGTTCGCAGGAGAGCTTCTGTAAAGTTTGGAAGGTAGGAGACGAGATACTGGCAGAAGTGAAGCTGTGAGGACCGGGCGTGAGTCGTGCTTCGGTAGCTCAGATGGTAGAGCACTTGCCCGCGAAAGGCAAAGGTCCAGAGTTCGAGTCTCGGTCGGGTACACAGTTTTAATCTGCCAGGAAGTTTCAATAAAAAATATTTTGTGTAAGTTCATAAACTAACAGCAAATGTTTGAGGTATTCCGAATCGACTGTATTCCATAATAATAGTGTAGTAGCAGGGGCAGCATCTCCAGATGTGAGTACGTGTTTTGATTCTGCAAGAAAGAGATATAAACTAAAACGGAAATCTACAGAATTTGACGATTTTAACAAAAAGTTAGAGCACGGAACTGCATTTTGTTACTACGCTAGAGGAGAATATCATATGGCTAAAAAATACAGAGAGATCTCCGTGAATAACTTATTCTGACTCAGACATCCGTTGCTCATCTTCTTCACTCATTTTATTTTAGATTCAGAAAGTGCAATTATGCACGAGAATATTTAATGACATGCAGAGACATTGCAGCAGAAAAAACGAAGATTTTGCTTACAATGCGCTTATTGCTTACTGACGACAATAATCTCGTAGTATACTTTGATAGAGCTTGGATTTCACAAAAGCATACGAACAAACATATTTTGCTCGATTTCAACGGAAGTAATGGCCTGAAAGTAAAATTACTTTTGTACAGCGTATATCGGGGTTTCGGGTAAAAGGTGCAAATAAAAAATTTTCGTGAGGTGGGGAATATTCTTGGAAGGCGAGCCGTCGGAACAAAAATCCTGACGTCGGGGTACAAGTACTCGCGTGCTCTCGCGCACGGAGTGTCTTGTAAAGAAATTGCGTTCATAGGTGACAGGATATAATAAAATGGTTCAAATGGCTCTGAGCACTATGGGACTCAACTGCTGAGGTTATTAGTCCCCTAGAACTTAGAACTAGTTAAACCTAACTAACCTAAGGACATCACAAACATCCATGCCCGAGGCAGGATTCGAACCTGCGACCGTAGCGGTCTTGCGGTTCCAGACTGCAGCGCCTTTAACCGCACGGCCACTTCGGCCGGCTCAGGATATAATAATGATATCTCAGATGTTACCACATTTAATTTTACACTTTTCTTAACAACTTTCTTGCTGGAAATTTGTACGCCGTCCAACATAACGCAAATTCATCAGCGACGACATTGCTTCTTGAAACTTTAGTTTTTGTATTATTTCATAATGACTGTCAAAAATTTTCTTTTGGAAAATACTCCATTACATTCTAGACTAATAATAGAGATGTCTAATATTTTTTCTTAATTTGTATTAACATTTGAAATTATTACTAACTGGTAATACTGTAAGAAGACCTTGATATGTCTACTTTCGTGACGGACACTGTAACTACACTACTGGCCATTAAAATTGCTACGCCACGAAGATGACGTGCTACAGACGCGAAATTTAACCGACAGGAAGAAGATGCTGTGATATGCAAATGATTAGCTTTTCACAGAATTCACACAAGGTTGGCGCCGGTGGTGACACCTACAACGTGCTGACATGAGTGAGGTTTCCAAGCGATTTCTCATACACAAACAGCAGTTGACCGGCGTTGCCTGGAGAAACGTTGTTATGATGCCTCGTGTAAGGAGGAGAAACGCCTACCATCACGTTTCCGACTTTGATAAAGGTCGGATTGTAGCCTATCGCGATTGCAGTTTATCGTATAGTGACATTGCTGCTCGCGTTGGTCGAGATCCAATGACTGTTAGCAGAATATGGAGTCGGTGGGTTCTGGAGGGTAATACGGAACGCCGTGCTGGATCCCAACGGCCTCGTATCACTAGCAGTCGAGATGACAGGCATCTTAATCGCATGGCTGTAACGGATCGAGCAGCCACGTCTCGATCCCTGAGTCAACAGATGGGGACGTTTGCAAGACAACAACCATCTTCACGAACAGTTCGACGACGTTAGCAGCAGCATGGACTATCGGCTCGGAGAACATGGCTGCAGTTATCCTTGACGCTGCATCACAGACGGGAGTGCCTGCGATGGTGTACTCAACGACGAACCTGGCTGCACGAATGGCAAAACGTCATTTTTTCGGATGAATCCAGGTTCTGTTTACAGCATCATGATGGTCGCATCCGTGTTTGGCGATATTGCGGTGAAAGCACATTGGGAGCGTGTATTCGTCATCGCCATACTTGCGTATCACCCGGAGTGTTGGTATGGGGTGCCATTGGTTACACGTCTCGGTCACGTCTTGTTCGCATTGACGGCACTTTGAACAGTGGACGTTACATTTCAGATGTGTTACGACCCGTGGCATCACTCGATCCCTGCGAAACCCCACATTTCAGCAGGATAATGCACGACCGCATGCTGCAGGTCCTGTACGGGCCTTTCTGGATACAGAAAATGTTCGACTGCTACCCTGGCCAGCACATTCTCCAGATCTCTCACCAATTGAAAACGTCTGGTCAATGGTGGCCGAGCAACTGGCTCGTCACAATACGCCAGTCACTTCTCTTGATGAACTGTGGTATCGTGTTGAAGCTGGATGGGCAGCTGTACCGGTACACGCCATCCAAGCTCTGTTTGACTCAATGCCTAAGCGTATCAAGGCCGTTACTGCTGCCAGAGGTGGTTGTTCTGGGTACTGATTTCTCAGGATGTATGCACCCAAATTACGTGAAAATGTAATCACATGTCAGTTCTAGTATAATATATTTGTCGAATGAATACCCGTTTATCATCTGCATTTCTTCTTGGTGTAGCAATTTTAATGGTCTGTAGTGTAATTAACTCATCATTCAGAATACAATGAGTGCATCGGCGGAATAACTCATCGGTAACATCATTCGATTATTATACAATATAAATTTCAATTATTCATTTTGAAAAACATTAGCACGCTTCCCTTTACCAGTGGCATATCGATACACTGCAATAACATGCAGCAGATTCCCACTGGATCTCCAATAACCTATTGTGGGGCACATACGGCTCTGAGCACTATGGGACTTAACATCTGAGGTCATCAGTCCCCTAGAACTTAGAACTACTTAAACCTAACACCTACGGACATCACACACATCCATGCCCGAGGCAGGATTCGAACCTGCGACCGTAGCGGTCGCTCGGTTCCAGACTGAAGCGCCTAGAACCACTCGGCCACAGCGGCCGGCTGAGGCACATACGTCCCAATGGTAGTGGAGTTATGCTCCTCTTAGCAAGGCGCTCAACATTTTCAATACGGAGAAGTCCATGATGCCCTTTTATCCAAAGCAAGCGGACGTCAGTGCCCAATGTGCGCGCGTCTGTTATTGCCCCCAAGGCACAGCTGCCAGACTGTTTATTAAATGCCGGTTGTTGTAGTTTCTGTAACACACTTTGGGAGTCCTTAAGGATCAATACGAGCCAGAAAGTCTGCGTGCCATACTAAATAGCCTACCTGATGGCAGCAACTCCGCCTCCTTAATAGACGCTTCAGGCGGCAGTGCAAACATTTGGTATGCATCGTTAGAGGCACTGAAAAAGGCGTATCCCACACCAGATTCAGTTTTAGAGCCATCCGTATAGATGCAAGTATACTGTGGCCAATGTCGGATAAGGAAGTGCTCCAGGTCGTGGTTAATGTTCCCATCCGTTCTGAAATCGGACGACAAGTACGACCCCGGAGGTAGTGTGGAGAAAGTAGCAAATTGGTTCAAATGGCTCTGAGCACTATGCGACTTAACTTCTGAGGTCATCAGTCCCCTAGAACTTAGAACTAATTAAACCTAACTAACCTAAGGACATCACACACATCCATGCCCGAAGCAGGATTCGAACCTGCGACCGTAGCGGTCGCTCGGCTCCAGACTGTAGCGCCTAGAACCGCACGGCCACTCCGGCCGGCAGTGTACAGACCAAGCTGAAGTTAAGATAAAAAGTAATTGCGTTCTTTTCTCGTGAATATTACTACTGCAGATTTTTCGCACGACAATATGAGACCGTCCCCTAACCCTCACGTGACCAGCTCGTCACATGCGTCGTGAACCTATAACCATGTCACCCAAAAGCACGGAGAATGGACTTCGGCTTCGGGGATAAATAGTCTTCAGGTCGGCGACATAAAGGGTGTATAGTAAGGGACTCAATATCGCACCTTGTGGTAGGCCATGGAACCCGTATAACACGTCGTCCTGGTCATGGGAATAGACAGAACGACAGCTGAGCAAACCACAGATAATTTGTAAAAGCAATAGAGGGAGATGTAGAAGTTCCAATTTGTTAATAATTTCAGGTATCATAACATAGTCAGAAGCTCTCAAAAACTCAAGAAATAGATCCGTCAGGTTCCCATTAGTCAGGAGGTTTTTTTCAATGTCCATCGCAAGAGGTGTGATATTGTCAACAGTACTTCTGCCCTTACGAAAGCCACTTTGCGTCCAGGGGAGTAAGTCCTGATTTTCTAACCACCATTCTAAACGGAACATGAGGAGACGTTCAAAGGTACTTAACATGGCAACAGGGCAATTGGGCGATACTATGTCGCTTGGCCAGAATCTTTTCAGGTTTCAATATGGGCACCAATATTTGAGTCGTCTAATCGTCTGGAAAGTTCACGTCCTTTCAAATGTTCCTGCAGATTCTCACAAGAACGCGTTTTGCGTTATCGGACAAATAGCTGATCATGGAGTTCTGGGTGATGTGTTGCGTGAGTACATAAGAGCCCTGTGGAGTGGGACGAGAGAGAATGGTGAAGTGAAGCCTTGTCGAAGACTGTGCGTGGCCCCCGTCGCCGAGAGGTCAATGGGTGCTGCCAGTCAGTGGGTGGTGCTATAATGTGGGTAAACTTGCCTTTCCAGTTCTGAAACCGCTTGGGAGACACAGGTTTCCGTTTGAACGAGGAATTCATTGTCCAGGTACAACCAGTAGGGGTGTTCGTAGAGAGACGTTCAACCCCCCCCCCCTGGTCCCTTTTTTCCAACTTTGAGAAAACACTTAGTAGCTGCATCCGTCCGTTTGTAAGCAACATAGTTGTCCATTGTGGCATGCCGGTTGAGTCGATTGCAAACTAGTCTCCTTTGAGACGCCTGACGAGAAAATTCTTGGTGCCACCAGGAAAACGACTGTCTATTGGTGCCAGTGATCACCCTATTTTGTGGAATATAAAGCGACGCTGCTAAATTCAGAGGATTTCGAATAATAATGTTTGCGAGGGCGTCACCGCGGGGAACAATGACAGTTGTGAGTCCATTTTTGGACGATACCGGGACCAATCCGCCTTCTTGACGTTCCATTTATGAGGTGGCCTACAGACTGCGACAGAGGTCTGCGTTAACGCTGATATAACAAGAGCGGAGTGATTAGGCCCCTAGAATAAGGAAGAAACGAGGAAACAGACGCCGAACACAAGATCAGGCCGACGGTTGAGGGTCGCTGACCTAGTAATGGAAGTAATGTGGGGGAAACATCATTGAGTACGATAAGAAGAAACTCTTCGAGAATCTCCAGGTTCCCGCCACTCAGTCTATCATTAAACGCGCAGCCCCATAGTCTGTTGATACTCACAAAATAGTAAAGGAGAGTCCAACTTCCGCGCCAAAGCGTACTAATATTCGAGGAGAATACACGACCGCAGCTGGCAACAAATGGTCACAGTGGTTATTTGACCGAATGGAGACGAGAGCCTGACTGCTATCGCTTGAATGTTGTCGATAGCGTCATGGAATACCATTAATTGGGTGTGGTATAGCACATTACTGGTGAAGAGGGCAACCCCTCGTCGACCATCCTGTCTTGTCAATGTACCTGATATCCTCGAAGGCGGACAATAATATCTGGTTGAAACGATGTCTCATAGATGGTTGCCACTGCTAACTTCCTCGTCCAAACTTCATGCTGGAGTACGTGCTTATTGACGATCGCAGGTCGCGCGTTCCATTGGAGGATCCAAAATGCCGCCATAGCTGCTAGGAGTTAGGGAGTCGTTAATAATTGTCATATAGGTTGTATCTGTGCCGTTCCAGGTGGCTGTGTCCTCGCGTCTTCAGGGATATGTGGAATAAACCAGGTGATTTCCTCGATGATATACTTGCTGTTATTAGGAAGCGGCGGTGATTGTTTACTGTACATGAGGAGGATATGGGTTGTGTGCTAGAAGGGCTTCTGAAAAACACTGCCGTTAGGCTGGTCTCGGAGCGCGCCATTTCGCTTAACCTCTCGTTCAGGAGACGGCACCAGATCTGTCTGTCGACTGAAAGTCATCCTGATGATGCCCAGCTCCCCAAGGAAGAGAAACCAAGTGGGGTGGCACCGATGGTGGTCGTGGTCTCGTGTAATGTCTTGTACAGCGACTGGCAGTTGTGATGGGAGCCTTGGAGGTAGTGGCGGAAAATCCATGCGACTTTGGCGACTGGGAGGCTGTCGTAGGGCAGCTGAGTATGTGTGCTGTGAATTACCATTTACCCTCCCCAATGTGGCGTACGCCCTTGCACGTTGTAGCTCTAGTTGATGGAGAAATACCGCGAACGACCTATCTGTAACTGGGCACTGACCAGAGCAATTTAAGCAAGTTAGAACCGCTGTCATGCAGCAATCCGTTCTGTTGTAATGGGCATAGCTCCTGCACTGGTTCACCCGATGGTGAAAACGCCAGCAATTTCTACACTGGATGACTAAAGCGACACACGGTTCCACCAAACACCGTGTCCCCAAGTTAGCAAATTCTGGGGGTAAAGTTTGTGAACGAAGAACTACTTGCATACTGGAATGGGCATCGTTAATTCAGTATTTGAACGATGTGTCTTGCTGTAGCGTTTGATACTTCCCACAGGGTATATACTCTCAATTTGTCGACTATCTCTCTATCTTTCATATTAATATCAACATCATGAATAGCTGTGCAGGGTAGCCGCGTGGCCTAGGGAGCCTTGACATCGTTCAGCCCCCCCCCCCCCCCCCCACCCATCACGTCACAGGTTCGATTCCTCCCTCGGGAATGAGTGTGTGGTTGTCCTTAGCGTAAGTTATTTTAAGTTAGAGTAAGTAGTGTGTAAGCCTAAGGACTGATGACCCCAGCAGTTTGGTCCCATAGGAACTTACCACCACCATCGCGAATTATTCTATGCGCATGGAGCAGGATACACTCATCGAACTTGTCGTATTTAAGAACGGAGGCCTCTATAAAATAATTGGCAGCAGGAGCAGCGGACTTCAGTTCCATCTCATCTCTGTTTCTGCCCGACGGACTAATGTTGACAATATCGTGCTTTCAATGAGATCTATAGACATACAGTTATTTACCCACTGACGTTGGATGGAGTTTGCCAATGTTTTCGTCTAAGCTCTTCACGAAGACAATGTATGGGCCTCTATCAATACCAACTGTGTCGATTGTCGACACTCGGCCGCGCAACTGCATCGTAAGGGGTTGGTAGATGACCCTGAGAACGTTCTGATTTTGTCTGTACTAAGCCGCCAGCAGAAGGGGGATCCAAACCCGGTATCTCACGCATATCACAGTCAGGGACAGTATTAGAGTCGACACAGAGCCGTTTACCAAGGAGGCTACTTCGCTGCTGCTGATGGTCAGCTGCATCGTCGTCAAGTGCTAAGCTGGTTAGGGTCACAGAAATGGTTGACTTGCTAACTGACCTAATGTACTTGCTGTTGTTGTTGATGATGATGCTGTTATTTGTTGTTGTCGTTGGAGCTGGTCAAATTGTTGTTGCTCGGCCAGTTGTTGTTGCTGAAGTTCGTGATGTTGGTGCAGTAGCTGCTGTTCCTCATGGTGCTGTAGCCCCAGTTGTGAAAACTGCGGGTCTGGGGACGGCGGTTGACCCTGCTGGATTTCACAATGAACTGGCGACGTCGGCGACAATGGGACATTCGTCGCTGGACTCTGAAGACAAATTTCCAGCGCCTTCTTTATGACTCCACCAGTGTCAGCGAGCTCGGCCATTTGTGAGATTGACTGCGAATCTCTACCGTCGCAAAAGTGTGGCTAGGAAACGTCACACAATTACAGTGGGCACTACACTACACTGCATTACACTGCGCTACACTACACTACATTAAACGAAAACGTTTCTCGTCTACGGGATCGACAAAACAAATATAAAGACACTCTTAAGAATACGAATAGTATGGATCGCCACACACGTCCGTGCAACGTAAATAAGACACGACTCGCGGAGTGCTCGCTACGGGAGCTCGCCTCAAACTGGAGAAGCATCCTTTGAATTTACATTCGGGATGACCGGCATGATGTCACGTGGAAGATTCTAATCGATCGTGTTGCTATTCGTGGCATCCAGGAAATGGCGAACAAAATATCCCTTGTAATTTAGCCTCTGCATGTTCTGACATTACAGACAGCTGGCTCGGTGCAGTTTGATTTTGGCGGAACGGGTGAAAGCCGGCGTGAAGACACGTCGGGGCAGACAGCTGTCAGCTGCCATGCGGACAGCCGAGCTGGGTTGGAGGGAGCGCTGGACGTAGGTATGGGAGTGGTCGGTAACCGAAGAGGAGCAGCGGTCGAGAGGGTGACCCCAAGGTGGAAAGCGGTGTGTGTGAGTTCCAGCGGAGTGGTTGTGAGGTGTTCTGTATTGGAGGAGCTCTGTGAGGTGGAACATTGCCACTAAATGTAATATTACTGAAAATACGTAAAACACCTTACAGGCATGCTAGGAAAAAACTTAATGACAGCTTTGAGCCCACAGCAATGGGGTGACCTCATTGAAAATTAAACCATGTTTATGATATCAACAATTAAAAAATTAATTAGCATTTAGTACTATTATTATTTATAAAAATTGTAAAAACTCAATGCAACACTAATGGCCGGCCGAAGTGGCCGTGCGGTTAAAGGCGCTGCAGTCTGGAACCGCAAGACCGCTACGGTCGCAGGTTCGAATCCTGCCTCGGGCATGGATGTTTGTGATGTCCTTAGGTTAGTTAGGTTTAACTAGTTCTAAGTTCTAGGGGACTAATGACCTCAGAAGTTGAGTCCCATAGTGCTCAGAGCCATTTTTGAACACTAATGATACGCCATGTGAAAGCGGATCAGGCCAGCAGTCACATGAACAAATTATTTTTCTGAAACTTCCTGGCAGATTAAAACTGTGTGCCGGAACGAGACTCGAACTCGGTACCTTTGCCTTTCGTGATCAAGTCCTCTACCAACTGAGCTACCCAAGCACGACTCACGTCCTGTCCTCTGGAAATTATTTTTCTAATTAAACCAATATACAGAATTTTAGAAACAATTTAGTTAATTTTTATCTTTAAGATTTATTTGGAATTCTTTAAAAAATGCATAAACATTTTTAAGTGGTTGAAAACTGACCACAAAGATTTACTGAATGTTTTATTATAAGTACATACCTGAAACTATAGTGTGAATTATGAGAGATGGTTAGGATGAAAGTATCTACATTGAGTCAAGTAGTGGTCATGGGACTGAGCCTTTAAATAAGCGCACACAACAGAGCACACAGGTCTTTCTCCAACGGTTTTTATTTTTGGTGGTTCGTTGTGGATCATTCTGGATGGTATGTAAGCCGCGAATGTTTCTCTCTGTGACAGCAATGACTCTGAATAATTTTTGCGGTCGCGTGTGAAAACTTGTACATTTCAGGATTTAGGTTTCAGTCAGGAGTTAGAACCTCTCGAGTCATTTAGTAAATGTAGAACTCTCACATGCGTGGACTTTAGTTTCATTTGTTTATTCTTAAGCTCTGAACTTGTAACGATTTGCTGCTTTTAATTGATTTAAAATGTGTGATTGACTTGGACAGAATTAGTCGGGATAGCAGCAATGGCTATGAAATTTAGATTGACTGGGAATGATAGTGAGAGTTCATGCTCACGAACAGTAAGAAATTGCCACGCTTTTCGTCAGTTAATTGCACTGTTGTGTGTGTTTATTTAGCGTACGCCGTCAGCTGTAAATGTTCTGTTTGCAGGAAGCGATTGCGAATTTGCACTGCAATTTACATTTTTAACAGTTATTGATTGAGTTTATTTGTATGTGACCACCATTCACAGACATTGTGCATTTCTGAAATAAATATTTAGATCAAATTAGAAACGATGTGGTTTTGTCATTATTATTATCCTTCAGGATTTTGACCAACTATTCCAAGTTTAATTCAACTACTTATTTATTTCGCTAATTTGTCTCATTGCTATTATAAGATTTTTATGAACATTATTATGTGAAATGTTTGGGTCTCAGAGCGACTGCATAAACCACCCCCTATTGATGATAGGCCGTACATTGCCCGCACCTTGTTGGCACGTTGTACGGCCTAGTGATTATTTATCTTTAAAGGTGTACACGACATGAGAGAGTAGTGAACTCCGACGTGTGAACTCGTAATGCAATCCTTTAAATAAGTTTTCAAGAACTAGAGTTCCATTACCTTACATTCTATGAATTACATTATAATGTATGCAGTAGATATACGCAGTACGCATTATAATGCATACAGACAATAATGATAATTTAATATCTACACTTAAGCTCGAAATGGGACATAGATCCAGTGATGTATGCTTTAAGTGTAGCCACTTGCCCCATGATGTCACCGAAGATGACACCGGCGAGTTCTTGCTGTGACCCGAATACGATCACTCCGTATCTGAAGTTCGTTTAAAGAAATTCTTTAGTTCCAGCTGAGTTACTTCTTTTCATCTGGAGTATATTCTTATTGAGGTGAATTTGTTAATGAGTAGATAAGAATTATAAACACACGATATTTCTAGGTACTGTTACGGGTTATGGCAGCTCATAGCAAAAGCAGAAGGTTTTGTCAAACAGTATGAAGAGTAACCGTAGCGAAAGTTACAGAGAAAAGGTGAGTAAGCTACAGGAAAACATATTGTGAAACTACATTCAATTGTGACTGGTAGCGGATTTTGTAAAACATTACCTATTAAAGGAAGAAGCAGGCAGCTCAAGAGCATCCGTTATGGAAAAAATAAAATTAGTGAAATTATTGAGGATGACAGAGACGCTCTAAGGCGTATTAAATATATTAAGAAAATTAAACAAAGGTTCTGTCGTAAACTAATTTGGTAGCGAAGAATACTGTACTTCTGCAGATAGAAATGTACGAATTTTAGCAAGCGTCGGCGCTGAAATGACACATGCTTCAGCGATTACAGTAACAAATTGTGAGATCTTTCTCTCAAGGAACCCCTTGAGCGTGAGGTCGCAAAAGGCCAATTAGGTTTACTTCATTCGACGCCCTAGATATTGTCTACCATGCAATAACAATATTGGCTGCTAATGGCAACAGGGGGCGGTACTGGGGGTATCCAATGGTGAGCACAGCATGAGGCTACTGCATAGTCGACGAATAACTGACAACAGTGCTACAGTGCTAGTGGTGATGATATAAAGCAAAGCAATGGCGACGATAAACAAAGCAAACATTGCATTATATCTGCAACAGTTGCCGAAGCCGACTTTTCGTCAAAAAGAAGCCCAAGGAATTTCGCAGAGTGAGAAAGAAGTGGCAAATGAATTATTTGCGTTTCTGCAAGATGAGTCAGTGGAATGTGTGGTGTCGTATACGCTCGACTGTGCAGAAATGTTCAAATGTGTGTGAAATCTTATGGGACTTAACTGCTGTCATCAGTCCCTAAGCTTACACACTACTTAACCTAAATTATCCTAAGGACGAACACACACACCCATGCCCGAGGGAGGACTCGAACTTCCGCCGGGACCAGCCGCACAGTCCATGACTGCAGCGCCTCAGACCGCTCGGCTAATCCCGGGTGGCGACTGTGCAGACGATGTACATGAGGACGACGATGATGGCGGTACGTGCTTAACAAGTGGAAGTAATACTGAAACACATGTCGATTCATGTAGTTCACCATCCTTGTTGGACAGGGAGCAACAAATCCCGTCTCCAGTGAAACATAGTGAAGGACAATGGTGGTCCAACGAGTGGGCACTAAACAAAATTACGTACATGGGAGATCATCCGCAGCATTAAAAAAAAAAAAAAGAGCCGATTTCGAATAAGTCCGCAGCAATATGAATGTGTAGCGAATAAGAAAAACTACTGATATTCAAGGGAGAAAAATGCGCACTTGGTATAAAAACTGGTGTATGCGCGTTTCAATGTGCCCTATACAAACTACGGGATGTGAATGATAGTGGTTTTGGTTTGATTTGAGGGAGGAGACCAAACAGCAATGTCGCCGGTCTCGTCGGATTAGGGAAGGACGGGGAAGGAAGTCGGCCGTGCCCTTTCAAAGGAACCATCCCGGTATTCGCCTGAAGCGATTTAGGAAAATCACGGAAAACCTAAATCAGGATGGCCGGAAGTGGGATTGAATCGTCGTCCTCCCGAATGCGAGTCCAGTGTGTTAACCACTGCGCCACCTCGCTCGGTGCATGATAGTGACCTACTAAGCTATGCGCATCACATTGTGCGACACAGATTACAGTGATTTCAGGGGAAGCATTGGATGGTTGCATAACTTCAAACAGTTCTACAGAATTGGAAGACGTAAGAAAACGAAATTTCAAACAAAGTGACAACTTGACGGTGTACAGTAAACTGGAGAACGACCCGAAAGTTTGTAGCTGAGGTAAACAAACTGATCTCATCGTTCAGTAAGGAATTTGTTTTCAGCCCCGACCAATCGGGATCTGAAGAGGAAATGCGTACGATAGGAACCCTGGAAGTAAGAGATACCAAGAGGGTTGTATCAAGATCAACTAACATCAATGCCTTAACGCATTTGTGTACATTTGTGTCGAGTGTTAATCTGGATGGTAAATTGGTGGGAAAGTTATATACTGTGCTGCGAGAAATTCTAGGTGCTCTGCCGCCTACGTTTCTTTCTCGTGTGCGTGATGTTGCAAGGGCATTAGGGAATATTTACGTCACAGATGTGATGAGATATGGAAAATAGATGTAAGATGTATGAGCACTACTTTTGGACAACAACTGGTCAAAATAACTTGATTTTCCTCGATCTATGTATAAGAATCATACTCCTCAAGAGCGACCTATCTCGCCTGAAATGTGTGTGACATTGCAATTCGTACCACTGGACAAATTCAGCCTCAGGACGTATTATTGCACTATCTGCGGCTATGCCTTAAGGATAGCCTGTTTCAGCATAAGCTCTGCGACAGACTGTTTCGCATTCGGTTGCATGCCATCACATTCCATCAGTTCTCATTAACCTGTTACACCGATATCATTATATATGTATTCTTTAATAGTGGATGCCTAGCTGAAAGTCCTGCACGGTTTGTAACTCCCAAGAAGTTCACCTTCGATCTTGTGGTGCGAACCTTTGGCATCACTGTGGCGCGCCATTTTTCGTTCGGTGTTCATGGTGCAAGTTAATGGTTTGTTTTGAACATTTCTTGAATGTCGAAGATGTCCATTTTGAGAAGTGTAGTACATACATTCCATAGAAGGTTGATCTCTGCACCTCCCGGACTCTAATTTTTGGTCGCCCTCCTGATGCACATGGTGAGTCATTAGCAGTTAATATTTTTGATGTCGTAAGTTCAAATGGCTCTGAGCACTATGGGACTTAACTTCTGAGGTCATCAGTCCCCTAGAACTTAGAACTACTTAAACGTTACTAACCTAAGGACACCACACACATCCATGCCCGAGGCAGGATTCGATCCTACGACCGTAGCGGTCGCGCGGTTCCAGACTGTAGCGCCTAAAACCGCTCGGCCACTCCGGGCGGCTCATGTCGTAAGTGTTAACACAACACTTTCAAATCAGCCTTACTGAAGATTTAACTTGTGACCTCGCACTCAAGGGATTCCTTGTCAGTATCCTAACAAACTATTGGTTGTGTATTAAGACATAATTATTTCGTAACCCTACAAATTCTTTGTACCTTAGTTTTCGAAAAGCTTTTTTTTTTGTTTTATCACAGCACGGGGACAGACTGAACAAAATACAAGAATGCGTTGATTCGGGATTAAACCTAATTTGCGCCTAGGCTGAGAGCTTCTTGACAGGAAGGAAGTAAGCTTTACGGTTTAACGTTTCGTCGACGGAGAGATTACGGGAGACGAAGAGCAAACACAGAACGGCGAAGGGCAGAAATGAAAGCAGGAGTGGGGTTGTTTTAATGAACCAACATGTTATTCGCGTGAATCAATTGAGGAAAATCTCGCACTAATTAAATGAGGATGATGTAGTAGAGGATTGAATCACTCTCCTCTCGAATACTAGCTACTGCGACACCTCGCTCGGTTTTCAGCAGGTGACAGACGAAGGATGACGATATAGACTTCCAGTGGCAGGCGCTTCAAGAGACCCGTTGAGCATTACGTAGAAACTTACTGTTGGAGTTCCGAGAACGTACATACCGAGAACAGCCGGGCAGCCTATTACTTCGTCCCACATACGTCTCTCGAGATGACCACAACGAGAAAATTGGAGAAATTTTTGCACATACGGAGCATCATTGGCATTCGTTCTGAAACCTCCCCTTGAAAAAAATTAATGAATTACAGTGCTGATAAACCCCTTACGTTATTTGATTTTCAAACAGCTGAGCAGAACTGAACGTACTCAGACATTTCTCTCTTTACTTATTCTGAGCAACACTAAACTGACACACAATATTTTTAGCGCAACGCAATCTGACTTTGAATAATCCCTACAAAAGAATGGCCCTGACTAACAATAACCTATACCTTTTATGTGGCGTATCGGAAGTCGAACCAGTATTTCCTGATTTACACGAGCGGTCGCCTTAACCTCCTTTTATTTAACCGCATTTTTAATTGCCTTCTTTCACCTTAATTGCTTTTTTTGTTTTTGTCGCCTTAAGGAAGTAGATCGATAATTTCATGTTGGTGGAGACAGGATGGGGAGGGGTCGAAATCCAAGTCCTGGCCACGATGCCTCTCCCTTCCAGTCCCTGAACCTCCCACTCAGATGTCCTTTTCTTTGTGGAACAGGAAGACAGGTTAAACAAAACGTCTTTATTCATAAAATTGCTCCTTCTAGGGGCAAAGAAACTAACAACAACAAATACAAAATTAAAGCATAAATAGAATGTAAAGGAACCCCTTCCACTGGAAGGAATCCCACTGGAACCAACAATGGACACCACACCCGCATCTGCTAGCGACAAGACGTCCGCAGATCCTTCTAACCAGACACTGGGACCGGGCTTATCTTAAAACAGAAAGGGTCTATATGGTTCTGTCACTTGTTCCGGTCCGTAAAATTGACATGCATATGAGGTTAACTTCTCATACCTTGCACGCCCCAGCTGCAGGGAGGGTCCAAGAAGACACTGCCCAGACAATTAGAAAAGTGTTGGCGGTTGCGCGGATGGCGTTGGAGACGAGTTAATCGTTCCAATAGTAAGGTCCAAAAATCAAGAAAATGCTAGTCGCCATCCCGGTCAAAATACAACGTGGTCCAACCCTTGAGCCATATCACTGCATGCATATTAGTAAAAGTGAATAAACAGTCATATTCGGCATAAGAAGGGATATTGGAGTCACGCAGTTGGGGTCGTTGAGGGCCAACATCAGTCTCTTGAACCTCCATACCTCCACAGCAAACCGATATTCCAGACGGCGTTCATCTATATTAGGTAGATGGCACTGAAGACATAACAAAGAGTCTGCCATACGTCTGGAATGGAGTCTCTGGCAATTCATACACTCCTGGAAATGGAAAAAAGAACACATTGACACCGGTGTGTCAGACCCACCATACTTGCTCCGGACACTGCGAGAGGGCTGTACAAGCAATGATCACACGCACGGCACAGCGGACACACCAGGAACCGCGGTGTTGGTC
This sequence comes from Schistocerca nitens, assembly GCF_023898315.1. NCBI lineage: Eukaryota > Metazoa > Arthropoda > Insecta > Orthoptera > Acrididae > Schistocerca > Schistocerca nitens. The sequence goes on along the minus strand of NC_064616.1, from coordinate 767,513,552 downwards.
GTCGAATGGCGCTAGCTGCGCAGCATTTGTGCACCGCCACCGTCAGTGTCAGCCAGTTTGCCGTGGCATACGGAGCTCCATCCCAGTCTTTAACACTGGTAGCATGCCGCGACAGCGTGGACGTGAACCGTATGTGCAGTTGACGGACTTTGAGCGAGGGCGTATAGTGGGCATGCGGGAGGCCTGGTTGACGTACCGCCGAATTGCTCAACACGTGGGGCGTGAGGTCTCCACAGTACATCGATGTTGTCGCCAGTGGTCGGCGGAAGGTGCACGTGCCCGTCGACCTGGGACCGGACCGCAGCGACGCACGGATGCACGCCAAGACCGTAGGATCCTACGCAGTGCCGTAGGGGACCGCACCGCCACTTCCCAGCAAATTAGGGACACTGTTGCTCCTGGGGTATCGGCGAGGACCATTCGCAACCGTCTCCATGAAGCTGGGCTACGGTCCCGCACACCGTTAGGCCGTCTTCCGCTCACGCCCCAACATCGTGCAGCCCGCCTCCAGTGGTGTCGCGACAGGCGTGAATGGAGGGACGAATGGAGACGTGTCGTCTTCAGCGATGAGAGTCGCTTCTGCCTTGGTGCCAATGATGGTCGTATGCGTGTTTGGCGCCGTGCAGGTGAGCGCCACAATCAGGACTGCAAGCGACCGAGGCACACAGGGCCAACACCCGGCATCATGGTGTGGGGAGCGATCTCCTACACTGGCCGTACACCACTGGTGATCGTCGAGGGGACACTGAATAGTGCACGGTACATCCAAACCGTCATCGAACCCATCGTTCTACCATTCCTAGACCGGCAAGGGAACTTGCTGTTCCAACAGGACAATGCACGTCCGCATGTATCCCGTGCCACCCAACGTGCTCTAGAAGGTGTAAGTCAACTACCCTGGCCAGCAAGATCTCCGGATCTGTCCCCCATTGAGCATGTTTGGGACTGGATGAAGCGTCGTCTCACGCGGTCTGCACGTCCAGCACGAACGCTGGTCCAACTGAGGCGCCAGGTGGAAATGGCATGGCAAGCCGTTCCACAGGACTACATCCAGCATCTCTACGATCGTCTCCATGGGAGAATAGCAGCCTGCATTGCTGCGAAAGGTGGATATACACTGTACTAGTGCCGACATTGTGCTTGCTCTGTTGCCTGTGTCTATGTGCCTGTGGTTCTGTCAGTGTGATCATGTGATGTATCTGATCCCAGGAATGTGTCAATAAAGTTTCCCCTTCCTGGGACAATGAATTCACGGTGTTCTTATTTCAATTTCCAGGAGTGTATATTTATGTTTCACCGCCAAATATCAGGCTGCTCTGCCATCCGAATCAAGAAAAGCGCTGTGAGATTAACACCAGACCACTGGCCAAGTGACTGGGGGCAGATGGCCTTCAGTCGGATTTCGGGGATGACCTCGAATCATCTGGCAATAAACGTCACTGGTCCTTCGCAGCTACTCACTCGGCAGGTCGTCGTTGATGTAACTGAAGTTCACAAGAAACTCCTTTAAGCTGAGGTGGTGTTGGGGGAAATATGCGCCAGTGCAACTGGTGGCTAGTGGGAGGCAGAGGCCAGTTCTTCAACCAGAGGTCCCATCAAGCTTTGCTGCACATGAGTCCACATCTCCATCATCGTGACGGCAGATAAAGCAGCTACCCTAACCCACACATTGACCATCCCACGACTGCCCTCTGTGGTAGGGAGGGCGTATTGTACTATGATGTATATTCCCTCACTGGCAAAGTAACCAAAGATCGTCTGTAGACTGCACGTTATCGTCTTCGGAATCAGGGGACTAGAGCCAGATGGCGTATCGTGGACGCCAGATGAAGAGGCTGCGCAGGAGAGACAAGCGAGAAGAGGTACATCAAATCAGTTTTCGGACTGAAGATCAAAACCACCACCACAGCTGTGTGTGATATCGCCTGTTCCCTTGCAGTAGGAGAGTCACAAACAGTCATTTTCTCATGTTTATTTCACAAATATGCATTCAAGCTCTTCTTCAAAGTCCCTCAGATCTGTCAAAAAGCTGTAATTTATGAACTGTATATTGAGGGAAAGACGTAAAAATAACGCCGTTTTATGGCCAACTCCGGTAACACTAATTCTAGACGGTATGAACTATTTTCCAGAAGGAGCAGGACATGCCTTTCAACTGTGACCTTCGTATGGTTTACAATATGTCTCACCAAACACTGATATTGCTGTCCGTTGGTCCAACTAGACGTTTTACCAGAACGTTCACTTCCTTGCGGCGCATTTGAAAGAAAGCGCTCGCTGGTAAAATAAAATCGGAGAACGGAGTTAATTTTGGTAATAGCAAGAACCAAAATTACCGACGTGCTTTTGCTGGGACATGAGACGGTCCCCATACACAATCTTTCCTCACAATAATTTTCATTGGCCCCTTAACATTACTCACAAAAACCGAGTCGGTTTGAAAACTTCTTTCCCATGTAGCCAATATTCCTTTCGACATAATGATGAGCTACATGGTAATTCCCTTTCTAAGAAAGTTTGAGTTTTCCTTACTTTATTGGGCAATGAATGCACATTGTGATGGTATCTCATTGCGTTTATATTTAATTTTGCGATCTGCAGCTTTCTTTTCGTTCTCTCGCATTTTGCCTTACTTTTGCATCCTATCTCTGATTTCTTGCATGTCGTTACATAAACTCCTCACTTTGAGCTGGATGTCTTAATGTGCCATATGTTGCTGTCTGAAATTAAACTCTCCGATGCAATTTGGTCTTCATTGCTTGAAGGTAATGGAATGGTAACTCGTGTGGCTTGTTTGCTTGTTGATATTCTAATTTCTGGGTTCAGTCTGAATATTGTGTCACCATCAGATGCTTCCTATGCATCTCCAGGTAGTGTTATTTTCCTTAATGCCTCTTCCTCCAGTACAACTGAATTTTTTGCTACTGCTCAGTTTTCTTCTAGTTTTACGATAGGCCCATCTTGCGGAGGTGTCTTCAAATTCTAATGGTTCAAATGGCTATGAGCACTATGGGACTTAACATCTGTGGTCATCAGTCCCCTAGAACTTAGAACTACTTAAACCTAACTAACCTAAGGACATCACACACATCCATGCCCGAGGCAGGATTCGAACCTGCGACCGTAGCAGCCGCGCGGTTCCGGACTGAGCGCCTAGAACCGCTAGACAACCGCGGCCGGCGTGGAGGTGTCTTCAGTGCAATTGGGAATGTAGTGATCTCATACATATGGCACATGATTGAAAGTAATTTTTCTTCCTAAACGATTTCTGTACGTCAAATGACCAGTATAGTGGGTTTATTCTTACGAATTTACGTCTCAGAAATTTACTTTATTTAATTCTGTGCATATTTTTTGGTATTTCTTTCTATGTTTACAATTTAATCATTCAGAAAGCAACTTTTTGTTAAATCATATGACTGGAGAATACTAAAAATGATCACTTCTAATATGCAATTTTCCCAACAATCAGCACAATGTTCTGATTATAATATTTGATTTACATTGATACAAATGACTGAAACAAAGAAATGGATTATCGAAATCCATCATGATTTCTTCAATAGGCACCCCAAGTTTTACTGTTTCGTAACTGAGAACTTTGACTGTGTGCTTACCGAAACTGCGCTATTCTTGCCTATTATTATTTGAGGAGATACAAATTGTAGACTTAATAACTTCTTTATTTAGTAACTTTGGCCATCTTTTAATGATAGCCATTCGCCGCAGCCAGGCTAAGCTCAAGGTCATGGATTTTCTCTGTGTGGTCGAATGGACTGTATTTCCTCGTATCCCCTAATCTCTACCACATTGGTAGCTTATGGTCTTTTATTATTCTTTATATTTTCTGGGTAATACTAGTTTCTTCAAAGCGCGAGTATGTGCAACAGAAGTTGACGATCTTGTCGACTTGTACACTAGTAAACGTGGTGTGGACTTCAGATTAGCCACATATTAACAAAAACAATCTATTGTTTTGTCAGATCCTTCATCGATACGCACAATTCGGAAAAACCTAAACCTTAACTTGAAATTCTGGGAAGAGGAAGCTACGAGTTTCAAATGGCAATTTTACATTGGTGCAAAGTAACCATGCTGAAGCAGTGAAACAGGTGTCTGAGGCTCTCTTTGCGCAAATACCTACTGGGATTTACCTAAGTCAACCAGAACTAAAATCATGCGATTCTTGAGAAAATATTTCATTCGATCAAAATCCAGTATGACTAATGTGATAATGGAACACTATAAATGCCTTGGGTGTAGTATCACGAAGAAGCACGACCGACACACTGATGCTAAGAATGCTACTTTCTTTCAGATCTGTGACACAGTACGTAGGTCGCTGGGATGACACTAGACACTGCAGAAGACAAACACAATTAAAATTGTACAAAACAATCTCTATCTCGCTTTTGTTGCATGGGAATGAGACATGGGTGCTAAAACGAAATAATTAATCCCAAAGCCTAAACGCAGGAATGAGAGTTCCACTAGCTCTTACGTTTTGCTCCAAAACCGATCACATACGACATGAGGATATCAGAAAAGAGCTAGATATGTATTCTGGAAAAAGCAAACGTGATGGATATCGAAAAAATTGTTAGAGCACGTGATGAAAACGGATGAAAATCACGTACCAGAAGCAGGTCTACGGTATACGCCCTATATCCTACTAAGAGGTGCACTGTTTAACTGGAATAGGCCAGGTGGCGATAATAATGATGAGTATTAGTCGATTATTGCTCGAAAGTATGATAATAATACAGAGAATTTCAGTCTCTTTACTGCAGGCTATGCCTTCTCACTCTCAGCTGAAATGTAAAAACATTTACAACACTAGAAGATTGTACATTTGTGGAACCACATAAAAAGTTCGTTTTTTAACGTTAATAGGTTTCAGATGGGAAATACGCCGGAATTACAGTACATATATTTGCACACACGACTCTGGATATTGTTTTATGGACATGTTCCTTCGGAGAAGCCGGGAAAATGTGGTAGCAGACTGAAGACGCTACTATAAACTAAGGAATCCATGTCATCTGCAGTCGACAGAGAAAATATAATGAAAATACAGCGTGGCACATTTATTAAATGTTCATCTCGCGGAAGTTATTGGACTGTCACTGCCTAGATATAACACCGAGAGTCTTAAGAGTTTAAAAGTTTTGACGAGAAATAACAGACCCAGCAACGAGTGGCCAGTAAATCAGAACAGTCACACTGCCTACGAAGTCGAAGGAGTTCGTTTTCTTTTGATGCTCAAACCGACTGAAATTAGAATATATGATACAGCACATTGATGGTCTCCGGTGAATTCCCGCCGTACGTATAAAAAAGCAGGATACAAGTTTGGAAATGTCTGGAATTACAAGAAACCTGTTATATAATTCGCAACTTGATTTAACTTATGTGAAATCACATTCCTTCTTAAAGCTAATTCCAACTTCCATTTGGATGCCAAACTTTGCGACGTACAAGTAATACATGGGTCTCATTTTATGTTCTACTTAAGTTAGGACACTTATTTACAGCTATAGCTGTTTAAAGCATTTACGAATACATTTCGTTGAGCCGTACTAAGTGAGGTACAATTTCATATGATACTTCTTTCTTAAACGGGATATAATTTCTGCTGAGCGCACACAAAAGATAGAAATTAGCACATACTTCATTCTAAAAAAACGGATTGTAATTGCTGTCAATCACATATGCAAGACAGAAATTATTTTGTACATGTTTGCTTCGAATCGCGATAACAGAATCTTGTTAAGGTTATACACTGAAGAGCAAAAGAAACTGGGACACCTGCCGATTCCATAAATCCGTGAGAGGGTGGAGATCTCTTCTGAACAGCACATTGCAAGGCATCCCAGATATGTTCAATAATGTTGATGTCTCGTGGCTTTGTTGGCCAGCGAAAGTGTTTAAAATCAGAAGAATGTTCCTGGAGCCACTCTGTAGCAATTCTGGACGTGTGGGGTGTCGCATTGTCTTGCTGGAATTGCAGAAGTCCGTCGGAATGCTCAATGCATATGAATGGATGCAGGTGATCCGACAGGATGTTTACGTACGTGTCACCTGTCAGAGTCGTATCTAGACGTATTAGGGGTCCCATACCACTCCAACCGCACACGCTCCACACCATTACAGAGTCTCCACCAGGTTTAACAGTTTCCTACGGACATGCAGGGTCCATGGATTCGTGAGGCTGTCTCCAAACCCGTACATGTCCATCCGCTCGATACACTTTGAAACGAGACTCGTCCGACGAGGCAACATGTTTCCAGTCATCAACAGTCCAATGTCGGAGTTGACGGGCCTAGGCGAGGCGGAATGCTTTGTGTCGTGCAGTTATTGAGGGTATACGAATGGGCCTTCGGCTCCGAAAGCCCATACAGATAACGTTTCGTTGAATGGTTCCCACGCTGACACTTGGTGATGGCCCAGCATTGAAATCTGCAGCAATTTGTGAAAGGGTTGCACTTATGTCACGTTGAACAATTCTCTTCAGTCCTCGTTGGCCCCGTTCTTGCAGGATCTTTCTCCGGCCACAGTGATGTCAGAGATTTGATGTTTTATCGGATTCCTGATATTCACGGTACACTCGTGAAATGATCGTACGGGAAAATACGCACTTCATCGGTACCTCAGAGATGCTATGTCCCATCATTCGTGCACCGACTATAACACTACGTTCAAATTCAATTAAATCTTGATAACCTACCATTGTAGCAGCTTAACCGATCTAACTGCGCCAGACACTTGTCTTACATAGGCGTTGCCCGGGGATTAGCCGCGCGGTCTAGGGGGCTTGTCACGGTTCCTCGCGGCTCCCCTCGTTGGAGGTTCGAGTCCTCCCTCGGTTCCTCGGACATGGGCGTGTGTGTCGTCCTTAGCGTAAGTTAGTTTAAGTTAGGTTAAGTAGTCTGTGAGCTTGGGAACCGATGACCTCAGCAGTTTGATCCCATAAGTCCTTACAACGAATTTCCAATTAGGCGTTGCAATCCGCAGCGCCGTATTCTGCCTGTTTAATAATCTTTGTATTTGAATATGCATGCCTATACCCGTTTCTTTGGTGATTCAGTGTATGTTTGCGATCTTTCAAGCCTTTTCAGCATGATAAATAAGACACGTTTCCAGGCCCTCGTTTGTGTTGTGATTTTAATTTTTCAACGAAATTCCAATAACTATCCTTGGTGTTTCCGTCAGGTGTTACAAGCAATGATCTTGATTGTGGGCGCCGTATGGACTCCAGTGAGACTTTGAGGTAAATACGGCAGCACGTCGCCTTCTATATAGCGTGTCCTAAACCTACAGGGTCAGAATTATACTGATTATATAGGATCCAAAGCTGAGTACTTGTGGTAAGTAACTGACAGTAGTAGATGAACATTTCGCTTTGTTGTACTGTGATAATCACTTTACACGTTAAAGCAACAACTCGCAGTAGCAGCAGCACTGAGACTGTTCAAAAAGTCAATTGCCATTCTCACTGCATTCATTAAAACGTAATCGTTTGACAGAACTGAACTACGGATTCAAAATCAATTGCTCACATTGCTTACCGACGTTGTTTACGTTAGCGGTGTAATTGCTGCGCCCCAATACTCTGTACACAGTATTACTGGAAGTGCCCATTTCACGCGAATATTGGCAGGGGCTTATTGATGAATTTCTCCCTCATCATCTGTTCTGCGCTGTGCGAACAATTTTTTTTCGAGAAGTTGTCTTCGCATCAAACTACGCACTTTCTCGTAGATTCCTGTCTGTAACGGAGCGTCATTGCAGCAGACAGTTGTTATTTTTGGGAGGTCAAAACTTCACGAAAGCGATCCTCAAACGCACTGTTCATTCAACACCTTGTAACGCTTGAAACATTAATTTCAGACCATTGATTCCTTGTAATAAAACACGCAATCTAGGATTCTCTACTGTCTGTTAATTTTGAGCCTAAACGTTTGGATGACCCGGCATAAACAGTATACACTTCGGTATCGTTTCACGTGAAGGGTAATCAAGAGCTGCTCGAGTAAATGATAGATTAAGTGGCTGCTGCGTTCCTACAAGAATTATTTTGTCTCCTGTTCACATTTACTGGTATTAAATGTTCAAATAACTACACTGGTGCGAGCGGTCTAAGGCGCTGCAGTCATGGACTGTGCGGCTGGTCCTGGTGGAGATTCGAGTCCTCCCACGGGCATGGGTGTGTGTGTTTGTCCTTAGGATAATTTACTTCAAGTAGTGTGTATGCTTAGGGACTGATGACCTTAGCAGTTAAGTCCTACAAGATTTCACACACATTTTTTTACACAACTACACTGGTGGGCAAAACATACAGACGAAAGGAACTTTTGCATGATGTTTCACTGCCAAGTACAGCTCGATGAAACTTGGACCATAGATAGAAAGAACTTCTACGGTATAGTGCAGGAAATAACTGAAAGAAATGCGCAATCAGACGAACGCAAATGGCAACATTCTGTAAAATCACGCAGCAACCTCTTAGCCAACGTAAGATTGACTTTCTAGACTTGTAGATGCTCAACTCCACATAGGTATTGTAATATTCCTCCTTGTTATTGCATACGGGTATACGCAGTACCTTAGAATGTATTACAGTCTAGCTGACAGACCTAAGCCGTTAATCTTAACTGTCTTTGAAATTTCTGATGGTATCAGAAGATGGTTATAGATAAAGTGTATTACGCAAAGAATCAGTGTTCGTAAATCCGCCTACTAAAGTATTGAAGCAATGTGTTCTTTCTTTTCATCAATACTGGAAAGCTCTTAAAATGTAAAGTATGTTAGTATTCTTAACGTTATAGTTTGTCGTTAAATATTGCTCAAAAAACGGAGGTATTTAAAAATTAAATCCTAAACTGCCAGCACAGCATAGCACAGTTAAGAATGCTTTCGCGACGCGCGGTAACTGCGCGGATTTGGGCGCGTTGCCACGGTTCGCGCTGCTCCCCCCGTTGGAGGTTCGAGTCCTCCCTCGGGCGTGGGTATACGTGTTGTCCTTAGCGTAAGTCAGTGTAAGTTCGATTAAGTAGTGTGTAAGCCTAGGGACCGATGGTATCAGCAGTGTGGTCCCATAGGAACTTACCACCAGACTTGTTCCTCGCTCTTTGAGTACACGTACGAGTACACACACTCTCGTTACGTGTTCTCGCTCCAAGAGCGACAACGGAATGGCCCCTCTCCACGCCAGACGTGAAGGGGTGTATCTTTCGGTCTCTTCCATTACTCCTTCAAATGGTTCAAATGGCTCTGAGCACTATACGACTTAACTTTTGAGGCCATCAGTCGCCTAGAACTTAGAACTAATTAAACCTAACTAACCTAAGGACATCACACACATCCATGCCCGAGGCAGGATTCGAACCTGCGACCGTAGCGGTCGCCCGACTCCAGACTGTAGCGCCTAGAACCGCATGGCCAGTCCGGTCGGCCATTACTCCTTCAGCTCAAGGCGTCAGGAATATCGTCTGCCAATCAGCATTGATCTTCTAAAATGGGAGAATGACGTTTCGTTTAAGGCAACCAATCCGGAAATCTGTAGCATTGGCGTTTGCTGTCTCCCTGTGAAAACCTCTGAAACTGTGTGCTATGTTTGTAAAGAATATGTAGGCTGGGCGCTCCCACACAATGTAGCGGAATTTGCTTTTAAGCCGAACACGTGGTCGTTCTCCCCTTTCACTTGGGCAAACGCTGTCTGCTCCATGGGTGGTCACTGTCCGACATAGATAGGCTGAATCGTCCTCCGAAGGGACCGGCCTCTCGGCGTGCGGTCCGCCCCTCCCGAACTAAAAGCTCTTGTCACCGTCGTGTCTTGAATGTGTGTGTGTACGCCAGTCTCAAGTATCTCAACCCCGGTGCGCACTTGTTATTAGCGTATCATTTACATGAATTCATACAACATTGACTTTATCTTATCGAGTTTGGGTTCGAATGAAGTGCCTTGATGTGTGGAATATGATTGTGAGGGCGGAATATGTAAGCAATGAAGGTCAGGAGACCACGACGTCTTACAGCATGGAACATTCCATTTCTGAAATCGTTCGAGAAATTAATATTCCGAGATCCACAGTGTCCAGAATATGCTGCTTGTACCAAATTTCAGGCATTATCTCCCACCACGGACAATACAGAGGCCGACGGCCTTCACTTAACAACTGAGTGCAGCGGCGTCTGCATAGAGTTGTCAGTGCTAACAAACAAGCAACCCTACATGAAATAACAGCAGAAATCAGTACGGGACGTACGACGAACGTATCCGTTAGGACAGTGCGGCGAAATGTGGCGTTAATGGGCTATGGCAGCAGACGACTGACACGAGTGCCTTCGCTAACAGCACGACATCTTCTCCAGCGCCTCTCCTGAATTCATGATCAAATCGGTTGGAATCTAGACGACTGGAAAACTGTGGCCTGGTCAGATGAGTCCCGATTTCTGTTTGTAAGTGCTGATGGTAGGATTCGAGTGTGGCGCAGGCCCTACGAAGCCATAGACCCAAGATATCAACAAGGCACGGAGCAAGCTGGCGGTGGCTCTATAATGGGGTGGGCTGTGATTACGTGGAATGTACTCGGTCCTCTGGGCCAGCTGAACGAATTAATGACTGGAAATGGTTAAGTTCGGCTATTTGGAGACCATTTGCAGCCATTCATGGGCTTCATGCTCCCAAACAACGATGGAATTTTTATGGATGACAATGCGCCATGTCACTGGGCCACAATTGTTCGCGATTGGTTTGAAGAACATTCTGGACAATTCGAGCGAATGATTTGGCCACCCATCGAACATTTGTGGAACATAATCTAGAGGTCAGTTCGTGCACAAAATCCTGCACCAGAAACACTTTCGCAATTATGGACGGCTACGGGGGCAGCATGGCTCAATATTTCTGCAGGGGACTCCTAAAGACTTGCTGAGTCCATGCCATGTCGAGTTGCTTCACTGTGCTGGGAAAAACGAGGTTCGACACGATATTAGGAGCTATCCCATGACTTTTTCACCTCAATTTATATGCGCTACTGGACATTAAAGCTGCAACTCCAGGAACGACAGTAAACAACGAATTTTACTTACTGTGCGTTTCCAGTATAGCAGGAAGAATATATAAGGGGCGCCAAAAAATTTGTTTTGCTTTTCTTGGCTTTCAAAGGGCAAACACCAGTAGACATCCATCGGAGAATGAACAATGTGTATGCGGCAGCATGTCCGTCGAAAACCATCGTTGTGAAACCGTGCGCAAAGTTTCGTACTAGTCGCGATTCGACACAATACACCGGTCGATCTAGGAAGTAAGCCTGATCCATTACGGACGACCCAGGTGGGAGACACTTGAGCACCCATCCTATAATGGCTCTGAGCACTATGGGACTCAACTGCTGTGGTCATAAGTCCCCTAGAACTTAGAACTACTTAAACCTAACTAACCTAAGGACAGCACACAACACCCAGCCATCACGAGGCAGAGAAAATCCCTGACCCCGCCGGGAATCGAACCCGGGAACCCGGGCGTGGGAAGCGACAACGCTACCGCACGACCACGAGATGCGGGCCACCCATCCTATAGTTCTGATCTCTCTCCATGTGATTATCTCGACTTTGGTCCTTTAAAAAAGGCTGTGAAGGTTCGACGATTCCTGACGAACGAGAATGTGTAGCACTCAGTTGCGGACTTCTTCACGCAGCAGGACACCGTGTTTTACCAAACGGGTATCTTCAACCTGGTGCATCGGTGGGATGACTGCCTCAGTGCTCACGGCGGTTTTATGTGAGTGGCATACAGTTTCAACTTTTTGATCGCCCCTTACATGATTAAATTTGTAGATGATTTGAGGGTATAATGGTACGAAATTCAGTACACACAGTTGCCGCCTCTTGCAGCAACAACGGCTCTAGCCCGGTTGGGCATCGAGTGTAACAGAGCCTGGATGACACATACGGGGACGCCTTTCCATGCTGCTTCAACTCTACGCCAGAGTTTATCAGTCTTCGTGGCTGGCGATAGGTAGCGTGTCAGTCTCTCGGCAACCCATGATCAGATTGTTTCACTGCGTGAGAAATCTAGAGAAAGTAATGACCCGTGCAACGGTCGAACACACTCTGCATCATAATTGGTAACGGCAGTGCTGGCAACATGCGGTCTTGTATTATCTTCTTGAAACGTAGCCTAACGAAGAACTCGAAGAACCCGTCGGCACTCAAAATGGTTGCTAGTCGTCTCCGAATGGATAAATACAGGTCCAATATAGTTTTCAAGGGTATCTAATAGGAGCCTTCCTGTAAAACGACGATTGAGGTGATCAGCGATCACTCGCCCTTCTCTCCAAAGTACACCACAAAGGCGCAATTATATTGAGATCTGGTGACTGTGGTGGCCAGAAAAAAATGCGAGAATTCAGCCTCGTACTAAAAAACCAGTTCTGGACGACGTGAGCTGGCGAACAGGGGCCCTGTCGTCTAGAAATACAGCATAACCACAGGGGAACAAACATTGCACCATGGGACGAATCTGATCAGCCAAAATGGTCACATGATCCTTGGCCCATGAGATACCACGATATGGCTGCCTAAATCATGAACGTACCCGCGCCAAGTTTCACTCTTGGGACATAAACTCGGCCTGAAGCTGGAAACCGTGTGAAACAAGACTCATTCTACCAAATGACATTCTTCCACTACCCCACAGCCCAGGTTTTATGGCTACGGCAGGAAGTTCTCTTGTTAGGGACATTTGCATCACTGATGAGCTGTTTTGGATTTCTAGCTCGCTCTGCGATTCCCTGCCTATGGAGCTCCCTTCCTATTGTTTTAGTGCTGACAGCGTTCGCGAGTGCGACATTCAATTCTGCAGTGACTTTTGCAGATGTTATCCGCTATTTTTCGTCATAATATTCTTCAGTGACCGTCCATCACTATCACTCAACACACATTATCGTCCGGGTAGCGAGCTACCGAATGATGTTTTGCCGCTTTCCCTGTATGTGGTATAAATCTTCCATATGGTGTATCATGAAATACCAAACACTTCCGCTATCCTGGTTACAGAAGCACCCACCAAACGGGCACCGGGGTTCAAATGGCTCTGAGCACTATGGGACTTAACATCTGACGTCATCAGTCCCCTAGAACTTAGAACTACTTAAACCTAGGACTACTTAAACCTAAGAACATCACACACATCCATGCCCGAGGCAGGATTCGAACTTGCGAGTGTAGCAGCCGCGCAGATCCAGACTGAAGCTCCTAGAACCCCTCGGCCACCGCGGCCGGCCGGGCACCAAGGATCTGCATACGTTCGAATTCCTTTAGCTCCAACATGGAGGACTCACAACTTCACAGGACACTATTGTGACCACGACTGATACTGGCAGCGTATTGAGGACGCTGCACAAGTGCCGTTTGTGGGCAAATACAACAACAGTGCAACCTGCAGGCTTGGCAAACATCTGCAGTTATGTTCAAGCATGGATTTCTCACTGTGTTTCCATATTTTTATCCAAACCCTGTATCTCCTTTGTAGACTGGCTGCAGTTGCCAGTATACTTCACTCAAGCACCAAAGAAACTGGTATTGGCATGCGTATTCAAATACAGAGATGTGTAAACAGGCAGAATAAGGCGCTGCGGTCGACAACGCCTATATAAGACAATAAGAGCCTGGCGCAGTTTTTAAATCGGTTAATGCTGCTAGAATGGCAGGTAATCAAGATTTAAATGAGTTTAAACGTGGTTTTATAGTCGGGAGACAAGCGATGGGGGCGGCATATCCGAGGCAGCGATGAATTGCGGATTTTCCCTTATAACCATTTCACGAGTGTACCGTGAATATCAAATCTCCGACATCGCTTCGGCCGGAAAAAGATCCAGGACCAACGACGACTGAAGAGAATCGTTCAACGTGACAGAAATGCAAATTTTCCTCATATTGCTGCAAATTTCAACGTGGGCCATCAACAAGTGTCAACGTTCGAACCATTCAACGGAACATCATCGACATGAGCTTTCGTAGCCGAAGGGCCACTCGTGTACCCTTGATGACTACACGACACAAAGCTTTACGCCGCGCCTGGGCCCGTCAACAGCGACATTGGACTGTTGATGTCTGCAAACATGTTGCCTGATCGGACGAGTCTCGTTTCAAATTGTATCGAGTGGATGGACGTGTACAGGTATGAAGACAGCCTCATGAAACCATGGACCCTGCATGTCAGCGGAGGACTGTTCAAGCTGGTGGAGGCACTGTAATGATGGGTGGCGTATGCTGTGAGGTGATATGGGACCCCTGATACGTGTAGATACGACTCTGACAGGTGACACATACGTAAGCATCGTTTCTGATCACCTGCATCCATTCATAGTCATAGTGCATTCCGACGGACTTGGGCAATTCCAGCATCAGACATGAACTTAAGGCTATTGGGATGTCTTGCAATGTGTTGTTCATAAGAGATCTCCACTCCCTCGTACTCTTACGGATTTATGGACAGCCCTACAGGATTCCTGTGTCAGCACCCTCCAGCATTACTGCAGACATTAGTTGAGTCCATGCCACGTTGTGTTGCGGCACTTCTGTGTGCTCGCACGGGCCCCAGACGATGTTAGGCAGGTGTACCAGTTTCTTTGGCTCTTCAGTATACAAATGAACCGAACTCTGCCGTCTGCCTTAACCATGTTTGAGCCTATTTGATCTCTCCATTTCGTGCTTTCCCAAATTGCTACCACAAGGTGTTTGTACGAGACGAGTGATTCCCATTGTGGTTCAAATGGTTCAAATGGCTCTGAGCACTATGGGACTTAACTGCGGAGGTCATCAGTCCCCTAGAACTTAGAACTACTTAAACCTAACTAACCTAAGGACATCACACACATCCATGCCCGAGGCAGGATTCGAACCTGCGACCGTAGCGGTCGCGCGGTTCCAGACGATTCCCATTGTGAGTCACTGATACTGTTGTCACGGCATACTACACTTTTGCGTTTCGTGAAGTGAGCAATCAAAGCGGGTTGCCAATCATTGCACCACTTTGAAATCCTATCAAGATCTGACTGCATATTTGTGCAGATCTTTTCAGATAGTACGAGGGTCGTTCAATAGGTAATGCAGACTGTTTCTCTGAAAGAGTGTTGGTTCTATTCAAGATTCCAATATACCATATTATTCCCTACACTTTTGGCCACAAAACTCTATATTTCAGTTCGACGGCCTTACACCACCTTACAGGGAAAGCCTGAATGTCCGCAAGGTGCCACTCCACTGGTCGACGTCGGAGTGAACACCTTTTTGCATCAGTAGCCTCCTCATCATCTATTTATCGCTTTACCACCGAGTGCGTCTTTCATTGTGCCGCCGGCCGGTGTGGCCAAGCGGTTCTAGGCGCTTCAGCCTGGAACCGCGCCACCGCTACGGTCGCAGATTCGAATCCTGCCTCGGGCATGGATGTGTGTGATGTCCTTAGGTTAGTTAGGTTTAAGTAGTTCTAAGTTCTAGGGGACTGATGACCTCAGATGTTAAGTCCCATAGTGCTCGGAGCCATTTGAACCATTTCACTGTGCCGAACGGATGGGTGTCGGAAGGTGCGAAATCTGAGCTATAGGGTGCATGACAAAGAACAGTCCAATGACGTTTTGTGAGCTGGTCTCGGGTGCGCAAACTTGCGCGAGGACTTTCGTTGTCATAGAAAAGGAGAAGTTCGTTTGCAGTTTCGTGGCGACGAACACGCTGAAGTCATTTCTTCAATTTTCTGAGAGTAGCACAACTGAGGCCGGTTGGCACGCGGGAGATTGGACAGGTCTGCATGACCTTGTTGCGACGATGAAGGTCGCGTCGCCCAACGACTCACCGGACTTTTGTTCACTGCCAGGTCTCCGTAGCCCAGACCCCGATTTGCTATTTTTAGGAACCGGGGCAAAAACTTGATAATGGTGCCCTCGCCCCTCCTCGAACGTTTGAGATAGGACGTCAAAAAGTTAAAGAAATAAAGATTTTTCAAAAAGTTATTCATTTTGTAGCGCATATCTTTCTGAAGAGTTTGATTTATAAAATATATATGTTCGAGGAAATATGAGACACATTATTCGGTCTTAAGTGTGCCAAAGTGCACTGCCACACAACACGAAGCATTCTTCTATCGCACATCACTGTATTTCGCTCTGTGGGATTCAAACGTGTATATTTTGTAATGGAAGCCATCAAACCTATATTCAGGACAGTACTAAAAAGTGTCCTGTAGTGCATCTCCTGCTCCCAGTCGGAGTGTTTGACATCCTACCGCCGTCAAATAAAAATTTAAAAAAGCTCACAATTAATACTTGGTGGAATTTTTTGTGACCGGAAGAATAAGAACGCTTCAGGAAATTTGCACTCATTATTGTCTATTAGCCAATAACTTTCTAATGTGTGGAAATAAAATTAAGTAGAGAAAACATAACACCAGTAAAGACAAGAGACAAGCATCAAAGTTCGTCAAACGTATTGCTACATGAAAAATCAAAATGTCGTTGTCTTATGCTGCAAAAGCTGTTAATGCGAATGGCAGCCAAGACTGGTGTGGTTTCTCGATTTGTGTACGTCTGTTTTGTCACTGTCTGCCAGATAAAACGAGATAGACCTTTCTAATATTGCAAAAATTGTACCACACGCCAAATAAGCGAGACTGTTTTGACACAAATGGTCATTTTTATGTAATTTGTTGCATAAATAACACGACAGAACATAATTCACCAAGTACCAATATCAAAACTCTATTAGACCTACTACAAGCAAAAAGTTTTATGTTAGGAAATAGTTTCACATTTCATTCATGCCCGTGGTGTCGAAAAGTAGTAGTACGAAATTTTTATATAAAGTTGGAATCGCCACATTCTTCCACATCTACATCTACGTGATTACTCTGCTATTCACAATAAAGTACCTGGCACAGGGTTCAATGAACCACCTTCAAGCTGTCTCTCTACCGTTCCACGAACGGCACGCGGGAAAAACGAGCACTTAAATTTTCCTGTGCGAGCCCTGATTTCTCTTATTTTATCGTCATGATCACTTCTCCCTATGTATGTTGGTGCCAACAGAATGTTTTCGCAATCGGAGGAGAAAACCGGTGTGAAATTTCATGAGAGGTTCCCGTCGCAACGAAAAACGCCTTTGTTTTAATGATGGCCACTCCAGTTCACGTATCATGTCTGTGACACTATCTCCCCTATTTCGCGATAGTACAAAACGAGCTGCCCTTCTTTGTACTTTTTCGATGTCATCCGTCAGTTCCACCTGATGCGGATATCACACCGCACAGCAATACTCCAGAATAGGGCGTACAAGCGTGGTGCAAGCAGTCTCTTTAGTAGACCTGTTGCACCTTCTAAGTGCTCTGCCAATGAATCGCAGTATTTGGTTTGCTCTACCCACAACATTATCTATGTGATCGTTCCAATTTGGGTTATTTGTAATTGTAATCCTCAAGTACTTAGCTGAATTTACAGCCTTCAGATTTGTGTGACTTATCGCGTAATCGAAATTTAGCTGATTTCTTTTAGTACTCATGTGAATAACTTCACACTTCTCTTTATTCAAGGTCAATTGCCACTTTTCGCACCATACAGATATCATCATTTTGCAAGTCGTTTTGATCATCTAATGACTTAACAAGACGGTAAATGACAGCATAATCTGCAAACAATCTAAGACGGCTACTCAGATGGTCTCCCATGTCGTTAATATAGATCAGGAACAATAGAGGGCCTAGAACACTTCCTTTGGGAACGCCGGTATTACTTCTGTTTTGCTCGATGACTTTCCGTCTATTACTACGAACTGTGACCTTTCTGACAGGAAATCACGAGTCTAGTCGCACAACTGAGGCGATACTCCGTAGGCACGCAGTTTGGTTAGAAGACGCTTGTGAGGAACGGTGTCGAAACCCTTTTGGAAATCTAAAATTATGGAATCAATTTGACATCCCCTGTCGATAGCATTTATTACTTCATGAGTATAAATAGAAAGTTGTGTTTCGCAACAACGACATTTTCTGAATCCGTGCTGACTATGTGTCAATAATTCGTTTTCTTCGAGGTACTTCATGATGTTCGAATACAGTATTGTTCCAAAACCCTACTGCAAATCGACGTTAGCGATATAGGCCTGTAATTCAGCGCGCCCGCATCTCGTGGTCGTGCGGTAGCGTTCTCGCTTCCCACGCCCGGGTTCCCGGGTTCGATTCCCGGCGGGGTCAGGGATTTTCTCTGCCTCGTGATGGCTGGGTGTTGTGTGCTGTCCTTAGGTTAGTTAGGTTTAAGTAGTTCTAAGTTCTAGGGGACTTATGACCACAGCAGTTGAGTCCCATAGTGCTCAGAGCCATTTGTAATTCAGCGGATTACTCCTACTTCCCTTTTTCGGTATTGGTGTGACTTGAGCAATTTTCCAGTATTTAGGTACGTATCTTTCTGTGAGCGAGTGGTTGTATATAATTGCTAAATATGGAGCTATTTTATCAGCATACTCTGAGAGGAACCTGACTGGTATACAATCTGGACCGGAGGCCTTGCCTTTATTAAGTAATTTAAGCTGCTTTGTTACACTGAGGATATCTACTTCTATGTTTCTCATCTTGGCAATTGCCCTTGATTGGAATTCAGGAATATTTACTTCGTCTTCTTTGGTGAAGGAGACTCAGAAAACCGTGTTTAATAAAAAAAATGGCTCTGAGCACTATGGGACTCAACTGCTGTGGTCTTCAGTCCCCTAGAACGTAGAACTACTGAAACCTAACTAACCTAAGGACATCACACACATCCATGCCCGAGGCAGGATTCGAACCTGCGACCGTAGCAGTCACACCCGTGTTTAATAACTCTGCTTTAGTGGCACTGTCTTCAGTGACTTCACCATTGTTATCGTTCAGTGAAGGTATTGATTGCGTCTTGCCACTGGTGTGCTTTATGTATGACCAGAATCTCTTTGGGTTTTCTGCCAGATTTCGAGACAGAATTTCATTGTGGAAATTATTAAAAGCATCTTGCATTGAAGTACGCGCTATATCTCGAACATCTGTAAAACTTTGCCAATCTTGGGGATTTTGGGCTCTTTTAAACTTGGCATGCTTTTTTCGTTGCTTCTGCAACAACAATCTGACCCGTTTTGTGTACCATGGGGGATCAGTACCATCACTTATTTTTGTGATGTCCCCGTTTCTTCTTCTTCTTCGTTCTAACAAACAACCTCGTCATCACTAATTCTGTTGTCCGGTTAACTTCGATAACCCTGTCAGAACCGACTGTTCAGTTATCACGCATTTATCCTCCGGTTCGGCGTTATTACGTGTTCGAACAACGCATTTTCCGTGTCATTCTGAGAGTAGAACATAGCGCGACTGCTAACCGGGGATTATACGACTCGCCCTTAGTAGTGTAGCCATCTGGCAAAATTTTTCTGTCAAAACTTCATTGTCTTGGATACACTGAGAAGACAATAAGTAATCTTCCTTACCTGTTATTCCTGTTAGTCGTTTATTTTCACTCTGGTAATCGGAATCCATGGATTTCTCTAATAATTATAACAACGTACACCCAATCAACCACATAAACTAACAGCGATTGGCATTCACCCGTTCGGGTTTATTCGGCTCAACTCGGATAGCCCCATCTCCTTTTGCCTGCATGAAAGTTTTTTATTTCTAGACGCGACGGGGATTCCCCTGACAGGTACGTCAGGTACACTATGCACGCATTCAAAAATCAACTTCTGATTCGATCGGAAATCTACTTAGAATGTGTTCATGAATGTTCAAAAATCAACAGGAATGCGTTTAAAAATCATTAAAATGTTCAATTGTGCGTGGATTCCTAAGGGACCAAACCGCTTAGGTCATCGGTCCATCGGTCCCCAGACTTGCACACTACTTATACTAACTTAAACTAACTTGTGTTACACAAACACACACACACACACACACACACACACACACACACACATGCTCGAGGGAGGACTCGAAACTCCGGCGGGAGGGGCCGCGCAGTCCGTGACATGGCGCCTCAAACCGCGCGGACACTCAGCGCGGCTTAAAAAGCATACGAATAATCGATAGACCAACGTGCGCTGGATGCTAAGCGCCTTGTGAAATAAGGCTCTTTTTTCTTCAAGAATATGAATTTGGCGCCCCCCCTGAAATTGCGGCCCGCCCCCCCTCTCCACAGATCCGGGGCCTGACATAGACATTCTGCAAGCTCTCTGCTTGGAACGCACCTTCGCTACAGACACCATTTTGAAGGTTGTGTATAGCGCCGCAACCTATCGTAACTTCATGTACTATGGTCGCGGACGCGGGAATATCCGCGACTTCCCACAACAAACTCCGCATTTTTTCAACCGAAACTGGCCGAAAAAATGTATTGTTTTACTTATTGGACCCCCTTCGTATTTTAAAACAGCACCATCTGAAAAAATTATGTATTTACAAATAATATTACCTGTTAGAGCATTAACACGCAACATGAGAAACAAAGGTCCCAATATACTTCCCTGGGGCACACATGAAGTTACTGTCGATGACTGTCCAGTCAAAATAACATGTTGTGTTCTCCCTACCATAAAATCTTCATTCTAGTGTAAAACATCGTTTGATACGCTTTGTAATCACACTTGTGTTAATCACAGTTGGTATGGGACTGAAATAAATGCTTTACAGTATTCAAGAATTACAGCGTCTACCTGACTGCCATGATCTATGGCTTTGCGGAAGAGAAAAGCGCGTGTAGATTATTGCCATGGAGGAGGTCATTCTGCTCGAGATAACTCATCACGTTTGAAGGCAGAATATGTTTCTAACATTCTGCGAGAAATGGATGTCAGTGATATTGTATGGTAGTTTAGTGAATCATTTTTGGTACCCTTCCAATTGGGTAGAGTTTTTGCTCGAGGAATGTGCGGAACGAAAGTAAGACTTTCATCGCCCCGAAGGTTGGTTTGAACCCCACAGTGCTTTACTAGGTATAGTCCAATTGAACATGGTATGCCCTTGCCTTCCTCAGATCATCAACTGACTTACCCACCCAGTTATAGAGGTCACTACTGTTTAACTAGGAAAACGAACCACACTTTAAAAAAGGAGGTAACTAGCGGCTAATTTCTTATTGAATCTCACAGGGATTCCGTTGAGCTCTGAGGCTTTGTTCATCTCCTCTAGCCAGGATGCATGCCTATCGCACTAGATCTGTCATTACAGGGACGGTTAATGCTGGTTGTGAATGACACTGGACATGTCGTCCGATGATGTCTCATTTGTGCTCTATTGGAGACAGATTTTGTGCTCGAGCAGGCCTAGGCAACATGTCGACGCTCTGTAGAGCGTGTTGGGTTACAAGAGCGATATATACGTGAGTGTTATCTTGTTGGGAAACACCCCCCCCCCCCCCCCCCCCCAAGAATGCTTTTCGTGAATGGTAGCACAGCAGGTCTAATCGCCAGACTGCTCTTACAAATTTGCAGCCAGGATGCGTGGAATAATCACGGGAGTGTTCCTATTGTTATATCGCAACCCAAATGATTCCTCCAGGTGTAGGTCCAGTATTATTTGTGATAAAAAGCCATTAATACAGAGGCATTACGTTTTACTTGTGATAATACAAGTAATGTTTTAGCCAGTAGTCCGCAATTAACAGAAAGCATTTCTCATATATTTTAATTTTTTTACGAGAGTATAACAAAATTAAATTAAATTCGAGGAAAAAATCTCTCCATTTCTCTGTTTTTACACAACTCTTTTCTTGGGATCAGATGCTGCAAAATATACTGTAGAGCTCCGTATGCTGTTGAGGAAGACACACATTGTTTGCCTATTTGCGTATCCCTCTATGTTTACTATTTTTAAATCCAAATTATCCTCTCCATTACAAGGATATTTTACTGATATAAACAAAGCTTACATGCACTAACCACACAAATTGTGCATCAACTAAATGCAAGAGACCTTGAGGCATGGCACTTTGAACTCCAGAGTGAAGCATTGTTTGGCTCAAAGGCAATACGCCATCTAGTAATGATTATTTTAATCATTTTCCTTGTGATTTGGCACTTGTAACACGTCTAGGGACATGCGACAGAGAACGGAGAATACAACAGCACTGAAAACGCGTTTTGCGATAAACCGCCGCTTAGAACGTTTGCCATTTTCACGCGTCAATTATTCTTTAGTACAGGTTCAGAGTACAAGTGTTTCATCAACATGTGTGTATGATAAATATTTGTGCAGTGTGTGCTCAGTCGAAGCAAATGTTTAACGGCTTAGGCCTCGACGGTGACTGTGCCCGCTGCCGCTGCCGCTGGCGTGCTGACAGGTGGTGCACAGATCGATAAGCGCCATCCTCAGCGCATTCATCGCTGCGTTAAACCGCAAACCCTAACCCCTGTTTCAATATCCATTGATGAGCGGCGGTAAAACGGTCTCTGCCTCCTCTTGAATATTAATAGTCGGCACTAATTGGTGCTGACCATTATGTACGGTTCAGAGACGTTTAACCATACTCCGGTGTCGGACGAATCGACTTCCTGAGCTGTAAGACTTGGCCGATGTTTACTAAATGTAACGACTGCATTTTTCGGTCATAGTTGTGACTTTGAAAATTTTACAGCATCTGGCTGAAATATCATAAATTTCGTCATATTTTTTTTTATTGAAACGCGCATTTAAATTTGTCAGTGTTGCCTGGAATTCGCTGAGATCTGCGACTGTATTGCGAAATTTATAAAATAACGGTTTCTCCGCTTCAGACAGGTTTATTTTCAAATATTTATTGCCACTACGTAGCACGCTGCAATCATCAGGCTTGTAACTGTTTGTTATACATCAGTTTCTAATTAGAGGTTCATGTGAAACGCGAAGGGATATTTTTCTGTGCCTGTGCAGTGAGGTTCTAATAACATGTAAGCACAGATGTGAATGAGATTACTTATAAATAAAACACCCATAATGACTATTACTAACATAAATTAACCTTTCTCTTGTAAGGGTACTTGAATTACGTAACCATTACGGCACCTCAACTCAACCTCTCGATACCAGCAATATTCTACTGTTTTTCTATAAAGTAGTTAACATATTTCTGAGACAACATTCAGATTTGATTTCATTAATGTAGAGGTATTTTGATACATCGATATGTTTATATTGCAATGATATTATTCTTATGTGTATTCTTTCTTTTGTCACTATGATCTTTGACGTTCTTGTAACTCTGATTTTTGGCCGCGTAAGTGATTATTTGTTAGTTAGAGTCGGACCTTGAAAAATTCAAGTCTTGGACGTCATGTTGGAAAGGCGCATATTGTAGCCAGTTTATAAAATGTGAACTTTAAGAGTGAGGAAGATGTTTTCGAGTATATTTTGTACTGTGAAGTGATGTTTTGTGTGTTAAGTGATATTGCAGCAAAAGTAATAAAAAAGAAGTGTAACTTAAATTCGGAGTGCTGATTACTTTTTTACATCACCATTTTTCTGCAAGCGCATCTACAAAACTTTTGAATATCGCGGAAAAAAACCTAGGCCTCTTTGCATCCGAGCTTGGAATCATCACCACCTAGATTTTCGACGATTGAGCCATGATTTTACAACGAGACCAGCATGGGAAACACTAAAAGATGAGTGCCTAGTTTATTCATTATTACATGAAATGACTTTATTAACTGTGCTCTAATGACACCTGCCACATAATAACTTTGTTGTTGCCCGAAAATGCAGTATTTAGTAGCGTGAGCAACACCACAATTATTATTAAATTTTGACCTTTGTTGTGGTAGGGTTGTTGGACTCTACACGAAAACCACATTTCGGAACTTAACCCCTAGCCGGAGTGGCCGTGCGTTTCTAGGCGCTACACTCTGGAACCGCGGGACCGCTACGGTCGCAGGTTCGAATCCTGCCTCGGGCATGGATGTGTGTGATGTCCTTAGGTTAGTTAGGTTTAAGTAGTTCTAAGTTCTAGGGGACTGATGACGACAGCAGTTAAGTCCCATAGTGCTCAGAGCCATTTGAACCATTTGAACTTAACCTCACTGGCGCATACAACAAAAAATCTTTCGTACTTCAAACGAATCTGCAATTAACAACTTAGATATGAGTAAGTATTTGGCATCCGTAGCTCGCCGAGTCAATCAATGTTATAAAAAAAGTAAAAACGTGACTGAATCTAATAAAGTGTTAACTTATTAATGAAATGAATGTGCCACAAACATAATTACTGATTCAGGTGACGCAGGGCTGTTGTTTCTTTTCCCGTGAAGGCCATTCAGCCACTCTGTGGTAAGACACTAAACTGGTAATCGGAAAGAACACGTTCGCTCATGCATATTTAAGTTTTTCCGCGGTTCTCTAAATGGCTTAAGATTTTCACTACCAATGTTTTTCGGAGTGAAAGACATTAATGGTTCAAATGGCTCTGAGCATTATGGGACTCAACATCTTAGGTCATACGTCCCCTAGAACTTAGAACTACTTAAACCTAACTAACCTAAGGACATCACACACAGCCATGCCCGAGGGAGGATTCGAACCTGCGACCGTAGCAGTCCCGCGGTTCCGGACTGCAGCGCCAGAAAGACATTAATGTATAGTTATGTCAATTAATGTCGACGGCCGATGTAAAATGAAAAAGTTCTTCCAGCCTTTTCGTTTTCCAAAGCGGGGAGAGATGGAACACATGTCTTCCACTAGTATTCTGACGTTTTGTATGTCTGAGTGGTAATGGTTCGAATGGCTCTACGCACTATGGGACTTAACATCTGAGGTCATCAGTCCCCTAGACTTAGAACTTCTGAAACCTAACCAACCTAAGGACATCACACACATCCATGCCCGAGACAAGATTCGAACCTGCGACCGTAGCAGGCGCGCGGTTCCGGACTGAAGCGCCTAGAACCGTTCGGTGACTGGTAATGAAATGAATAATCGTTCATATATGATTACAAATATTTGACATTTCTGTAGATTATTCCAAATGATAAACTGCTTTATCACTACATGCGAATTCGAGTGATCTTACCATCGATCCTCCTATTTGTGATACGGTTTGAAACAGCTTTTGTACACAGTAATCTTTCAGGGGGTGCATGGCAATAACATGCAGCAAATGCCCAACGGTTTTCTGATATCGAATTGTGGGACACATAAGTCTCAATGGTAGTGAAAGGGTTAAGGCAAATACCAGAATGGTTCCTGTGAAGATTACAAGACCGATTTACTTCCTCAATCTTCCCTAGTCCGAGGATGTGTGCTGTCCAAATGACCTCGCCGTCGACGAGCTATTAAATCCTAATCTTTCTTCCTTGTTGCTTTTACAAATATAACTAACATAAATGTACTTGATGTAGGTTTTACGATTACATAGTACCGTACAAAATGTTTAATATTTCAAAAATGTAGCAGTGCACCTAAGTTGCCCAACAGTTCCTCCAAGTGGAGGGGAAACCCTTCCTAATGAAAACCTTAGTGATGTAATTTGGCTGTTGTGTATACTGCTTGCAAATATGTCGTCCATGATAGACTGCTTGTTAACTCTAGTAGTACCAACTCATTTTCCATAAGGCACATTACCAGGAGGGGGGAGGGGGTATTTGGGATTTTTTTATGACCACCATAAAAACAAAATTTATTAATTGTTGTTTTACTATATTAACAACATACATTTTAAAGAGCTACTGATTGGTAAGTGGAGTCCAGAACATGAAAAGTCTTTCAGTATACTCTTAGCAATATCAACGCACTTTCGATAACGTGTACTACCGATGGCGAGGCGGAGAAGGTATTTTATGATCACCACAAAAAATTTTAAAAATACAAATTTCGTTCATTGTTGTAGACTTCTACTCTCAACATACTTTTTAAAGAGATATTGATGTGTGAGTAAGGCCTTGAAACTATAAATATTGAGTACGAAATTTGTTGGAGAATGTGACATCTACCAACGAGACTTAAATTTTTTTGGGTTAAGTTTAATTGTAAGTTTAAAATATATATGGAATCTGTTAGAAGAATACGTTAATAACAATAAATTCTTTTTAATTTTCAAATATAATTTTCAGATATAAATTAACTGACTAGGTTACAATATTTTCAAAACATGGCCATAATGTTCTCTCTGCCCTCTCCCCCCCCCCCTCCCCACCCTCTTCTTATTTCTAGAGTTAATGGCTGCGACTATTTGGATACAAACAATTATTGATGTACTGCTTCAGCTACTTTTATTTTTATTTTCAACACCTCTTCCCGTTTCGACGGTCATGTTATCATATTCAAACGAAATGCAGCATTTTTACACTGTTGCATTCCTTTGTGACGTAGGCATGAGTTGCTTATTTGGAAGAAGAGGGAAAGAAGAAAGTTATAGTGTAAATGTCCCGTCATTAGAAACGGAGCACAAGCTCCGATCAGAGGAGGTTTGGGAAGGACATCGGCCTTCCATGCAAGACGATACATTCGGGCGAATATGACTGCTGTCTGCTACCATAACGTACTCCATGTGTTTTTCATTACACACCTTCCAAAGCTACAAACGAAACCTTGTAGAAATATTATAATCCACTTGAAGATGATGTCATGACCTTCCAACAAACATGTATATGTCCCAAGCGACTGAAAAAAGAAAATGCTGGTGACTCCTGTATATAAGAAGAGTAAAAGAACAGACCACCAAAATTACAACCCACTATCCATAACCACGGTTTGCTGCAGAATTCTTTAGCATCTTCAAAGTTCGGATATAATAAATTTCCTTGAGACAGAAGAGCTTCTGTCCACAAACCAACACGGATTTAGAAACCATCGCTCGTGCGAAATTCGGCTTGCTTTTCTGGGACGATATCTTACGAACTATGGATGAAGGGCAACAGGCAGATTCTATGTTCCAAGATTTCCGGGAAGTGTTTGACACAGTGTCCCAATGTAGACTGGTCACGCAAGTCCAGCCATAGGTCCCAGATACGTGAGTAGCTCGAAGAGTCCTTAAATAATAGAGTCCAGTCCGTTGTCCTCGTCGGCGAGCGTTCATCAGAGACAAGGGTTTCGCCAGGATTAACCCAGGGAAATGTGATATGACTGCTCTTATTCTCTTCATACATAAACGATCTGACAGATAGGGTTGCCATCAATCTGAGACTGTTTACTGAAAGTGCTGTAGTGCACGGGGGCGTGTCGTCACTGAGTGACTGTAGGAGGATGCCGGATGACTTGGACAGAATTTATATTTGGTAACTCGCTCTAAATATAGACAGAAGTAAGTTAATGCAGATCAGTAGGAAAAATATCCCTGTAATTTTGGAATACAGTGTCAGTGGTGTGCTGCTTGACACAGTTAGGTCGATTAAATATCTACAGGGGGTGGACAAAAATGTGGAAACACCAAAAATAGAATAAGACGTTGTAAGAAATGGGACCTGGATAAACTGAGTAAACCAGAGGTTGTACAGAGTTTCAGGGAGAGCATAAGGGAACAATTGACAGGAATGGGGGAAAGAAATACACTAGAAGAAGAATGGGTAGTTTTGAGGGATGAAGTAGTGAAGGCAGCAGAGGATCAAGTAGGTAAAAAGACGACGGCTAGTAGAAATCTTTGGGTAACAGGAGAAATATTGAATTTAATTGATGAAAGGAGAAAATATAAAAATGCAGTAAATGAAGCAGGCAAAAAGGAATACAAACGTCTCAAAAATGAGATCGATAGGAAGTGGAACATGGCTAAGTAGGTATGGCTAGAGGACAAATGTAAGGATGTAGAGGCTTATCTCACTAGGGGTAAGATAGATACAGCCTACAGGAAAATTAAAGAGACATTTGGAGAAAAGAGAATCACTTGTATGAATATCAAGAGCTCAGATGGAAAACCAGTTCTAAGCAAAGAAGGGAAAGCAGAAAGGTGGAAGGAGTATATGGAGGGTCTATACAAGGACGATGTACTTGAGGGCAATATTATGGAAATGGAAGAGGATGTAGATGAAGATGAAATGGGAGATATGATACTGCGTGAAGAGTTTGACAGAGCACTGAAAGAACTGAGTCGAAACAAGGTCCCGGGAGTAGACAACATTCCATTAGAACTACTGAAAGCCTTGGGAGAGCCAGGCTTGACGCAACTCTACCATCTGGTGAGCAAGATGCATGAGACAGGCGAAGTACCTTCAGACTTCAAGAAGAATATAATAATTCCAATCCCAAAGAAAGCAGGTGTTGACAGATGTGAGAATTACCGAACTATCTGTTTAATAAGTCACGGCTGCAAAATAATAACGCGAATTCTTTACAGATGAATGGAAAAACTGGTAGAAGCCGACCTCGGGGAAGATCAGTTTGGATTCCGTAGAAATATTGGAGCACTCGAGGCAATACTGACCCTACGATTTATCTTAGAAGCTAGATTAAGAAAAGGCAAACCTACGTTTCTAGCATTTGTAGACTTAGAGAAAGCTTTTGACAATGTTGACTGCAATACCCTCTTTGAAATTCTGAAGGTGGCAGGGGTAAAATACAGGGAGCGAAAGGCTATTTACAATTTGTACGGAAACCAGATGGAAGTTGTAAGAGTCGAGGGGCATGAAAGGGAAGCAGTGGCTGGGAAGGGAATGAGAAAGGGTTTTAGCCACTCCCCGATGTTATTCAATCTGTATATTGAGCAAGCAGTAAAGGAAACAAAAAAAATTGAAGTAGGTATTAAAATCCATGGAGAAGAAATAGAAACTTTGAGGATCGCGGATGACATTGTAATCATGTGTGAGACAGCAAAGGACTTGGAAGAGCAGATGAACGGAATGGACAGTGTCCTGAAAGGAGGATATAAGATGAACATCAACAAAAGCAAAACGAGGATAATAGAATGTAGTCGAATTAAGTCGGATGATGCTGAGGGAATTAGATTAGGAAATGAGACACTTAAAGTAGTAAAGGAGTTTTGCTATTTGGGGAGAAAAATAACTGATGATCGTCGAAGTAGAGAGGATATAAAATGTAGACTGGCAATGGCATGGAAAGCATTTCTGAAGAAGAGAAATTTGATAACATCGAGTATAGATTTAAGTGTCAGGAAGTCGTTTCAGAAGTATTTGTATGGAGTGTAGCCATGTTTGGAAGTGAAACATGGACGATAAATAGTTCGGACAAGAAGAGAATAGAAGCTTTTGATATGTGGTGCTTCAGAAGAATGCTGACGATTGGATGGGTAGATCACATAACTAATGAGGAGGTATTGAATAGAATTGGGTAGAAGACGAGTTTGTACCAGAACTTGACTAGAAGAAGAGTTTGGTTGGTAGGACATGTTCTGAGGCATCAAGGGATCACCAATTTAGTATTGGAGGCAGCATGGAGGGTAAAAATCGTAGAGGGAGACCAAGAGATGAATACACTAGGCAGATTCAGAACTATTTAGGTTGCAGTAGGTACTGGGAGATGAAGAGGCTTGCACAGGATAGAGTAGCATGGAGAGCTGCATCAAACCAGTCTCAGAACTGAAGACCACAACAACAAAAACAACGTTGTAAGAAACCCGTTGGCATTAAAAATGGTTTCTAGTCATCTCGGAAGGGACAAGTACAAGTTCTGTATTGTTTTCAAGGAAATCTTGTACCATCCTTCTTGCATGACAGAGTCAAGTTCCGGTAACAATGATGGAGGTGGATAGCGATCACGCACCCTTATCTCCAAATTAGATCACAAAAGCTCGATTATATCGAGATCTGGTGACTGTGGTGGCCAGGAAAGGCGCGAAAATTCGTCATCGTGCTCACAGAACCACTCCTGGACGGTTCGAGTTGTGTGAACAGGAGCCGTGCCTTCTGGAACACATACTCAGCATTGTGGAACAAACGTTGTACACTCCTGGAAATTGAAATAAGAACACCGTGAATTCATTGTCCCAGGAAGGGGAAACTTTATTGACACATTCCTGGGGTCAGATACATCACATGATCACACTGACAGAACCACAGGCACATAGACACAGGCAACAGAGCATGCACAATGTCGGCACTAGTACAGTGTATATCCACCTTTCGCAGCAATGCAGGCTGCTATTCTCCCATGGAGACGATCGTAGAGATGCTGGATGTAGTCCTGTGGAACGGCTTGCCATGCCATTTCCACCTGGCGCCTCAGTTGGACCAGCGTTCGTGCTGGACGTGCAGACCGCGTGAGACGACGCTTCATCCAGTCCCAAACATGCTCAATGGGGGACAGATCCGGAGATCTTGCTGGCCAGGGTAGTTGACTTACACCTTCTAGAGCACGTTGGGTGGCACGGGATACATGCGGACGTGCATTGTCCTGTTGGAACAGCAAGTTCCCTTGCCGGTCTAGGAATGGTAGAACGATGGGTTCGATGACGGTTTGGATGTACCGTGCACTATTCAGTGTCCCCTCGACGATCACCAGTGGTGTACGGCCAGTGTAGGAGATCGCTCCCCACACCATGATGCCGGGTGTTGGCCCTGTGTGCCTCGGTCGTATGCAGTCCTGATTGTGGCGCTCACCTGCACGGCGCCAAACACGCATACGACCATCATTGGCACCAAGGCAGAAGCGACTCTCATCGCTGAAGACGACACGTCTCCATTCGTCCCTCCATTCACGCCTGTCGCGACACCACTGGAGGCGGGCTGCACGATGTTGGGGCGTGAGCGGAAGACGGCCTAACGGTGTGCGGGACCGTAGCCCAGCTTCATGGAGACGGTTGCGAATGGTCCTCGCCGATACCCCAGGAGCAACAGTGTCCCTAATTTGCTGGGAAGTGGCGGTGCGGTCCCCTACGGCACTGCGTAGGATCCTACGGTCTTGGCGTGCATCCGTGCGTCGCTGCGGTCCGGTCCCAGGTCGACGGGCACGTGCACCTTCCGCCGACCACTGGCGACAACATCGATGTACTGTGGAGACCTCACGCCCCACGTGTTGAGCAATTCGGCGGTACGTCCACCCGGCCTCCCGCATGCCCACTATACGCCCTCGCTCAAAGTCCGTCAACTGCACATACGGTTCACGTCCACGCTGTCGCGGCATGCTACCAGTGTTAAAGACTGCGATGGAGCTCCGTATGCCACGGCAAACTGGCTGACACTGACGGCGGCGGTGCACAAATGCTGCGCAGCTAGCGCCATTCGACGGCCAACACCGCGGTTCCTGGTGTGTCCGCTGTGCCGTGCGTGTGATCATTGCTTGTACAGCCCTCTCGCAGTGTCCGGAGCAAGTATGGTGGGTCCGGAGCAAGTATGGTGGGTCTGACACACCGGTGTCAATGTGTTCTTTTTTCCATTTCCAGGAGTGTATCTTGTATGTGCCTGATCATCCAAAGTGGCCATATAATCCCTGGCGGTAATGCGACTTTGCAGAGTAGCCATGGGGCCCATGGAATGCCACTATATGGCTGAACAAATCATTACGGAACCCTCGCCATGTTTCATTCCTGGGACGTAAACTCAGTCAGAAGTTGGAAACAGTGTGAACCAAGATTCATCCGATCAAATGACTTTCTTTCATTGCTCCGTAGTCCATGTTTTACGGCCACGGTAGCACATTTTCCTGTCACGGGCATCTGCATCACTGATGAGTGGTTTCGGAATTCCAGCTTCCCCTGCAATTCTCTGCTTAAGGAGCTCCCTTAGCGTTGTTTTGGCGCTGATAACGTCCGCGAGTGCGAATTCAGTTCTGTAGTGTTTTTTGTAGCTGTCGTCCTTTTACTGTTTGTCACACTCTTCTTCAAAGACGGTCTGTCACGACCACGTAAGACAGACTTTCGTCCCCGTTGTGACTTGAGAACATTTCACAGGCGCTGTTCGTGGTCAAATACAACAGTGTAGCCTGCAGGCTTCGCTAGCATCTGCATTGATGTTCAAGCATGCAGTTCTCACGGTGTTTGCATTTTTTTTCCAGTCCCTGTAGCTGTAACGTTACAAAACGATATGAAATGGAACGAGTACCTAAGATCGTCAGTAGTCAAGTCGAATGGTCGATTTCGGTTTATTGAGATAATTATAGGAAAGTGCAGCACATCTATGAAGAAGACCCGTGTAGAACACTAGTACGACCCATTCTTGAGCACTGCTGGAGTGTTTGAGATCCCCATCAGATTGGATTCAAGGAAGACATCGATGCAATTCAGAAGCCTGCTGCTAGATTTGTTAGCGGTAGGTTCGATCATCGTGCGAGTATTACAGAGATGTTAACTCGTGTGGGAAGACGACGGTCTTTTTTAGAAACACTCTTGAGAAGATTTAGAGAATCGACATTTGCAGCTGACTGCAGATCGATTTCGCTGCCGCCAACGAAAGTTTCGCGTAAGATCCGCAAAGACAAGATACGAGGAATTAGGGCTCGTACGGAGACATGTAGCTGGCCGTTTTTTAGGCGCTTCGTTTGAGAGTGGAACAAGAAGAGAAT
Organism: Schistocerca nitens; assembly: GCF_023898315.1. NCBI lineage: Eukaryota > Metazoa > Arthropoda > Insecta > Orthoptera > Acrididae > Schistocerca > Schistocerca nitens. The sequence goes on along the minus strand of NC_064616.1, from coordinate 767,481,139 downwards.
GACTAGTAGCTTTGCAAGGAACCCGTCACCATGGACCAAAAGGTGGCCTGCAGTCTATGTGCGTAGAAGTAGAAACGCTCATTGATGTTAAAATAAAAATAAAAGTAACTGAAGAATTATACCAATTAATATCTGTATACAAAGGGAGTCTAGTAATGTTATGTATGATACGCTAATATACAGATTTACTATGCCCCCCCCCTCCTCCAATGAACCAAGCACCTTGCCGTTGGTGGGGAGGCTAGCGTGCCTCAGCGATACAGGTGCAACCACAACTGAGGCCATACGAAAGTGTGGTTCCCGAAGAGGGGCAGCAGCCTTTTTAGTAGTTGCAGGGGCACCAGTCTGGATGATTGACCGATCTGGCCTTGTAACATCGACCAAAACGGCCCTGCTGTGCTGCAACAGCGAAAGGCTGAAAGCAAGGGGAAACTACAGCCGTAAGTTTTCCCGGGGGTGTGCAGCTTTACTGTGTGGTTAAATGATGATGGCGTCCTCTTGGGTAAAATATTCCGAAGGTAAAATAGTCCCCCATTCCGATCTTCGGGCGGGGACTACTCAGGAGGACGACGTTATCAGGAGATAGAAAACTGACGTTCTACGGGTTGGGTCGTGGAATATCAGATCCCTTAATCGGTCAGATAGATTAGAAAATTTACAAAGGGAAATGGATAGGTTAAAGTTAGTTATAGTGGGTATTACTGAAGTTCGGTGGCATGAGGAACAAGACTTCTGGTCATGTGAATATAGGGTTATATATATAAAATCAAATAACGGTAATGCAGTAGTAGGTTTTATAATGAATAAAAAAATAGGAACGCGAATAAGCTACTACGAACAGCATAGTGAACGCATTATTTTAGCCAAGATAGACACGAAGCCCACGTTTACCACAGTAGTACAAGTTTATATGCCAACTAGCTTCGCAGATGATGAAGATAATGAAGAAATGCATGATACTATAAATGAAATTATTCTGATAGTTAAGGGAGGCCAAAATTTAATGGTCATGGGGGACTGGAATCCGATTGTAGGAAAAGGAAGAGAAGGAAAAGTAGTAGCTGAATGTGGACTGGAGGTAAAGAATGAAAGAGGAAACCGCCTGGTAGAATTTTGCACACAACATAACTTAATCATAGCTAACACTTGGTTTAAGAATCATAAAGGAGGTCGTATACGTGGAAGAGGACTGGAGACACTGGAAGGTTTCAGATAGATTATATAATGGTAAGACAGAGATTTAGGAACCATGTTTTAAATTGTAAGACATTTCCAAGGGCAGACGTGGACTCTGGCCACAATTTATTGGTTATGAACTGTAGATTAAAACTGAAGAAACTGCAAAAAGGTAGGAATTTAAGAAGATGGGACCTGGATAAACTGAAAAAAACCAAAGGTTGTAGAGAGTTTCGGAGAGAGCGTTAGGAACGGTTGACAAGAACAGGGGAAAGAAATACAGTAGGAGAAGAATGGATAGCTTTGGGACATGAAATAGTGAAGGCAGCAGAGGATCAAGTAGGTAAAAATACGAGGGCTAGTAGAAATCCTTGAGTAACAGAAGAGTTGCTAAATTTAACTGATGAAAGGAGAAAATACAAAAATGCAGTTAATGAAGCAGGTGAAAAGGAGTAGAAGCGTCTCAAAAATGAGATCGACAGGAAGTGCAAAATGGCTAGGCAGGGATGGCTAGAGGACATATGTGAGGATGTAGAAGCATGTATCACTAGGCGTAAGATAGATAATGCCCATAGGAAAGTTAAGGAGGCCTTTGTGAAAAGAGAACCACCTGTATGAATATCAAAAGCTCAGATGGAAAACCAGTGCTAAGCAAAGAAGAGAAAACAGAAAGGTGGAAGGAGTATATAGAGGATCTATACAAGGGCGATGTACTTGAGGACAATATTATGGGAATGGAAGAATACGTAGATGAAGATGAAATGGGAGGCGACAGAGCGTTGAAAGACCTAAGTCGAAATAAGGCCCCCGGAGTAGACAACATCCCATTAGAACTACTGACAGCCTTGGGAGAGCCAGCCGTGACAACACTCTTACATCTGGTGAACAAGATGTATGACACAGGCGAAATACTTCCAGACTAAAAGAATAATATGATAATTCCAGTCCTAAAGAAAGCAGGTGTTGACAGGTGTGAAAATTACCGAACTATCAGTTTAAAAAGTCATGGTTGTAAAATACTAACAAACAAATGGAAAAACTGGTAGACCAATAGAAGTCAACCTCGAGGAAAATCAGTTTGGATTCGGTAGAAAAGTTGGAACACGCGAAGCAATACTTTTCATATTAGATACATTGTGCTGCCACCTACTGCCAGATACTCCATGTCAGCGACCTCAGTAGTCGTTAGACATCGTGAGAGAGCAGAATGGGGCGCTCCGCGGAACTCAAGGACTTCGAACGTGGTCAGGTGCTTGGATGTCACTTGTGTCATACGTCTGTACGCGAGATTTGCACACTGATAAATATCCCTAGGTCCACTGTTCACGATGTGGTAGTGAAGTGGAAACGTGAAGAGAAACGTATAGCACAAAAGCGTATAGGCCAACCTCGTCTGTTGAATGACAGAGACCACCGACAGTTGAAGAGGATCGTAGTCTGCAATAGGCAGACATCTATCCAGACCATCACTCATGAATTCTAAACTGCATCAGGATCCACAGCAAGTACTATGACAATTAGGCGGGAGGTGAGAAAACTTGGATTTTGTGGTAGAGCGGGTGCTCATAAGCTACACCCACGCCGGTAAATGCCAAACGACGCCTCGCTTGGTGTAAGGAGCGTAAACATTGGGCGATTGAACAGTGGAAAAACGTTGTGCGGAGTGATGAATCACGTACAGAATCTGGCGATCCAATGGCAGGGTGTGGGTATGGTGAATGCCCGGTGAACGTCATCTGCCAGTGTGTGTAGTGCCAACAGTAAAATTCGGAGGTGGTAGTGTTAGAGTGTGGTCGTGTTTTTCGTGGAGGGTGTTTGCACCCCTTGTTGCTTTGCGTGGCACTATCACAGCACAGTTCTACAATGATGTTTTAAGCACTTTCTTGCTTCCCACTGTTGAAAAGCAATTCGGGGATGGCGATTGCATCTTTCAACACGATCGAGCACCTGATCATAATGCACGGTCTGTGGCGGAGTGGCTACAGGACAATAACATCCCTGTAATGCACTGGCCTTCATAGAGTCCTGACCTGAATCCTATAGAACGCCTTTGGGATGTTTTGGAGCGCCCACTTCGTGCCAGATCTCACCGACCGACATCGATACCTCTCCTCAGTGCAGCACTCCGTGAAGAATGGGCTGCCATTCCCCAAGAAACACTCCAGAACCTGACTGAACATATACCTGCGAGAGTGGAAGCTGTCATCAAGGCTAAGGGTGGGCGAACACCATACTGAATTCCAGAATTACCGATGGAGGGCGCCACGAACTTGTAAGTCATTCTCAGCCAGATGTCTGGATACTTCTGATCACATAGTGTATATGAGAAACAGTAGTGGACCTAGTAGATCCTTAGGGAATCCCATACGTGATTTCTCCGCAGTCAGAATTTTGTCCCTGGATTCTGTTGGTTGAATTACTACTCTACAACTTTCTGTATTCTTTTGGTTAGATATGGCATGATCTATTGTTTGGCTATACCATCAATCCCATAAAACTTCAATTTATCTAGGAGTGTACTATGAGTCACATAATCAAATGCCTTGGACAGGTCACAGAAAATAAATACCGGTGCTATTTTGTTATTTAATGCTTGTAATATCTGGTGTATGAATATGTAAATGGCATTCTCAGTAGACCAACCCTTCTGAAAACCAAACTGTGATTTGCCGAGTATATTATTGTTGCCAAGGCGAGATACTATTCTAGAATACATCACCTTCTCAAAAATTTTGGAAAATGATGTCAGCAGAGAAATAGGTCGGTGGTTACTGATGTCTCTCTTATCACGTTTCTTAAAGAGGGGTTTAACATCGGCATATTTTAGCCTCTCTGGAAAAATGCCTTGAGCTAGTGATGCATAACATATTTCGGAAACTACCGGACTTATTATATGAGAACAAATCTTTAGTACATTATTGGAAACACCATCAAAACCAGAAGAGCTTTCATTCTAGAGAAAATGTATGACTCTCTTAATTTCAGAAGTAGAAGTTGGTGGTACATTCATATGATGTAGCTTTATGAGAGTTACTTCTTCAACATATTGCTGTGATCTTTCTCTTGAACTGTTGGTCCCTTTGTTTTCTACTATGTTTAAGAAATGATTATTAAATACATTTCCTACCTGTGACTTGTCATTTATAACCATTCCATTCAATTCAATAGTAATGTTATTCTCTTCTGTGGTTGGTTGTCTTGTCTCTTCCTTCGCTATATTCCATATTGCCTTAACTCTGTTGTCAGATGTACTGATTTCTAACATTATGTTCATGTTTCTTGATTTTTTAATATCCTTTCTTAGTAATTCTGAGTAGTTTTTGAGGTGTACAACTACTGCAGGGTCTCTACTTGTTCTTGCCAAAAGATACATTTCCCTTTTCCTTTCACAAGATACTTTAATCCTCTTACTGATCCATGGTTCTTTACATGGCTGTTTAATGTCCCATCTGATTAGCTTATGCGGAGGCTATTTTCAAATATTGGTATGAATTTATCATGGAATAGATTAAATTTTATATTGACATTTGGTTCTTTACACATTTCATCCCAGGTTGTTTCTTGTAAACTACTTTTAAAAACATTTGCCTTGTAGTCATTAACGATTCTAATTGACTTCCACTGAGGTGCATCCACACTGTAGGGCACTATGTCATTTATCCTGACTAACTGTGCATCATGGTCAGAGAGAGCATTTGTTACTGGGTAAACAGTTATTTTCTTGCTTTGTACCTCCTCAAACATAACATTATCAATTAGGGACCTGCCGTCTTTATCTGTGTGTAGGGAAGAAGACAGTAGAAGCTTTCGAAATGTGGTGCGACATAAGAATGCTGAAGTTTAGATGGATGGATCACGTAACTAATGAGGAGGCACTGAATAGAAATGGGAAGAAGAGGAATTTGTGGAACAACCTGACTAGAAGAAGGGACCGGTCGGTAGGATGCGTTCTGAGGCATAAAGGGATCATCAGTTTAGTACTGGAGGGAAGCGTGGAGGGTAAAAATCGTAGAGGGACGCCAAGAGATGAATACACTAAACAGACTCAGAACGAGATGAAGAGGCTTGCACAGTAAAGAGTAACATGGAGAGCTCCATCAAACGAGTGTCTGGATTGAAGACCACAACAACAATATCTCTATGTGTGGTGGTTTTTTCCATACCAGTGGTCTGTAACTATTGTGAATGTAGCCTATAACCACTTGTTAGTTCACCACTTCTGAAGCACTGTTCACTTGTAAGTTTCATTAGTTACTCTAAGCTGTTATTCTCTAATTTGACTGTCGTTTTTCACAACACTTCACAAACTCGTACATCTATACCGATGCAAATAAATAAATTTCGTGTGCCTAGTGCCTCCCGTCTGGTAGACCGTTCGCCGGGTGCAAGTCTTTCAATTTGACGCCACTTCGGCGACTTGCGCGTCGATGGGGATGAGATGATGACGATGATGATTAGGACAACACGACACCCAGTCCCTGAGCGGAGAAAATCTCCGACCCAGCCGGGAATCAAACCTGGACCCTTACGATTGACATTCTGTCGCGCTGACCACTCAGCTACCGGGGGCGGACATCTATTCTGATAATTTGATAGTAATTATCGATTCTGCCGTGAACACTAAACTATCCTATATTTCTTCGCTTAACCTATTTGTCTCGTGTCCGTTACACAACGCTATTTTATTGCACTATGTATATAGAATAATAATCACATACAGCCTTTACTGCACCTGTTATATGCTGAAAGAATTCTGCCTATGCTAAATCGCCTTATCCCGCATCCTGTCACGCTCCTTTGGTAGTTATTCTGTTGAAGATTTCTTGAAACTCATAGTTATTTGTGATTTTTTGGGCAAACATACACTGAGCAGCTTCAAGAATAATATCCTGAGCATATTGAAACTTGAACTGGAGATAGCCAAATGCAATAGGATCGTGGATATTAAGTAGGCCGGCCGGAGTGGCCGAGCGGTTCTAGGCGCTTCAGTCTGGAACCGCGCGACCGCTACGGTCGCAGGTTCGAATCCTGCCTCGGGCATGGATGTGTGTGATGTCCTTAGGTTAGTTAGGTTTAAGTAGTTCTAAGTTCTACGGGACTGATGACCTAAGATGTTAAGACCCATAGTGCTCAGAGCCATTTGAACCATTTGATATTAAGTAGACAAAGGATGCTACTGGCATTTTCGTCCTTCCGCATTCTGTTTCGCTCAATTACTTTATTTTGCTCTAAACTAGTCGTGTCGTTAAGATATATTCCCCGTTACTTGAAAAGAGATTTTGAGCTATTTGTTGAACTCAGAGACCCATTTTCAGGTTTTTCGGTTTTTTGCTGCTGCGTTAATTAGGTTCAGTGACGGAGAACAGTTATTTATCTTTCTTTCTTCTAATTTGTCGATGTAAATGTTGGCTTGCACAGTTATTCTTGTACATATGGGAGCTTAACTCAAGTAGAGAGCATCCCGGCATATAGAACTAACCCTTCATTTCATAATTTGATTTAAGAATTTCTGCCGAGTAGATAGTGTAGAGCAATTGGGATGTAACTGCTCCTTGTGATTAAACCGATAATGGTATGAAATATAAGGGCGATCAATTAAGTTTCCTTGGAAGGTCGTATAGTCCGGAATCGGTATGCCAAACAGGCAAAATCGCCGTGACCGTTGAGGTAACCATACGACCGACGCACCAGGTTGAAGATACCCATCTGGCAAAACACTGTGTCCTGCTGAGTTAAGAAGTTCGTAAATGCCTGCTGCGCATCCCCGTCCCACAGGATTCGTCGACTCTTCAAGTCCTTTTGTAAGGAACCGAAGGCGTGATAAGCGCATGAGGAGAGATAAGGACTGCTGTTGTTGCTGTCTTCAGCCCTGAGACTGGTTTGATGCAGCTCTCCACGCTACTCTATCCTGTGCAAGCTTCTTCATCTCCCAGTACTTACTGCAACCTACATCCTTCTGAATCTGTTTAGTGTATTCATCTCTTGGCCTCCCTCCGATTTTTACCCTCCACGCATCCCTCCAATACTAAATTGGTGATCCCTTGATGCCTCAGAATATGTCCTACCAACCGATCCCTTCTTCTAGTCAAGTTGTGACACAAATTTCTCTTCTCCCCAATTCTATTTAATACCTCCTCATTAGTGATGTGATCTACCCATCTAATCTTCAGCATTCTTCTGCAGCACCACATTTCGAAAGCTTCTATTCTCTGCCGGCCGTGGTGGCCGAGCGGTTCTCGACGCTACAGTCTGGAACCGCGCGACCGCTACGGTCGCAGGTTCGAATCCTGCCTCGGGCACTGATGTGTGTGATATCCTTAGGTTAGTTAGGTTTAAGTAGTTCTAAGTTCTAGGGGACTGATGACCTTAGAAGTTAAGTCCCATAGTGCTCAGAGCCATTTGAACCATTTTTTTCTGTTCTCTTTTTGTATAAACTATTTATCGTCCACGTTTCACTTCCATACATGGCTACACTCCATACAAATACTTTCAGAAAAGACTTCTTGACACTTAAATCTATCCTCGATGTTAACAAATTTCTCTTCTTCAGAAACGCTTTCCTTGCCATTGCCAGTCTACATTTTATATCCTCTCTACTTCGACCATCCTCAGTTATTTTGCTTCCCAGATAGAAAAATTCCTTTACTACTTTAAGCGTCTCATTTCCTAATCTAATACCCTAAGCATCACCCGATTTAATTCGACTACATTCCATTATCCTCGTTTTGCTTTTGTTGATGTTCATCTTATATCCTCCTTTCAAGACACTGTCCATTCCGTTCAGCTGCTCTTCCAAGTCCTTTGCTGTCCCTGACATAATTACAATGTCATCGGCGAAACTCAAAGTTTTAATTTCTTCTCCGTGGATTTTAATTCCTACTCCGAATTTTTCTTTTGTTTCCTTTACTGCTTGCTCAATATACAGATTGCATAACATCGGGAATAGGCTACAACCATATCTCACTGTCTTCCTAACCACTGCTTCCCTTTCAAACCCCTCGACTCTTATAACTGCCATCTGATTTCTGTATAAATTGTAAATAGCCTTTCGCTCTCTGTATTTTACCCCTGCCACCTTTAGAATTTGAAAGAGAGTATTCCAGTCAACATTGTCAAAAACTTTCTCTAAGTCTACAAATGCTAGAAACGTAGGTTTGCCTTTCCTTATTCTATTTTCTAAGATACGTAGATCAGGATTATATGGGTGGAACTCGAGTGCCTCCCACTTGGCGTTACTTCTCCCTCCCTTCCTCCCAGACCGACTGGTGTCTTGTGTCGAATGGCGGCCAGCACGGAACTCGGCGCACCATTTCGAGAGACATGCTGCCCCATATGCATTCTTCATTCTGCAATGGATGTCTACCGTGTTTGTCCTTTGGCAGCCAAGAAAAAAATAACTGCACTTTGGTCCCGTTTGGACGAATTTGGTAATAACGTCACCACAGATCACGTCTCCACATTTACCACACGCACGTCGGAAGACACGAATGCCACACTAACCCCTTGAATAGATCTTCTTATATACCCACATCTGAGTCGCGTTGTGTTGTGTTGCATATACGCTGCACCAATACCCTCAAACGGAAACTTTTTTGTCGCCCCTTATATGTCGAGAATTATTCTCTCACTTAACTCGTCGTACACTACTGCCCGTTAAGCTGGCTATCAGTTGTACAATTTCACATGAGTAGGCAGTTCGAAGGGTATCTCTGCACGTCAGATTTGATCGAACGTCCGTTCGATGTCTGGGAATAAAGCAGCAGTTGCATCGGCCTTGTTGCATTCCTCCTTTTCCTTGTTCCATAGTCTTAGGACTGAGTCAGTTGTGATGTGGTTACTTTTAAATCCGAATTGACTTAGCGGAATGATTTTTTCCTCGGACAATTTTTCTAATTTATGGGTAATGATTACCTCAAACGTTTTCAGGATAATCCATCTATATGTGATGTGTTGGGGTTGTTTATCTGCTTGTCAGTATTTTGTATCATCCTGACCTTGGCTTGCTTCCATTACAGTGGAGACTGTAACTAATCAAACGGGCCAAAGAACAAGGGTTTTACGGATCTTGTGATTGATTCTCAAGCGAATCAAAGAACAAGGGTTTTAGGGTTCTTGTGACTGATTCAGGTATGAAGAAAATAAAATAAATGTCGTGTGGCCAGGGCCACCCGTCGGGTAGACCGTTCGCCTGGTGCAAGTCTTCCGAGTTGACGCCACTTCGGCGACTTGCGTATCGATGGGGATGAAATGATGGTGATTAGGACAACACAACACCCAGTCTCTGAGCGGAGAAAATCTCCGACCCAGCCGGGAATCGAACCCGGGCCGTTAGGTATGACATTCCGTCGCGCTGACTACTCAGCTACCAGGGGCGGACAGGTATGAAGAAGAACCTTAGTTAATGTCTGCCGAATCGCATTTCCCAGGAGCAGAGTTTTGCAGCACAGTATGCCTTTGTATATTTCTGCTAGCCTGTCTTCTCGCAGTGGTGGATACTCCGCTGATGCTTCCGATCTTTCTAGTAGTAGTTAATCCATGTTTTGTTATTTCTCCTTGCGCTTTGACCAAAGTTTCGTTTCCTAGATGTTCGTGAACCATTTCTAGTACACTGCGAAATAATTCAGATTTTTTTTCGCCATCATAGGTAGTTACGTTATCTTCGACGACCGTTGCCGTTTCTTTGCTAGCTGTGTAGCCTGTCACGCGTACACATTTTTGCCAAAATAAGTTGGGACTGTGGGCATCTACCACATGTGAGTTTCGGGCTATCACTCGGCTCTAAGTTGCCGTTTTTGTTTCCGTATGAAGTCACTGAGTCTGTTGCATTCGGCTTTGATTCGATCACTTGGTTACAGTTTATGTTATCTGTAGAGTTTTCTTTTTCGCTTAATTTTGCTGAAAATTTGAGACAGGAATCTTTCGCCGTGTTATGTAATTGTTTTCTTTGGTGCCCTTTCTTTCTTTAGCTGTTTATACGGCCTGCACAATCTGTTGGTTGTAGCTTTCGAGTTCTTCTGTTGTTTCGATATGTCATTTTTCGTTCAAGTATTCCGATCTAAACTGGCCATCATTGAGATTTTTTCATGCCTGTGAGAGTTCTAGCGTTCTTGCTTCTGGTTTTTACGAATTTTATGACTATAATTTGTGTTATTAGTGGCATGTAGTCGCTTAATATGATGCCATCAATTTCGATGTCACTGCAGTGCTAGGCTATCTGTTCTGTGCGTGTTGATCTGGAATGTATGTGCCACGCTGGTTCATGATCGTTAGTAAATCATTTTTTGGTCTGACGAAATTTCCTTCCAGAACTGTTTCTAGATCTTGAATGTTTTTGCTGTTCGCTCTGTTGGTGAAGTTGATAGATCTGACGTTAAAATGACCTGCGTTTATTACTGAGTTTAGGGTGTCTAAGTAGTTAATGATGTCTGTTGAAATGTCCTACATGGGAGAAAATATGTGTTGACGTATAGAGGCCTCTTATCTTTTTATAATATTTTTTGGACGATTGCTTGGTGGTCGTTAAGATTTCAGGGAAGGTGCATCGCACCGCAGGCATGGTTTTCTGGTGGAAAACGGCTATTCCTCATTATGATGTTCTTGAGCAGCCTATTACAGGTTGATAAAACCTGTGGCAGTGATAAGATAGACCGTTTTTCCTGTGCATTTTGTTTCCGCTTTACCACTTATGGTAATTTCCACTTGCCCTACGAGGTTGTCTATGAATTCCGGCTTCGCGTAAAACCTTTAGCGTTCACGAAACAAATAATGGCTGTGACTTTTCCCTGCATAAAAGCCTGTCTCGTAATTTTAGAGGAGTGTGCTCATTTTAGGATTTGTTTTCTTTCGGTTTACTGATATAAATACGAAAGTTGTTAGAGGCTTGCGTAATCTCCAGATCACGTCGCAGGAGCTTTTTTCACAGTTTTCATCGCCTCTTTTATTAGCGTCCTTTCTGACAGTAGTTGAGAAGGGTTGTGGTGATGGCGCGCAAAAGGTTCTCGGTTTGGCTGCATTTCTGTCCATCTGAGTATGTGGCTGTTGAAAATCCATCTATGCATTTTACTCTTCTCTTTTTTGCATTTTAAATAATGGTATGGAAATCTCCAATGCAGATACTGCGCTTTGGAGTATCTTTTTTACGGTCTTTCTGACAATGAAAGAGTAGGTGAAGCGTCGCACTACAACAAGAATTCCAACACTTATGTTTCCCTTGGTGAGTTGTTATATGTGCTCTACTTATAGGATAAACTATTTATTTACGACAAAATAAATAATTTTCATCGAGAACGAGTTATTGTACATTGCATTCCACACATAAATGAAAAATCACAAACATTATTACCCAAAAGGTTGTATGATGAACCTGGTTGCATTTATTAATATTGTAGTAGCAGTTGGTTCCGCCGCCAAACCAAATTATCTAAATGATGTCAATCTACAGTGCTGGCTGTGGTTCGTTCGATTAAAATATACTTCACGTGGTGACTATATAACAGAAGGACATTTTAAGCAAACCAACGACAGCCATTGCAGCAGATTATTGTCGTTCAGATAGGTATGTGGTAAACATTGAGTAGTCGGGGAAAAGCCGGCTGACTATACAATGCGTTCCAGCTGCTTTAACAAACCTTTCAGTGTCTCAATTTTAAGTGGGGAAGGATAAGACACGATACCGCTCAGGAGACATCTATTTTAAAGGGTCGAAAACAGACGAAGGTGGTAAGGCCAGGCTACAGGGGTAAAGTCTAGACTAGAGAGTGCAGTCTGTCTAGGCTATGGTATTCCAGACAGAGATACTCCCAGAATGTAAACGGAGGACAATTTACGTAGGTGCTACAAGGAGCGTAGCATCAACATTTATTCAGACAGCCAGGCAGCTCTGACACCTCTATTAGCCCCTGCAACGAGATCAAAGATCGTCACAGAATGCCATGAATCCCTGATGAGGCCAGGGGACAGCAACAAGGTAAACCTGCTGCGGGTTCCTGGTCAGGACAGGGACGACAACTACATTTGCTGGATCGAAACCAGCGTTAACCATCACTAAGGCGATGATAAAATCTAAACAAAGTAGCTGGATCCGAAGGCAGCATGTAGAACATTGCACTAAAATCCATAAACAAAAACATGGCAAGTTAATGATGCCGAAACCATATTTTAAGGGAAGTTCTGCAATCTTGAGGTTGAAGAGGAGACAGATCAAACATGTGGGAGGTCTAATGACTGGCCATAGGAACTTGAGATAACACCTTCACGCGATGGGTAAAGAGAAAGAAGCCCTTAAATGCAGACTATGTGGCATGGGGGACGAAACCGCAACACTGCGAGGCACTGGAGCTCAAAATACCCGAAGTATTTGGGTCACTAATTCCTGAATAGATTGCATTTCACAAAGACCTAGTAAAGGGTCTCCTGCCACTCTTCAGGGGTACTGGCTGGCTTTAATAGAATGACAGGAGAAAAACCGCACAATGAACTTAGTTTCGGTTTGGACAACAGGAGGCAAAGACCACTCTTTCGTTTTGTCTCCCAGATAGAATCGAATTAAACCAATCATTCTAATGATTTTACTTCTGGCGACTGGGTTTCGTGATCTTGTCGAGGAAGGAAATATTTCCACACCCAGATTTTGTATTGCATCGATATATAAACCTCCCTATATAAGAGCAAGATCATCTTTCTGGAATAATCTCTTCAGACAGTTGTGCAGTCATTAAGTACTACGTGGAGATTTAAGTTCATACCATGGTACGTGAGGATGTGAAATAAACGGGGGCAAGGAGCGTAACTGTTAGCAGCTATCGATGATAACAATCTAATAGTACTAAATGACAGATCGGTAACAGTGACTGACTCGCTATTGAGGATAAGATCAGCCATTTATTTTACGCTAAGCCGTCTATTTCTCGTATGTCGTCAACGGTAGCGTGGAAACAGATATGCTCCGTTCATTTCATGTTTGTGGAATGTGCTGGATTTCACAATGCATTAAAACTCTATCAACTAAACTTTCTTCATCTGTTTGGTGTAGTCAGGGATGCCCTGGAGCTGTATCTCGACTACATCTATCACTAACGGAATATATGAAATATCTGGCGCTACAAAATTACATGAAATGCAAGTGCATTATTGATGAGGTTAAGAGGATATAGTAAAGGAAAAGAATACATGCTGGACAGAGTAATATTCATCACTTAGTAACAAACCCAGTATGATGGATGTATGTATGGCTGAAAATTATAGCATTTTGTTGTACAAAACTAAGGTTAGCTATAAAAATACATTATATTCAACGGCTCGAAACTTTCACAGATGAAATAGTGTCAACAGCAGTGCCAGTAATCCATACTATCTACCGGGCAATGATGCATATGGGTTTCCCTTTCGATCTCTAGAGAGCAGGAAAGTTTTTCTCTATTTCACCCGTTGGTCACGTTTCTAGCTTGTCCTCTAGCGTAAATACTGTGTAGCAGTATTAGATTACAGTTGAAGAATTTCACACCACCTTCTGTGTATATTCACACTGAACAACACAGGTTGTTGTCCCTATTCTCAGTCCTAATAAAGATCCTTTATCACCCGAATCATATCCTTTCTAATGACCTTGTAGTGGACTGGTTGTTAAAACGTATTCTTTCTTCCTTTTCCAGACTCTTGAAGACCGATAACACTGACAACTCTTATTGGTAAAACTCCATAAGAATCACAGTAGTAATCTACACAAGACTACACATCAGTTACACAGCAGTAAACATGATTTTAAATTTTCATTCAGTTGCAGTGAAGCCACAAACTAAAATCATCGTACTGATATTCAACTTTCGTGTAATGATTTTCACATAAACAACTTAATGCAGTCCTGTGAAAAAGCTGTTACCATCGTTAAAGAGTGCTTGTAAGTACTAAACTCGATTCGGATATTTTATATACTAAAATAGGATGAAATTTAGTAGGTTGAACAAATTGTCGCGTACGAGCATCATGATACGCTTAGGATAAATGTCGTGAGCACTAAACAATGCTTTCGTTATAGAAATATTCGACTGCCGACTAAGTCGTAGACGACAACTATTGGCATTATTTAAATATGTTATTTGCTAACCATCGCAGGCATATCCTCAGTGTCTGCTATAATCACCGACGACCATCACAGATCCAAGACTTACAGCGTAATCACAGGTCATGAAATAACTTAAAATTAAAATTCTTATAAACAGATGCCTCCTTCAGCGTCATTGTTCCAGCATAATGTACCACTTACCTGCAGGTCTAACTGTCAGCGTAGAGATGTGCGGAGTGATACACGATAAACGGCGAAATTATTTCATTAAGCTGAGAGCCCTAAGCGATCCTTAAACGACTATACAGGGTGTGCATTGTACTGCCACCTCTCAGAAGACTATAAGAAATAGCCGTTACAAGACACAAAATAAAACAGTTGTCTGTGTCAGCCAAGTTTTTTTTTCTTTTTTTTCCTTCCGTGGCGCATTTCGATTGGCTGCACCCCCATCAGCAAGCAGTTGATCTCACCGGGCGAGGTGGCGCAGTTATTGGCACACTGGACTCGCATTCGGGAGTACGATTGTTCAAATCCCCGTCCGGCCATTCATATTTAGGTTTATTTTGATTTGTCTAAACCGCTTCTGGCAAATTTCGGGTGGCTTCTTTGCAAAGGGAACAACCGATTTCCTTCCCCATCGTTTCGTAATTCGAGCTTGTGCTCCGTCTCTGATGACCGCGATATCGATAGGGCGTTAAACTCTAGTCTTCCATTTTCTCAGGTGTACCAGGGGATACATGAGAATTTCTTTTCCTAGACGTTATCTGCCTTATGCTTAATTTCGAATATTAAATCAAATGATCCACCTGGAGGTAAAGGTGTACCCTCGAAACACACAATGAGAGAAAATGAACCTGACTAATACAAATAATTGTATTAATTTGTCTTTTGTATCATAAACAGTCGCAGTTTCTAAATCATAGTCCAACGTGGACGACTTAAGGTTAAATAGTAGTTACCAAACGAAATTCAATTTTGGTTTAGAAGTTAATAGCAATTCTTGAAGTATTGCAATATGTTATGGGTATAGACCCAAACAAAATTTTGACGGTCTCTGCTTCTAGTTTGTGACAGTGTCAGTGACGACGAAATAAACTAGAGAATATCTGAGAGCAACATAACAGAATGAAGTAGTTAACTATGTAATATTCCCGCAAACTACGTTGACAGTCGACGCGCTGGCTGATGGTAGCGACCGTAAAGGCATTACTCATTTTCAGGCGCTCCCATCACCCGCCTCGCCGAATGTCAACTTAGTTTGCGCGAGTAATACCTATAAATGTACTAATCGGCCACAATAACTGCCGGGAGTGAAGGTGATTCGGTTGGCGTATAGAGAATTAGCACGTAATCGGGGTGGATAGTACAGGGTTATTACAAATGACTGAAGCGATTTCACAGCTCTACAATAACTTTACTATTTGAGATATTGTCATAATGCTTTGCACACACATACAAAAACTCAAAAAGTTTTTTTAGGCATTCACAAATGTTCGATATGTGCCCCTTTAGTGATTCGGCAGACATCAAGCCGATAATCAAGTTCCTCCCACACTCGGCGCAGCATGTCTCCATCAATGAGTTCGAAAGCATCGTAAACACTGAATCTTTCACATAACCCCACAGAAAGAAATCGCATGGGGTTAAGTCGGGAGAGCGTGGAGGCCATGACATGAATTGCTGATCATGGTCTCCACCCCGACCGATCCATCAGTTTTCCAATCTCCTGTTTAAGAAATGCCGAACATCATGATGGAAGTGCGGTGGAGCACGATCCTGTTGAAAGATGAAGTCGGCGCTGTCGATCTCCAGTTGTGGCATGAGCCAATTTTCCAGCATGTCCAGATACACGTGTCCTGTAACTTTTTTTCGCAAAAGAAAAAGGGGCCGTAAACTTTAAACCGTGAGATTGCACAAAACACGTTAACTTTTGGTGAATTGCGAATTTGCTGCACGAATGCGTGAGGATTCTCTACCGCCCAGATTCGCACATTGTGTCTGTTCACTTCACCATTAAGAAAAAATGTTGCTTCATCACTGAAAACAAGTTTCGCACTGAACGCATCCTCTTCCATGAGCTGTTGCAACCGCGCCGAAAATTCAAAGCGTTTGACTGTCATCGGGTGTCAGGGCTTGTAGCAATTGTAAACGGTAAGGCTTCTGCTTTAGCCTTTCCCGTAAGATTTTCCAAACCGTCGGCTGTGGTACGTTTAGCTCCCTGCTTGCTTTATTGTCGACTTCCGCGAGCTACGCGTGAAACTTGCCCGCACGCGTTCAACCGTTTCTTCGCTCACTGCAGGCCAACCCATTTGATTTCCCCTTACAGAGGCATCCAGAAGCTTTAAACTGCGCATACCATCGCCGAATGGAGTTATCAGTTGGTGGATCTTTGTTGAACTTCGTCCTGAAGTGTCGTTGCACTGTTATGACTGACTGATGTGAGTGCATTTCAAGCACGACATACGCTTTCTCGGCTCCTGTCGCCATTTTGTCTCACTGCGCTCTCGAGCGCTCTGGCGGCAGAAACCTGAAGTGCGGCTTCAGCCGAACAAAACTTTATGAGTTTTTCTACGTATGTGTAGTGTGTCGTGACCATATGTCAATGAATGGAGCTACAGTGAATTTATGAAATCGCTTCAATCATTTGTAATAGCCCTGTATATGCACAGCTTGCCTGAAAGCATTGAGATTGCGATGAGTTTTCCACTGTACTTGTTTACTGCAACGCCACTGCATGTTTCCGATAACGGTCAAGTCCAATAATATCGTGGCTGAGCAGTAGAACGTTATTCTTGTTGTCACTGCTGTTGCAGCCTTCAGTCCGAAGACTTTTTTGATGCAGCTCTCTACGCTAGTCTGCCCCGTGCAAACCACTTTATCTCTGTGTAACTACTGCAAACTACATCCATTCGAATCTGCTCACTCTACTCGAATCTTGCTCTTCCTCTACTGTTTTTACCCTCCACACCTCTGTACATTAAAAAATGACAGTTGCTTGATGCCTCAGAACGTGTCCTAACAATCGATCCCTACTTTTAGTTAAGTTGTGCCACACATTTCTTTTTTTCGCAGTTCGATTCAGTACCTCCTCTTTAGTTATTCGACCTACACATCTAATTCTCAACATTCTTCTCTAGTATCACACCACAAAAACTTCTTTTCGCTTCTTGTCTGAACTGCTTGTCGTCTACGATCACTTGCATACAAGGCTGCACTCCACACAACCAGCTTCAGAAAAGATTTCCTAGCACATAATCCTCCTATGTTAACAAATATCCACTTTTTCAGAAACACTTTTCTTGCTTTTGGCAGTCTACTGTTTATATCCTCTCTAGTTTGGCCATCATCAGTCATTCTGCTGTCCAAATAGCAAAACTCATTTACTATTTTTAATGTCTCATTTCCTAATCTGATTCTATTAAAATCACCTAATTCATTCTTTGCTTTACTTTTATTGATACTCCTCTTATAAACTGTTTTCAAGAATCTATACATGCCACAACTGCTCTTGCAAGTTCTTTGTCGTCGCTGACAAAATTTCAACGTCATCGCCAAACCTCAGAGTCTTTTTTTCTCCTCCCTCACGTCAATTTCCTTTCGTAATTTCTCCTCTGTTCCTTTACTACTTTCCCAGTGTACAAATAACGTTGGGGATATGCTACAAATCGGTCTCACAACCTTCTCAACTACTGCCCCTTCTCATGCCTTTCGACTCTTGTCACTGCATTATGGTTCCTATATAAGGTGTAGATAACGTTTAGCTTCCTGTGTTTTACCCTTGCTGCCTCTAGAATTTCAGAGAGTCTATTCCAGTCAACACTGTCGAAAGCTGTTCTAAATTTACAAATGCTGTGTATGTAGGCTTGCATTTCTTCATCTATTTTCTAAGATAAACTGCATGGTCCGTATGACCCCACGTGTCCCTATATTTCTCCGAAACCCACGGTGATCTACCCCGAAGTCGTCTTCTAAACGTTTTTCCATTATTCGGTAAATAATTCGTGTCAGTATCTTATATCCTTGACTTATTAAGCTGATCGTTCGATACATTCCTTTTTGTCACCACTTTTCTTCTTGAAGTCTGTGCTTATTTCGCCGGCTTGATATATCTCGCATGCAAGGTAGAATAGTTACATAGAGACTGGTTCTCCCTAGGTTCACAGTAATTCTGAGGGAAAGTCGTCTGCTCCAGGAGTAGAGTATATATTTTAATAAAGGTACACGGTGTTGTTACGTGATTATAATGCAGACTTTTAGGAGT
This sequence comes from Schistocerca nitens, assembly GCF_023898315.1. Classification (NCBI taxonomy): domain Eukaryota; kingdom Metazoa; phylum Arthropoda; class Insecta; order Orthoptera; family Acrididae; genus Schistocerca; species Schistocerca nitens. Next base: position 767,462,642 of record NC_064616.1, on the reverse strand, counting down.
ATTACTGAAGGAAAAATGTCTATATTTCAGATAGATTACCTTAGTTTGGGAACTGCTGAGTCGAAAACTATGAGAACAGTAATTTCCACATTTATCTACCGATGATCGTAGTAATCCGAGTAGACACAAATTAGTAACAACTTTATTCATAAATATAACTTGAAAAAGGTACTATATTCACAACAGCTGTTCACAGAATGCGTCCTACAGCTTCTACGCTGGTATGAAACCTTTGCACAAAGCATTGTCGAACCTGGTTGTTGTTCGAACAATATCAGAGGCAACAAATACTTGCCCGGAGATCCTGTTCAGTCTCGACAGGTATATCGTACTTAGGATTCCTTACGTGACCCTAAAAGAATATACCAAGCTGGGTCAGATGAATGAGATCACCACGAAACAGGACGTCCTCGCCTTATTCTCCTTCCAGAGTATATCTTAAGTAGGTGTTCACGAGTAAGATGCAAAGTGCACCTGGCTGAATCATACAGGAACCACATACGTGAAAGCAGATAAAGTGGGATACCTTCCAAAAAGTCGAGGATTATGTCTATTAGAAACAAAGTGTAAGCTGGCACAGTTAAGCGGGTAGGAGACAAATAAGGTCCTATGAACCGAACAACGAATATACCCACCCTTAAACTCACCGCATATCTGTGTTGGTGCACTTCACAACTGTTGCGTACAGTGATTGTTAAGAATTACATCACTAGTGAACCAGACTTCTCCCACGGAAAGTATATAACGTGTGTGAGATTCTACCATACCATACTGCAGCAACCAGTAGATCAATGCGACGCTGGGATCAACGTTGACATGATTTAAAGCTTGCACTTCCCATGAGTGATAGGTATGTAATTTTTGTTTCCATATTACACACTACTGTGCGGCACACACATTTCATGTGCAACTATTCGAGTACTAGTTGAAGCAGCGTTGGGTCACCAAAACAGGAATTCAATAATTAGCAGTGCAGAGGCTTTTTGATCATCGTGAATAATGGGTTACACATAATCGATGGTAATGCAAAAGTTCTATAACGTCATTCTCGACAGAAAATTAATGTGATCAACATGAACTTTTGGAACACTAATACAATAGACAATAATATTGTTTAGCAATAGCTTAGTTCTAAACCTTAAAGTAATATCGAGGCACTGACGCCCAAAACGGAACGTAGGCTTGAAGAAATTAGCAGTGTTATATCCTGAGAATAACGTTTCCGAGATGTCAGCTGTTCAAAGTATATATGATGACAGTTCAGGATAATCAAATTAAAACCTTACAACAACAAAACATAGCACGCAGGAAATATGTGGATCCAAAGTATGATAATGAAAAACGCGCTTGTAAAAGACGTAAGATAATAACTTTGCATCACAAATGAAACCTGTGTTCGATATGAGAAAGAGAAAACCGAAAGTGATTCCAACATAAAATGTAATACATAAGCCAGTTTAATCAATAATATATTTAAATTAGGAATTAAACAGGTATTTCACGACGATGCGTGGCACCGAAAACAACCGAGAAACACGATATGTAAAGGACACCGTAGTTGCTACAAACCATGCCTGAGTAGCTAGGAATAGACCAGGAAGCTCCAGTCAGATATATGACACTGAGGCTCGGTTCCAGAAATAAGAAACCTAATTCCAGAAGCACTGGAATTATACTTACCCTGTCGTCACATTCTGAAGAGTCCTAAATTAGCACCGTGGTCCATAAGCATTGTCATCAAAAAGAGTGACAAGCAAATGTTTCAACACATTCAGATTTTACTTAACGAGGTTGAAGGGGAACGCAAGAAGCCAAAAATACTTTGGAAAAAATTTATCACCCTATCATGACCGGTTTCTGGCCATCATTCCTGTCTTCAGACGGCTGCAGTATCAGATTCGTCAGTAGCCTCTTGTGCTGCCTTAGAATATTTGAGCAGTTAACGGCGCTTTATATGCTGCGTAAGCGACTTGTGTTACACAGAAACATGTCCTAATGTGAATGCAGTTGATAACATATAAATTGAGTGAGTTATATGCACTTACATGTTTTCTGGTGAACAGCGTTTCGTCTCATTTCACTGCTTATGCATTTCCGGGAGAATAAAACAAGCGTTTAAGTGCATACAACACATAGATATTACATGATCAACTGAGGAATACACATTTTTCACAATATTCTTGATGACAGTTCCCGATCCAAACATGGGTTTCACATGTAAAGGAGGCTATATACACTGCTGGCCACCGTAAATGCAACACCCTGAAGGAAGCATCCGAATCAAGTGAAATTTACACCATGGGTTTGCAGCGATGAGATATGCAACTGATTAGAATTTCAGCGCAGACGCACATCACGCGCGCCTGTGGCGCCACCTCATAGCGCCATTTAAGGCTTGGCGATTTCGACGAGTGTACGTTCGGCACGTGTGTCTACCTTGTGGTTGTTTCACAAGACGATCAGTTATGCCTCGTAGACAAAAGCGAACATCGTTTGATCAAGTATCCGAGTTCGACAGAGGAAGGATAGTGGCTTACCGAGATTGTGGATTATCATACAGAGAAATCGCTAGTCGTGTTGGACGAAACCAAACAACTGTAATGCGGATATGTGACCGTTGGATGCAGGAGGGTACGACGGACCGACGTGGTCGATCGCATTCACCTCGGTGCACCACTGCACGTGCTGATAGGCAAATTGTGCGCATGGCAGTGACGGATCGCTCAGTGACATCCCGAACCATAGCACAGCACATTGCGTCTGTAACGCATCATCCAGTGTCTGCGCGTACCATTCGACGCCGTTTACAGCAGAGTGGTCTGTCCGCAAGACGTCCATTGCTTCGTCTACCATTGACGCAGAACCACAGACGTCTCCGTCGCCAATGGTGTGATGACAGACGGATGTGGACGGCAGAATGGAATGACGTTGTCTTTACTGACGAGGCACGCTTCTGTCTGCAGCACCACGATGGTCGGATTCGAGTGTGGAGACACCGTGGAGAGAGGATGCTGGACAGCTGCATTATGCACCGCCACACTGGTCTTGCACCGGATATTATGGTATGGGGCGGTATTGGATATTACTCTCGCACGCCTCTAGTACGCATTGCCGGTACTTTAAATAGCCGGCGCTACATGTCCGAGGTGCTGGAGCCAGTTGTCCTTCCTTACCTTCAGGTCTCGGCTACAGCCATATTTCAACAGGATAATGCGCGACCACACGTGGCACGCATTGTCCAAAGGTTCTTCGTCAATAACCAGATTGAATTGCTTCCCTGGCCGGCTCGCTCTCCGGATCTTTCGCCGATAGAAAACATGTGGTCCATGGTTGCTCAACGAGTGACCCAGATTACATCCCCAGCTGCCACACCAGATGATCTTTGGCAACGTGTGGAAGCTGCTTGGGCTGCTGTACCCCAGGAACACATCCAACGTCTCTTTGACTCAATGCCGAGACGTGTGGCAGCGGTGATCTCCAACAATGGCGGCTACTCTGGCTACTGATTCTGGCAGGAACCACATGTCACAGACGTCTGTAAACGTAATCATTTGATACTTGGTCAACATGTTATCTACAAAATAAATTTTGTTGTGCTACCTCTTGTCTTTCTTGGTGTTGCATTTACGGTGGCCAGCAGTGTATATGGTAGAGACTCGGACGCACAGGAAGATTTCATATAATTGTATGGTGGTAAGACATACACTATGTGATCAAAAGTATCCAGACACCTGGCTGAGAATGACTAACAAGTTCGTGGCGCCCTCCACCGGTAATACTGGAATTCAATATGGTATTGGCACACATTTAGCCTTGATAACAGCTTCCAATCTCGCAGGCATGCGTTCAATCAGGTGCTGAAATGTTTCTTGGGGAATGGCAGTCCATTCTCCACGGAGTGCTGTACTGAGGAGAGGTGTCGATGTCGGTCGGTGTGGCCTGGCACGAAGTCGGCGTTCCAAAACATCCTAAGGTGTTCTATAAGATTCAGGTCAGGACTATGTGCAATCCAGTCCATAACAGGGATGTTACTGTCGTGTAACCATTCCGCCACAGGCCGTGCATTATGAACAGGTGCACGATCGTGTTGAAAGATGCAATCGCCATCCTTGAATTGCTCTACAACAGTGGGAAGCAAGAACGTGCTTAAAACACCAATGTTGGCCTGTGGTGTGATAGTACCACGCAAAACAACAAGTGGTGGAAGCCCTCTCCACGAAAAACACGACCACACCATAACACCACCGCCTCCAAATTTTACTGTTGGCACTACACACGCTGACAGATGACGTTCACCGGGCATTCGCCATACCCACACCCTGCCACCGGATCGCCACATTGTGTACTGCGATTCGTTACTCCACACAACGTTTTTCCACTGTTCAGTAGTCCAATGTTTACGCTTCTTACGCCAAGCAAGGCGTCGTTTGGCATTTACCATCGTGATGTATGGCTTATGAGCAGCCGATCGACCATGAAATCCAAGTTTTCTCACCTTCTGCCTAACTGTCATAGCACTTGCAGTGGATCCTGATGCAGTTTGGAATTCCTGTGTGATGGTCTGGATAGATGTCTTACATTACGACCCTCTTCAACTGTCGGCGGTCTCTGTCAGTCAACGGACGAGGTCGGCCTGTACGCTTTTGTGCAGTACGTGTCCCTCCATGTTTAGGTGTGTGGAAATCTCGCGTGCCGGCCGGAATGGCCGTGCTCTCTCACGATGTCTAACGACTACTGAGGTCGTTGATATGGAGTACATGGCAGTAGGTAGCAGAACAATGCACCTAATATGAATAACGCATGTTTTTGGGGCTGCCCGGATACTTTTGGTCACATAGTGTATATCAGGAAACCAGATTTTAAACTGCGAAACATTTCCACGAGTAGACTTGGACTCGGCCATAATTTACTAGTTGTGAACTGCAGCTTAAAACTGAATAAATAGCAGAAAGGTGTAAATTAACGAGATCAAATAGCCAAAAAAGACAAGACCCTGTAGAAATTCAGATTGGCAGCGTCTGTATTATTCAGGATCTGTATAGCCTAATACAATGTCCTTTAGACATGTCCGGGTTCGAGTTCCGGTCCGGCACAAATTTTCATCTGTCACAAAATCATCGGATATCGCGCTGAAATTCTGTTTCTCGAATGAATATGCACGTCCCAAAGCGCTTGAAATAGAACGATTTCTTCGAGGCGATGTGAAGATTCCTTGTACCGTTCTAGTTGGAATCAACGTCTCAATTGTGATCAGGGTAGTTTACGTTAAATTAGTAACTGATGCTGCATGCTACGCGATTTTAGAGAAGACGAGAGACAGGCTCCAGTTCCAACCTTCAGATGGAAACATTGGTTCAGTAACTGGGGATCATGAGTGTCTTTGACTCAGGACGATCCGCATATTCGAACTCCCCTTCGAAATGCCGGCGGACGATGTGGTGGCTGCACTCAGGCTCTATGGAATGATTCACAGCCACGCCGCAGAGAAGTGGGCGCAATTTACCACCTACCCCTCACCAATACAATATATCACCGTTCTACCGTTTATTGACGCAACACCAATACAAGTAATCTGTTACCAAGCGCCAAGTTGTAGAGGGACACTTTATGGGAAATTAGATGCAGGTCCACCGCAGCGTAGTACTTCCGAGTTGTGGAGTAGTAACATAACACTAAGACAACTAGCTTGTAGGAGTGTGGAGATGCGTTACATAAGGCTCCATGGTTAATGGAGCCGGCGGCTGGGCTCGCTGTATATTCTAGGCGGCCAACCGCTGAACTTTATGGGTGACCAATGACTGTTTTTTGAAGCGCGCACGCCCGAAGGCGGCCTGCGATTTTAGCATTGAGCAGCTCACAGAGAAGTGCGGCCAACGATGCATTTCTCAGCCGCACGTAATGGAGCGGGTCGCTGCTGGGTGCGGAGATTTAATAGTGGTGGATACCACACCTGTATTGAATTGAGAGCGACAAGTACGCATTGAACTCAGTAAGCATCTTCTGCCTTACCTCTAGAGGGATGCGGGACGATCATCATATATGACGGCCAGCAAAAGACCTGCTCGGGTTGCGGAAAAGAGGGCCACGTTCGCTCACAGTGTCTGCAGCGACGGACTGCCCAGCTCCGGCCGACAGATCTGATGCCTTCCACCAATCCGACGTCTTTACCACTCACGTATGTAATGGTGCTGCGGATGGATCCCAGTCAAATTCATGGGCCCTGACCCTTACAGGATCTTTTGCAATAGTCGATGTCAAGATGGAACGACCAGAGGCAGCCGGCGCCTAACACAGCCGCCCCCCCCCCCCCCCCCCGGCGCCCCACCGGCTCTAGAAGGATATGAAGAGAAGCTCCATGAAGTGTGGAAGTTGATGCGATGGTTGTGTCCACGGCCGCCACTGCAACTGGACCTCAGGACTCGCTCCTGTCCTCTGACATAGAGACGCACTCCCGGAAACAGCTGTCCCAGAAGAGGCATAAGAAGCGAAAGATGGCCTCAGCCAGTGAGCCCACGATACAGTCGCGAGCCCATGCGATCTCTCACCACCTTGACGAACTTCCGACAGACTCCTCCACGCCGGATTTTGACGCGTGTCCTTCCACCGGGCCGGCCATCCATTTGCTCTTCTCGAACATGCGTCTGTTGATTGCCGACCAACGCGACGAACGACGCCCCGTGCCATGTGAAGTATCCTGGCAGCCACCACGTCCCATTGGGAAGGCCTCTGAAGACCTTACGACTCACCCGATGGCATGGGCGTATGATATTGTCCCCAAATCTGTGGCCGAAGATGCACAGGCAACTGTTGCTTCGGCGGCACAGCAGCGATAGAATGTACCATACGGTGAAGGAGGGTCTCGACGTGGTTGATCTGCTGCTGCTATTACACCTCTTCCCTGATGTTATGAACGTCCCACTGCCTACAGACCATTTGCAAGCCTAGGACATTTTCTCCATCAATTTCAACATGATCGGCACACGTATCAAACTTTAATTGCTGCTCCATATGCTCGAGGTGGTGCACGTGGACGTTGCTCTACTGCAGGAAGCTCGACAGGAGACCTTCCCAGACTTCTACAGGTTTACTTCTTACGTCGCTCTTGCAGCTATGGGGAGCAGTGGAACAGCATCCTTTGAACGTAATGAAATGGAGGTAGCCAATGTGATATACTTGCCATCGGCATGGGGACTGGCGTTTGGTATGCAGGGGACTCGAGTTGTTAATGTATACATCCCTTCTGGGACATATAAAAGGCAAGACCAGTCACAGTTTTATGTAGAAGAACTTACGCCTCCCTTCTTTGGCCACTATAACCAAACCATTATTGGCAGAGACTTAGTCGTGTGCTGTCTCAGAAAGGCCAACATCTGAACTACACTCTGTGCCCTGAACTGCATCTCTTAGTACGATACCTACGTCGTGTTGATACTTGGGAGGTATTACATGGTGATCTCCCTGGCTTTACTTGTGTGACCAGTCACTCCGCCAGCAGACTCAGTCGCAACTATAACTGCTCTGACCTTGTGATGGCGATACTGGCAACCAAACGAGGTTGTGCAGTGGTTGGCACACTGGACTTGCAGGAGGACCACGGTTCAAACAAATGTCTAGCCATCCAGTCTTAGACATTCCGTTATTTACCTAAATCCCTGTAGGCAAATGCTGGTATGGTTCTTTGAAAGGGCACGGCCAATTTGCTTCCCCATCCTTGACGCAATCCGAGCTTCACTAATGACCTCGATATCGCCGGGACGTTAAACTCAATCTTCCTTCCTTCCTTCCTTCCAATTCTAGCAGCGGAGCACTCGTTCACAACATTCTCAGACCATAGTGCATACGTCTGCATTATCACCCTCTAATGGCAGATGGTGCGGAGTAGTCGGGGAGTATGGAAACTGAATGTGACACTCCTACAGGATGAGGAATGTAAGCAACTCATAGCGAGTACGTGGGCCTCATGTGAACGTCGGTTGCTGCGATGTCCCTCACGGTTTCAGTGGTGTCTCGAACGTGCCAAATTGGATTTACAACGTGCGCTGGTTGGTTACGGTATCTTGGGCACAATAAACGATGGACTTTTCTCATGTGGTTCTCCGAGAACTTACAGCGCTGCCACCATTCCTAGGTTGCCAGATGGAGATCAATCACACCAAAGCGAAGATTCTCACGCCCACCATAGATCAGAAGGTGTTTTGGTACAAACGTGATGCCAGGACAGGACTGACAAAGGACATGCGTCCAGGCACCACATTATCTCCGAACGACGACAAAGACGGCAAAAATTGATACACGTTCTTGGATGGTAGCAGGTTGATAACCCAGGCTGACATCGCCCATTCAACCACTATCACCCGTACGACGATGTAGAAGGCATCGGCTGCTACGGCGTAGGAGTCCAGCTCCATCGGTAGGACGAGAGGAGGCGAAGGAGGTGAAGGAGGCGAAGGCTCCGTCTCCATGGGAGTTGTCCTGCGGTGACACTATCTGGCGGCTGCTGTGGCGCGCTGTCTTCGGGATCCGTGAATCTGGGGGAAGAGATACAGAAGGATCACCGTGAACATGACAGCGGCGAATTTGATTGTGATATCGGCGCTGCAATCCGTCTGGGCCTGAAATGAGATACATGGATGCGCCAAGTCGACGAAGGATCTCGCCTCGCGCCCACCGTCTGCTACCGCTAAAAACCCTGTAAAACACAATACCATGCGGCGCGAAGCGATACTTGACGACTATCCTTCGGCGCCGGATGCTTAGGAGGGTGAAACAGGTGGAGCAGTGTCCGATGGCGGCGGCCGTGAAGCAGTTCCGCCGGCGATGGTCCATCTCGTGGATGCTAACGATAGCAGGCGAGAAACAGTTGCAATGCTTGATCCCGTGTGTGTGCGGTGCGAAGTATGGTCATATGGTGCTTGAAGGTTCTGACAAAATGTTCCGCTTCGCCGTTCGACTGTGGATGGAACGGTGCACTAGTTAGATGCTGTACGCCATTGCGCTCACAGAATGTTTCAAATTCATTTGACGTGAACTGAGAGCCGTTGTCCGATACAATGACTTCAGGCAAACCTTCGAAGCAAAAAATAGAGGACAACGCCTGAATTGTGCTACGTGACGTTGTCGAGTTCATTGGTACAGCAAAGGGAAACTTGCTATAAGAGTCTACCACAATCAACCAACGAATGTTCCGAAAAGGACCCGCAAAGTCTATGTACACACGTTACCACGGTGATTGCGACTTACGCCAACCAGATAACTTTTGTGGCGGAGCGAACTGATTTTTCGCACTTGCGTGATACTGTGACGTCGTCTGTTCTAATTGGGTGTCTATACAATGCCAAGTACAGGGTCGACGCCCTAACTGTATCGTACAAACAATCCCCCAATATCCTTGGTGAAGTAACTGGAACACTTCTTTTTGCAAAGCTTTGGGGATCAACTCACGTGACTGTCCAGTGTCATTTTGAACAACAATCATACCTTACTGTATAGCGAGGCTATGCCGACATGCAAAGTATCGGCGCACTACCGAGTTCTTTATGCTATGCAATGAGCGAGGCCAAGATGTGCGAATGTATTTTAGTAAAATGTTCAAACCGAAATCAGCTTCCGTGGCCTGTGCAATTTTCCTGTAGTTCAGAGGAAAAGATTGAAGCAATTCAGAATCCTGGGCATCGATGTGACAACAAGATGCAGCAGAAGCGTCAAATTCTATATCAGGGGCAATCTGAAGACGTGAAAGTGCGTCCGCATTACCATGTTGAGCTGTCGAACGATACACAATCTCCTGTACTGGTACTGAGACAACAAAGCCCACCATTGCAATTTTTGGGCAGTTCGTACAGGAACCGGCTTCATCGGATGAAACAAGGACTGCAATGGCTTGTGATCCGTTACTAAGAAGAATTTTCTGCCATACAAATAGTGGTCGAATTTGGTGACACCATACACAATAGCCAATGCCTGTTTCTCTATTTGTGAATAGTTACACTGAGCTTTGGACAACACTTTTGATGCGAAAGCAATAGGTCTGTCTTTCTCACCAATTCTGTGCGAAAGCACTGCACCGATTCCGTAAGGGGAAGCGTCAATTTGCAACACAACCAGTTTGTCAGGATCAAAGTGAACCAAGCATCGATCACTGAGCAATACATCTGTAAGTTCAGCAGCGACTTTTTCCTGCAATGCAATGCAAAAAGTTCTGGCCCGGCAAAATTTCAGGGGAGTATTGTCCTTCACAGTAATATGGGCAACAACATTGTTAACCTTGCCTAAACCTTCAGAAAAGAGTTCAGCGAATTCTTTCAGCGCATGTCCTCTTCGCATAGGGGCCATTGCTGTTGCATTGTCGTCCTGGAGAGGGGTCGGTCAGCGTGCGATTGGCTGACGTCTTCTCACAGCCATCTCTTCTCTCTCGTTCCTGACTGGCGTTCCAGTGCCGTGACTTTACGCCGTAACGTGAGTATCTGGACATTGATTTACGAAGATATGCAAATATTTTAATATGTTATTCTAAAAGTAAAACTAAAGAAAAAAGTTCATATAAACATAAGTCCGCAAATGTTTGGTTATGGACTTACGGCAAATAAGAGTTTTTGCCTGAAATTTAGCAACTTTGCTAATATGAAGCCATCACAAAACTGTATGAGGTTAAAGTAAAGCACGATTTCCATTTAATTTGCTGTTATTTATTAGGGAATCTAATAAAATATGTTCCAGATGTGTACCTGCAGTAGTTTTTCAGAATATCCGGAGAAGCAAAGAAGTGATTTCGTAAAATTTTCAATTTATGAACTACTTGGCCCAATTTGTTCTTTAAATTCCACATAATTGCATAAAGTTTTCAACAGAACTTGAAGATAATTTAATTTTGGAAAAATGATGGTAATAATGTTAACTGAAAGTGTATAGATGTGTCAGATAATCTGTTTTTATTAATACCATAGCACACGTGAATTCATTTTAAACCAGAAAAAACAAAGCTCAGTGTTAAGAAAGTTGGCCGGCCGGAGTAGCGGAGCGGTTCTAGGCACTACAGTCTGGAACCGCACGACCGGAACGGTCGCAGGTTCGAATCCTGCCTCGGGCATGGATGTGTGTGATGTCGTTAGGTTAGTTAGGTTTAAGTAGTTCTAAGTTCTAGGGGACTGATGATCTGAGAAGTTAAGTCCCATAGTGCTCAGAGCCATTTGAACCAATGCTCTATATGAAAATCACTGACTGTGCTGTGTGAAGTCTGTGGCTGGTCTTCGTTGTTGCAATATTGCTATTGTAGTGTTGGGCAGTTAGATGTGAACAGCACGTAGCGTTGAGCAGTTAGAGGTGAGCCGTCAGCAATGGTGGATGTGGGGAGAGACATGGCGGAGTTTTGAGAGCGGATGATCTGGACGTGTGTCCATCAGACAGTAAATTTGTAAGACTGGATGTCATGAACTGATATACATATATTACGACTTCTGAACACTATTAAGGTAAATACATTGTTTGTTCTCTATCAAAATCTTTCATTTGCTATGCCTATCAGTAGTTAGTGACTTCAGTAGTTAGAATCTTTTATTTAGCTGGCAGTATTGGCGCTCGCTGTATTGCAGTAGTTCGAGTAACGAAGTTTTTTGTGAGGTAAGTAATTCATGAAAGGTATACGTTATTGTTAGTCAGGGCCATTCTTTTGTAGAGATTATTGAAAGTTAGATTGCGTTGCGCTAAAAATATTGTGTGTCAGTGTAGTATTGATCAGAATAAGTAAAGAGCGAAATGTCTGAGTACGTTCAGTTCTGCTCAGCTGTTTGAAAATCAAATAACGATAAGGTTTATCAGCACAGTAATTCACTAATTTTTCTAAGGGGACGTTTCATAAATGTACAAATAATTTCACAATATATTCACAATAAATGATCAAAAATGTCTCCACCGAGTTCAATGCATTTAGCTGCATGTGTATGAACAGATTTTGTTGCTCGTTACAGGAGTGTTTTTAATAACTACAACAGTTACTGTGTTGTTTCACTCAAATACACTGTTGTTATTATGTTCTTTCACTGTACTGTACTGAAAACTAATTTGTTTCAGCCGGCCGAGGTGGCCGTTCGGTTCTAGGCGCTACGGTCGCGGGTTCGAATCCTGCCTCGGGCATGGATGTGTGTGATGTCCTTAGGTTAGTTAGGTTTAAGTAGTTCTAAGTTCTAGGGGACTGATGACCTCAGATGTTGAGTCCCATAGTCCTCAGAGCCATTTTGAACCATAACTTGTTTCAAGGTTAGGAAACGACAAAAACAACTCACTAACGGTTGCCAACAATGACATAAACGTTTCTACATTCTTAACGGAAAGTAAACAAATTTACTTGTATAATAACCTTTGCTTCTCTGGATGTTTTGAAAAACTATTGCAGATAGACGTATGGGACATGTTTTATTAGGTTCATCAGACCAATAACAATAAAATAAATGGAAATCGTGCTTTACTTTAACCTCGTACAGTTTTGCGATGGCTTCATATTAGCGAAGTTACTAAATTTCGACCGCTACGGTCGCAGGTTCGAATCCTGCCTCGGGCATGGATGTGTGTGATGTTCTTAGGTTAGTTATGTTTAAGTAGTTCTAAGTTCTAGGGGACTGATGACCTCAGATGTTGAGTTCCATAGTGCTCAGAGCCATTTGAACCATTTTGCTAAATTTCAGGCAAAATTTTTTACTAGCCGTAACAGTTGTAGACGAACTCGCCGAATTCGAAACTCTAATAGAGCACGCTGTTTCTCAAGAACAGGCATAGTTTCGTTACACAGATCCGTGTTACATGGTACAATTCGGAACTCTCTAGTGGCAGCGGGCTGCAAATATGCAGACACAAAGAATAAAGATGTAGAATGTTAATAACGTCTGTTTTATTTCAAAATCCTTAAGAGCTTTCACATTAAAAATCGGAGGCATCACTATTCAACACTCCATCTTATTCACCAGAAAAAAATTGCGCAAAGTGATTATATCTAAAATGGGATTACCCCGAAAAATACGTTAATTCTTTATCTAAAACAACAGCTTTTTTCCATTGTCACGCTGGCAGCAAGAATATCGAGAGAAGGGCCAATTCTAGGCCTGTCTGAGACGTTCTATGACAATACCTTGAAGACATCTAGACAGTGAGGTCATGGCAGTTGAACCGTGTTGATGAAAATATATCTTTCCGTGCATGTTTGGGGCGTCCTGGTCAGTATATGGTTCAAATGGCTCTGAGCACTATGGGACTCAACTGCTGTGGTCATTAGTCCCCTAGAACTTAGAACTACTTAAACCTAACTAACCTAAGGACATCACACACATCCATGCCCGAGGCAGGATTCGAACCTGCGACCGTAGCTGTCGCACGGTTCCGGACTGCGCGCCTAGAACCGCGAGACCACCGCGGCCGGCCCTGGTCAGTGTACATGACTAAGTCAAGATGTATGATTGTGATGACAGGAAGAACTCTACGTGGGGGCGGTAATGAACCGCTGTTCAGCGGTTTAAGTGTACAAGCGCGCGCGCGCGCTAACACACACACACACACACACACACACACACACACACACACACACACACAAAATGCATGCAGTCCATACAGTCATGATGATGATTCCAATTACCCTCCAGCAATTTGGTTTCTTGATATGATTACGGCGATACACGTTCATGCAAAGGTATTGATTTTTCTTGTGTAGAGTTCTGAAAATAGCTCTTTACATTTAAAGTATCTGTATGACTTCGTATTTATATGTCTGATTGGATACTTTGATATTTCACCTTATTTTGGCTGGTATTTCTTTATGCGTTGTACATTGTGATTTCACTCAAATATTATGTACTTACTTGAATACTGCTAGTAAGTTTCATATTATGATAGAACAATAACACATAGATCATATACGTGGCGATCCCGAACTCCAGCGACAGAATTTTGGAGCCTGTTCATTGATGTTTTCTGAGCATTTTGGGTATAAGACACTCATGGTATCGGATGGATAGTAATATAATAATAATTTAATTATGATTTATTAGTTTTTTACTATAATTGTGTTCGTTTCTCAGAAAATACCTTCTCAACGCTGAACAACCCTGTAATATAAGAGTACCAAAATGTACAAGACAGAACACGGAGTACTGCAGCAACCATCAGACAAAAACGTGCACATTTATCATGGAGTGTTTAGTTTGTTCTTTCAGTGTACAGAATGGTATGTAACAAATTATAGATATTGTTCAAAATGGCGACCACGATAAAAATTGCAGAGTGTACAGCGATGCACCATCGACCACCACAGACATCAAAACTCTCAAGAGTTTGACGCACTACTTCCACGGCTGCGACGATAATTGCAACGATATACATGCGAGTATCGACCAGAGCCTCGTAATCCACGCTGTTCACATGCTTCCAGCACAAGAAATCCATGGGTGTCATATCTGAATATCGAGCTGGCCGTGGAACAGGACCACGGCGAAAATGTTCAGCTGTTCAAATGTGTGTGAATTCCTAAGGGACAAAACTGCTGAGGTCATCGGTCCCTAGACTTACGCACTACTTAAACTAACTTAACGCTAAGGACAACACTCACACCCATGGCCGAGGGAGAACTCGAACCTCCGCCGGGAGGGGCCGCAGGATTAGTGACATGGCGCCTCTAACCCCGCGGCCACTCCGCGCGGCGGACAACGGCAAACAGTCCATTTGTTGTGCCACAGTTCAGCCTGATATATAAGAAGGGTACAAGAACGGACCCAGAAAATTACAGATCAACACCCTTTACATCGGTTTGCAGTCGAATTCTGGAATATATTTTCAATCAGAATATAAAACACACAGTCAACATGGGTTTAGAAAACATTGTTCCTGTGAAACACAACTAGCTCTTATTCACATGAAGTGTTGAGTGCTACTGACATGGGATTTCAGATCGATTCCGTATTTCTGGATTTCCGGAAGGCTTTTGTCACTGTACCACACAAGCGGCTCGTAGTGAAATTGCTTGCTTATGGAATATCGTCTCAGTTATGTGACTGTCAGAGAGGTCACAGTTCATAGCAATTGATGGAAAGTCATCGAGTAAAACAGAAGTGATTTCTGGCGTTCCCCAAGGTAGTGTTATAGGCCCTTTGCTGGTCCTTATCTATATAAACGATCTGGGAGACAATCTGAGCAGCGTCTTCGTTTTTTTGCAGATGACGCTGTCGTTTACCGACTAATAAAGTCATCAGAAGATCAAAACAAACTACAAAACGATTTAGAAAAAAATATCTGAATAGTGCGAAAAGTGGCAGTTGACCCCAAATAACGAAAGGTGTGAAGTCATCCACATGCGTGCTAGAAGGAACTCGTTAAACTTCGGTTACACGATAAATCAGTCTAATCTAAAAGCCGTAAATTTAACTAAATACCTAGGTATTACAATTACGAACAACTTAAATTGGAAGAAGCACATAGAAAATGTTGTGGGGAAGGCTAACCAAAGACTGAGTTTATTGGTAGAACACTTAGAAAGTGTAACAGACCTACTAAGGAGACTGCCTACACTACGCTTGTCCGTCCTCTTTTAAAAAACTGCTGCGCGGTGTGGGATCCTTACCAGATAGGACTGACGGAGTACATCGAAAAAGTTCAAAGAAAGGCAGTACGTTCTGTATTATTGCAAAATATGGGAGAGAGTGTCACAGAAATGATACAGGATTTGGGCTGGAAATCATTAAAAGTTGCGACGGAATCTTCTCACGAAATTCCAATCACCAACTTTCTCCTCCGAATGCGAAAATATTTTGTTGACACTGACCTACATAGGGAGCAACGATCACCACGATAAAATAAGGTAAATCAGAGCTCGTACGGAAAGATATAGGTGTTCATTCTTTCCCCGCGCTATACGAGATTGGAATAATAGAGAATTGTGAAGGTGCTTCGATGAACCCTCTGCCAGGCATTTAAATGTGATTTGAAGAGTATCCATGTAGATGTAGATGTAGATAAGAAAATTTCTTGAGACTGAAAAGCTTATATCCATAACTCAGCATGGATTAACAAAGCTTTCCATTCTCTTTCATGATAGCCTGCGAACCATGAATGAAGGGCAACAGGCAAATTCCGTATTCGTAGGTTTCAAGAAAGCGTTTAACGAAGGTACGGGCATACTGAATAGGTTCCCAGCTATGTGAATGGCTCGAAGCCTTTTTAAAGTAAAAGAGCCGGTACGTTGTCCTCGACGGCGAGTGTTCATCAGCCCCAGAGAAATGTGGTAGGACCGTTCTTATTCTCTACATACATAAATAATCTGACGGAAGAGGTGACCAGCAATCTGCGGCTGGATGCTGATGGTGCTGTGTTGTACAGGAATGTGTCGTCGTTGAATATAATATAGGAGGATAGAAAATGACTTAGACAAAATTTCTAATTGGTGTCATGAATGGCAGCTTGCTCTAAACGTAGAAGAACGTATGTTAAAGCAGATGAGTATGTAGAAGCTATCGCTTTAGTAATGTGCCTCTGGACACAGCCACGTAGATTAAATATCTAGGAAAAACGATGCAAAGCGATGTGAAATGGAACGAGAACATAAGAACGGTAGTAGGGAAAGCGAACGGTCGACATTGGTTTATTGAGAGAATTTTAGGAAGCTGTCGTTCATGTGTAAAGGAGACTGTGTATAGAGCATTAGTTCTCTTCTCTAGTGTTTGCGATTCCCAGCAGGTCGAATTAAAGGAACACATTGAAGAAATTCAGAGGCGGGTTGCTTAGGACCACGAAGATAAGTGAAGAGAAAGCAGGGCTTATACAGAGGTATATAGACGTCGTTTTCCATTTCTCTCTTTCATCGACATCTACATCTATACTCCGCAAGCCATCCAACGGTGTGTGGCGGAGGGCACTTTACATGCCACTGTCATTACCTCCCTTTCCTGTTCCGCTCGCGTGTGGTTCGCGGGAAGAACGAGTGCCGGAAAGCCTCCGTGCGCGCTCGAATCTCTCTAATTTTACATTCGTGATCTCCTCGGGAGGTATAAGTAGGGGGAAGCAATATATTCGATACCTCATCCAGAAACGCACCCTCTCGAAACCTGGACAGCAAGCTACACGGCGATGCAGAGCGCCTCTCTTGCAGAGTCTGCCACTTGAATTTGCTAAACATCTCCGTAACGCTATCACGCTTACCAAATGACCCAGTGGCGAAACGCGCCGCTCTTCTTTGGATCTTCTCTATCTCCTCCGTCAACCCGACCTGGTACGGATCCCACACTGATGAGCAATACTCAAGTATAGGTCGAACGAGTGTTGATGGATTACATTTTCTAAGGACTCTCCCAATGAATCTCAACCTGGTACCCGCCTTACCAACAATTAATTTTATATGATCATTGTCCGCAGCTCGTGGTCGTGCGGTAGCGTTCTCGCTTCCCACGCCCGGGTTCCCGGGTTCGATTCCCGGCGGGGTCAGGGATTTTCTCTGCCTCGTGATGACTGGGTGTTGTGTGCTGTCCTTAGGTTAGTTAGGTTTAAGTAGTTCTAAGTTATAGGGGACTGATGACCATAGATGTTAAGTCCCATAGTGCTCAGAGCCATTTGAACCATTTTATATGATCATTCCAAAAAAATGGTTCAAATGGCTCTGAGCACTATGGGACTTAACAGCTACGGCCATCAGTCCCCTAGAACTTAGAACTACTTAAACCTAACTAACCTAAGGACAGCACACAACACCCAGTCATCACGAGGCAGAGAAAATCCCTGACCCCGCCGGGAATCGAACCCGGGAACCCGGGCGTGGGAAGCGAGAACGCTACCGCACGACCACGAGATGCGGGCTATGATCATTCCACTTCAAATCGTTCCGCACGCATACTCCCAGATATTTTACAGAAGTAACTGCTACCAGTGTTTGTTCCGCTATCATATAATCATACAATAAAGGAGCCTTCTTTCTATGTATTCGCAATACATTACATTTGTCTATGTTAAGGGTCAGTTGCCACTCCCTGCACAAGTGCCTATCCCCTGCAGGTCTTCCTGCATTTCGCTGCAATTTTCTAATGCTGCAACTTCTCTGTATACTACAGTATCATCCGCGAAAAGCCGCATGGAACTTTCGACACTATCTACTAGGTCATTTATATATATTGTGAAAAGCAATGGTCCCATAACACTCCCCTGCGGCACGCCAGAGGTTACTTTAACGTCTGTAGACGTCTCTCCATTGAGAACAACATGCTGTGTTCTGTTTGCTAAAAACTCTTCCATCCAGCCACACAGCTGGTCTGATATTCCGTAGGCTCTTACTTTGCTTATCAGGCAACAGTGCGGAACTGTATCGAACGCCTTCCAGAAGTCAAGGAAAATGGCATCTACCTGGGAGCCTGTATCTAATATTTTCTGTGTCTCATGAACAAATAAAGTGAGTTGGGTCTCACACGATCGCTGTTTCCGGAATCCATGTTGATTCCTACAGAGTAGATTCTGGGTTTCCAGAAATGACATGATACGCGAGCAAAAAACGTGTTCTAAAATTCTACAACAGATCGACGTCAGAGATATAGGTCTATAGTGGATATTAAGTAGGCCGGCCGGAGTGGCCGAGAGGTTCTACGCGCTTCATTCCGGAACCGCGCTGCTGCTACGGTCGCAGGTCTATGGTGCTCCAGTCCTGTACCTTAAACGAGTTTTTGAAAGCCAGGTTTAGAATTTCGGCCTTCTGTTTATCATCATCCGTTACATTACCCGTACTGTCAGCAAGAGAAGGTATTGGTACGACCAAAATTTTTTGCGGTTATTTTTAGAATCTGCAGATAAAATATTGCTTTAAAATTCATTAAAAGACCTTTTGACACCTGCTTTCATTTCGCATAATTTCTGTTTTTCAGCGGGGCAGTGACTACGTTTAAAACGACTGTGCAAAATTCTCTGCTTTCTCAGCAACTTCCTGATATGTTTGTTGTACCAATAGCTTCCAATAGCTACAGACCCCTGCTTGAGCTAAGCGTGTGCGCAGTCAATTTGGCACCTTCGCACTGTGTATTCACCTGCCGGGTGACTGACAACTGCCTCCAACGTAAGCTGTGGGTTGGAGCCTGGGCCATCTAGCTGCTCACCCCCCACTGCACGAGCGCGCAGACTGTTGCTGTCCATCGTCCCGTGCGAGCCGACATTCTTGCTATTCAACGCTCAGAGCGGGCACACGCCATCGTCACCAGCCATGCAGGAGGCTGCGGTTTGCCCCGGTGTGGTTTCCGCCGTCGCTGCAGGAGCAGACCGGTGGCCAATAGCTGCTGCTGCTGCTGCTGCCGCTGCCCCTGCCTGGTGTCAGCGCTCTGCCGCTTAGCTGACTACAGCACGACGCCGACAGCCGCCACCGACACACGTCACAGAGGCCAACGACCGCCCCTCTAGCTCCGATCCGCCACTGTAACTGTTACGAATAAACCATTTTCTTCACCATTTTTCTGACGGGCCACCGTCCGACTCCAACCCATCCCCCCACCCCCACTACTGTCCACGCCCCGGCGGGGGAACTGAAGTTCGCCCTGACATGCCAGCAGCCCAACCCACTCGCCACCGTGGGGGTCACGAACCCGATTCCTACACATTATTGTCCAAATTGCACATCAATATGGTTCCTAACATCGAGTGCAAAGTGTGTCGGTGCAGCCACCTCGACTGGTGAATTCTGAGCAGCACATCTTGTAGGAAACCTGTGAGGACATGTTGAAGGAACGTTTTGCACACGACTGCGTTCCGTTTGTCGGGAAATAGGTAAGGCTCAATCACATAATCGTTGACAGTACTACCCATACATTCGCAGCGAACGTGTGTTGATAGGATCAGCACACTAGTGTGTAAAGGTTTTTGTCATGGCTGTTTGTACTGTTGAACATGCCCTCTTTTCTAAACATGGTCTCTTATGAAAACAATAAGTAAGAAGGAAAATTGTGGTTGCTGTAGGAACCAGTCGCAGACTCTACTCGGCGTTAACTCCTCCGACTGAAAGGACTGCACCTTCTGTGGATGATGCAAGTATAGTTGAGGGGGGCCTAGTACCAACGACGACCAAGTCCACTTCTTTCGAATTTGTGATACCGATGTTTTCTCCAGTACACTACTGGCTACTAAAATTGCTACACCACGAAGATGAAGTGCTACAGACGCGAAATTTAACCGACAGGAAGAAGATGCTGTGATATGCAAATGATTAGCTTTTCAGAGCATTCACACAAGGTTGGCGCCGGTGGCGACACCTACAACGTGCTGACATGGGGAAAGTTTCCAACCAACTTCTAATACACAAACAGCAGTTGACCGGCGTTGCCTGGTGAAACGTTGTTGTAATGCCTTGTATAAGGAGCAGAAATGCGTACCATCACGTTTCCGACTTTGATAAAGGTCGGATTGTAGCCTATCGCGATTGCGGTTTATCGTAGCGTGACATTGCTGCTCGCATTGGTCGAGATCAAATGACTGTTAGCAGAATATGGAATCGGTGGGTTCAGGAGGGTAATACGGAACACCGTGCTGGATCCCAACGGCCTCGTATCATTAGCAGTCGAGATGACAGGCATCTTATCCGCATGAGCAGCCACGTCTCGATCCCTGAGTCAACAAATGGGGACGTTTGCAAGACATCAACCATCTATACGAACAGCTCGACGACATTTGCAGCAGCATGGACTATCGGCTCGGGGACCATGGCTGCGGTTACTCTTGACGCTGCGCCACAGACAGGAGCGCCTGCGATGGTATACTCAACGACGAACCTGGGTGCACGAATGGCAAAACGTCATTTTTTCGGATGAATCGAGGTTCTGTTTGCAGCATCATGATGGTCGCATCCGTGTTTGGCGACATCCCGTGTTTGGCGCACATTGGAAGCGCGTATTCGTCATCGCCATACTGACGTACCACCCGGAGCTATGGTATGGGGTGCCATTGATTACACATCTAGGTCACCTCTTGTTCGCATTGACGGCACTTTGAACAGTGGACGTTACATTTCAGATGTATTACGACCCGTGGCTCTACACTTCATTCGATCCCAGCGAAACCCTACATTTCAGCAGGATAATGCACGACCGCATGTTGCAGGTCCTGTAGGGGCCTTTCTGGATACAGAAAATGTTCGACTGCTGCCCTGGCCAGCACATTCTCCTGATCTCTCACCAATTGAAAACGTCTGGTCAAAGGTGGCCGAGCAACTGGCTCGTCACAATACGCCAGTCACTACTCTTGGTGAACTGTGGTATCGTGTTAAAGCTGCGTGGGCTGCTGTACCTGTACACGCCATCCAAGCTCTGTTTGACTCAATGCCCAGGCCTTTATTACGGCCAGAGGTGGTCGTTCTGTGTACCGATTTCTCAGGATCTATGCACCCAAATGGTGTGAAAATGTAATCACATGTCAGTTCTAGTATAATATATTTGTCCAGTGAATACCCTTTTATCGTTTCTTTTTAGCATTTCTTCTTGGTGTAGCAATTTTAATGGCCAGTAGTGTATTTTCCGCGCTGAATCGGATGGTAGCCTAAATGAGTGTCAAAAACGGATGAATATGGTTTAAAAAACTAAAAGTTTGTTTTGCTTCAAAAACGGCTAAGTCAGGCAGGTGTTGTTCAAAATGGTTCAAATGGCTCTGAGCACTATGGGACTTAACAGCTAAGGTCATCAGTCCCCTAGAACTAAGAACTACTTAAACCTAACTAACCTAAGGACATCACACACATCCATGCCCGAGGCAGGATTCGAACCTGCGACCGTAGCGGTCGCGCGGTTCCACACTGGAGCGCCTAGAACCGCTTGGCCACCAGCAGGTGTTGTTTCAAAGGTCGCCTGCTCCAACAGTCTCCAGTCATGTAACACTCATCTTGTTCTGTTTCCTTGTGTGTGTGTGTGTGTGTGTGTGTGTGTGTGTGTGTGTGTGTGTCAGCGCTGTTTGTTATTGTGATTTTGTTCAGTTTCGTATCGGCTTTTTCTTGTGAAAATGGAGATGAATGTGTCAAAAGTTCCTCCAAACGAGGCAGCAAAAGAAAAATAAACAAAGCTGAATGGAAACGCTGTAAAGAAAAGTCAGCAAGGTAAGAAGGACGACCTAACGTTGTTTACTTTTTCGTACGATGTCTATTCGAATTTCCTGAGTGTTTATTTTTAAAAGTCATAGTTACGTTATTTTATGGTAATTTTTACTAGTAACTAAATATTAATGATCTAGGCTTCTGTTTATTCCAGATACTCAAATTGCCGCCTACCTTCCCAACTTGCAACCACAGAGAAAAACAAAATTGCGCCGACTTTTAACAGTGAACGACGTTCAGAGTTTTCATGCAACAGGGTCATTCTTTAAACAAAAGTGCATAATGCTTGGATTGTTAACTATCCTTTAAAAAATTATATTAAAAACTAATCTAAGAAGTACGTGGGTAAACTTTTTTTTTTTAAGTTGACAGATCCAGCAGATAGCATCATATCCGACCAAGTCCAGCTTTTAACCCATTTTTTCGACTTAAGTAATGATTTTTGCCACGTTGTATTTACTAAAAGTCATTTGTTTCACACAAAAGAGAGCAGACAAAAATCTTCACAAGTATGGATACTTTGCAAATATGCTTTACATCTTTCTGCCTGTCCTGTAAAAAAAATCGGACTTGGCCGTCTTTGATAGTAGCTCCTCGATTATTTTTCATGCTAGATTCTCAAAACAGGTGTTAGGCTTGTGTTCAGAACTCGCGCAACGCTCCGATTACTAGTGGCACTATTATCACAGATTGCGTGTAACGTATTCTCTTCCAGATCGCGTGTTCTGGCGTACCTCGCACAGCCATTATCTTTCATTCCACCACGGAAGGATCCGGTTTCTCGTAGGCGCCTACGTACAGATGCAAAAGTACCGTGACGTGGTTGCCGTCGCTGCGGTAACAGCTAGGGATATCGTCGCTGTGCTGCTGTTCCACTGAGTTCAGGGAACCCATACACGAGGTACTTATCGGCCACCTCTTCATCAGTAAACCTTTCCATCCTGCTGTGTATCTCTGTTAAAATACAACTAACGCTCTTAGAAACGTGATGGCTGGGTGTTGTGTGTTGTCCTTAGGTTAGTTAGGTTTAAGTAGTTCTAAGTTCTAGGGGACTGATGACCATAGATGTTAAGTCCCATAGTGCTCGGAGCCATTTGAACCATTTTTAGCTCTTAGAAAAACAAATCCGAGATGGGGCCGAGCTGTACTGAATACAAGTTTGAGGGCGGAGAGTAAAGTGGGCATTCTTGTCAAAATGCTAAGGGACCAAACTGCTAAGGTAATAATAATAATGGTGTGTGACGAGGGCCTCCCGTCGGGTAGACCGCTCGCCTGGTGCAAGTCTTTCGATTTGACGCCACTTCGGCGACTTGCGCGTCGATGGGAATGAAATGATGATGATTAGAACAACACAACACCCGGTCCCTGAGCGGAGAAAATCTCCGACCCAGTCGGTAATCGAACCCGGGCCCTTAGGATTGACAGTCCGTCATTTTGTTCGTTATTGATCGTTGTGTTTGGTCGCTGCGGACGTCGCAAGACATTTTGTTCAAGTTGGGTGGTTGATCCTTCCACTCAATTTTTTTATTACAGAGGCCAACCGGCTCTCTGACCGAACACGCTGAGCTACCGTGCCGGCTGATCCACTCAGCTACCGGGGGCGGACACTGCTAAGGTCATCGGTCCCTAGTCTTACACACTACTTAAACTAACTTAGACTAACTTACGCTAAGGACAACACAACACCCATGCCCGAGGGAGGACTCGAACC
Source organism: Schistocerca nitens (assembly GCF_023898315.1). Classification (NCBI taxonomy): domain Eukaryota; kingdom Metazoa; phylum Arthropoda; class Insecta; order Orthoptera; family Acrididae; genus Schistocerca; species Schistocerca nitens. The sequence goes on along the minus strand of NC_064616.1, from coordinate 767,438,862 downwards.
TCCGACGGAGGCAGCCGCTACTGCGCATACTGCTGACAATTACCCCGCTGTATGGATATTTTCAGTGCATTATAAAAACGAAGATAAGTGGTGGAAAGAAATTTTTAAAAATGCCATTACTCTGTAAAAAAACACCAGAGACCAAGGGGTCCCTTATACCAAAATACTCATAAAAAAAACGCACAACACAATGGTACAGCACGACGAGTGTTGCCCCGGGAAGGATAGTCTTCAAGAGATACCATAGAAGTAAATGACACAGATTTTATATTAGGCACTAATTGTGAGAAGATTATAGAAAGTGACATTGAATAAAAATGGTGGTTGCAATTTCATTAAGAGATCCTGCCGCAACGAGAAACGCCTCTGTTTTAATGATTGCCTCCCCAAATCACATATCATATCCGTGGCACTCCCTCCCCTATTTCCCGATGATACAAAACTAGCTGCCCTTCTTTAAACTTTTTCGATGTCTACCGTCAGTCCTACCTGATGCGGATCCCTCACCGGGCAGCTGTTCTCCAGAAGAGAGTGGACAAACGTAGTGTAGGCAGTCTCTTTAGCAGAACTGTTGCATTTTCCATGTGTTCTGCCAATTAATCGGAGTGTTGCGTTCGTTTTCCCCACAACATTATCTATCTGATCGTTCTAATTTAAGTTATTTGTAGTTGCAATCACTAAGTATTTAGGTGAATTCACAACTTTTAGATTTGTGTGATTTATCGTCCAACCGAAATTTAGCAGATTCCTTTTAGTACTTAGGTGGATGACTTCACGCTCTTTATTGCTTAGAGTCAACTGCCAGTTTTCGCACCATACAGATATCTTGTTTGAATCATTTTACAATTCGTTTTGATCGTGTGATGATCTTACAAGACGGTAAATGGCAGCATCATCTACAAAAAAATCTAAGAGGGCTGCTCTGTCTCATAAATCGCTTATCTAAATCAGGAATAGCAGAGGGCCTACAACACCTCCTTGGGGAAGGCCAAATATTACTTCTGTTTTGCTCGATGACTTTTCGTCAGCTACTATGAACGGTGGCGTTTCTGATTGCAAGTCACGAATCCAGTCGCAAAGCTGAAACGACACTCCGTAGACACGCAATTTGATTAGAAGTCGCTTCTGAGGAACGGTGCCAAAAGCCTTCTGGAAATCTAAAAGTATGGAATCAATTTGGCATCCCCTGTTGCTATCACTCATTACTTCGTGAGAATAAAGAGCCAGTTGTGTTTCACAAGAACGATATTTTCTGAGTCCGTGTTAGCTGATTCCAAAATTAAATTTTCACCCCGAGGCGAAGTGTGCGCTGATATGAAACTTTCTGGCAGATTAAAACTGTGTGCCGGACCGAGACTCGAACTCGGGACCTTTGCCTTAGCATCGCAGGAGAGCTTCTGTGAAGTTTGGAAGGACGCGGCTGTGAGGACGGGGCGTGAGTCGTGCTTGGATAGCTCAGATGTTAGAGCACTTTCCCGCAAAAGGCAAAGGTCCCAAGTTCGAGTCTCAGTCCGGCACACAGTTTTAATCTGCCAGAAAGTGCTGTGTTAGCTCTTTGTCACATAGCTTCACCACGTGATGAAATGAACTGAGCGTATGGCATTTGGGAAGTTTGGCCGCCAAGTGGCTGTCTTATTTCATTTGACGCCACATGGGGCGACTTGCGCTCCGGACCACAGAAGAACATTCACCACAGCACTGTATAGAAAGCGGTGGCACCGCACTAGAGAGCGCTGAAGTTGATTTCATCTGCCAGAAAGTGTATGGGCACCATTTTCCGGAATGAAAAATGGATTCTTCTGACTACCTTTTACAGGATAAAACAATAACTAGCAAATACTACGAAAGTTTTCTGCACCAATAAAATGAAAAACACCCTGGTTTGCAAAAAATCCCCTCATCAAATCACCTGCCCACAAAGATTCTTTGCCAAAGACAAAACTGAGGGACTAGAAATTCGAATTGTTGAAACATCCACCTTGTTTCGCATCCAACTATTCCCATAACTAAACATATTTATACCGGTAAATAATTTTGAGTGCCGTGAACACATTATGGCTGCCACAGAGGTTTTTTTAAAGACTCACACGAATTGTATATCAAAAAATGGGAAGACTGGTGGAAGCCGACCTCGGGTAAGATCAGTTTGGGTTCCGGAGAAACATATGCACATTCAAGGCAACACTGACCCCACAACTTATCTTACAAGATAGAGTTACAAAAAACGAACCTGAATTTCTACATTTGTAGATTTAGAGAAAGCTTTTGACAATATTCATTGGAATACAGTCTATGAACCTCTGAAGATAGCAGATCTAAAATACAGGGAAAGAAAGGTTACCTACATCTTGTCCAGAAACAAAACTGCAATTACAAGAGTCGAAGGACATGAAAGGAAACCAGTATTTGAGAAGGAAGTGAGACATGGTTGTAGCTATCGCCCGTGTTACTCAGTCTGTACATTGAGCAAGCATGGAGAAATTTGTAAAGGTAATTAAGGTTCAAGAGGAAGAAACAAAAATTTGAGGTTTGACGATGACATTGTAATTCTGTCAGAGACGCCAAGAACTCGGGACAACAGCTGAACAGAATGGATACAGTATTCAAAAGAAGTTATAAGACGGGTTTTTTGTAAATAAGAAAAGATAAATTTCTTTATTTAATACGCCGTTTCGACTACTGGCATTATATCTTCATTCAAGATTGAAGAAAGGTAAAGAGCGACAGGCGTTTGTTATACAACATTAAGTTGCAGAAGATGAAAAATTATGAAGTTAAAAAATATTTTTTAACAGTTCAGTAGCCAAAAAACTTAGAATTTTCAAAACAAGGTTCAGTGTTAGTATTAAAAGCCTGTGCGTCATTGGGGCGTCAACTAACAACTTGGCTCAAAAAATTATACAAGGAAATAAGATGTAGCCGGCAGGTGATGCTAGTGTGGGGGACGTTGCCTTCAAATTTTATTTTATCCCTGAATATTTATAAAAAGACAGTTTTTAAATTACAAACATTCAACGTCAAATAATAAAACGATTCAAATGGGTATAGTTGCATATTCATAAAATTAACTTTTCACTTGGAGCCATTTGCTTCACGTAGGGCCCGTCTAAACTCGAAAACAAGTATTAATTGAATCTGATCCACAATAGCATCTAGACAATAGCCGCATGAATTTAAATACAAATACATTTTGCATGAACATGATGTTGCGGGTATAAAATTAGTAGTTGCTGTTGTAATTAGCCGAAACGGCATAGTAAGTAAAGAAATTTATTAAGCGATCTAGACGGTTTTATTCACAAAATATTCACACATAGGAGCCGGCCGCGGTGGTCTCGCGGTTCTAGGCGCGCAGTCCGGAACCGTGCGACTGCTACGGTCGCAGGTTCGAATCCTGCCTCGGGCATGGATGTGTGTGATGTCCTTAGGTTAGTTAGGTTTAAGTAGTTCTAAGTTCTAGGGGACTGATGACCACAGCAGTTGAGTCCCATAGTGCTCAGAGCCATTTGAACCACACATAGGAAATTTATAAGATAAAAAAGTGAAACAAGGGCAATGAAATGTAGTCGAATGAAATCGGGCGATACTGATGGAATTAGATTGGGAAACGAGACACTAAAAGTAGTAGATAAATTTTCGTATGTGTGCAGAAAAAAAAGACAGTAGAGGGAGTTAGAGGCTGTAACATAGCCACAATGGCGATGCACACATTTCTCCCAATAAGAGACCAGTTTGTTACGACCATCACTGTAGAATGTCTGATTTCGTTGACGAAGCAAAAACCTCTTCTTTGCTTGGATCGCTTCATCGCTATCGAAGGTTCTGTGTTCTTCGAAAAGTGTTCTTTAAGTTTTGTAAAGAGATGGAAATCGGATGGGGCTAGGGTGGGACTGTATGAAGGATGACTGATGACAGTGAACCCAAGACATCGGATTGCTGCGGATGTCGCAGCGCTCGTGTGTGGTCCGGCGTTGTCATGCTGAAACTCGATTACAGCACTGTTTCTTACGCACCGACATAGTTGCGTTACGTACCGCCATGTTACACGCAACAATACGAAGTCCTTCAGCGGCAAACTGCTGCAAATACATAGACATGAAAAATAGAGATGTACAATGTTAATAACGTTTGCTTTATTTAAATAGCTTTAAGAGTTTTAATATAAAAATTCGGAGGCCTACTTTTCAGCACGGCCTCGTGTGAAGTATTATGCTAGTTAGTACAAATTTATTTGGAATGTAAACTTTTCAATTAAGTCCCCATCGTAATTGGAGTCAAGTTTCACCCATGGTCTACCGTAACTTGAAGTACGATACCGCTTCAGCACATTGCACGTTACAAATTACTGTACACTCGAACTCATTATACCATGTTTTCCACGTGTCGACCTCCAATTTCCTGTAATAATCAAGTTGTCTCTGCAGTGAGTTAAAAATTCTTTCAAACACCCCGGATCCTTTCACAAATCTAAACAAGACTGTACAGTTCACTGCCCTAGTTCTTCACCCTTATCGGAGATAGCGCTGAGCACGTAACTTTTGCGGTGTTCTTAGACAAAAAAAAATCCAGATAAATTGAGATCAGGTGATCTTGCCCGACCTGTGCATCTTGGACCTTATTGGTGCGCTGAATGTAGTCTTACATCAGCAGCGAAATGTGCCGGTGCCCCATCACACATCTATCCCATTCTCGAATTATGAGCCATGGGTGAAATATGTAGTTAGACCGGGAGTTAATCGAAAAGTTTCAAATTGCATTTGAACTTACTACTGGCAATATTTCACACCGAAGACAGTGGTGGTTCGTAACTACACAATAAAAATTATATCGCACCAGCTTTTTTGCGGATTCTTGTACGCTGGAATACTTCCGATTCTACCATCGTATACCAGTGTCAGTTCTACATCTGCATCGACACTCCGCAATCCATCTAACGGCGGATGACGGAGAGTATCCCATACTACCACTACTAATTTCCTTTTCTGTTCCACTCGTAAATAGAATGAGGGAAAAACGACTATCTATATTTCTCCGTTTGAGCCCCAATTTCCCGTATCTTCGTGATCTTTAAGCGCAATGTATTTTGGAGGCAATAGAATCGTTCTGCAGTCAGCTTCAAATGCCGGTTCTCTAAATTTTCTTAATAGTGTTCCTCGAAATGAACGTCGCCTTCTCCGAGGGATTCCCATTTGAGTTCCCGAAGCATCTCTGTAACACTTGCGTGTTGTTCGAATCCACCAGTAAAAAATCATACACTCCGCCTCCGAACAACTTCAAGGTCTTCCTTTAATCCGACCTGTTACGGATCCCAAACACCCGAGCAGCACTCAAGAATAGGTTGCACTAGCATCCTATGTGCAGCCTCCTTTATAGATGAATCACACTCTCCTAGAATTCTTCCAGTAAACCGTAGTCGACCATTCGCCTTTCCTACCACAGTCCTGACATGCTTGTTCCATTTCATATCGCTTTGCAACTGTATGCCCAGATATTTAAACAACGTGGCTGTGTCAAGCAGTTTTCGTTATAAATTATGACACAAACTGTATTTTTTCTTTTTAATTCTTTTTTACTGTCTTTCTGCACAGGAGAATGAAACGTATTGGTGCCCTGTTGTTCATTAGCACTTAGTACACGAATCCATATTATCCTCTAATGCTCTTCGTGAAGTACTGAAAGGAAGTTTGTTTAACTATATCTTTCATTGGGAAGCCAGAAAAACTAGATTAGAAATGTCTATCGAAGCTTCGTCTTATCGGAGCACTTGAACGGCTGTTAAATTTTGCAACACATGTATCTCTACATCTGCGTCTATACTCTGCAAGCCATCGTGAAGCGCGTGACAGAGAGTACATTCCGTTGTACCAGTTATTAGGATTTCTTCCCGTTTCATTCATGTATGGAGCGCGGGAAGAATAATCGTTTAAATGACTTTGTGCGCGCTGTACGTAAGCTTATATTTTTCTCGCAGTCCCTATGTGAGCTATACAAAGGGGGCTGTAGTATATTCCTAGAGTCATTATTTAAAGTCGATTTTTGAAATTCTGTAAGCAGGCTTTTTCGCATAGTTGTAAACAACTATCTTCAAAAGTCTGCCAGTCAACTTTATTCAGCATCTCGGTGACACTCTCCTTCGTATCAAACACACTTGTGATCATTCGCGTTGCCATTCTCTTTATACGTTCAGTTTCCCCTGTTAATCCTATTTAGTATGGGTCCCATACGCTTGACCAGTATTCTAGAATTTGTCACATGAGTGTTTTGTAAGAATTCCCCTTTGTAGACTGATTACATTTCCCCAGTATTTTACGAACAAACCAAAGTCTACCACCTACTTCACTCATGACTGAACCTACGTGATCACTCCATTTCTTATCCGTACAAAGTGTTACAACCAGATATTCGTATGAGGCGGCCAATTCAAACTGTGACTCTTTAATATTGTAGTCATAAGATACAACATTTTTTCGTTTTGTGAAGTGCACATTTTTACATTTCTGAGCATTTGAAGCAAGTTGGCAATCTTAGCATCACTTTGGAATGTCATCAAGATATGACTGAGTATTTATGCAGCTTCTTTCAGACAGTACTTCATTATAGGTAACTGCCATCTGCAAAAAGTCTTTGTTTCTCATTAATATTGTTCGGTTGGTCATTAATATACAACGTGAACAGCAAGGGTGTCAACACACTTCCCTGGGACATATCCGAGGCTGTTTCTACATTTGACGACAACTCTCCATCCGAGTTTACATGCTGCGTCCTCCCTACCAAACAATCCTCAATCCAGTCACAAATTTCGCTTGATGCTGCATTTGATCGTACTTTTGACAATAAATGTTGATGTAATGAGCCAAATGTTTTTCGCAAATCAGAAAATACTGTAGCTACCTGACTGCCTTGATCCAAAGCTTTCAGTATGTCATGTTGGAAAATTGAGAATTAGGTTTAGCATGACCGATGATCTTGGAATCCGTGCTGGTTGACCTGAAAGAGGTCATTCTTTTCGAGAAACGTCGTTATGCTTCAGCTTAGAATATGTTCTAAAATTCTGCAACAAATTGATGTCGAGGATATTTGGCGGTAGTTTTGTAGATCACTTCTACTACCATTACCGTAAACAGGTGTGACCTCTGCTTTCTTCCAACAACCGGCCGCTTTGGAGTGCTGAATGTGGTACAGAACTGGTACCAGGTGATCTGTGAGCCATTATCACTGACGTTAAGACAGGGTTAAGTCATGCCAGTGAAGTGATACATATATACGCCAATCTGTTGTATGGAATGTGCGCAATAAGATGGGTTGGTAGGGGGCATGACAGAATGGTAGAAAGGTGCTATTATGTTTGGACGTGGTCATGACTACACCGTGAATGAAATTGCTGGATGTGTTGGTGTATCATCAAGACTGTCTGTGTCTACAAGGAATGGTGTACTACTCTAGCTATGTAACATGGCGTAAGAACAGTTGCTGTAAAAAGGTCCTACAGCCATCGTCACACGGGGCGAAGCAGCTAACGTTGACGTAGACGCTGACGGGAAATCCAACTTCACGAGAGACAGTGCTGTCGGCACAGGGGACGAGCTGGTTAACGTGATTTTGCGCTCTCAGCGCTCTCAAGCGGCAGTTAGCGGCTTTATTTGGCCCATAAACCACATAGTTTGTTTACGAAAAGAAACGTGCGTAGAGTTTTACGTAAGCTCTATTAAAACGTACATTTCCTCCTTAATCCTTATGCTAGTCTGTAGTATACATAAATAAAATCCTTAATATCCATGAACATGAAATAACAGGAAAAGGAAAGAGACACTGACGATGCCAACTGTATGGAAAACATATTGAAAGGCAAATAAAGATTCTATTCTATTCTATTCTATTCTATTCTATTCACGTGTCCAGGGATTAAGGACATCACAAAATCGAACAACTCACTACTGACAGAGACTGCATTCATATTTACATGTCATCCAATATTACAGAAATTATTTCTATTAATTTAATAAGAAAGTCCCACAACCTTTTAAAAACGCGAAGATGGAAAAAAAAATTTGAATACAGCGGTATGCAAACCGAAGACCGACAATTTCGTAACGTAGCGCGCCTTCCAGTGTGCAGTGTTAAATTTCCGCTATGACTGACCTTGTAGTGTCTGTTACGATCTTCTGAAGGCCTTAACATCCGATGAAAGGAGCATATAAGATGAACACCAACAAAAGCAAAACGAGATTAATGGAATGTAGTCGAATTAAATCGGGTGATGCTGAGGGACTTAGATTAGGAAATGAGACACTTAAAGTAGTAAAGGAGTTTTGCTATTTGGGGAGCAAAATAACTGATGATGGTCGAAGTAGAGAGGATATAAAATGTAGACTGGCAATGGCAAGGAAAGCGTTTCTGAAGAAGAGAAATTTGTTAACATCGAGTATAGATTTAAGTGTCAGAAAGACGTTTCTGAAAGTATTTGTATGGAGTGTAGCCATGTATGGAAGTGAAACATGGACGATAAATAGTTTGGACAAGAAGAGAATAGAAGCTTTTGAAATGTGGTGCTTCAGAAGAATGCTGAAGATTGAATGGGTAGATCATATAACTAATGAGGAGGTATTGAATAGAATTGGGGAGATGAGGAGTTTGTGGCACAACTTGACTAGAAGAAGGGATGGGTTGGTAGGACATGTTCTGAGGCATCAAGGGATCACCAATTTGGTACTGGAGGGCAGCGTGGAGGATAAAAATCGTAGAGGGAGACCAAGAGATGAATACACTAAGTTGCCGGCCGCGGTGGTCTAGTGGTTCTAGGCGTGCAGTCCGGAACCGCGGGACTGCTACGGTCGCAGGTTCGAATCCTGCCTCGGGCATGGACGTGTGTGATGTCCTTAGGTTAGTTAGGTTTAAGTAGTTCTAAGTTCTAGGGGACTGATGACCACAGATGTTAAGTCCCATAGTGCTCAGAGCCAATACACTAAGCAGATTCAGAAGGATGGTTCAGATGGCTGTGAGCACTATGGGACTCAACATCTTAGGTCATAAGTCCCCTAGAACTTAGAACTACTTAAACCTAACTAACCTAAGGACACCACACACACCCATGCCCAAGGCAGGATTCGAACCTGCGACCGTAGCAGCCCCGCGGTTCCGGACTGCAGCGCCAGAACCGCTAGACCACCGCGGACGGCAGATTCAGAAGGATCTAGGCTGCAGTAGGTACTGGGAGATGAAGAAGCTTGCACAGGATAGAGTAGCATGGAGAGCTGCATCAAACCAGTCTCAGGACTGAAGACCACAACAACAACATGTTATTAACTGAGATTTAGTTGTAACAAATCCTACCACTTTCTTGTTGAATCTTCAATGTGCTGTTGCCTTAAGACGGCGTACTTTCACAACACGCGAGCTATAACGCGAAAATAACAAAATACGAAAATTATTTAACCGTGTTAGCTTTAGCTAAATCGCCCCGTGTGGCGGCGGCTTAAGCGTCAAGAATTGGAAATAAGTGTCACGCTTTTTCGATGACAGTTGGTTTCAAACAAGTCAGGATTTGTTGTTGTCAGTCAATGCAGTTCCATCTCAGTCAGTTTTCGAACGAACATTACGAAGAGAACTGCATGCAATAGAAATTTGGAGTAGAGTACTTCGCACGATGCCAATGCTCACAGCAGCATGCAAAGCTGGTAGTCTTCAAGGGCCCCTAACAACGCGGATACTGGACAGGAGCTGTAAAGGGGTATAGTGTAATGTAGTCCGACATGTCGCGATTTTGCCTCTTTTCAAATGATGCAAGGCGTAGAATGCGCTGAAGAACCAGTGAGGCATTTAACCCACACTTCGTGAAGTTCATGTCAGGGGTTGTTACGGTGATGTCTTTTGTACTATTACTTGGGCCCACTCATTCAGTTTTCCGTGAACGTGACTCAGGATGTTTGTCTGAACATTCATAGTGGCCAAGTGCTGCCTTTTCTTCTACATCTTCTTGATGAGCACCCGCGGACACTAGCGTCTTCCAGAATGACGGCAGCCGCTATCACAGCGATGCGCGCATACGTTCCTGGTTTTGCAAACACTCAGGCACACTACCACAAATCAGCTGTCCTACTTAATCGCTCCATTTTATTCCCATATGAAATTTCTGGGGTGATTTGGAACATCTGGTGAAACGTAGAAATAAATATCCCCACAATTTGGTTGCTGTTCTATGGGATCTAATAATCAATGAGTATCTTTACTTGGATGTGGTGGTATAGCTGAATAAATTTGTGGACTATCTTTTTCGTTGAATTGGGGACATCATCTGTCTAGAGGCGATGTCACACGGCATTAGCGTGATGTTTCCTGGGGGTGACTCATATTGTGTCTGGTGTGCTCATATGACAAATTTACAGGTTGGGTCAGGAACAAACGTACATGCTTTGAAAGATAGTAGTGTTAGTGATTGTGAACAAAGAACGTCATGTGAACATAAGTCCTATTTCCTAACAGTTTCCGAGGAAACTGATGAAACAATGGGGCGCAGGACAAAGGCAGGTGACAGGAAATGAAACATATGTTCTAAGATTCTCCTGCAGATAGACATCAGTGATACTGGGCGGGAGTTTTGTGGATCACTTCTGCTAACCTTCTTGCAGATGGGTGTGACCTATACTGCTTTCCAGCTTCTGGGTACAGTTTTCTATTTGAATGATCCATGGTTAACCACTCAGCCGTAAATTCTATATAGACAGATTCCATCAGGCTCTGGAGCTTTGTTCAGTTTTAGCAATTTCGCTTTGACACTGACATTTGTGCTGTGAGAATTAAACTCAGGCAGTATTTCTGTATTTCCCTTTGTGAATAACAATTGAAATTGGAGATCAGTCTATCTATTTTTGCTGTGCTACCCTCAATTGCAGTTCTTGTGTCATCCACGAGCTTCTGAACACCAACTTTAATGTTAATGACAGCAGTTACATATGACCAGAATTACTTTCGGTTTTGTGGGAGATCTTTTGATAATATTCTGCTACAGTGGTCATTGAGGGCTCCATGCATTGTCGTTTTGATAGACAAAGACATTTTGTGAGGGCTATTTTTGTTGCAATCTCCAATCAGTTTCAAAATGCAAACCATAGTGAACCATCAACATTTCTATATAGTTACCACTCCAACTTAGACATTTGTCATAACATTGACCTAATTTCACAATACTCCTGTCATAGAAGGCAGCCATCTGTGCTTTCCACCAGTTTTCTAAGCTACTCTGCAGCTCATTGTCTGTGCCAAAATGTTGTCCTCATAGCCAGTGGTTCATTTGAGCAAAGAGATGAAAATCAGAGGGAGCCATGTCTGGGCCTTCTGGTGGGTGATCAAACATAATCCATCAAAAACAGTGCATGAGCATCTTCTTTGGAGCTGCAGTGAGTTCCTGCAACATTGCCACACTTTGCTGTCATGGATGACAATTATGTTATGTTGGCTACATGAAATCAGGTGGAAACCCTCAGTCAATGGCAGCATGCACTTCATACTCAGTGGGAGACTGTAGTTCTACTTGCTCAGAACTGAAAAGTGCAACATGATGCAATCAGTGGGCATACAAGAGACAATGAATAACACATTCATGCAAAGCCTCAACAGATTTTCACTGTGGTTTTAAGTTTTTGACCAATTGAAACTAGTGCAGTAGTCACTGTGTCTTTCGGAATTTCTTTACAGTGATTGTGATGGGAGGTACCCTCTGTGTTATACAAACTGTTCTTCTAGGCACATATCTATCCCGTACTTGGTCTACTATTCCTCTAAACTTCAGTCACATTTCTTTTGCCTACTCCTGCCACCATTAAATAATTTAAATTCCTCCTTGAAGATATGACACTACTGCCTTCTTATCTAGTTTACTTGTGTACTTTGATGGTCCACCTTGTGTACATTAATGACCTCTTATCTGTTATATTGCCAGATGCTAAGTTTGTTTTGTTTCCAGATGATACAAACATTGCAATAAGTAGCAAATCAAGTACAGATTTAGAAATAGCTGCTAATCAAATTTTCACTGACATTAATAAGTGGTTTAAAGCTAATTCACCAGCATTAAACTTTGAGAATACCCACTATATGCAGTTCAGCACCTGTAAGAAATTTACTTCCAGCATGAGTATAACATATGAAGACATGTAGATCGAAGAGGTTGACAGTGATAAATTTCTGGGATTACAACTCGATAATAAATTCAGTTGGGAAGGGCATAGCACAGAATTGCTTAAGCACCTATACAAGTCTGTATTTTCTGTGAGAATGATGTCAGTGTAGAAGATATAAATATGAAAAAACTTGCATACTTCGTTTACTTTCATTCTATTATGTCATATGGGATCATATTCTGGGGCAACTCATCAAACCGAGCAAAAGCTTTTAGAGTGCAAAAGCATGTGATTAGAATCATTTGTGGTGTAAATTCAAGAACATCTTGTAGAAACCTGTTCAAGGAACTTTGTATTCTAACCAATGCTTCTCAGCATATTTATTCCTTAATGAAATTTGTTTCAAGTAATACATCTATATTTCCAACTAATAGCTCAATACATAGTATCAATACTAGGGATAAGAACAATCTACATAAAGACCTAAAACCACTTTCCTTGGTCCAAAAAGGGGTCCAATATTCAGGAACACACATTTTCAATAAATTGCCAGCAACCATTAAAAACTTGGTTTCAGTTAAAGCATGGTTTAAACAGAGTTTGAAAGACTTTTTGATAGGCAACTCTTTCTACTCCATAGATGAATATCTTAACAGAGACTGTTAATTTAATATAATCCATTATGGAGTCAAGGTAGCAGTTGTCGTTATACTGGTTATCACTGTTAGCATTCAACCGTGGTTGAATGTTAACAGTGATAACCAGAGACTGTTAAGACGGCTTAATTAAAAATATCTGTTAGAGTTCAGTTTTGACAACACTTGGTCACAACAGTCAAGATTAGGTATTTTGTGCATGATAAATTTATTAATAGTGCATAACAGTGTCTCATTCTGACTGTTTGTTAATTCTGTAAATATTAGCTGTTCTAGTTTACTGCATTGTAACCTATTTTGACTATCTCCTGAAAAATTATCACGGTAGTAATTACTATATTCAAATGTTTTATGTTTCTGCGTTATACTTTCTGACATGTTCCACACCCACAAGAATCATCTCATTTTTTGGGTCTATGGAAGGAAAACTGAATCTAATCTAATCTAATCTAAAAATCTTAGCTGAGTGGTAATGTGCGTCTCTGCCATGCAGCGGGCCTGGGCCTGGGCCCGGGTTTGATTCCTAGCTGGGTTGGAGATTTTCACCGCCTGTGGAGTGGGTGTTGTGTTACCCCCATCATCATCTCATCATCACCAACACGCAAGTTGCCCATTGTGGCGTCACCTGAAATAAGACTTACACCTGGTGACTGAACTTCCCAACCACCTATCCCACATGATCATTTCATTTCATTTTGTACTTTGTTAATCATTGTTGCCATAACTGCCTCATGGTTACTAATACCAGTTTCAACATGGTAATCTCCAAAGATGTCAGATTTATTTATTACCACTAGATCTAATATATTTCCATCCTGAGAGGGTTTTGAAACTATCTGTTCTATCTGATTTTCAGAGAAGACATTATGTACTGTTTTGTAAAATGTCTTGACACGCATACCATTTACAGAACTGTAATTATCCCAACTGACTGCTGGATGACTAAAGCCCCTTCCAGTAATGGGATTTCCTCAGAAGTTATCAGTTACATCTATATGTTTCATACCTTATTGCAAGGAACATTTGCTTCCTGAAGCACTCCAAAATGTCTCCATAAATGTACCCCTTTCAACTAAGGAATCAATAGGCTTGGCACTTGTGTAACTAATACCTTGTTAAATTGGAATACATATTATATAGTGTGGTATGTTTCAGTTTTGGTCAGTATAATGGCAGTTTTGCAGCCTTAATTACTACTATGTTTTAAAGAGTAAAAACTCAATGATGAAATCTTGATTTTAGAATGAACAGTAGTTACAAATTTATTACTCCTTTTATTGTGACTGGTATACACTGACATGTTGAATTATGAATTTGTGTAGGAATTTCTTCCCATTCTCTGGTCTATACCCGAACACTAGAGTACTGTTTTGTTTGGCACCTGTCAGATGAAACAGCCATATTCACTTTTGACAATAGTTCATCTGTAGTTTATGGTATAGAGAACACTTTGCATGATAATAACATTGGCAACTTACAGCATAACATTCTCAATTCTTTCTAAAAGTCAAATGTTAGCATTTGTCATACGCCATAGTTAACATTACTTTTCTCTTTTTGCATCTCATTACCTCTGTTCCTTTCCTGTTGGTATTATCAACTCCTGTAGCTTTGCTTTGACTATGCCCACTATATTGTGCAGACTCCTATCTGATTTAAATTTCTGAGACCACCACTTTTTGGTTCTCATTTCTGCTGTTTTTACAATTGTAACCTTTATAGTCAGTTGTTAATATGTTCAGGCTACCAGTTAAGACTGCATTACCATGTACTCCTTTTCTCTTATTCTATGTATTGTCCACTTATAAGACAAAAGTCATTTAACAATTGTGGTACTGTAACACAATAAAATGCATAAAATTTTTAAAATAGCAAACTGTTCCATACAGACCACAGTGACTGTTAGTAATTAATGTACAGATAAACGATTAAAGGTTGCATATATGGCCCATGGTAGTCTCTCTCTCTATTAAATATTTATGTATTTATGAATGCATCAATGTATATTTCACATTCATTAAGCAAGAACCAACCAGATATTTGTAACATAATGTGCTTATCTGTATTTTGCGTCTATTAAGAGAGAACAAGCTGTTTGTAACATGATGTCATAAGTTTTATGTAAACAGGGAGTGGTAGTGGGTGGGAACTACTGAGGTTATCTACCTCCTTCAGCAATACATAGAGAATACTTAGAATTTTGTTTGCAAATGATTTTGACTTGTACTGCTACTAGCACTGAACTTAATTTTATTTTTATTTTCTCGAATAGCTTATAAGGAATTGTTTGATGTTTCCGGTTGTTGTGATTATAGTGGCTCCTAATGTCTATATAAACCTCACAACAGCACAATATTGAAGAATATGCAGTATTTTAATATGAATTTCATTATTCTTTCTGTTTTATTATTCAGTGTAAAAAATATGCCCACACTAGACTGTATTATATTTTGATTTAATAAATTTTGTTGTAAATTTGGAATGTGTAGTTGCAAAAAAGTAAGACACAGGAATATATACCTAAATATCTAAGTTTAAGAATCATTTATCATTTCTATCAGTTCCAGATAAAAGGAGGGATAGAAGTGTTAAGAATTTACAGAAGGCACAAGCAGTCAATGTAGACCCTGAGCTTAGAGTGATGGTAAGATCTATGATGAAAGAAATACAGTGCAAAAGAAGTGAGTAGAGAAACACAAGAGAGGGGTGAAAGAGACGGTCAGATCTATTTCAATTTTAATGCTGGTACAAAATTATATTGCCATTCAGGATCATTTAAGACCAGTCTTTAAAAAAGAATTTTGTCTGTATTTAATGCTATGGGTAAATTTCAGTTATGTCTCAAGGGAGTCATGTGTTAATAAGAAATATAAACGAATGATGTTAATTCAGTATTGCAAATTTACTCTGAAATATCAAGATGTTTGTATCAACATGGCATTGTCCAACTTAAACTACTGTCACTAGAAGCTCTCTTCACAGCCAACACAATGGAAGGATAATCACAAGGCTAATAGCTTCTAGGAAGCAGGAAAGGCAACAGAAATTGTAACTAGAAATCACAGAGGTATTAAAACTGTTACTTTTAGTACAAAAAATGCAAGTAGAGGGAGCAGCAGCCATTTGTAACAACAGTGGTAAGTGGTACAAAGATACCCTGAGTGGTAAAAAATAATCCTGATTGACTGTAAGAATCATTTTAACAATTATTTTATAGATGCTGTTGAAACATATGTCTCGATGAAAAAAATTAACAACAGAAATATGAGGTCAGTGATGGAGAATACTATTGCAAGCTACTGGTAGTACACATTAAAACCACCCTGCACATATTAATATCCTCAGGAAAGTAAAAAAACACTTACGCACATCTGTTCACTTGAACAAACTATCTTAATTTCTATTGTAGAAATGTAACTATGAATTAGGTAAACCAAGAGTGCATATAATGTGTTGTGTTCTTAAAGAAACATGTATGAGAGGAAAAAAGAGAATATTCAGAACTGGGATCTTCTGTGAGCTTGCGAAAGCTTTCCACAGTGTAAATCATTATACATTATTCAGAGAGCCACCATAATATAGCATCAGAGACAACCTGCTTTCTTCACAAGAATATTAATTACACAACAGGAAACAGAGGTGTCCTAACAGGTGTGTAACGCTAAATTCAGAATGCGGAAGTTTATAGTATAGAGGCCTCAGGGCTCAACCATTGGGTCACAGATTTTCTTGGTCTACATTAATCATCTACAAATCCTAATTAATAGTGGGGAAATATTAGTGATGTTTGCTGGAGCTGAAAGTATTCTGATCACTGGGCACAGCTCTTCAATGTAGGTTACAGCAAAAACAATAACTAACCACATACACAAATTGTTCACAGAAAGTGTCCTAACCCTAAATATGTCAAAAACTAATATTATGCAGTGTCAGGCAATAAATAAAAAACTTTAACTTCTTGAAATGGATATTAATGATCAGAAATGTAATGGAATTATATATATAAAATTCCTAAGCCTCCATATGGACAGTCTGTTAAGATGGAATGAGAAAACTGATCACCATCTTTTGCACTAAAGGCTATATCTCATTTTCTTGATAGGGGATATCATCATATTTAGCATATTTCCATTGTGTACTATTCTATAACATAATATCCTGAGGAAATACTGTAAAAATTGAAAAAATTTTTAATCTTCAGGAAACAGCACTGAGAGTAATATATGGGGTTACTAAGAGAACATGCTGAAGGGACAGGTCTCAATATATAGGCCTATATACTTACAAGTCAATACACATAATTACTGATGATGTTTATATGAAAAAATTGGGAATTTTTTCCGGAAAAATTGGGACATTCACAACTGTGATACAAGAAAAAAGAAAGAAAATTCATCAGTGCTCTGTGACTACCACAAAAGTACACAAGAGATTTACTGAAACAGGAAGAAAGTATACAACAAACTCCCTGTCAATATAAAGGAGTAAATTAATAATGCACATGTGTTGAAAAGGAAATGAATAACATTTCTAATAGATCCAACTTTCATAAAATTAATGATCTCTTAGAGTTATAAGGTAAGTCCGAGTATAAGAATGGAAGAAATCAATTTAACATGTACATAAAAGAGGGGAAAAACATCACAAGTAGAAACATGAAACTCAAATAATGAAACATGATAGAAGTGTAAAAATGCCATTAAAAAAACTTGGTAATTTTATTCATTATATGGAGATAGAAATGGTATACTTTTACTTTCAAAGACAAAAATGTGCTTTTTTTAGATCATGAAGATAAATATGTGTATTCTTACTTATTCTCCATTGCTAAGTATTTGCACACAATTGGTTTTTGTAAATTACAGGTTGCAATCTTAAACATGGCCAACTGCGCTTAGTGAACAAGTAATGTTGGATCTTTATGAAGTATAAATGTTTCTTGTAGAAAAAAATGGTATTGTAAAATTGTATTCCCTAATATTGAATATAAACAGTCACAACCACAATAAACTTTTTTTTTAAATATAAGTTTACTGGTTTTGGTCTATTTTAGACTATCTTCAGACTGACACCATGATGTAGATGGTGCCTACGAACTAAGCAGGCATTGCACCTCCACACACATGCTAGTGTGGACATACAGGGCCTGCTTAGTTCAGAACCACCATCTAAATCATGGTGTGGGTCTGAAGATTGTTTAAAACAGACCAGAACTGGTGACCTTATATATATATATATATAAGTCTGTTGCAGTTGTGACTGTTTATATTCAATTTTAAATAATAAATAAACCACTGTACTCCAGAGAGACATGTTCTCTAAAATTACTGTATTCCCTGACAGCTCCATAGTGGTGCGGGCTGTGTTTGCATGGAATGGACTGGGATCTCTCGCCCAACTAAACTAATCAGTGACTGGAAATGATAATGTTCAGCTACTTGGAGATCATTTGCAGCCATTCATGGACTTCATGTTCCAAAAGAGTGTTGGAATTTTAATGGATGACAATGTGCAATGTCAGTCACCACAGTTGTTCACAATTGGTTTGAAGAATATGCTGTAAAATTCAAGCAAATGATTTGGCCACCAAAGTTGCCCGACATGAGTCCCTTCAAATAAATACTTCCCCATAACTGATACATCAGTTCATGCACAAAATCCTGCACCAGCAACACTTTCACAGTTATGGATGACTATAGAGGCAGCATGGCTCAATGTTTCAGCAGAGGACTTTCAACAACTTGCTGAGACCATGCCATGTCGAGAACATCAAGCTGCTGCACTACAACAGCCAAAAGAAGGTCCAACAAGATATTAGGAGGTATCCCATGACTACTTTTGTCACCTCACTGTGTTAGATAACATCTAGACCAACTTCATAAGTGATTAGAGTACTATATCTGCAGTAGTTCAGTTTGTCTGCTGTGTATAAATGTCTAATAACAAGAATCAGTAGTACTGTATCCTCTTTTCTCTCTAAAGCCTCTGTCAAAGTGTTTCAAGGTGTATTTTTACAAGGCTTTGCAAACAGTTTTCTCAGTGAAAAACTCATGCTTTTACCAGAACAGTACATATGAAACATACATGACAGTATTCAGAAATTATGTATGATCATAGAAAAGTAACAGAAAGGAAAAGATCCAGTTTATTGATTTCCAATGACTTTGCATATGCTATAGGCAATAAACACCTCCTTTCTATGAAATGTATGATATTTGCTGGTCAGACAGAGCATTTGGTTTATGCAGAGAGATGTAAAATTGTATCAAACATGCAAGAAACTCATTTTCTGAGTGGCAATGTAATAGTTAATCTAATCTATGTCAATGTCATGTACTTAAACCCAAGGGTACCAAATAAACGAATTGCTGTTGATGAAGGTAGTCTAGTAGCAACCTGTTCTACCTGTATATGGAAGTTTTATAGTTTACTTGTAGATGACAAATTCTCAGGAAAACAGCTGTGCATGTGATAAAATATATCCAGTCTACATCTATTAAGAAAATGAGCTATTATACCTTAATATTGAAACACCAAGGGTTTGTTGTTTGGCTTATTATGTATTTTGTTCCACCATATGAAGTAGTTTGGAGGGTTAGTACATGCCAAACTAATATAAAAATGGCTTTTGTCTTTTATATTAAGTCCATTATTATTATTTAAAAACTGAAATCAATGCATCCCATCCAAATATATTGATTAGTTTTAATTTTGTGACTGTGCTGTATACATATTCCAAACAATTGTTATTTAAAGGAGGCACTAAAGTAACCAATCACACATAAAAAATTCATAACCATGACACAAAGCACATTGTAGATTTGTCTGTGACCGTTATATTGAGAGAACAAACTTACACAAAGTGCTATATTTTCAACTGAAAATATTGGCTGAAGGAAGATTCAAATAGCAGTTTAACCTGTGGCCTATTATGATATTCCCGCATACTTCAAAGTTCGTGTGAACAGAAATTTAGCCAGAAATTTTGTCTTGGCTACAAATGTAGAAATAAATAGTGTGTGTGATATGACTGAAGCATGATATGACTGAAATATTGGAGTATTGTATACACCTACATAATTTTAGTTTGAAAATGACATGGTGATTGTAAATAAGTTTCTGACATTGACCTTGCATGTAAAATTTTGTTATTATCACACAATATTAAATAAAAATAAATAATATAAACAAGGTTAAGTCATTTCAAATTAAATATTAATAGAAGTATGTTTTAAAAGACATTTCCACTGAACAAGACAACTGTCATTTGGTTCAGTACTCTAAAACTGATCACATAATATAACAACAGGTATGACTCAGTTGTAAAAATACTACACCTGAAACATTCACAGAAATGCTCCTTGATTTTGGTGATTAATGCATATCACAGCCTACATATGTTAAATTATGGTCACTGGATGATTATACAAAACGCATTTGATACTATACAATTGTATAAGTACATCAATGAGCTGCCCTAACATATTGCTCATGGCGTAGACAAGCAATTACACATCACTAAATAACTCATATTTAGAGTTCCTAGAGAAAATTTAAAAAACTGATCTAACAGAATCCATACAGACACAGTATTATGTTACATTCATGTGGTGCAACATCCATTACAATCCTAACTACAGTGGTCAATAAAAACATGTTCCACGAAGACCTCAGAAACTTTCCAATATCTTTTAAACTCTGGAGACTTATAGAGAAAGCTTGATACTTAGAACAATGGGATATTTAATGGGGAGTGATGTCTGAAATTATTAATAATGTTTCATATTTTCAGTACCTTTTTTGCTGTTTTCCAAGGTAAGAGATATTGTTGTAAGCAAACTGATGATAACAATTAACAATAATAGTTGTAGTTGCAGTAGTGATGAGAGGGGAAACTTTCATGCTAAATCAATCACCATCCACAGGATCAGCCACACAGTGAATTAGATACAGCAGCATTATCTGCTACAACAACAAACAAGAATGATAGCAGCAAAAAATTTCTTTCAGCTGACATTTAAATATGGAGGGATAAATTCTGATGCTGCATCAAGTATACAAGGTTTCTTTCACACACCACATTATTCTGATATGATACAGTGCCACATAAATATTTCTATTCTAAAGGGTTTACTAGAATTTCTTAGTGCAAAAGTATGATATTTATCTGCTTCTCTAGAGTGACCAGATACATCAGCATATATGCTGTATCATTTAAAGAAAACACAGATTTCCACTTTATGTCTTACAATATTGAAACTGGTTGACCTACAATTCCTGTAACATATTTACTATAGGGTCAACAGAAGACCAACAATATAACCCCCCCTCCCCCCCCCCCCCAAAAAAAAGCAAGCTTAGAACATTTCACTTCAAGGAGTTTGAATTAATGCATACAGCATTTCCAATCATATTCCGCTTGTATATTATCAGCTGTACCCTTATGTTGGTGTAAAGAACCTAAGACAGATGAGTCTTTTTAGCATTAGCTTGTGTGTGTGTGTGTGTGTGTGTGTGTGTGTGTGTGTGTGTTTGTGTGTGTGTGTGTGTGTGTGTGTGTGCTTCATCCAAACTGAATGAAAAATTATAAACATTGTCTTAGTGTTAAAATCCACCTACATGAACTTATTGAATTGAAATTATAAAATAAAGAGGAATGAGACAATTACCTTGACAGCACAATAAAATCTCCATTGGTATAATTTAGGAAAAAAAGTCAGAAAATCTTACAATTATTACATCAACTAAAATTAAAAGTCGATTAAACTGTAAACCAGCCTCTGAACTCTTGTCTGAATATAAAATACAATCACTCCAAATGTGGCGAAATGAAAGTTATACTCCACAAACACTGCACACTGGAGGCTCATGCCAAAAGTTACTGAGGGCATGTATCAAAGGGCAGTGCCCAGTTCACAGGTATTTTAAGAAAATTTTATCTTCCTTGCTTGAGTGTCAGAAAGAAGGAATACTATTGTCAAATCATTGATATCAGCTGCAGTCTGTTGTCCCTCCTTTCTAATCATTCTTCTTCTCAGTAAGGCATGACACAGTGCCTCAATAGCTAGGTCACAACCTGCACATAGCACCACATACTGTATTTTTCAAAGAGATAGTTTTGGCTGCCACAATTGCTTATTTACTTGCCTGAACTTTTGTAACTCCCTTTCCCCTTCCCTTAACATATCCTCCCCCCCCCCCCCCAAATGTCTCTCTCTGTGTGTGTGTGTGTGTGTGTGTGTGTGTGTGTGTGTGTGTGTCCTTCCCTCCTCACTCTCTTCCTCTTTTCTTTGGCTTCCTCTTAGCAGAATCATACTTCTGTTGATAGCCTTTGTAGACTGAGATAGGAATCCAAGATGTACTGTTCTCATGTTTAGGAGTTGTAGGTTTCAAATCGCCATCCAACGATTTGAAATCAAGTTGTCTGAGGCTTTGCTACATCACTCCATGTAATTGCTGCCCCACTTCAAAGAAAGTGTTTATTATAACTATTAATACAGGCTTTGGGAGGCAAACATAGCATTCCTTACTCACAAATAACTTGCCCACATGCAATGATGAGCAAAACTATTGTGGCCACCTGATTAGTAGTGTGTTGATCCACCTCTGGAATGCTACACAGCGGAGATTATGTGTGGTATACTTTTTTTTTCCCCTTGATAGTTTTCTGGAGGTATGTGGCACCAGATATCTATGAACATGCCACACAATTTTCATAAATTATGATCCAGTGTTTGGGCCCTCAAACCACTGTAGTATGATTCTGGTCTTGTGACACAGACTGTTATCCTACTGGAAGATGCTATTGATGTCGGGTAAGACATGAAGCAAGAAGGAATGCAGGTGTTCTGCAATAATGTTCACATATTTATTTATTTATTTATTCATCTGTGGAACAATAAATATTGTATGGATGTCACCAGTTTATAATACATAAGCACACATTTACATTTACAATAAAACAGATTTCTTATATTTTGTGTGGTTTTTATAACTAGTCATACACACATTTATAATTACATAATATTTTGGTGATAATGTCATATGTTGCTAATAATCTACATCTATGTTAAATATTCTTTTACAGTATAACAACTTTTACTTACTAAGAAGGTTTTAAGCTTTTGTCTGAAAGTGAGGGGCTCATTTATTTCTTTGATTTCCTGTGGTAATTTGTTCTACAGTTTTATCCCATTATAAAATATACTTTTTTGCGTCTTTGCCTTGTTCTTTCTATCTAGATGGAGGTGGTGACAGGCTCTTGTTTCATGATCATGTATTAGGCTGTTTGTGTTGTACATGTTGAGATTTTTCTTAATGAACGTTATGTTCTGAAAGATATACTCACAAGAAACAGTTAGAATGCCTAGCTTTCTAAATAATTCTAGACAGTGGGCCCTGTTGGTGCTGTTTGTTATTATCCTTATGGCTCTTTTTTGTACTTTGAACACAGTTTGTATGTTACTGGCACTTGTTCCCCAAAACATGATCCCATAGCTGAGGACTGAGTGTAGATATCCGTAACATGTTATTTTAAGATAGGTATTATTGCATACCGGTGCAAGGATTCTAAGAGCATAGCATGCTGTGGATAATTTCTTTGCCGAAATGTTGACATGGTTTGTCCATTTCAATTGGCTGTCTACATTCATCCCTAAGAATTTGGTACTTGTTACACATTCTAATTCATTATTATTAACTTTTATTCTAGTGGCATTGTGTTTTTTGTTCAATTGGAAGTTAATATAGTTAGTTTTCTTTACATTTAGGGTTACTTTATTTTTTAATGACCAGTTGTGGACATCATTGAGAGCCTCGTTTGTTCTTTCTGACAGCTGTGTTGGATTTTCACCTGTTATTACTATGTTGCTGTCATCAGCAAAAAGTATTTTTTCTCCATGTCTGATACTTTGTGGGAAGTCGTTAATGTATATAAGAAACAATATTGGGCCTAATACACTTCCCTGTGGGACGCCTATATTCACATGTTCTGGGTCAGACAGGTGTTTTACAAGGGAATTGTTTGAAACTTGTGATATCTCAACTCGTTGAACTCTGTTTTCCAAGTATGATTTGAACCACTTCTTTGTCAGACCTCTTATTCCTATTTGCCCTAATTTATGAAGTAAGATTTTGTGGTCAACTGTATCAAAGGCCTTGGACAAGTCTAAAAAGATACCACTTACATTTTCAACTTTGTCCAGTGCTTCTAAAATTACTTTAGTGAACTGTGCTGTAGCAGATTGTGTGCCTTTTCCGGGCCTAAAACCAAATTGGTCATTGGAAAGAAGGTTATATTTATTCAGGTAATTTAGCAGTACACAGTTGTCATGGAACTTTCAATTACTGCTACAGGCCCCAATGGAAGCCCAGATGAATGTTCTCTCTGTAGTGTCATACTGCCACCACTGGCCCATTTACATGGTGCAGTGCATATTTTGAGCATATCTGGACCTGACCTGATCTATCAGGAAACATGATTCATCTGATATGGCAACACATTTCCATTTATCCATGGATCAAACTCTATGATCCTGTGCCCACAGCAATTTTAATTGACAGTGTTGTTGGATGAACATGTAATGGTTGTTTGTTGTGGACCTCCATGTTAAACAACATGCACTGAACAGAGTAGTCCAAAGCACTTGTGCCTGAACCAACAATGTACTCTGTCATCAAATCTACCACAGACCATGGTCTACATGGTTTTACAGAATGGACTAGTGTTACACCTCCATATCTTGTGATGAGGTGTGGACATCCATCCAACATTTTGTTCTCTAGACATGGTTTGACCATCTTTCAACCCCTTTCCAAAGGTGCTCACAACAGTAGCATGCAAACAGCACACCAGCTTCATCATTTTCGAGATGCTCATTTCCAGGTGATGGGCCATAACACTCTTCCCTTTGTCGAAGTCACTTATGTCCATGGATTTCCTTATGTGTGGCCTTGTGACTATTATAAGTCTCCATTTTTCTCTGCTTCACTTTGTGCCACCTGCCTGAAATGCCACCAGGTGGCATTCAGTCAGGCAGTGTGCAGTGGTCTTAATGTTTTTACTTATCACTGTGTGACACACATTGCCAAACCCTCACTTTCCAGCACAGCATAACCAAATCACTGGTGTTTAAACTGCTACAATGGATTTAATGAGTAGGTCACAGCACGCAGCATATAAGGCCTGCTGTAAATGCAGTGAGTGCAAAAGTATTGGAAAATATTAGAAATGTTGCTATCTTAAGAAGGTAGTTCTTTATCTTTTTCGTAATATACTTTCATTAGTGTCAATATATGCTTCCCATTCTCATACCAGTTCAGTTGTCTCTATATATTTGAGGTTGAGTAAGAGTTTGTCAAACCTGGTTTGCCTGAGCAGGATGCTGGTGAAAAGTATTAGTTTTCTATAGCTATAAGCAGTTTTGAAGTACCACTATTAAGCATGCAGTGAAATGTTATGTGTCCTAAAGAGTGGTATTCCTGGCTTAACTATCTGTATTATGTGGATAAGAGCAATCTCTTAAATAAATAGGAAACATCAGTCTTAACATGAGCTACGTGTTGTGCATTCTGATTAGTATTATGCAGTTACAGCTTCGACTCTGATGACAAGGCAAGGGCATGAGCACTTTCAGAATCAATGCCTTTCAACAAGATCCATGCAAGGCACTTTGCTGTTCCACTCAGTGACCATGTTCTAGTGCTACAATTGTGTCTGACAAGAAAGGTTCCCAAGCTAAGAGAAATTATGCAGACATGTATTTATTTATTTATTTATCTTTATCCAACATCAACTGATTAAAAAAAAAAAAGGTTTCTTTGTTCCAGTCTTCTGGATAAGTCAGAGCCTTACTTACTAGGGTTACATATTATTGGTTGGCACTTTTATCTACACAACTTTTTCTAAATTTAGTTCAGAGAACAGAGTTACATATATGGACTATACATAAAAGAAATTGTTATTGCCATACTTAGATTAAGGAATCTACAGTCTGTAACACAGTATTCATATCTGACATTCAAATATTTACAGTTTGTGACACAGTCTAAGATCTGAGATTACATATACTTTTAGATAGATGGTCTTCCATCATACGAGTGTACTAAATGTAGAAACTCATCTATTGAATATACAGGATTGATTAGGAGCCATAATTTTAATTTCATTTTTAGTTTTGTAATGGGCAATTTGGAGATATTAGGATGGAAGCAATTCAGTAGTTTTATGCCTGCATAGTGAGGGCTTTTCTCATAAAGTGTTGTTCTATGAGAGATGATGTGGGGTCTCTCTCTACCTCTATTGTTGTGATCGTGTATTTCTTCATTAAGTGTTGTGTTACTGTTTACTGCCATAATGATTATCTTCAGCACATACAGGCTATGAACAGTTAGTATTTTAAATTCTTTAAACAAATTTCTGCAGGACTCCCTGGCACATTTCTTTCCCATAACTCTAAGTGCCTTCTTTTGTAAAGTAAGTACACTTTTCATATTACCTTTACTGCTGGATCCCCATTCCTCTATCCCATAACTTAGATGGGATTCAAATAGTGCAAAATAGATTTGCCTCAGAGTGCTGATGTTACAAAAAGGTGTCAGTGGTCTTAGGACATATATGGTAGTACATAGCTTTTTGCAAATACCATTCACATGATCAGACCAGTTTAACTCTGCATCTAGTGTCAGGCCAAGAAATTTGGTCGAGTATTGTTTTTTAATGTATTCGTCACCCATTAAGATTTGGTTTTCATGAGTTTTTTGCCTCCCAAGATCAAATTCAATATAGACAGATTTATTTGTGTTTAATTTTAGTTTGTTTTCATTAAAATACTGCAGAATTAAGCCTGCTGCAGTATTGGATTCCACTTCGAGCTGTGAATAGCTTGGATTGCTGCATATTAACGTGGTATCATCTGCATATAAGATAGCTGTTGCATGGTTTGTTATGGACTGAATATCATTTACATAGATAATAAAAAGAAGTGGTCCTAATATTGACCCCTGTGGAATACCAAGCTAGCAGTAGATGCTAATCTGCATATACCAGCTCTAACATACGTATGATGTGAAGACCTATCAGCAATTATGACAGTGAAAACACAAGAAAAAGCAAAAATGAACTTATTAAACTCGATAGACCACTACACCTTCATCACTCAAAGAAGTCACAGCAAATCAAAACTACCATGAACTAAACCAGGCTGTGATACCAGCAAAAGTATCTAACCCAAAAATAGCAAATCAACCAAGTTCCACACCCAAAGATATTCAAGATACAACAAGAAGAACTGTGCACTGGAAACCAGAAGCAGTACCTACAAGAGACCCACTAAGGACAATAGCAGATCCAGTCTCAAAAGTACCACCAAGGAATTCTAATTTTACATGTATCAGTGAACTCCACCAATCAACTACTACCACTCCAGCAACAGGAGGACGATCATCAATTCCAGTGAGAAGAAATGTGAGGTGACCATGTCATCTGCGATTTTTTATTCCCAAAAGGCCTCAAGACCAAATTAGGATAAATAGTACACCTATCAACAACACCTCCAGCAGCAGTCCTTGCAGCAAAAACAGAAACCACATCAACAGCAACCACACAAGAAGAATAACCAAAGAGATGGAGAATTGCCTCTTTTCACCATCAGGACATTTTCTTGTGTCCAACGGAGAAAACCAACTCGTGCTTCAAGATGAGAAGGAAGATTTTCCACATAATTTAAATTCAGGAATAAAGGTAAGTGGTCAACCACGTACAATCAGAACAAACCTAAAATATCACCAGGTCACTCTTCTTCATTAGAATATACAGTCACTTTAGGAATAAGGTAATGGAGCTGGAAATATTGCTATCAAGTGAAATCAGATCTGTTAATATACTTTTCTTAACTGAACAATGGCTGAAAGAAAATTAATTAAAGACAGTGAAAATAATGGATTATGTGTTAGCAGCACAAACTTGTAGAAACCAGTTTACACATGGACGGAACTGCATATACACAAAGAATGATATCAAATTCAATAACTTAGACAATGTTGAATCCTTAAATACTGAGAAAGATTCTGAAATATCAGGCATAGAAATTCCATCATTCAAGTTAATTGTAATTTGTTTATATAGATCTCAAGATAGCCACTTTAAAAAATTCAATACTCAGCTTGATACTTTACTAAATAAAGTAGTAACAAATCAAAAAACAATTCTTATATGTGGAGACCTAAATGTAGACTTTAATAAGCAAGGCAATTCAAAATCTGAGTTGATGAACATGTTAGCAGCCAATAATTTGGAGATTACAAACCACTCCCCTATACGTGAAATGAACCATTCTAGTACTATGATAGACCAAATAATAATTAGCTCCAAAACAAAATATAAACCAGTTGTAATTAAAGGTGGACTGTCAGACCATCATGCACAGGCTATAAGCTTTCGTGTAAACACTAATCCATCCTATAATTATATGAGGAAGACTACACACATGGGCAGAACTTTCTGTGATGTTGCAGTACAAACATTCCAAAATTATCTCCAACAAGAATCCTGGGAGCTAGTGTATAGTACAGAAAATATTTCTGATAAGTTTCAGACATTCTTGAATATATTTAAATATCATTTTGATCTTGCTTTCCAATTGAAAGCTCAAACAACCCAAACCACTAAATGCAACAAGTGGATTACTAGTGGTATAATGAAATCTTGTGCTAGAAAACGGTACCTACACAATATTGCAAGAAGTTACAACACAACTCTGGAGTTTGATAGTTACTTCAAAAAATATAAATCTATCTTAAATAAAATAATAAAGGAGGCAAAGAAACGAGACAACGCAAATACATAGGAAATGCTTCAAACAGACCCAAAGCAATCTGGCAAGTTGCAAAGAAAGAAACCCAATCTGATAAAAATAGAGTCAATAATATTGTATTAAAGGCTGGCTTGGAAAACATTAATAACTCAGAGGAAGTAGCTAATATGTTTAACAACTATTTTATAAATGTAACAGAGAAACTATTACAACAGACCTCTGATAGGCAACAGCATACAGAAACAGAGAAAAAAGTCTGAAGTAAATCAGTGTTTCTGCGCCCAACAAATGTAGAAGAAATACAGGTTACAATAAAAAGTTTCAAAATGAAACAGTCTGCAGGTGTAGATGATGTACCTGATTTCATTATAAAGAAATGTGGGGACTTGATTACGGAGCCCTTAACTCACCTATATAACCTATCTTTTGCTACAGGAACTTTTCCTTCGTGTTTAAAAATAGCAAAAGTAAAGCCATTGTACAAGAATGGAAACAAAGATGATATTTCCAACTACAGACCATTGGCACTTCTGCCTGTTTTCTCAAAAATATTAGAAAAGCCCTTCAATAAGAGACTAACAGACTTCTTAGAGGATAATGACATTCTGTCAGAATCTCAACATGGATTTAAAGCAAACCGTTCAACCAAATCAGCAGTTCACTCCTTTCTGTTAGAGGCATTGACAGCATTAGACAACAAAAAACTTACCATGGACATATTATTACATTTTTCAAAGATGTTTGACACCATTAATCATGTAAAATTGCTACACAAGCTAGAAAAGCTTGGCATTTGGGGAACAGCTAACAACTGGCTCAGCTCTTATCTTAAGAACAGGGACAATATGTGGAAATATATCAGGAAAGGGATAATGTCATTAGGAAATATAGTCCCAAGCTACTGACAGTTAAATATGTTAGGCCACAAGGATCAGTAACGAGTCCTGTTCTGTTCTTACTTTATGTAAATGATCTAAACATAAGAAATGGCAGCAGTAAAATATTTCAATTTGATGATGATACAAGCATTCAAATTATGGGAAACTCAGAAGAAACTCTTGTAAAAAACATAACAGAAACCACTTACAGGCTGTGTTACTTTGATAACAATGACTTAATAATAAACACTGGAAAAACTGTAGCTATGGATATACACACAGCACAAACAAAAAACCTGATATCACCCAATCTAGAGCTATATGGACAGACAATTACCAAAATAGACTGTACCAAATTCCTTGGACTTCATCTACAAGACAACTTGAAATGGAAAGCACATATTGAGCAAATGAACAAAAAATTAAGTACTTCTTGTTTTGTGTTGTGTACATTTAAAAAAATTACCATGTACAACACTCTTCAGTGTGTATATTATGCAGTTGTACAAGAGATTATGTTTTGGGGAAATTCTGGAGATGCCATCAAAAAAAAAAAATTATAAGAATAATGGAAGGGATAGATAATCACAAATCATGTAGACCATTGTTTCGAAAAAGGATGATCCTGCGTCTTCCTTGTACACTCAATACACAGCTATGATACAAGACAAAAATTTGATGTACATGTTCAAAATGCCAACACAAAGGTATTTCAAAACAGCCTTATCCATCCTAGTATCGAACTATACCTTGCCTTACCAGATACCATTAAACACATTCAAAACATTGGCCACTTCAAATTCAAATTGAAGTCATACTTGGATGAATTAGCCGAAAAGTTACAGTTGCCAGGTGATCCAGTAATTTAAAGTTTTCTGTCGTCTGTGACTCACTGTCTGGACATTATAGGCAGGAATCTAACATTACAGCCATGAAGAAAAAAATGTAATAAGTGTGGAAAAAGCCATATCAGCCTTATGCAATATGGGCCATGGAATTTCAAAATATCTCTAGACAATATAATTTTTTGTATGCATCATGCAACATGTAGGCATGGTCCCTCAGTTTTGATGTCATTATCATGTCATTGCATGACAAACAAGTTAAGAGTAGAACATTAGGTTCCAAAAAGCCCTTTCTTGATGAGGTCTTGTAAAATGAGCAAGCATTTGAAGTGGCTGTTTCTGCTCAATAAACATTCAAAGACCACATTGATAACTATAAACACAGTAACAGTTGATGTTTTGATTCAACTGATAACATGCAAGAGTCATTGTCCTGGCCATCAGTTACTGTTTCTTTAAATATGCTACTGCAGAATGTCCAAGCAGTATGGTACAATGTAGCAAGAAAGTTGGCTATAAGCTGCCCATCAAAACATTGACAGACACTTGCAAATGTAATTTTGTAGTGTACCATTGGCCAACAGTTGTCAGTTTGGTACACAAATCATGCCTAACCACCAGATGAAGCACAGCAACTATCAGTGCCCACATAATGATACAAACCATGATGGATGTAATAAACTGTGCATAATAGCCACTGTGTCTAGACAATTAACCATCAGCATCATGGTGCAACATTTCACAGAATATTTAATTACCTATGATACTTAATAACACATTGATGCCACACATCTCCTGAAACCATAGCATCAAGTAGTTTGCTACAGTGGACAGTGGATTCCAGTAAGAGATCAGATCAAAATTAAAGCAACTGATATACATGCAGCTCAAACTTTAAGACAGACCAGTAATTAGTTCAACAATAGAAACTAGCATATGCAGTTTAGAAACAATTATGTTGTTATGGTTTCAAGATAATGACCAAATGTTGTTTCTCTAAGCTGTCATATCATTTATTGATTTAGATAAACTTGAGACATGGCAATGCTATGTTATTTCACTGACCACTCTCAATTAAGAAAGAATACGTACATAGTGTAGTAAGAAGCATAATAGAATGATATATGGTATATCATATACTAAACATGGTCTATCTATAATTTACAATTCATTAGTGCAGACCACATCAAAATCAGTCAAGTGGATAATGAGTAATATGAATTTTGAGTAGTACATCAGGATTCATGGAGATGCACTCAGCTGGGTTTGGCTACTGTTACACAAGTTGGGTCAATGCTGCCTCTAAAGACATGAGGCCTAAACACCAGTCGTGGTTCCACATTTCAAACAAATATTAGGCTCATGCAGATACCATAATATTATGGTATATAAAAGAGATCCACCAGGATATCCTCTTCTGCAGGAGAAAAGCAGGTGGGGAGGATTGGAAACAGTGCTTTCCAAATCAACATGTGGGAACACTCAACATGTGCTACATGCATTAAGGAGTATGAAAATGTATTGTCAAGTTGGAAGAAATGGACATTTTCAAAAATATGTGGAAGTGGTTACAAAAGAGAATCATATGTGATCAGAGCCAGAGAGTGAGTGCAGCT
This sequence comes from Schistocerca nitens, assembly GCF_023898315.1. Taxonomy (NCBI): domain Eukaryota; kingdom Metazoa; phylum Arthropoda; class Insecta; order Orthoptera; family Acrididae; genus Schistocerca; species Schistocerca nitens. The sequence continues at coordinate 767,406,939 of NC_064616.1, read as the reverse complement.
TTCGTACCAGTTCAAGGTCACAGGCAGAGTATTCAAGTGGGGGCACTGAGACAATTAGTTCCCATCAATCTTTTTGGTCCATTGTTGGTGTCTAGAGGAAGTTGCATATACATTTTCATTATATTAGATGTTTTCTCCAAACACATGTGGTTCCATTCAGTCTGCAGAGTGAAAGCCAAAGTGTTATTATTTTGTGCAATCAAAAAACAGTTCTTATATGTGGAGACCTAAATGTAGACTTTAATACTATTGTTAGATAATGGCCCACTGTTTATAGCAAATAATTTTAAGAAATGCTGAAAATAAATAACACTCAATATATCAAGATTTCAATAACCAGAGTGAGTGGGTAATGAAAGAATTGAGCTGGTTATGCTGAACATTTAACCATTTTAGAAACATTGCCTGGGTAAACTTTATTATGGGCTGTGAAGATGTATTTAATAACCTGTGGCAAGAGGCCATGGGATTTGCACCATGTGAATTAATATTTAGTAGAAAACCCATGAATGTCATTGGAGAGGAAGTCAGTTCCCCTTTTGGGCAGTTATCAACCTGAGACTAAATACAGGAATTATCAAAGGAGATAATGTTAAAGAAAGGAAAAGAGAGAAAGAAATGGAATGATGACAAACCGAGCCTACCGTAATTCAGCCTTGCAGTTTGGTGCTAGTGAAGACCAAGAAGCAATCAAGCAAGGACTTGTAAGAACTTCAAAAGGTTTTGTTAGGTTATCGTGATTCTTTCCTGTTAGAAAGTTCTTCACATCCCAATGCCTGATGCTTAGTGTATCCCAAACCAAAAAGGCTTTTTGGTTTGAGAACTTTGCTATACTTAAAAAGAAATATTCAGTAAATGTAGAACCAAAGTGTAGAGTGTTTACTTAGCTTTGGCAAATCACACAGTTGGCTAACTGTGCAAACTCCAGCTGTGTAGAACAATTATTCTTCTCTTTGTTCTACTCTCTTCCATGGCTATTTTCTTTTCTTTTATGTATGTCATAGCAAGTTGTGTTCAGTTTTGTTGTTGAAGGTATGATAAATTTAAAGAATACAATTTGTATTAGTACAAATTTTTGTGGAATATGCATCAGTGTAAAATTCCTATAGTAAGAAAGTGATGGTAAGTAAGGTGCTGGATATTGGTGGTAGGTCAGACAACCTAAGTTGTAAGTTGATTGAGTACTGACCGACCTAAAGATGGTAGTGACCATTGATGTGAACAAGGTTCGAGCATACCAGTTAAAGAATATTGCAAAACAGTTCATTTTAATAGGAAATGAGGCAAGAAACTAAGGTACAGGTAGAATGTTACATGTAGTTACAGAAAGAGTTTTTTGATACCATAAAGCTATCCTTGTTGAGCAACTTGTTAAATGACAAATATAATTATGGAATACATGAAAACAAATTAAGGAGCTATGACAATATATATATATAAGATAATGTGACTTACCGAACGAAAGTGCTGGCAGGTCGATAGACACACAAACAAACACAAACACACATACAAAATTCAAGCTTTCGCAACAAACTGTTGCCTCATCAGGAAAGAGGGAAGGAGAGGCAAAGACGAAAGGATGTGGGTTTTAAGGGAGAGTGTAAGGAGTCATTCCAATCCCGGGAGCGGAAAGACTTACCATCACTTTCTTACTATAGGAATTTTACACTGATGCATATTCCACAAAAATTTGTAGTAATACAAATTGTATTCTTTAAATATGTCTGCTTGTGTCTGTGTATGTGCGGATGGATGTGTGTGTGCGTGCGAGTGTATACCCATCCTTTTTTCCCCCTAAGGTAAGTCTTTCTGCTCCCGGGATTGGAATGACTCCTTACACTCTCCCTTAAAACCCACATACTTTCGTCTTTCCCTCTGCTTCCCTCTTTCCTGATGAGGCAACAGTTTGTTGCAAAAGCTTGAATTTTGTGTGTGTGTTTGTGTTTGTTTGTGTGTCTATCGACCTGCCAAACTTGTTTTCATGTATTCCATAATTATATTTGTCACTTAACAAGTTGCTCAACAAGGATAGCTTTATGAGCTTTATGGTATCAAAAAACTCTTTCTAAGTTTATGTATGTAAGAGAATGGACTAAGCACATATGTACATGAGTGTTAAGTATAAAATAGTTAGGAAATGGCTGAAAGCACTAGTGTAGGTTAAAATCAGTTTGGTGCTGTTGAAATTAAACGGACTGAGCAGTAATGAGTGCCTGTGTAGAATAACAAATTTTGATGTACCTGTAATTAAGGACTGAAGTAAGATAAAAGTGAGCAACAAGAAAGTGTGATATTTATTAAATCCAAAAATTTAATCTAAAAAATGTGAAGTACTCAGGTGAACTGAGTTGCATTTATGGTCATTGGTTATAAAGGTTGAAAATAAACTAGGAAGACTTCTGAATTTTTCTAGATTAGGATGAGTAAAGTCGAGGTGATATCAGGGAAGATAAGCAATGGAAAGTAAACTGGATATAGTTTGCAACTAACTATTGTCACATGGATTGGCAATTAGTGACATTAGGGCACCACTGCAGCACCCAATGCTAAGGTTTGTAAACCTAGCCCACAGCTGCATCATAGGCAAGAAAGATAAAAGATCACAGGCATAGGTTGCAATGATGTGAACAACAGTACTGCTATTGAGTGGCTTAGGGAAGAATAATTCCCCCTGCCATCTGTATTTAAATGCATATTGCCTCCAAAGGAAAAAAAAACAGCTGGAGAGACTATGTCTGAGTAAGAGTAAAGTAGTGCCAATTTATTCAAGGGAATCCCAGAAACTACCAACATATAACATTTTTCCCTCCTGTTATCAAAAATTGTAGAAATAGCTATTAAAAACAAAATTAAGGAACTCATAGAATAATGAAATATCGTGAGTGAAATGCAACATGGATTTAGGAAAGGAAGATGTACAAAAACAGCAGCAGCAAGTTTCATTACACACATAATCAGAACTTTGTAAGAAGAAAAGAAAGTTTCCAGCATATTTCTTGATCTCTAAAAAGCCTTAGGCTGCACATGCTGTACTACTCTGGCAGAAAAATTGCATAGATATGGCATGAAGGGAAATGCATCCAGTCTAATAAAAATCATTTAAAGAAAACAGAGAACTAAGTGTAGAATTAAGATACATTGTAAACAATAAGATTGAAAACTTTTACTCTGATTTTCAATTGGTAAAGTATGGGGTAGCACAAGGCTCAATACTTGGTCCAGTAATGTTTAAATTGTATATGAATGACATGGCAGTACAAGTAAACGAAAATATAATAATGTATGCAGATGATATGTCCGTATTGTAAGAAGTGGCTCAATGAATGATTTAGAAAAAAAAAGAACTGTCATGGACATAGAAAGGGCAAATTAATATTAAAATGAAAACAATCTATTTGTAAATCAAAAGAAACCTACCTACATGGAAACACTTGCAATGAGAACAACAAATGAAGAAAAACTAAATATAAGACTTAGGGGTACATTGCTAATAAAAGGTGATAGCAGCAAGTCCCTGGATTGACAACAGACAGACTTATGACCTGGGAAAATCATACAGAAAAGTTCAGATCAAAAATAAGCAACATTGTATTTTTAATGAAGAAAATACGCCATACAGTTGATGTAGATGCACTGTTAAAGATATACTGTGGACCAATTCATCCACATTTACCATAATGTATAACAATATGGGGTATGGCAGTAAATGTGCATATGAACTGACTGTTACAGCTGCTAAAAAAAAAAGTCAGATGTATTGGAAGGCTATCAGCAAGAGAGTACAGTAAAATCTAATTCAAAGCATATACAAAGTAAAATTATGACCGTACCTTCTATGAATATATATTTGGAAGTATCATGTACCTCAGATTAAACTGTACACCAATGCTAAATGCAGAACTGCAGAATTCCATCACAAGTGCCAAAGATGACTATCATATCAACAGTAACCAACTGGAACTGGATGATAAAGACCTTACAAAAGCTGGGAGCTTACCAATCTGTTCAAACAATATAAAAGCGCTACCAGTTTTCAAAACAAAGCTGAAATACTATGGTACTTAAAAACAGCATGTTTGTACAGTGGTAAGGAATATTTTGAGACCTGTCCAAAAGTATTAGAATGAATTTTCAGTACTAAAGCAATATTTTGAGAACTGTACTACGTACACTGTGTAAATGAAAAATAGACTTCAAAATTGTCTTATGTTTCATCCATTGCAGCAGAAACTGATATTGGTTGCCTACATGTAGAAAATTCAATTAACACTTAAATTTTTGTTAAGCCTGTTTTCATTAATTATTTTGCATATATGCATGAGTGAACTGTAAATAATAATATATGTGCTCGGACTGTAATTTCCCCTGTAGCTGTAATTTTATGTGTATCCTGATATATTTAATATTACTCTAAACAGAAATCAAAGGATTAATGAATGAATAAATAAATAGATAAATATTTCCTCCATAAACTTCTCTACATACATACAATAACCAAAAATACAGGAGACAGAGAATGTTTCATTAATGTGTTATTAGCAAATGAGAGTGCAAAAATAAGTGACACTGCAAGTGTAGTGAAGCAAAAAGAGAAGTAGTGGGAAAGTGGTGTATAGCATTTGAAACTTTGTATATGAGTTGTTATGTGGTTGTTGGTAGTCAGGCCCAGCCTTAGGCATGTGCAGATAGTGCAACCATATAGGCCTCAATGCTTCTAGGGGCCCTGCAAAAAGTATTAGAGATTAATTTTAAAACTATCACCCAAAATGTTGGTATTAAAGATAAACTGAAAAGGTTAAGTGTTTTTAAAACAACTTTTAATTTTAATAAGAATGTAATGTAACTGAAGTATATATCCATTGCAACATGACCATATAGCTACTGTTGTACATCACAGAACACTATCGCTGCATCAGAATTAAGGGAACCATGAACTATGACAGAGATATGTGATAGTAATGTCTATTGTTAACATTTGGTTACAGCTCATCTGTAAATTAAGAGATATGCAAGGCTTCGCAGCTTACCTCTGTGCCTTTGCAACACATTGTTGTGGATAACAGTCAAGCATTGCATTCATCAGTCACTAGGTGACTCACAGTATAATTTGTCCATTTTCACAAGTTTAAAAGTATGTTTCCAGTTCACCCTGCTTCATGTGTTGTGTGTGCATTCTGTGTAAGATATAGAATTTTTCCTGTACTATGGAGTTTAAAGTGCTGACACGGAAATATCTCATGAGAGGCGCAGATTTGGGAAATGCAGTTCAGGTTCTCAGAAGAACAAGAAAAAGACATGTCATGAACAATTTTTGAACTCACAAAAATGTGTTTTCGAAAAGTTTCTTCAACCAAAATCTTCACAAATTAAAAATAAAACTAAAATATGCTTAAATGGTGATGGCATTAACAACAGCCTCTCATTATGTACTGCTTTAGATAAATATGAAAATGAAGTGTTGGAATGTGAACCTCCTGCTATCCCATATTCAGGTATGTGTACTAGCAGCAATTGCAAAATAATCACAATTCTCGACCCATACACATTGTATAATACATTAATATCCTCCATGTCAGATGAAATTGTACAGAAGGGCCCTACAGAATTTTTAAATTTTGATTATCCTTTAAATGAGAACAGAAGATAATTATCTCCTCATTTTCATGTAAGAACTTTACCCAGTGGTGAAAGGAAAGGACTGAAAATGGTTTGTGTATTCGAAATCTACTGACTTTTTTTGTTATTTTTGTAAACTTTTTGGATCTCCTTCATACAAGCTGTCAAGTGATGAGTTTCTGATTGGCTTCATTTAAGAAATTGGCTTCAAGAGCATAAACAATCATTTAATCATACAGAGTGTAAAAAAGGATAGAATGTGAGATACAGTTGAAACAAGAAAGTGTTATTAATCAAACTGACCTTGAACTACTAGGATGAGAGAAGGAACATTGCTATCAGGTTCTAAAGAGAATTACATTCACCATCAGGTACCTGGCTCAGCATAAGAAGTCCTTACGAGGAACCAGTGAAAAGATCTATCAAGATAATAGTGGTAATTTTCTTGGTTTGACTGAAATGAAAGCAGAATTTAACCCTGTTTTGTGGGAACATGTAAGGCAGGTAAAAACTCAGGAAATTCATGACAATTATCTTGTAAAAAATGTTCAAAATAAAATCATAAATTTGTTTGCCAGCAAAGTAAAATAATTGCATTGTTAATTTTATAAAAGAATGTAAATATTTTTCAGACATACTTGAATGTACTCCTGATGCAAACCACAATCAACAAATGACATTGACTGTTAAGTTTGTAACTGTAGAAGAACACTTTCTTGACTTTCTGAAAATCACTTCAACAACAGGAGAAAGTTTGACTAAAACACTTTTGTCGATACTAAATCAACCAGGTCTTAATATTCATGACTGCAGAAGCCAAAGCTACAGTAATGGTTCCAATATGAAAGGTCATCAAAGTGATGTTCAGACACAAATCCTAAAGTGTAATCCAACAGCATTTTATACATCATGTACCAGCCATAGTTTTAATGTTGTATTATCAGATGTGTCAAAATTTACAGCAAAAACAGTCACAATTTTTGGTGTAATTCAAACAGTATACATTGTTTCCATTGCAATCACTCAGAGATGGGAAATCTTACTGCATAGGGTACCAACTTTATCAGTGAAGAAGCTTTCAGATACTCAATGGGAAAGTAGAGTGGAGAGTGTCAAAGCTATAAGGTGAGCAATAGCACTAATGAATTGAAAACAAAGAGTAAAGCACACTCACTTGCTGTGAAGGAATAAGTAAACTTTGAGTTTGTTGAAGGCATTGTCGTATGGTATGATCTCTTTGCCATTAACACAGAAATTAAGGTACTTCAAACAGAAAACATGGATGTGAAAGTAGGAACTATATCCCTCAAAAGTTTAGTGATGTGTATTGAGAATTTCCATGAGGAAGGCTTTGATATTGTTCAGATAACTGCAAAAGAGAGAGCTGAAAGTTTACAGATTCAGCCAAAATTGCAGGAAAAGTGAATTGGCAAGAAGGAAAAGCAGCTGGGTTATGAAAGAGACAACATGTTTTGCAGGACTCACCTTCCAGAGGAAAGATACAAATTGATTTTTTATACCCTGTAGCTGACACAGTGTGAAAAACGTTTGAAAGAAAGCTGTCAGGCTACAGCAGTAGGTCTGCTGTAGTAATAATCTTTTGATATATTGGAATAGAACAGAATAGAATTTAAACTTTATTGCCACATAATATGTCATTCCCAATAAAATGATTGGGATATAGGTGACTCGTCAGTTTAAAGCTACTTTCTAATCAAAAGCATACAGAATAATTAGCAGCTGTTTTGTAATTTTAAGTACAACAGAATGATGTAATATAATCATGTTGAAAGTAAAGTAAAATTAAGAATAAAGGTAGTAAGGTAATAAGTCAAAGACAAGTCATACAGTTCTTTTAATATTTTTTTAGATGTGCTTTTAGGAAATGTCAGCAGGCATAAAACACTACTAAAAAAACAAAAGGAGCATCTCTCTTTATCCCTTCTTGAAGAGTGGTTTGACTTCAGCATATTTCAGTATCTCTGGGAAACAGCACTCTTCAAAACATTGATTTACTATTTGAGCTAGTGGGTTTGCAATTCCATTGTGTACCACTTCAATAACTTTGGTTGGCATATCACCCCAACCAACATATATTTTGTTTCTTAATGTTAGAAAAGCATTTTCTACATCTTCCACAGAAACTTTTGAGAATTTTGTAATGTTTTCAGAGTTTTCACCTAGCCCAAAGGGATTTACTTTGTTGAGATAATCTGTTACATCTACCTCAGACTTTGCTACATTTATAAAGAATTTATTAAAGTACTCTGGTATTTGAGTTGGATTACAATGGTATTTCCTTCAATGGCAATTTTTAAAAATTGTTCATTACAGGCTTTAACTCCTAATTCAGATTTAATGACTGACCGCACAACCTTTGTCTTATTTTTATGTTTTAAAATTAGCCTGCTATTTGCCAGTTGTTTTGCTGCCCTGGCATCTCTTTTAAATATGGTTTTACAAAGTCTAACTGTGGTGTCACCGCCAGACACCACACTTGCTAGGTGGTAGCTTAAATCGGCCGTGGTCCATTAGTACATGTCGGACCCGCGTGTCGCCACTGTGTGATCGCAGACCGAGCGCCACCACAAGGCAGGTCTCGAGAGACTGACTAGCACTCGCCCCAGTTGTACGGACGACATTGCTAGCGACTACACGTACGAAGCCTTTCTCTCAATTGCCGAGAGACAGTTAGAATAGCCTTCAGCTAAGTCCATGGCTACGACCTAGCAAGGCGCCATTTGAACCATTGCATGTATCTCAAGATAGTATCACTTGTATCATCAAGAATGCTGTATACCAAAGGACGATATAAAAGTTAAGTGTTCTAGTAGCTACATTCTTTTCTTTATCACATTCATCACGTATCCTGTTCCAGACTTCGCGCCAGTCGGCGTGTGTGTACGTGTGCCCTTTCGGCTACCCGTCTCTGTGGACTGGCTGCCTTGTCAGTCCACTACACTAACATTATTAAATAATACAATTCAGTTCAATAACAATTCAATAATACAATGGTTATACAAAAGGCTACTACAGTTTATTATTATATAAATGGTTTTTCGCTCTCCTGTCTGCCCAATATGTCTTCATCCTTTCAGATTTTTTTCCTCTTCTTGTAAAATCACTTTTACTCTATTGTTTTTATTGACCATTGTTTATAATCTGGAATGTTTGTCCTGAAGTGTTTTGGTTTTGTTTGTTTTGAATTTTAGGAGTAGTTTGGAGTTTTGTTACACTTTCCTTAATTACTGTCAACCATCATATGTTGCTCAACCTATTCCACAAGTTTTCTGTTATTCTCTTATTAATTTGGTTTTTCTAGAGTTCCAATCAGATTTTGAAAGACTGTGATGCTTTTCTTCCTGATCAGGTTCTTTGTTGCTTCTATTTCCTTGAATACTGTTTCATTTGAAGCTATTCTACTATGCCTGATTACTTATATTGTTTATTTTTACATGTCCTACTTATTCCCCTTTATACACTGCTGTGCATTAAAATTGCTACACCAAGATGAAATGCAGATGATAAATGGGTATTCATTGGACAAATATATTATACTAGAACTGACATGTGAATACATTTTCATCCAAATTGGGTGCATACATCCTGAGAAATCAGTACCTCTGGCCGTAATAATGGCCTTGATATGCCTGGGCATTGTGTCAAACAGAGCTTGAATGGCATGTACAGGTACAGCTGCTCATGCAGCTTCAACACAATACCACAGTTCATCAAAAGTAGTGACCGGCGTATTGTGACGAGCCAGTTGCTCCGCCACCATTAACCAGATGTTTTCAGTAGGTGAGAGATCTGGAGAATGTGCTGGCCAGGACAGCAGTCAAACATTTTCTGTATCCAGAAAGTCCCGTACAGGACATGCAACATGCGGTCGTGCATTATCCTGCTGAAATGTAGGGTTTCGCAGGGATCGAATAAAGGACAAAGCCACGGTAAAGTCCACTGTTCAAAGTGCCGTCAATGCGAACAAGAGGTGACCGAGACATGTAACGAATGGCACCCCATTCCATCACGCCGTGTGATACGCGAGTATGGCGATGAATACACGCTTCCAATGTGTGTTCACTGTGATGTCGCCAAACATGGATGCAACCATCATGATGCTGTAAACCAGGGCTTCACAACATACGTGCTCGCAGAAAAAGCTGTGAGCAGCAAGGTGCAAGCACGGAGCAGTGCGAGCACGCTACCCCCACTACCGGACCATAGCGGAGAGTGGGGAGAGTCACGTGGGGCACACAACAGCTGCCGCCAGTCAATGTAAATCCGCAGCCACCTGCAGGGATATCACTCACGAATTATTACTGCGACAAATGAAACAAATAAAGGAGAATGTACACATGCCACATAATTTTATTAGCTTAGTGTATGCCTCTACATTCGCATTAATTTGTGAACTGTTACACAATAAAAGGTGTCACTAAAGTGTGGGATTCTCGGTTATCTTGTACTTTTTGCCCTTTACAATTGCATCTATGTTCGGAGTAATTGTTCTTGTGCATTTTAGGCGCAGCGTGCAGTTTAAATTTCAATCAGACAATGCGTTTCTCAGGCGCGTCTTGTTACATTTCATTGCAGAGAACAGTTGTTCACAAACATATGTGGAACCGAACATTGATATTATTGTAGCCGCCAGTTTGTGCAAACGAGGAAATCTATCCTGAGGGAAGTGTCTGTAGAATTCCAAAATATTTTTCTGGTTCTGAAATTTGTCTCTGTATTCTCTGTTGCACTGCAGGTCAATAATTTCTTGCTGCAGCTCAGGACGAATCTCTTAAATATTTGCTGAATATGGAGAGAACAGATCAAAATCACTGTCTAGTGCTGTCAGATCTTGAAAGTGATGATCAATTAAACTATGTGAATAACGTTCACAGTCTTTGTGAACATCTTGCATGGATGATAATTTAGGAAAATGAGCTAGGTTTCCTGTTTCCAGCTGATTCACCCAAAGTGTCAATTTCATTTTAAAAGCTCGTATTCGATCTATGAAATGAGTAATTAGCAGATCTTTACCTTGTAGTAAAATGTTCAAAGCATTCAGATGGCTAGTTAAATCTGCTAAGAACGCGAGATCACATTCAAAGATACGCGTGCATTTCCCCTCCCTCCATACTCCGTGACCTTGCACCTGCTCGCGAGCACGTGCCTGAGCAGACGTGAGTACTCGTGCTCAAAACCGACCAGTTGTTAAGCCCTGCTGTAAACAGAACCTGGATTCATCCGAAAAAATGATGTGTTGCCATTCGTGCACCCAGGTTTGTTGTTGAGCACACCATCGCAGGCACTCCTGTCTGTGATGCAGCGTCAAGGGTAACCACAGCCATGGTCTCAGAGCTGATAGTCCATGCTGCTGCAAACGTCGTCAAACTGTTCGTGAAGATGGTTGTTGTATTGCAAACGTCCCCATTTGTTGACTCAGGGATTGAGACATGGCTGCACGATCCATTACAGCCATGCGCATAAGATGCCTGTCATCTCGACTGCTAGTGATACAAGACCACTGGGATCCAGCACGGCATTCCATATTACCCTCCTGAACCCACCGATTCCATATTCTGCTAACAGTCATTGGATCTCACCCAACATGAGCAGCAATGTCACGGTACGATAAACCGCAATCGCGATAGGCTACAATCCGACCTTTATCAAAATCGGAAACGTGATGGTGTGTATTTCTCCTCCTTACACGAGGCGCCACAACAATGTTTCACCAGGCAACGCTGGTCAACTGCTGTCTGTGTATGAGAAATCGGTTGGAAACTTTCCTCATGTCAGCACATTGTAGGTGTCACCACTGGTGCCAACCTTGTGTGAATGCTCTGAGAAGCTAATCATTTGCATATCACAGCATATTCTTCCTGTCAGTTAAATTTCGCATCTGTAGCACGTCATCTTTGTGGTGTAGCAGTTTTAATGGCCAGTAGTGTATATTGAGTATTCTGTTAGTTGCTGCTGTATTGGTAGTTTTGAAGGTGATTTCATCGGTATGTGTTCCTTTTGGATGTCTACGTGTTTTATAATGTTTAATTTTGCAGCTATCAATATACTTTCCCTGTCAGTTGTATTCTGGGTAACTTGATTTGTTTTGTTCAGTTTTTTAAATTCTGTTTTACCATGTTGGTTTCTCATTTAGGTTGTATGTTATTGCCTAACTTAAACATTTAAATTTATCAACAATTTTGATTTATTGTTTTTCTGTTGCAATTTTGCTTGTAAGTGGTGGATAAGTTAGCAAGATTTCTGTTCTCTGAAATGATATCCAAAGCATGATTTTCTGTGCTATTAAATTTAGTGATTTAACTTCTTCTTTCCAGAACATTATTTGCTAGGAGAGCAAATTCATCAATAAACCCCATGTAGTTAAAAATTTTAGCACTTTTCAGAGCTTCTAATTCTTATGTTCTCCATGTTACCCTTTTACCAGTTTCTCATTATATATTCCAGTGATAATTGAATAGTAATGTCCTTAGTCTGTCTTTTCTACTTCAATAACATTCATGTTAATTACAGAAATTTTATCATCAGTGTCACATTTAAATAATTCCACCTTTCTTCTGAGCTTTCTTTTACATCAACAATACTTGATTCTAGTTTTCTTCCTCAAATTTTATTACTTCTTTGACAATTTCAAATTAATTTTTTGTCTATTTCTTTCAAGTTTAGTTCAGAAGTTTCAGTCCTACTTTTAACTACTTCCATTTGAGAATTTAATAGTTTTTACCCTGAGTTGGCAGTGAGTTTTGATTTATTAATTTATGTTCTGATTTCTGCAACTTGGACACCATTATTCTGAAGTTTATATTTTTAGTTCAGTGGTAACTTGTGAAATTTTGTCATTTGTTTCTACTATCTAACAAGTCAGTTTATTTTCCTACTTGTCAGTTTTTTATTAGTTTCTTCTACCTGATAACCCAGTTCACTTTTTGTTTCTGTAGTTTGAATACCCAACTTTTTGTTAATTTTGTCCGCTGACTCATTACTCGATTTCTTCTTTAATTCATCTTTTGATTATTAAATATTATCATTCATTCATCTCAGTTCTCTCATGATTAGTTCTCATATTGCACTCCCTTCTCAAAACAAGCTTCTAAAACTTGACTCCCCCCACCCCCCACCCCCCTCCCGCCCTTCAACCACAGTTGTTGCCACCACATATAGAAACTTTTAATTTCTGCATTCATCATTTTCACATTTCTCTAGTTTCTACAACAACAAAAAAATGAAATGTAATATGCAATATCTTTCCCCACAAGTTTTCACCTCACAAAAATAAAGATATAATGGCTAAGAGAACTTACCTTTTTTATTTCACATGAGCTGACAGGTATTCATACTATCAATTTATTGTCCATCTTTCCCTACCATGTAATTCATTTTACATATTTTAGTTGGATTATGATTTTTATTTTGTCAAATAAATTGTCATTCATTTCTCCTTTTCTGAAAACATGTTGCACGTGGTTAGTATTTCAACTCCATTTTGATGAGAACGCAGATAAAGTGCACATATTCAAATGTAACTCCTCCTGTCTACTGTCAATACATAATTACAATCATGCAGCAGATTATGTTAAGTAGTAGTATTATTCACTTTTCATTAAGACAAGAGGAAAACATTAAATTTTTGAATAACATTCATTGGATGAATTTGGCTCAATGCCTATTTTTAAGTGAAAGGTTCAGATCATATTTTCAAATTACAGAATGGAACATTGATCTTTCTAGGTTGCATAGTCCTGTATTGCCATACAAATTTTTGTCCCAATAAATAATTTGCACTTTTTCATTTCAAACTTTTAAAACATCTTAACAACCACTTCATCAACTCTCTCTACAACTAAATCTTTGCTGTCTCACTGTCCATGTGGTTACAGTTACTGTCACTTATACAGCACCTTTAAAGTGCCTTGAGTTTTCAGTATTATTATAATCTATGTTGGATATTAAGTACAATGAAAAAAGATTAATACATGTAGTTTCACATGGGACATCTACGTCACATTTTAAATAAACTATTTTCTAAAATACAGGGTTTTCTAATGCTAAATTTTGTAAGATATATATTTTTAACAATTAATATTACAGGAAGTATGTTGTAATTACAAATAAATTAATAGTCCATTTGCCTACAACAGTGATAACTCCATTTCTCAATCATCATCATTTTATACAAAATACACTATTGAAAGATTTCATTATTTAATAAGTCTGTATTAAGTTGCTATCTTTTGAAGTCTGATTATTATTTTCCGTGAAATTACACAATGATTGGTGTGAACTGAAAGTTAGAACATGGGCATATGTATGTTTTTACATTGCAAAATTGTCGAGTTTTGTGAGGTACACTGTGAGGGTGATTCAACTATATATAATAATTGCACCAATGTGCTGCACAAGCAGCTCCAAGTGGGACGTTGGAGATGACGGTTGAAGGTTGGTGTGCTAGGGAGGGGGAGCCAGCTAGGGTTGCTGCTGCACTGTTTTCTGGCCTCAGTACAGCCATGAGTGATTAAGAGGTTCCTTAATCTGTCTCACAGCACATAATCATAAAGTTTTTATTCCATGAAGGGGGTCAAGCCATTGGAGATTTTAACTCATTTGAAAACACAGTTTGGGGCCACTACACCATCCCAGAACTGAGAGTTTACTTGCACCAGAGAATTTAAAGGCAGCCAAGGAATTGTAGATAATGTAGGTCATGCTCGACACCCATAGTCAAGTTGCACAAATGACAACATTTGTGCTGTATGAGAGCTTATTGAAGGTGATTGCCAGTGCACTGTTGAAGAAATTACAGCAGAACTGGGTGTCAGCATTGGGAGTGCAAATACCATTATCAGTAAACAGCTTGGCTTCAGAAAAATTGGTGCTTTTGGGTTCCAAAGTTGTTAATGGAACAGCAAAAATGGGTCAGGTTGGAGATTTATGAGAGACTTCTGAATCAATCCTGACAAGAAGAGGAGGATTGTTTGAAGCACATCATCACATGTAGTGAGATATGGTTCCATCATTACACTTTGTTATCCAAAAACAGTGAGTAAGGAGTGGCCAACCCAGTGAAGGCCAAAATCCACCTCTCAACTGGAAAAGTTTTTGCAGTGGTGTTTTTTGACTGCAGACGAATGATACTCAGTGAGTTCCTTCATAATCAGTTTATGGTGAATGTAGCTTATGACTGCATTGTTAATGTCAGCAAAAGCTGCCTACCAAAATAAAAGCTGAGGATGTGTTTCAGAGATGTTATCCTTCCCTTTCACAATGCTAAGCCTCACACTATATGAAACTTCCTGGCAGATTAAAACTGTGTGCCGGACCGAGACTCAAACTCGGGACCTTTGCCTTTCGTGGGCAAGTGCTCTACCGACTGAGCTACCCAAGCATGACTCACAGCCCATCCTCACAGCTTTACTTCTGCCAGTACCTCGTCTCCTACTTTCCAAACTTCACAGAAGTTCTCCTGCGAACCTTGCAGAACTAGCACTCCTGGAAGAAAGGATATTGCGGAGACATGGCTTAGCCACAGCCTGGGGGATGTTTCCAGAATGAGATTTTCAGTCTGCAGCAGAGTGTGCGCTGATATGAGTCGTGCCTGGGTAGCTCAGTTGGCAGAGCACTTGCTTGCAAAAGGCAAAGGTCCCTAGTTCGAGTCTCGGTCCGGCACACAGTCTTAATCTGCCAGGAAGTTTCATATCAGCGCACACTCCACTGCAGAGTGAAAATCTCATTCTGGAAACATCCCCCAGGCTGTGGATAAGCCATGTCTCTGCAATATCCTTTCTTCCAGGAGTGCTAGTTCTGCAAGGTTTGCAGGAGAGCTTCTGTGAAGTTTGGAAAGTAGGAGATGAGGTACTGGCAGAAGTAAAGCTGTGAGGACGGGCCATGAGTCATACTTGAGTAGCTCAGTTGGTAGAGCACTTGCCCGTGAAAGGCAAAGGTCCCAAGTTCGAGTCTCAGTCCCGCACACAGTTTTACTCTGCCAGGAAGTTTCATATCAGCACACATTCTGCTGCAGAGTGAAAATCTCATTCTCACTCTATAGTCCAGATTTGACCCTTCCCCCACCACAACTATTTTTTATTTGCTCCCATGATATAATCACTTGGAAGGGAATGATTCAAAAACAATGAATAGGTCAAAGGCACATGTGTGCAATTGGTTGATGACAAACACTCAAACTTTTTTACGAACAAGGCATGTTCAAGCTTCCAAATCACTGGCAAATGTTGTACAGCATGCAGGAAGCTCTGTAGAGAAAAAATGAAGGTTCCAGTTGTGTAAATTATTAATCAATAAATGTATAAAAAAGAATTACTGCTCCTATTTGAATCACTCTCATAGGAGGACATATCGTAAATCTCAGTATGTTATATTACAATGTACATGGCAAGCCAAACTTGAATGGAGAGCACTGAGTCAAGAAGGAATCAGGTCAAACTACGAGCTGAATCAGTGAATAAGCCAAGAGCCTCACTAATTCCCATTTTTTAAAAATTTGTTGCCTGCCTTTTTCACTTTTGATGAACATTAGTTAAACATATTTTTCAACTGTGTGGTTATTGTAGATAACGAACAAGCTTTTCTCAGTTGTTCTGATTTCTTCTGTCAGATGCTCAGTTTCTAGTATCAACGTATCATCAATGAATAAAAACATACTTGTGATTATTTTACTGCTGTATTTACATTATTATTATTGATCCATTTTGTCAAATGCATATAAAATTTAATCATATATGATATAATTTCAGGTCACCAGCATTGAACAGTGTCATATCCATAATCACTTTAACAATAAAAGAAAGTGAACTCTGAATACAACTCATGCTTGCAATATGGAAGAAGCTCACACAAAGCAATTTTTGTTGCTCAGAAAACTGCTAACAGCTGTAGCTTGAGGTCACTGATTGTGACGAAGCAAGCTGGGATATTTTTAATTCCCCTCTTGTTTTGTCATCTGCCTCCTTAAAATTAATTTTGTCAGTTGTAACTAATTACCATTAATATATGTGAATATAATTTGCATTTCCATAAAAAAGAAAGGTTGGCCCACAGATTTAAAGAATATAACACCAGATCTAATTTCGCACTTAGTTCTATGCATGTAATTCATTTTCCAATTTATTTTGACTACTATTGGTTAGTATCTTTTGTTATAGGGCAAAATCAGTGATTGTTTCATAACTTAAATTCTATTGTTGACATATAAACAAATATAAATTCTGTAATAACAGTAAACATTTGGAAGACGAAATGCTAGCAGTCTTTAAGTATCTATTTGGCTCTATTCGAAAACATGTTAGCAAAACCAGCCCTTCATTAATTCCAAAGTAATTAACAGTTTCCTCAAAAGTATTGTTTGCATAACTACATGTGTTAATTTCATGATTAAAACAAATAATTTGGCTTAATCCTTGTAGTAGAAGAAACTGTTAAAAAGACCCAATTTTTCGATGTATTCAGTTAATTGAGTGAGTTAAGTTTTAATTGTAATTTCTGTTAATTTAACTTTGAACAATGTGTAGTTTAAGCACCTATTGTTGTGATGATATATAAGGGCCTGATTTTTTGGTCACTAGACAGTCAGTCCACAGCCGAGTTTCAGACAAGGAACCTGTGCCGGTTAGAACAACAACGGTGCTTGAACTTAACAGTGTAATAAGTGTTAAACAATTAGGCCACATGTAAAAACAATTAATGTGACTGTTTCCATGTGTACCTATTTATTCTTCAAGAACTGTGAACTTTGCGGTTAGGTTTTATTGCTTGCAGATGTTGAACAGTAAACTATTGTAGCAGTATGTGGAGTGTCGTCTGCTACCTATTAATGAGGCTTATCAAAAGTTAAACAATAGTGCACCGACCATATAACTGTGTATTATTAGGGGGTTGTGAACAGTGAAATTAAAGTACTGAAAAACATAACTGTGCATCTGTTGGCTACAGGATTTACAGTAGTCTGTGTCGGAATGCACAACCCATTTATCAGCCAGTGTAGCATTGCAGTACGATGACGCTGAGGACAGTCAACAACAAACAAAGAAATAAAAGCAGATGGAACCGCCACATAGTGCATGGTGACCCAATCATGAAGGAACCAAAGTACCGTATAGAGTCAGGTAATAAAACTTAATTTGAAAGAAAATAACAAGATATTAGTACAGTGTAGATAATAATAAGAAGAAGAAGGTGATGGCAAAGCAGTGGGTCATATCGGTGACTGACAAAGCAGTGAATTGGCATTTAAAGTGGTGCTTACCTCTCTGTAATACAGATCACATCACACACTCAGGTAACAGTATCGCACAGTGACAGAAAAGGGGGGCGGGGGGCAATACTCACCATATCCATGGTAATCAATACTCCAAAAATACCCAAGCACTTCAGGAAGCCTGAATGGTTTCAGCTAAATATGGGTATAATAAACCCAGTCCCTGATACTTGTAAGCAACCACCATTAATCATGACAGTGTAATCTCTTGGGCACCTACAGCACCACAGTTGTACTAGACTTGCTCGAGTATGTAAGAGACTATGCTTCAGCTGATATGTATTTCCCCTGTACAGTCCTTAAAATACAAGAAACAAAACTCTCAGTGGTTTGTGAGGCGTGACTAAGAGCACAAATATTCACATACTGAAGAAGAACTGACAAAATAGTTGACAAGAGAATTTCAAGTTAACACATCAGTAACACTAACAGCACATAATAATAAAAGCGGAACAGTTGAACACAGGTCTCAGAATCCTTCCTAACAGTAGCTACATACCTACAGGGCGTTTAACTATTGCCTTTTGAGTTTTGAAGTCTAATCCTGTCTTGTGGGTCTGTCTTTATAAAAGATATATAATCTAAAGAGAAGAGGGAGCATTTGAAAAAATGTCCTCTTCCATATTTATAGGGGTTTGTAAAGTATTGTGAGTAACATTAAATATACAGAATGATAGCAAAATGACACCTCGGTGCTACAGTACGCCAAAGGAGCATGGTCCTGTGGATGAAGAATGTAGGACAGTGTCCCTATAGTAGTGAAGAAGCACAACACAATTTACTCCAGCATCGGTGTTGTAAGTAGTAGCAAAATCATGCTGATACACACAACTGAATTACATAAGGGGTTAAAAGTTGAAGGCATCACAGCAGTAAAGAACATAATTAACAAAGTCAGTAGTGATTTACAGGAAGCTGCTGCTTCAATTTTAATTTTTAATTCACTGATACTTCTGGACACATAAAGTCTCCATTCCTACAACTGGAGATAAGGCCGTATGAGCCAAATACAATGTGTTGCTATACATGTCAGAGTGAAACATTCCTTTCATCCATCCTTGAAGCTTCTGTAGCATCATGCAAAATCATAACAATAGACAGACCAGAATCCTTACCCTTTTGGCAGTGTGTGGCACATTAGACAAATCATGTGACATCCTACTCCTCAGATTTAATCAAAAATGTTTATCAAAAGAAGTGAATTAATTTCCTACACATGTAAAATCATTCTAAATAAAAGTCACCACCCTCACTCTGACCCACAAGACAGGGTTAGACTTCAAAACTCAAAAGGCAATAGTTAAACGCCCTGCAGGTATGTAGCTACTGTTAGGAAGGATTCTGAGACCTGTGTTCAACTGACTGATAGGATTTGCAATTGAGAATCACCACAACAACAAAACAGATACAGAAGTGCCCAACTAACAAAGAATTTCATTACTTGAAATTGGTTGTAAAGTATTTACAATGCTACTGCTAAATTCCATGAAACCATTGTTTGAATGAATTTTAAGCCCCTATCAATGTGGCTTCATCCTTGGACGGCTGGTTCTTGACCACATATTTACCCTGAGGTGGCTGACAGAAAAGTTTTGAGAGTTCCATCAGGAATTACATTTTATCTGCATTGATCTTTTATAAGCTTATGACAGCATTAACTGCACCATGTTACAGAAAATATTCCATTGAAATATATCTGACTGATTGCAGCTTGCTACTCTCAATCACCTTGTCAAGATATGGTTCGGCAACCAACTATCGCCACCTTTCAGTAATCAAAATGGACTGAGACAATGATATCCATTGGTACCAACGCTGTTCAACTTGGACTTGGAAAAAGTAAGCCATCACACTGACTGAATCAGAGAAATGGAGATGATGGGAGCAGAAACAAGCATGTGCTCATACTACAAATTTTTGAAGAGATTTCAGGTTTGCAGCCAGTTGTCATAAAATTCACTCCATGATATTTTGACTGGATACCTACTAGTCATCTTCAGGTGAACCATGAAAAACTGACAAACATGTTCTCTGCTCCACCCTGTATAGCACGCTGGGAGTATTGCTGTGTACATGTCAGAGTAATGGTGACAGATTGACCACACAGCCTGGCAGCAGTGTCCTCACTAGTGGAACCATGAAATCAGTTGTCTTTGGCATTGCCACTCACTGCAACCATAAGAGTATTCTGGTGCCTTTGTCTGGAGCAAACCTCAGATATGATAGGATTCCATGCATTACTCAGCTGGTAGCAGCTTTCATGGTTCATTAGATTTTACATGATGCATATTTCAATGGATTCTTTTATAATGGAGTCCTAAAAAGATGTTGCTGTGACCAAAATTAATGTTTTGTCATACTCCACTGGGTGTGCATTAAATAAACACTGTTCCACAACCGCAGACTTTCTGGGTTGCAAAAGGCGAGTGCAACATTTATGTTCTGTGCATCGTTCTTCCACTGTTCCTGTCTTTGTCCTATATAGGCCATACCAGAACTGGCAAGGTATTTCATAAATTCCCACCTTCCACAATAACAAATTATGAATTATCCTTCACTGATCCCAGCAGGTCTGATTCTTAGATAGTTGGTAGAAAATCACTCTCACCTGAAACTTACTAAGGGTTCTTGCTGTTTTAAAGGAAATATTTCCAATGAAGGGAAGAAAAGCTAGGAACATTGTTGGCATGTTCTCCTTTTCATCCCCTTCCGAGTTCTTGGTTTTAGCTGAGAATACCCTGTTAATGTGCTGGGTAGAGTATCCATTGTCTCTGAACATGGTCTTTAAATGTGCAAGCTCCTTAGTGAAACTATCTGCATCCAACACTGTATGAGCTCTGTGTACAAGGGTTTTAAGCTCACTCATCATTTGGGATGAGTGCTGGCAACTTGAAGAGAGTAATTACAAATCAATGTGACTGGGCTTACAATAAACCGAACATCCCAGAGAGCCATTGCTCTTCCATCTAACCAAAACATCCAGAAATGGGAGACAACCATGTTTCTCTAATTCTATAGTAAATCAAATGTTCTCATGAATGGAGTTAAGATGATGTAACAACTCCATTAACCTATCTTCTCCACAGGGCCACAATTTGAAAGTATCATCAGAATGCCGCCAAAATACTGTTGGTTTAAAAACCACTGATTCACGTGCTCTTTCCTCAAAATCCTTCATAAAAAAACTTAGCCACCATGGGAGACAAGAGGCTGCCCATGGTGATGCTGTCAGTCTGTTCAAAATATTCTTGGTTGAACATAAAATGAATTGAGGAAAGAGCATGTCAAAACAAAGCAAAGATACCTACCTGAAACTGTTTAACAATTAGTGCCAAGGAATTGGCAAGAGGCAAGTTTGTAAAAAGAGATACTACACAAAAATTCCCTAAAAGATCTGAGCTACTTAGATGGAGAGCCCCCAGTCTGTTGACAAAATTGGCAGAGTTCCCTATATGATGTGGACATTTACCAACCAATGGTCTCAGCAAGAAAGCAAGATGTTTGGCTAAATCATATGTAAGGGCATCAGTATTACTCACTATAGGCTGTATACCAAGACCATCTTTGTGCACCTTAGGAAGCCCATACAGACTTGATGGTATGCTGCCAAGACTAAGTACTTAGTGATACTATGTACAGGAAGATTGATCATGACCCTACAGCAAGTGTGCAATGTAAGATGTGTACACTTCTGAGTTCTGTCTCATTACCCCAGAGATCATCAAGTTTTTAAGACCATGTGGCAGCATACGACCAAGACTATGGTCTTCCTAAGGTGCACAGAGATGGTTTTGCTATACAGCCTATGCTGAGAAATAATGATGCCCCCCACATATGATTTAGCCAAACATCTTGCTTTCTTGCTGAGACCATTGGTTGGCAAATGTCCACATCAGATACAGAACTCAGCTGATTTTATCAACAGATTAAGAGCTAAGTAATTTGGATCCCTTAATGAATTTTTATGTAGTATCTGTTTTTACAAAGGTACCTCTTGCCGATTCCTTGGCACTAACTGAGAAACAGTTTCAGGTGGGCATCACTGCTTTGTTTCACCATGCTCTTTCCTCAACCTATTTTACGTTCAACAAAGAATATTTTGAACATACTGACAGCATCACCATGGACATCCCCTTGTGGCTAACTTTTTATGGAGGACTTTGAGGAAAGTGCACTTGAATCAGCAGTTTTTAAACCAACTGGTTTTTGGAGGTATGTTCATGATACTTTCGTAGTGTGGCCCCATGGAGAAGATAAATTAATGGAGTTTTTACATCATCTTAACTCCATTCATGAGACCATTTGATTTACTATAGAATTAGAGAAAGATGGTTGTCTCACATTCCTGGACATTTTGGTTAGATGGAAGAGTGACGATCTCTGGTACATTCTGTTTATTGTAAGCCCACTCACACAGATTTGTACTTACTTTCTTCAAGTTGCCATCACTCATACCAAATGACGAGTGAGCTTAAAACCCTTGTACGCATAGCCCATACAGTGTTGGATGTAGATAGTTTACCTAAAAAGCTTGTACATTTAAAGACCATGTTTGAAGACAATGGGTACTCTACCCGGCACATTAACAGGGTATTCTGAGCTAAAACCAAGAACTGGGAAGGGAATGAAGAGGAGAACATGCCAACAATGTTCCTCGCTTTTCTTCCCTTCATTGGAAATATTTCCTTTAAAATAGCAAGAACCCTTAGTAAATTTCAGGTGAAAGTGATTTTCTGCCCAACATCTAAGAATCAGACCTGCTGGGATAAGTGAAGGATAATTTGTTATTGTGGAAGGTAGGAATTTATAAAATACCTTGCCAGTGTGGTATGGCCTATATAGCACAAGTAACAGGCACTGTGGAAGAACAATGCACAGAACATAAATTTTGCACTCACCTTTTGAAATTCAGCATGTTTTCAATTGTGGAATAGTGTACCTCCAATGCACACTCAATGGAGCATGACAAAACACTAACTTTGGCCACAGCAACATCTTTTTGGGTCTCCATTATAAAAGAATCCATTGAAATATGCATCATGTAAAGTCTAATGAACCATGACAGCTGCTACCAGCTGGATAATGCATGGAATCCTGTCATCTCTGAGATTTGCCCCAGACAAAGATACCAAAATGATGGCTGTGGCAAGTGGCAACACCGAAGACAGCTGATTTTCACAGTTCCACCAGTGAGGGCAGTGTGTTTGATCTGTCACCCTGACTCTGACACATGTACAGTAATACTCTCAGTATGCTATATAGGTTGGAGTGGAGATGTCTTTGCCATTCTTTGATGGCTCGCCTCACAATGACTAGCAGGTGTCCAGTCAAAATATTGTGGATTGAAGTTTATGACAACCAGCTGCAATTCTAAAATCTCTTCGAACATTTAATTTGTTTGGAAAATTTTAAATTTCACACTTCCCAACTTCTCCTAATGCAATGAACTTGGGCTGATGGTGAAAGATGATAAAACCAAATATCTCACTGTATCATGCCATCAAGGTCTCCTGCCTCCCATTGTCGTTGATGGGCACATCGTTGAACAAGTTCAAGAATTAAGGTATCTGGGATCCAAATTGACTAATAAGAGTGATGCAAGAAAGAAGTGTGTCAATGAATAACAAGTGCCAATTGCACATTGTTTAGTCTGAACAATTTATTTGAGTCATGACTGATATCACTAAAGAATAAGATCCAGCTGTACGTGACACTAGTATGGACAATGCTTTTATATGGTTGTGAAACTTGGGCGACATCAGCGACAACAGAAGAAACAGTCTGTGCCTTTGAGAGGAAGATACTTCAAAAGCTCTATGGACCCACCTACAATATTGGTGGAAAGTAAATGGGAAAGAATAACTGTACCAGTTGTTTGTAAAGCCATAAATATTAGGACACAAGAGGCTACAGTGGTTTGGCCACATTCTTTGAGTTGGTAGATCCCTCCCATACTCAGTCCTCTATTCTCAGCCTACTAGAAAATGGCCAAGGGGATAGTCAATGTTGTGGTGGAAGGACCAAGTACTGGCAATCCTTAAACAAGTTTAGCTGACAGCAGTGGAAGATGAAGCTAGAGACCAGCAGCAACAGACTACCATCTGCATTACATATCTCCTCTGTTGTGACTGGCTGATCTCCTTTCTTATAATGCTTTTTTGTTATGTGGTCCTTTATAATTCCTTATAATCTGCTGTTTTTTGCTTTGTAGTGTGGTTATTTCTTTTGCCTTTATGCTGTAGGCCTCAGAGCCCCATTAATGCAATAAATGTTATCGATTAACTCTAGCCATGTCCATCACCCTTATCGACCTCCATTCTATAGTCTGTGCCCTTCTTTCACTGCAACACTCACAGAGATGAACAACAATGTAGCTAACCAGAATTCAATGCGTGTACATGGGAATGCACTTTTAAATACTTTGTAGGCTTTCTGTACTGGAAAAGTAACTTGTTTGATCTTGAAGTATCATTAACTCCAGTCTTCAAAAATGATAAACACTTAAAAAACTCAAACTCCACCAACAATGATTTACAACTTGACATCCTAACTCCATCAGGGTTCTCAGGCAACTCTTTGGCTTCATGAGCTCTCCACCTGCTTCCTGAAACTGTTTAGCTTATAGTAATTTCCAGCAGTCAGAATCAGGAGCAGAATGTAGGCATTGTCATTAGTTATTTTCTGCTCCTGCTTAATGTGGTTCTGTAAGGTGCTGCCTCCTGGAAGGACATTAGGAATGTTTCCTGCAATAGATGTAGGAAATATCTGGCATCATGGGCAACTGTGTGCTTAACTGAGACTCAAACCAAAAATTGGTTTTTTACAGGCAATGCTCTTACAACTGACCTATCCAGCCATGGAAGCCATCTGTAAAACATGATAGTCCTTCTCTCAATCTTTCTTTTCTAATAAAACATTTTAAATGGGTGTTGGAAAGGAAAGGTAAGGGAACCTAATAGTTCACCTTCAGAGATAT
This sequence comes from Schistocerca nitens, assembly GCF_023898315.1. Taxonomy (NCBI): domain Eukaryota; kingdom Metazoa; phylum Arthropoda; class Insecta; order Orthoptera; family Acrididae; genus Schistocerca; species Schistocerca nitens. The sequence continues at coordinate 767,382,061 of NC_064616.1, read as the reverse complement.
CAAGTTCCGTACCACTCTTTTCATCATCATCAACATGTAAGGCTTCAGTGACTGACTAATCAGGGGGATTTGGGAAATTCTGGCCTATCAGCTGCAACCTAAAGGAAAAATCCCTGTACCGGACATTAGCCCAAGTGACAACAATACAGTTGGGCAGCTAGGAAAAGATATTTTACAAGAGGTATTACCACAACATAACAGTATTTCAAAGAAAGACAGCTTAGAGATGACGCCTGTGAAGAAAGGTCTTCTTGTTTAGCTGTAACCGTCCAGTGTACAGGGAAGAAAGGAAAATTCAAGAAATAAAAGGAAAATGTATGAGGCAGTCTAATGAAGCAAAACAGCATACAAGCTCCAGTATAATCTGCTTTCATGATATTGTTTACATCATCTTTAAGTGACTGAGCGCTTTGCAGAAATACAGACAGCAAATGATACTACCAACACAGGTAACAGCATTCAGGGTAATAAAGCTTTGCTAAATCAAATTCACAGTTCAGAGAAGCCACTAACAGAGCACAGAAGGCTGCAGAACTTAAGCACAAAGTCATAAGACCCAACCTTTACATCTCAAATTACCACAAATAAAGCAGAAAAGAAGAAGGATCCACCAAAGGAAGCATTTGTAAAACCACAAAGAGAATATGACCTATGTTAACTGATGACAAAGATGAGTTCTTGTTATTGATGATGATGAAAAGAGTGGTGGTTATTGTGGTCTTCAGTCCTGAGACTGGTTTGATGCAGCTCTCCATGCTACTCTATCCTGTGCAAGCTTCTTCATCTACCAGTACCTACTGCAACCTACATCCTTCTGAATCTGTTTAGTGTATTCATCTCTTGGTCTCCCTCTACGAAGAGTGGTATGGAACTTGATATATCTGAAAGTGAACTATTAAGTTCCCTTACCTTTCCAACAGCCATTTAAAATGTTTTATCAGAAAAGAAAGATTTGGAGAAGGACTATCATGTTTTACAGATGGCTCCCATGGCTGGATAGGTCAGTTGTAAGAGCATTGCCTGTTAAAAACCAGATTTTTGGTTTGAGTCTCAGTTAAGCACACAGTTTTAATCTGCCAAGTACTCTCAATAGAGTACACACTCTGCTGAACAGTGAAAGATTCATTCTGATGACACAAATTCATTCAAGTTTGGGGACAAATATCCTCGAAGAAAAGATTTGATTTCTACAGGAAAGTGAAATTATGATGGGGTACACAAAAAATTTATTAATGGCCATGGAAGATAGTTTTAACAATCTAGTAACATTACTTAATACATAAGATGTGCTGGCATTTATGTATAAACCTAAGTGGCAAGGAGTGGACTGGACAATTAGGAGAATTTTTGTGCAGCCTAACAACAATAACAATGGGTGGGTGAGAGCTGAAGGTGACTGCTGCCAAATTAATATGCACAGCAGAAGAGGACAAGGAGAGTGGAATTCCATCTCACCTGGGTTTGAAGGAAGGATTTTCCAGGAAAAGGGGCAAGACGAGAAAGAGAGAGAACAAAGAAATATAGTGGACAAATTACCCCTGAAATAGATCCCCCAAATTTTGAAAGATCTGAGAGACTCACTTGATGGTTGAATTAAGTACATTTACAGATCCATAGTGAATTGTCAGTAAATGTACAAATAATATCAAATGTAAACAGAGTCAAAATGAGCATCTTGCAACCTTTACTAAGGTGTATTAAGAAAAAAGAAATACTACTGGAACTGACAGTGGCAAAACTGCAGGTAACAGATGGTAATAACTCAAAGTTGTGTAGGAGGTTATGCAAGGAGTAAGATTTTATATACTGAAAATAGTAGTGCTCGAACAGTATCATCACTGATGTAGATTGGCTAAAGAGTAACTCAGCAGAAATTGATTTATAAGAATGAATACTAGTATTGTAAGTGTTATGAGAGAGAAAAGCATTCAAATCCTCTAACTGGAGAGTAAATAAATAGTTCATGTCACTCATACTTAAAAATAATCAAAGGCAGAAAAGTGGCAAAAGGAATAAAAGTGATGAAGATCACACAAGAGGACACAAAATAAGCAAAATCATCTTTATGTAGAAATTCCTGGCTGGAGCAATACATAAAATAAGGGACAGGCAACCACTCACCTATAATAGAGTAATGCATGGAGCACGGTAACACATAACAGAAAACAGCCTTTGAGCACTAGCTCTTATTCTAGCAATAGTACACACACAAACACACAGACACCCAAATGCGCACTCCCATGGTCATGGCAAGAGTCATTACATTAAGGATACAGGGAACTTTTCCAGCTCAATATTATGTAAAAATCAACACATATTTCTTTCAGGCACTGTTTATGATGTGTATGTTTTACAGATTTTTTGTTGATATCAGGTAATGCAGCACACTTTCCAAACAAATTAGAAGTATTTGGAATATTTTTGAACCTGCTTAGGCTTATTAAAAAAAATACAAAGAAATTGATGCAACTTTTTTTTCCAAAATGCTTCCTCAAATTGAGTTACCATTTAATCCAATGTCACACATTTGAAGGAGACCAAATTTTTACCAGATATGCATGACATGTTGGCTGAGGTACTAGACCTATTTAATTTCACCTAATATGTATATTACAAGGATAAAAAATATCAAATCTTACATTTTAATTTTTATAATTTTTTTCACAATAAAAATATTTTTTCTATAATTTAGTTGATTCTGCTATAAAGCATAGGTCTACTCCATAAGTATGGACCATTGAAAGTTACAGAAAAAATTAGATCAATGCTTTATAAACTTTAGGAAATATGTGTACCTGAATCCTGAAAAATACAACTTGCGGGAAACTGTGAATGAAGACATGAGTCCAATCAAACTGTTCCTCAGAACATTCCTGAAGCATAGTCTTCATCCTGCAGCATTTCTTCATCTTCAAGCTTCCTCTTGGCATTCATTTTAGCACTTCTTTCTTCTTTGGTAACATGAAGAATGAATCTTTCAGCTTCATATATCTGTCATCTGTCACACGCAAGCAATTTATCTTCCATGTTAGAGCCACATTTTATGAGTAAATTTCCTACGTCTTCCAACCTTCCTATCACTCCATCATTGAAACATATCACTTCATCTAGTACACCAACTTTTAATGTATGTAGTCATACAAAAACATTCTTGGGTAATCTTTCCCATAGACGATGGTTGAAACTTTCATTTGTATTTTGAGTGCCCCCTTGAAGACATTTACTAAGAAAAACAGGGTGACTCAGGTCTCTAAAAATTTGTTCTATTTCATTCATAACAGGCTCAGAAAGAGAGTGCTTATGATGGTATATGTGACCACTTTCTTTTGCTTTTTGGGAACCACACCAAGAATCTGCTCCTTTAGGGCAAAGTCTGCAAACAGAGTGGTCATCTATGGACAAGTAGGTGGCCCATACAGCTTTTCTCACTGCTGTACCATTATTCAGAGGTGCAGTTCATCTAATGGCCAGTCCATAATAACTCTGAAGATGGTCTATTTCAGTTTCTGTCAATCTGTCCCAGCCAGACAGAGATTTTTCATCATATAGTATCTTTCCTTTCATTTCTCTTCGTAGCTTCCTCAATATAGCTCCCATCCTCTTTTGCACATGTTCACAACACTCCAGTTTTGTTACCAGGGTATCACTATAAACATTAAACTCATTAATTTTATTGAAAGCTTTAAGAGTACCCATCGCCTAGGTACTTTGTATATCTAATGTTATAAATGGGCACCAACCTCTGAAATATTTGTAGAGCTCCATCACACTCCATACCTCCACTGTAACCACCATAATTCTTAGAACACTGGTGTTCAATATGTTCTTCAGTGTTACTGTGGCAGTACTTAGATAAGCACTCAACATCAACAACTTTTGCATTCTCCAGAGACGTAGCACTTACAACACCATACGAGGAACCATGTCCTCGACATTGCAATGTCCCATCAAGTGCAAAAGCAATACCTCTGGTTCCACTAATATTTACAGTTTCCCCTACTGCACATTTCATAGATGCTTTAGCCACAACTGTCAAGGCACCTAAAAGTATTTTTATCTACTTGCTGAACCTATTGGGAGGAGGAGGAAGGTCCATCAAACCACAAAATGTTTGAGCAGCCTTTTTACCTTTTCCTATTGCACGCATTGCATACACTAACTTCAAACTGACATCATACGAATTATGCACAATATTTTAAGTCATTTTCAAGGTAGATTTATTGCAGGATCTACACAGAACAACTAATTTTGACGCGAAGCCCTTCCTGCTATTTTGTTTTTCAGTTACTTCCAGACAGCCTACGCTATCACATTGTTTACATTTCGCAACTTCCTTTATCAAATAAGATAAGATGCTCACATCAACAACAACAAATCCACTACAAACAGCGTCATTGTTAACACAGAAATTTTAATCACCAGGAGGCATGCCATATGGGAGGTTCTTCCCTGAAGAACTGATACATAGGTTACCTTCAACAGTGTGGCTTGCTTTGTTTGTGAACTGGTTACCACAGAATTTCCTTTTATTGAATTTCTTGATGCGTGGCATAGTTCTCATAGTTCATATTTATTGCCCACTAAAGGATATATACCTCCACAAATAGCTGTAGCACTTGGGCAACAAACATTCAGTATCGCGTGAACAAACTGCTTCAGCAAAACAAAAGTAAATACTAGCAAAGATAATCATTTACAGACACTAGAAACCTGCACTGTTACCAACATATACAATGTATCACATGTGTAATTGCTGGAAACAGAAAGTTCACAGTTCTTTTCGAAATAATACTGGTTTCCGTAACAGAAATAAAGGTGGCGTGGTGGCATACATGACCATAACTTTAAAATTTGGTATATATAGGTCATTTTTCATTCGAAACCCTATAATGTATATATCAATGTAATCAGGAAAGAGTATATAATTTAATAAAGCCATTAAAAAATTGATTTTTCCACAATTTCAAGTACCCTGTATCCTTAAGCAACATACTTCAGTCATTGGCCTTACTCATGATAATCCTCTTTGACAAAGCAGGAGAGTGCACTAGACCAAAGTTCTGCTCCTAGCTTCACTATACATCATACAGCTTTGGCTTCATACATAACAGTAACAAATGTAGCAGCCCACCTCTCAACTGCTTCAAAGTCTTCATTTAATCTGACCTAGTGCAGGTCCCAAATACTCAAATATTATTCAACAATGGGTAGCACTAGTGTCATATATGCAGTCTCCTTTACAGATGAACAATGTTTTCCTAAAATTCTCCCAATAAACTGAAGTCAACCGTTCACCTTCCCTACTACAGTCCTTACATGTCATTCCATTTCATATTGCTTTGCAATGAGATACTTAATTGACGTGACACTGTCAAACAGCACACCACTAATAATGTATTTGAACATTATGGGTTTGCTTTTCCTACTCATCTGCATTAACTTAAATTTTTCTACACACATAGTTAGCTGCCATTCATCATACCACCTAGAAATTTTGGCTAAGTCATCTTGTATCCTCCAACAGTCACTCAACGACAACACCTTCCCATGCACAACAGCATCAACAGTAAACAGCTGCATACTGCTGCTTATCCTGTCCGCCAGATCATTTACGTATGTAGAAACTAACAGCACTCCTGACGATACCCTTGTCTCTGATGAACACTCACCATTGAGGACAACATACATTTGAAGTGTCCCAATTCCATGCACACACAGCTACAGAGTCATCTTCTTCTCTTTTTTTTTTTTTTTTTTTTGTCCTTCATAGACATGTATAATTTGAGAAAGAAACTACCAGTTTTGGCCAACATCAGTCACCTTTAGATTTACAAGATAGACTACAATGAAAATAAGTTTAAAATATGAAACTATATGGAATACATAAAAAATGATGTTGTTGTTGTGGTCTTCAGTCCTGAGACTGGTTTGATGCAGCTCTTCATGCTACTCTATCCTGTGCAAGCTTCTTCATCTCCCAGTACTTACTGCAACCTACATCCTTCTGAATCTGCTTAGTGTATTCATCTCTTGGTCTCCCTCTAAGATTTTTACCCTCCACACTGCCCTTCAAATCTTAAAGTTGTGATCCCTTGATGCCTCAGAACATGTCCTACCAACCGATCCCTTTTTCTTGTCAAGTTGTGCCAGAAACTCCTCTTCTCCCCAATTCTATTCAATACCTCCTCATTAGTTATGTGATCTACCCATCTAATATTCAGCATTCTTCTGTAGCACCACATTTTGAAAGCTTCTACTCTCTTCTTGTCCAAACTATTTATCGTCCATGTTTCAGTTCCATACATGGCTACACTCCATACAAATACTTTCAGAAACGACTTCCCGACACTTAAATCTATACTCGATGTTAACAAATTTCAGAGCTATTTTAAAGTGATTCCCCACTCTACTGCTTCCTGTGCAAATAGAAAAGAAGTCCAGCCAACAATGAATTCTCGTCTCATGGGTATGATCAAGTAGCCTGTTATAAATTACTCTGATATACTGAAAGTGTGGCCTAACAGTTCCTTGGACACACTGTGCATACTAAAGGATAGCATTAATTTAAATTATATGCCTGCATTTAATTCCATTAAGCTGTGAAGGAATTATAAATATGATTCTTTATTCTCAAATATCCTGCTAGAACATTTAATGAAATATAATTAATTACTCCTATAGAAAACAATTTCAGATCACTGAAATACTTACCATGTCAGTGAAGAAAATAAATAATGGGACAATATGTATTACTGGGCTTATTTCTATGTTATATCGTTATCTTTTAACAGTGGTGAAAAGTGTTTTACCTATCAGCATATATGACAGTGGTCTCTACAACAAGATTTACCAGATCACATCTTGTTTGCACCGAGAGCACCACTCTATGCAGGTGAAACTCGCACCAGAGCCAAATTGGTGTGAAACTGTGGTCTCTGGGACTGCATAGGACTAGTGCAGTGAGCTCCAGCATTTGTTTTTGTACACTTAATGTTCATAAGCTACAATCTGGTCACTTCTCTGATAACAACTACTGCTATGCCCAAAGAGTTTCTACAGTTTGTGGTATTGGCTGAATTCTCGTTGGTGCTTCACTGGTAACTACACCTGGACTTGGTTCTGTCCATTGGAATTTTGCTTTCTACAAACTGTTCTCGAGCTTTGTGTTCAATACATAAGATAAGTACATCTTTACAATGGCAATGAGTAGCTCTGACTCAATGTATGTACACTATGAACTAGGCAATTGTGCAGCTGTTAGCACAGCAACAGCAGCAATTAGGTTTCCCACAGAAAATAATGATGGCTTTAAAACAACAGCTCCAACAACCACAACAAAAACAACAGTAGGCCACAACTCGAGAGGAACAACAGCTTTAGCAGATGGCTGCACAACAACAACAGTTAGCAGCATTGTTAGCTGCATCCTCAGCAACACCAGTTGTTCCACCACTCCTATCATTTCAAGACAGAATTGATGACTGGAAAATGCACCTGCATCGACTACATCATCATCATTTTTCCACTTTCAGTGCAAATGAACTTGATTTTCAGAACTCTTTCTTCCCGCCTTGGTTATCTGAGAGAGTAGTGTGTCTTCTTAGAAAATGAACCCCAAATGACAACTCTGATAAGTTGTCATTCTCTAGGATTTGTGAAATTCTTTCAGAATATACCAGTTGCAAAATGCATATAGTATTTTGTAGATTGGGAGTCTAGCACTGCTGGAAATTGTAATCTGAATCATACTGTGACTAGGTGTCAGCTCTTACAGAATTGATTCATCACCACAATTTTGTGTGTGCAAATCAACAATGCAAACAATCTTATCCTGATTCCCTAATCAGGGAGTGTGTTCTTCACAACACACTTAAGAAGGAACTACATTCTCAGATATTAATGTTTCCATATCTGTCTTTGGAAAAAGATTACCAAATTGCACAAGTTTTGCATTCACACAAGAGACTAAAGAGCATTGGCAAACACACACTACATTGTGCGTGGCTATGAGACACAAACAACTATTTTAGTCAGAGAAGAAGCTGGCTGCAGTTAGGAATAGAAATCCTAGACAACTGAGTTAACCAAAATGTTTGCTCCTGGAGCAAAATAGGCAAACTACTTCACAGTATTGCTCAGATTCCGAATCTTCCTCTGGTGATTCTAGTCACTGTTCAGTTATATTCTTGTTCCAAGTGTTTTGTACAGAAATCACAAGTCATGAAAACTGTTAATAGGTTTACCCATTTTAGATAAAACAATAGTATTTCACTTGGACATAGGAGCAGCTGCACCACTTATTAATTTGAATACATATGTAGCTCTTGGATCACCTTCACTGTAACCATTTGCCAAAAAAGTTATGACGTAGTGGTCTCAATTTGCAGATAAAAGCAACATACTAAGCTGAAGTATCATACAAGTATGTAGCTACAAAAATTTCCTTTTTAGTTATTAGTTCTTTCCATACTGATATTTTTTGTCTAGTCCTTTCCAACCATTTGATGAATTATGAGGTCTGCTCAAAAAAATAAAAATAATCTGGAATTTTGCCACAAAATTTTACTACACTTACCTTTTACTCACCTGCGAATTTTCTCTTATCTTGTGTATTGTCACAAATCTTCATCCTTTCAAGGAAGTTTGGTCTCAACATCATAACTGCAGACCCATATCTTATCACCAGTTATCATTCTCTTAAGGAACATCTCATTCTCATTTGCACGATCCAAAAGCTCTGAGGTGAAAGTCTTTCTGGTCTCAACTCATGAGCCAAGGGACGATCTTGGCGACAACAAGATGCATTCCAAGATCCTGTGTCAAGATTTCATGACGTGATCCAACTGCAATGTTACATTCTTCTGCAACCTCTCAGACAATCAGTCTTCGATTGGCATGCACAATTTGATTGATGTTCCCGACATGAGCGTTGTCGGCAGATGGAAGGGCGCCCTGAACAAGCATAATGTTTAACTTACATCCAGCCACTTTTCAAACTGTGTGAAGCATTCCTAACACTGAGTACAGTTAAGAACTTATCACCGTAGGCTTTCTACATTATTTGGTGTAGTCTCTGTAAAGGTTTTCTTGAGTTTCACACAAAATGTATTGCAGACATGTTGCTCCTCTAACTCTGCCATCTTGAAATTCGCAAACAGTGTGACACAATGTTCTACGGGGTGCCAACCACATTTCGCTCCAACACACCATTGGCGAGAAATTGTGAATGTTCTGGAATTTCTTGAACAGACCGCTTATACAGAAACTTCTGATCTTTTCTCTTGTGGTTAGGCTGTGAAAAAAAGACATACAAGCTGAAATTCATGTCAAGCCAACTGCAATTCCCCAGTTTGAAGAAGCCTGACCTATAACCCACAATATGCATGACGGAGTTACAATGAAATATGGCTGCCTACAGAAACATAATGTCATGTCATCTAGTTCCTGGGTGTGTCTGTTAATAATGATTCAGAAGCCAAATGGCTGCCCTAGACTTTATGTGGACTTCAAAGCAGTAAATTCTCCAGTTGTTGTAGATACATTTCCAATTCCTTGTCCCAAAGATTATTTTCCACACTAAAAGGAGGTGATATTACATGTAGGTTGATCCATCCAACATATATTTACAACTTCCAGTGCGTCCAGATTTCCAACAGGCTTTAGTTTGAAACACACCATTTGGGTTAGATAGGTATCAGTATCAAAGACATTCATACAGAATTTCCAGTTTCCCTGTAATTTTTCATGTGCTATCCAGAACAGCTGATCCACAATATTCCTGTTGTTATTTTTCAGACATAACTGTCATGAATGCCAATATACATGAACAGATACAGAACCTGCAGATACTATTTGCTACATTTCAGGATGTGTGCCTGACACGCAGTCTGAAGAAATGTGAATTTTTCCAACTACCTGTGGAATATCTAATTTTCATAATCAACAAAATAGTTATTCTTTCCACATGATAACATGCATAGGCCATTGACAGCATGCCCCCTTCATGTGAAAAGTAAACCATTACAGTGGGTTCATTGTCAATGTAGCACAGATGTGTCACCCCTCAATGCACTTCAGCAGGAGGGAGCACATTTCATATGGCCATTAGCACATGACAGAGCAATTCGTACCCTCAAACACATGTTACAGTCTGCACCTTGTCTATCCTGTACTCTCCAAGGAAACAACTGATACTAGCAACTGATGAATTCTAGTATGATATCAGGGCACTTTCACTCTCCAATGAGACTATATTTGAAGACACTGAACTAGGCCCAGCAGAATTACGCGCAAATAAATAAAAAGTCCTGCAGTTATCTATGCTGTATGCAAATTCCATACATGGTGCCAAGTTTCACCTAATGACCAACCACAAACCACTGTTGGCAACGTTCGTTCATTGATCTCCTTTAGAAGGTAGGGCAGCCCAATGCTTACAATGGTGGGCTCAGTTCTTACCAGCATATGTGTATCACATCAAGGCAATGTTGATGCACTACCTAGGCTTCTGGCTGGTCAAGATAATGATGTCAATTCTCAGGACATCATTTGCTTTAAGATTTACACAGAGGTATAACACATACAAAAATTTTCTATTACCACACTGACAATTGTGGAAGAGGAAAAGGAGGATACCATACTACCAGAAGTCTTGAAAAGGCTGAAGGATGGCTGACAGGACAACTTACGGACACAGAACGATCCCATGTTGAAATGCCTTTTGCTTTAATGCATCACTTAACAGCTCAAGACAGTGAGTTACTATTTGGCACAACAAAACGAGTCCCACAGGATGGCCATTCCATACTCTCTCCACCACTGCCAGATGCAGGACACTGGGGCACAACCCACCTGAAGATACAATTCTGCTGCTATGTCTTTTGGCCAGCAGTAAATAAGGAGATTGAGCTCCTTGCCCGCTCATATTCAGATTGTGCTCCTCAACTAGCTTTTACCCGCAATGTCTTTTCTCCATGGCCTCAACCATTTGGTCCTTGGCATCAGGTTCACATTGATTTCATGAGCCCTTTTTTTAACATGATGACTCTTTCTCAAAATTTCCACACATGCAGCAGATACGTTATACAATGGCAGAGACTGCAATCAAGAAACTGACTTGAACCTTCACCACTGAAGGCCCACCATGGACAGTAATCACAGACAAGGGTCCCCAATTCATGTCTGTCCCTTTCACAGTTTTGCGTTCAGTACCTCCTTACTGTCTTCTTAAACCCAAAATCCAATGGGGACATAGAGCAGACTGTCAGCAACTTGTGAGAAGAAAATTAAGGCAGTGATCCAGTCAATATCCACGGAGGATGGCCTAACAATATTTTTAAATATTTACAGGGCCACACTGATTGATGATAAGAGCCTAGTGGAGCTCCTGCATGCCAGACAGCCATGGATCCTCCTCCATTTGTTTCAGCTGCAGCAGCATGAGTGGAGATGATCATGCCATTTTTCACACATGACCAGCAATCTGTATGGATGCCTGCAACAGACACTGGAGCCCTGTATGCAGCCCCTACTATGTGGATGGCTGTAGGGCACAAGTCACACCCGCCAGGACCTTGCAGTCCATGTGAATTTCAACCTAGATCACTGATGCCTTGTCTACCACCATCACCACTTCATCACCACCTCCAGGAGCAGTGAACCTTGTAGCTGCTGACACTCCATGAGTACGATGGATTGGCTCTCTGCCTCACCCTCATAGCTGGCAGCTGCAGCCTCTGCCCCATTGACTGGTTCTGAAGACCACAGCACCAACACCTCATCAGTGAGCTGGGATGGTTATCCAACTGTAGCTCCACTGTTCAGAAGAGCCTGAGGAGTACTTTCATCCATTTCACTAATGAATACTCCACCTGGCCAATATGAAATGTTAATGATGCTCCTGTTGATATGCAAGTGCCAAGCTTTAAGAGGTAATGATTAGCAAGTGGTCTTATATGGAATGGAAAATATTATTACTTGGTAGGATTTCACATTCAGTAAAAAAAGCAAGGTCATTTAAGTGGCAGCACTAATTCAATCAGACAGAGATAGCACAACCAACATAGCCCAGCAAATGTGATAAGAATTTTCCTGGTGTTCATTTGAAGCAACTAAATAAATCCAAGGAAAGCATGAATTACATTAAACAGAACATGAATTGTACATCCTCTGCTGCCAAATAAACATTAAAGCTACAGTATGACCACTGGTGGGGGTGATGGTGCTGGTGGTGACAGGAATTTTACATGGCAGGATGAAGAGAATAGCAACATGATCAATAGTGAATACTGCTGTGGTTTGGAAAAGTGCTACTTTCTGTGAGTAATGACGGAAACGATTCTGTTGTTGAATGAAGACTGAATACATTATGAAAGGCATTACAGATTTCTCATAAAACATATCTTAGCATCATAACTCAATAACTTCATGCATGTTTTGCACATGCAGAGCAAAGTTCTACATGATGTCATTGACTGCATAGATGTTGCTACATTCTTTTAAAGCCACACCTGGCTTTATCAAGTTTACAACCTAATGTAACTTGACAATTTTATTCCTTTTATTAAGTAGAAGCATAAGAAAGATTAGACAGTGAGTAGATAATTGTACAGTTACTTTATTATATTACTGAACTTGGCATCTTCCACATAATGTTCCCCTTAAGCTGAATTTTCACACTGTTCATTTCTGAAACAATTTGACTTCTTAATTACTTTGATTTTCAGTTTTTGCTTCTAAGAGTTAAATTCCTGTCTTGTGTAATTGTGCTGTAAACTAAATAAATGACCCGAATCAGAGATTGTTGGATGCTGCAGTACCATTTGAGAACTGCTCATTTTTGCTGCACCTATAATTAAGTTCTAGGTACAAATTTAAATTGCACGGATGATGTGTTTTGATATAAATTTTATTCCAGAATGTTTCTTATTACTATTGATGGTTAAAGTACTACCAAATATTACGCATCTGTACTTTCAGGTAAAAGCTCAAACTTATAGGATAAAATGGAAACAAAATATTACACTGAGAGCTATTTCATTCCATCAATGCCCATTTATTAAATAAGCAAACAATAAAAATATTTTGTACATATATTAACTTCCAGTTTAGTGCTGTGTGGTCCTTTTAATTTCAACAAATAAAATTTACAGAATTAAAAAAAAAGTAGAACAATTATTTTCAGCCTTTGTGTTATCTGGATAAAGGCTGACACTTTAAACAACTGGCCATTGTCTCTGATGAAAATTCTTCAATCTGTATGGTAAGGTTATGTATTCCATATTTGTGCCTCATCTTATATGTTGCCCTTTCCAGCACTTTCACCGACTCCACTGATGAATCTATAACAAAATAAAACAAAGTACATAACATAAAAGTCAAATACAACATTAAAAAAGACTTAACTGATAAACATTGAGAAATGTAAAGGAACATTTGTTTTCAACTGATTATCTCTGGAAAAAGGGAGGAGGCTTAAAGTTAAATGCTGCATTAGTGAAAAGTTCATTTGAGATGGACTACAAGCTCAAAGAGGACAAAAATGGGGAAAAAGATTGAGAGTAATTATCATGACATTTGCCTTTATCAGTTTATGAAAATCAAAATCTGGATTCTCTGATGAGGACTTGAACACTGCTAAAATACTAGTCCAATTCTCATACACCTGTAATAACAATTTTACAATGTTGAAGTTACTTTTCATGTGCATAACATCGAATTTAAATCATTTCCACGAGAGTACGTCACAACAGACAGGCTTTCAATAAGTGCTGCCAAAGCAACACCAGCAACACACATCCACAAACTACGCCATGTGAATGTACCATTCAAGCAGTTAATTACTTTCACGGGGTTACATGACACATTCCCATAGCACATGTCAGAGTACACAAACTTTTTAATTATGAAATGATCAAAATCCACTGTGATCACATTGGGCATTTCTTTACCAAGATTTCAGGATGAACACTCCCTACTTCTGGAAGGTGTCAACAGATATTGTGGCATGTATGTCTCCCGTTATAAAACACTGATAGATACAAGCAAATTTTATATTTCCCCCCGTCGTACTGCAACTCAAAATTATGTAAATGAACTGAGAAAATTTGTAGTTGTTCCTGAATAAAAAAATCACATGTGCAAACAATAACAGCAGCTGGTAAAGAACACTGAATGCTTAGAACCAGAGCAACTACTAAATGTTAATATGGTGCCTGGCATATCACTACTTCTGCACCTCACTCATGCACATGGGGGTGAAGCTGATTCCTGCACATGGTGTCCTGCGTAGGTACCTGGTTTAGACTTTCAGGTACTGAACTGAACATCAGCACTCCAGAAGCAATTCAATGGTCAATACGGGTAACAAAAAATGCCCCTCCTCAGATCCACTACTATCCATCATCTTAATGAATACTGAAAGTCTTTCACCTAATAAGCAAGAATTATTAAGTCAGGTGTGTCATGACCAGCATAGTGATTTAATATGCATTCTGAAAACACACAGAGACTTGAGCCCCTGCTGTCCCAAAATCAAAGGGATGAGCCAAGTAGTTGAACATCCTCACTGACAACATGGCACTGCCACCTTTGTCACGCCTCATATTCAGGTCTTCTCCATGGGAATATCAGTGGAAGAACATACAAAAATTCTCATACTAGAGCTGAGTAACTGTTCCACAACATCTGTGTATAAACCTACAGGCTCTGAATTTAGATTTGTGGAATTTAATAGCTTCCAGTACAATATATTAAGTTTGTGATTGGTGACTTAAGTAACTTTAATGCTGTATAAAGATACTCAAATACTGACAGAAGTGGAGAAGCTGTAGCAGAATGGGCAGGTTCTCATGTGACCCCAACCTACTACATGATGACAAACTTCCAGTATCATTCAACAGTGCAATATGGAAGCATGGTTCTAATCCAGATCTCATCCTTGTGAGCAAACAAGTATCCCAATTACTAATGAAATCAGTGCACCTGATAATTCCTTGCACATAACACCATATATAGACACACACACACACACACACACACACACACACACACACACACTGTAATCTGACCACAGACACTTTCTTTTCAAAGAAGGTATAATTTTAAGAAAGCTGAAGTGGAGAAATTCTTCTCAGTGCTGGTCTAGAGCATCCTTACTACTGATTCAATTCCAGACTTGTATGATGACTTTGCAAATTTTGTGGAGCATTGTTCTGTATCTGAATCCCATGAGGCTGCAGATAACACATAAAGGGACTGACTTCAGAAACTTAGAAAAATTTGGGAAACTAACCTGATCTCTTGAATGATGACACTCTGAGTAAAGAGACTCTGCAGGCTGGAAAAGATCTATTAACAGCAATTTCTAAGAACAAGGAAGGTGCTTGGTGTAAATTCATGGAGGAGAGAGATTTGAGCAAGAGTAGCCACAATTTTCTAGCGAATGTAGTTGATTGTTTGATTCATGTTGTAGAGCCAGTTCTAATACAAGAACAAGCAGGTTTCCGATCAGGAGAAAGCTGTACATTTCAGGACCTCAGACTCACATAATTTATTGAGAATGGTTCTGAAACCCAGAAAATTATAGATGTAGCTTTGATTCAACTGACAGCTGCTTCTGACACTTTCAGTCACTGTGCATTGCCACAGAACATCTATGGGATAATGGAAGAGTATGGTTCCACCAATATTGATGATGATGATGATGATGATGATGATGATGAAGTCCCATACCCTGTGATGGAGCGTAGGGGAACGATGCGGGAGACCCGCACCGCCGTACTAGGCAAGGTCCTAGTGGAGGTGGTTTGCCATTGCCTTCCTCCGACCGTAATGGGGATGAATGATGATGATGAAGACGACACAACAACACCCCGTCATCTCGAGGCAGGAAAAATCCCTGACCCCGCCGGGAATCGAACCTGGGACCCCGTGCTCGGGAAGCGAGAACGCTACTGCGAGACCACGAGCAGCGGACCCACCAATATTATTCAAAGTTTATTCCAAAACAGTAGATTTTATGTGGTCTTCCACGGTCAGTGTAGATGATACAGATGTCAAAGGAAATTGCTTACTACAGAGAAGTGCTCTTAACATCTACACAAATCACCAAACACTTCCAGCAAACACAAGGAGTTTCCTTTATGTCGATGACCTGGCATTAGCAAGTCAAGGGAAATCTATAAAATGTTGAATTCCACCTGATATATGAATTGTGGGAGTTGTGTGTCTAATAGTATAACAATCAGTTTTGTCCAAACTTATCTAAAACTCAGTAGTGAATTTTCATCTTAAGCACAATCAGATATGTCACAAAAATAACGTCACATGGCATGGAATATAAGCAGTAAATATGCCCCTTCCAAAATATCTGGGAGTCACTCTGGATGTCACTCTGAAGTAAATGCAGCACTGCAACAATACAAGAATAAAGATGGAAGCCAGAAATAATATCTTTTGCAAGGCTGCTGGTAGCACTTGGTGCTCTAGACCACCAACTTTGAGAACGATAGCAACAGAAACATGCTACTGTGCTGCAGAGTATGCATGCCCAGTGTGGTACAAATCTACCCAAGCAAGCTTGGTGGTGAACATGCTAAATGAGATGTGTAAACTTATTATAGGCTTTTTTAAACCTATACCATTAGTAAAGCTCTATGAGCACGTAGGCATAGTACCTCCAGACATTCATCGTGAATCAGCTGCTAACAGAAAGAACTCATTGGGCTCAATGTGAAACCCATTCATTACAAGTGCATGTCCGAGTAGCCCCAAGATTGAGGTCCTGAAGAATTTTCATCAAGAACACTTTGGTCTCGCAAACAATAGCAGTTATAGCAAGGAAACAACTGTGGATTTCTTGACTTGACAAAAACTCCACCTGGCCTCTACCTTCAGAACTCCTCCCACCTCGGTCTGAACAGAATTGAATCCTGTGGAAGTCACACAGCCGTCTTCATTCTGGAGTTGGAAGATTCAGGAGTACCCTCCAGAAATGACACTTCCCTGTGGATAACACCAACTGTGACTGCAGAGAACCACAGAACATGGAGCACCTTCAGGATTGTCAACTGTATCTTACATCTTGTACAAAACAAGAACTTCTGCTTGTGACTGAGTGCAATTGAAGCAGCACAATTTTGATCAAGGGTAGTGCACCTTGATTATTCTTTCTTTAACTTACTTTTCATGGTAATAACCATCTATTTTATTTCTTTCTGACTCAAATAACCAATAACTCAACAGATTAAAAAGGATATGTTCCCTGACCAAAACTGATCTGCTGTGTATGACATATCATATGTTAAAAGTTTTTCTCAGTGAGGTCCTGAGACTCATTATATTTAGGATGACAGTGAGACAGAAAAGTGTCCAATTTGTAGTTGCTGAGGATGGAACAGCTGCTGATGGACTGAAATACTCACAGTACTCTTTAATTTTTGTGTCTACAAACAGATCCTTTGTTACAATGAAGGCAAGTAGGAAATAAGAGAAAGTGGAGAACCCATGTGCAGATAAAGGAGAGAAGCAGAGAAAACTGCAAATTATACATCAGAGACACTAAAGGAACATCTTATACAGTTAAAGAGACCACAAGAAACAGTATCAGCAGAATGTGAAAAAGGGAGGGGAAATTTGTAAAATGGAGCCAAATAAGGAACCTTCACAGCACACTCGACTTAGTGACTGAAATCACTGAAAGATGTGAAATGAGAAAGGAAACATCACATTCTATTATAGTCACAAGGGAAACTGCCCATTGCACCCCCTCAGATTTAATGGTAAAATGGCCCAGCAGAGAGCCTGTCAAAAACTGAACACATATCAAGCATGAAAACAGGAAGAAGTTGTACTGAACTGTAAAAAAGAAGCAAATTAGAAACAGTGAATGATCCAAGCTCAAGATATGCAATATTGAGCGAGTTGCGAGAAGCACTGTGTCATGGTTGTGCGCTCACTGTGTTGGACTGCAAAGCGAGATATCCGCGTTCAAACCCTCTTGCCCCCCACCCCACCCCCGCCACCTTCACCCTCTTCTTCTTCTTCTTCTTCTTCTTTTTTTTTTCACAAAATTATAGATTTTCCGTCCAGTCACTGATGCATCTGTTCTCCTTCAGTAGTCTTGGCAGTTGTCACATTATACACTGGTTATGGAACACGAGTCGTGGTAAGAATATATTACTGCCATAAGTAAATGTGATGAATAGCAAAAGCAGGCAAGATGCCGCATAGACCTCTCACAGACAAGAATTCAAGAGTCAAAATTTCCCAAACAGAATGCAAGAGTCATAACATGTGGTACTTGTGTAGAATAGGAGGTCCCATCCTTCACCCCATTGTTGCAAACAGATGACGTTACACCATGACACAAATTTAAATACGGTGAACAGATATGTCAATGATCAGATGGACAGTTCATAATTTTGTGAAAAAAAAGTATGGGGGTAGGAGGAAGATTTGAACACAGACATTTCTTTTCACAGTCCAACACCATGACCGCATGACCACTACACTTCGACTACTCATACACGCTCAATGTTGCACATTTTGCACTTGGACAGTTCACTCTTTTGATTTTCCTTTCTTTTTTCACAGTTCACTACACCTTCTTCCTGTTTTCATGCTTGATGTGTGTTCAGTTTTTGACTGTCTGCTGGGCCATCTTACCACTAAATCTGAGGGAGGTGCGATGGATAGTTTCCCTTCTCAGCTTGATGAACAGCGCCAAACTTGGGTTGGAGAATGTGATCGCTGCCATACTCTAAGCAGTATTTTCAATGATGATGGTGATGGTATGATTTTGTGGGCACACGACAGCATGGTCTTTAACACTCACAATAAAACATAAGGACACAGGTGTGGAGGGAATATCATAAAATGACTATAATGAGAACTGCAAATAAAAAACTAAAGAAAGTCTTGGAAAACTTGAACGCGTGCGCGTGCACACACACAAAGCAATGAAAATCACATTGCCAAAACTAACACACTAAAAAAAGGAAAAAGCAATGGAATGTATTAAAATGAAAGTGCTGACAACTGCGCTTGGCTGATTGCTGAACCAGCCACTTTGCAATTCACTAAAATCTCCAGCCTAAAAACTTGGGACACAGTCCAGACACATCACAAAATTTTAAAAGTTTGAGCACACACATCTCATAATCAATTAAAGTAGAGCACAGAGCCCCACTCAAATTTGCTTCCGCCTGCTTGTCACAAAATAAAATGCACCCAATTAAAATGTGGCATTTGCCAACTTGCATGCCACAGGCATCAAAGATAAGGAGGTCCTCTCACTGGAGTACAAAGCCATGTGTGAAGGGACAGTGTCCAATGATCATCAAGAGTAAATGATGCATTTAAAATTCTAAGCTTAGTTTAATGATGTATTTCTTCCCACACCTTGCTGAGATTATAAGTTTATCAGTACTCGCCCAAATTTTCCTGATAGCATGCCAGTGTACATACAATAAAAAAGCACTGGTTGCCTCCTTCTCCATAACTTTGTCCATTTTCACAAATTGCAGTGTAGTGGAGGGGAACAGACCATGCCTAATCTGTCAGTCCTAGTAACCGTTTTGTCTGGAATGCAGTTCTGAGGTTTCCACATCCTGAGAAAAACTCTCTGCATCTAAGGTGGTGCGCCCCCTATGTACTAATGTTTTTAGTACCCCATTCCGCTGTGCAGAATGGTGGCAGCTGTCTGCATGCAAGTACAGGTCAGAGTACATTTTATTCCGATACACACCTTGACCCAGAGTGCCATCGGCTCTTCTCTTGACCTTGATGTCAAGGAATGGTAGTCCTCCTGCCTCAGTCTCCATAATGAATTTGATGTTGGGATGAATGCAGTTCAGATGTGCAAGGAAGTTATTGAGTTTGTCACTTCCCTGGGACCAGATGACAAATGTCGTGTCTATATAATGGAAAAAGCAAGTAGGTTTCCATCTGGACGACTTCAAAGCTTCCTCCTGAAAGTGCTCCATATATAAATTCTCAACCACAGGTGAGAGTGGGCTGTCCATTGTGACTCTCTCTCTGTTTGTTCATAGTTATTGTTGCCATTAGCTAGTTCAGTAACTTCGTGATGTGACCTCTCTGAGTTGACGTGCAACATAAAATCCCAGTATGTTTTTCCATTTCTGCCAATCTCGGGCTTCCTGTGGCCAACTGAATCCCGCTGTCTTTCTTAAGTCCCTGTCCCATCTGTCTGGTGGTCTTCCCCTTGGCCCTTTTTATAAAGTGGGCTCCAATCTACTATTTGATTTGACCAAGTGTCATCCTTTCTTTGGGCCACATGACCAGTCCATTGTCATTTCAAGGTAATTCCTTTTTTCACTATGTCACTGAGCTTCATTGTATGTATGATATTTACTACATCTTTCTGTAGCCCAACACTGATCTTCTCATTCCTCTTTGAGCTGCCAGGAGTTTTCTGATAATAAATTCACCCATATCTCACAGCTGTAAGTTGTTATCGGTACTACGCATTGGTCAAAAACGCTTTTCTTCAGCTCAGTCAACATCTTAAAACTTGAAAATTAAATAGTACCTTCCATAAGCCAATTTAACACATCAAAATATTTCTGGTTTTAAGTAATTTTTCGTGTTTAAAAGTTTACTCAGATAGATATGTTCCGTGACCACTTGTAGTTCTGTACTTCTAGCACATGCATTTCCTTCTGGTGTCAACTCATTTGGTTTTATCATAATTAGTTCAGCACAACATGCTTGGCACAACATCTCTTCACAAATGTTAGAGCCCTTATCAGACGGCATCTTGTTACCACAAGGACCACCTGCCTGGGTAGCCAAGCATGTTAATGGGATCCCTTCCATGACACATAGGTATGCCGGTCTCAGATCAAATCCGCCTGGTGGGTTAACGATGAGGGGTCAGTGTTCCAGCCAGGCTGGATGTGGTTGTTAGGCAGTGTAGAGTAAATTCTGTATGCAAGTGTGAGAAAGTATTTTAAATGTTTGCATAGTGTGTATCTGAAGTGGAACATGGGAACCAGCACACTACTCACCTAGTGGGATGTGGGGAACTGCCTAACAACCACATCCAGCCTGGCCGGAACACTGACCCCACATCTTTAACCCACCAGGCGGATTTGATCTGAGACCGGCATACCTATGTGTCATGGAAGGGATCCCATTAACATGCTTGGCTACCCAGGCAGGTGGTCCTTGTGGTAACAAGATGCCGTCTGATAAGGGCTCTAACATTTCTGAAGAGATGTTGTGTCAAGCATGTTGTGCTGAACTTTGCTAAGGTGACACCTCATATAAATTCAGTGGAAGCCAGGGGAATCAGGGAGCAGGCCAGCCTTACCTTGGTATGTATGAGGAGCATTGAGAACAACTCCCAGGAACTATATCTACACTGGCCACTAATTTTAATCCTTTCCCTCTCCCTGTCCTCCCCAGGAGGCCAGTTTGTTAGTGAATATGATGATGATGATATGTCTGATACCCAAAATAGTATGTCCATAGGACACTATGAACTGACAGTACACCTGTCGATTGTTTGACCGACAAATATCAGCCAGAGAAACTGAAGAATCACGTTGCCTCTAACAGTTTGTCACTTTTTCTAGTTTGACAATTTCATGGTCACTCACTAATGTTTAAATTAGTCATCATTCACAGTGCTTCACTATAGTCCAATTTAAACTAGTTAGCATTTGACAGTGATCAGGCTTGATTGACTTGACCAGCAGTAGATAAATGGGAGCCTGCCATTGTCGGTTCCCACTGAACTGCCACTTCCACTGCACAAACCATTAATGTCTGCCATTTATTAGTTGGCTGTTGCAGTAAGGGCCTGTCAATTTCTGGTGGAAGTAGGTAAAAGAGGAGCATAAGAGAAACCCTTTAAACTTTATATTTGTTACAAGCTAAACATTAACAAAACTGCAAGAATAATTCCATCTTCTGAGGCTTATACATATAAAACACAATGCAATACACAACTCTTGAAAGGTCTGTTGTTGAGAGATACTGAGAGATCAACAGTTTTTGTGACTTGACATGATAAGTTTGAAGCTGTTTTCTGGACTGGAAATTTTCACTTGTATAAATAAATAAATAAACAAATAAAAACTTAAAATATCTCTGAGCTTAATGAACATTAAGTATAGACTTTTTTACATGCTTAGAGGCATTCATTAATTTCACATTATTTCAGATTATTAAGTGATTTTCTAAAACCATGGAGAATGGAGCACTATGCCAACTGCCAGCAGACAGTACCTGTCATGGTAATGCCACAGCTTTGAACCTCGAAAGTCAGATGCCAATGAATTTGTATCAGATCATAATTACCAGAAAATGTATTAGCTACAAACTGACATTACCATTCTCAAAAACTATTGGTTGTGTGTGTTGATGAAAGTTTGTGTAAACAATGTTGCAGGAACTAAGTGGAAAACGCATCAACCTCACTGTATCTTCCACAACTGTACTTGTTCTGCCTCACACTAAAGGGCAAAAACTTCACATCTGTTAACCAAAATCAAATACACATAACAATACAGTAGGATAAGAAGGAATCTGATTTTGATCTTTTTTAAGATCCTATCTGTGTTGAAAAGTTAGTTGCGCCCATTGAGTGGTTATTAGTTTGCATACACTAGCAGCTTTAATGTAATTACTTAACTACAGCACAAATGCATTGCATTGGAATATTATGAGATAATAAGTGAAATGACATAAGAAACACAGAGACCATTTAGAGATCATGTTTGTGCTTTAAGGCAACTAATGTCATCCCCTCTGCCTAAATTTCAATGTTTCCAAGATACCATTAACCAATTTCTGAACATTAAAAAATTGAATATTATACATGAGAAGGCTATAGTGTAAAGTGTGGTGGTGGCAGGAGTTAGGATGTGGTACACACACCTTCATAAATATACTATTATCAGTATTACAACTAATGCAAGTACATTTCTTTAGTACAACTCAATGATTAACAAATTAGATCACCAACTAAAGGAATATTGAATTGTCGTCTGTCCCAGCCACAGCTCTCAATAGTTCCATTAATACACATTATATGTTTCACAAAAAATTTCTTACCTATAGCGAGATGAACAGTTAAAACCGCTTTGTTGACAGACAAGAGCCACACATGTAAGTCGTGTACATTCCGTACACCATCAATGTTGTTAAGTGTCTGCATAATTGTTTCATAATTTAGATGCTTTGGAAAACCCTCCAAGAGAATACGCACGGTTTCCATGAATACTGACACAGTTGTTGTCAACACCAGAATGGAAAACACAAATGTACATAAGGGATCAGCTATCTTAGCCCCAGGCTGAAACAGAAAATGGTTATCATCTGCTAAATGATTATCAGCTGACAAGTGATATAAACAATTACAAATAATAATAGTGGACATTTATGAAGCCAATTAAATCAGCAGGCTTCTGAAAAAAATTAACTCATACATCTATCCACATATTTTTAATTTATAGTTCAGTAGTTACAAAACAGAAATAAGATACAGTAGCTTTCACAAAGAGTATTTCCTTCATCCACCAGAAACACCAAACATGTCACAATGTTTTGTGTCAATAAGAAAGACTGAATATAATCTTATCCAGCATAGTCTTAGATTTCCTCCCGTTTTGCATACATGAAATTCATACGGACATACCTTTTCCCTCTTTCTTCTATTCCTCTCTTACCTTTCATTCTTTATGGTTTTCCCTTTCTCTGTTCATTTTTTTTTTTTAATTTAATGTCCTTTGAAAGTCCTAGCTTGAGTATTTTATGTTTCAACTCTATAAAAGTCGCTTAATTTTAATGGCATGCTGGCAACAACACAAAGGCGTGCAACCGTTTTACACTATTTATCTGAATTTGTTTTTCGATAAGTTCTATCTTGAGCAAACAATTTTTTCTCCTTTCTAGATAAACATGTTTTGCTGAAGTTACAGCATCATCAATTGGTTTTCAATTTTCTTTCTTGTTAGCACAAGCTGTGATGTTCTGTATTCTGAATTGTAGATTTTTTTCTTTTACGTTTCCCCATTAATTTTCACAGTGAAAATGCACTTTTAAACTTTAGCTGTGTCACTGTTTACAAGCTACAGAAAAAAAAAAAGAAAAATTGTGTTTCTCAACACGGAATAATCCACAAACAAATTTATTAGTAAGCCAACATGAATACAGAGAGTGAGCTTCAACATCAAGATGAAATCTTTGTTTCTTTTTTGGATACTGTGTCAGATATGTAGGTACATTCTCTGAAATGTAATGCTATCCTATTGTGTGCTATCACATAACCCTGACAGAGTTCTAAGATGGGATCTTGGCCTCTGCTTTCTGTCTCCTCATCTCAGCTTTGTCTCTCAAAATATAACTTATTTTTCACAGACATAATCTATTTTTTGGTGCATTTTGTATCAATTAATAATTTTTCCTTACAAAGGTACCTTCAATTAACATGTCTGCAAGAATTAAACTATGCTTCTTACTGAAGTAGCTGAACTGTAAACTTAACAACAGAAGCATTAGAGTGCCATTGAAGTTAACTTTTTTCCTTTTTTGCTGAATTTGATTTATTCTGCTTCACTTTTTGATTCATCAATAATTGATAAATTAGTGTCATAAAAGTGAGATTTCATTGTTTTTCAGATGCCATTAGTAAACAAGGGTGTAGATCTCAACCACTTTTGATTTGGAATAATGAAACAGATGTAACAGTTTATAAATGGCACATGCTGACCTGTCTTACACTAGAGAGACCGTTACCTTCTAAATAATACAGATTTCCTTTATTTTATCTGTATTTCAATACTGCAGTTTAAAAAATTCCATTTCAGCCAATGAAGTGCCCAATAAAAAGTGTAAAATCTACTTCTTTGTCTTCTTCCTGGTCTTTATCCCATATCTTCATGGGGTGGGTTTGTTAATTTCTGGAGTTTTCAATGTTACTGGTTGAAGGTGGCCCCTATGCCATTGCTGTCGCCATACTGATCATACTTCCAAACTCTATCATTAATGGTAAGTACATGCAATTTGGCAAGACACAACTCTTGTCATCTGAAGAGTTTTAATGATAACATACAGAGTAATTATTTGAGCCATTATCCACCTGCTCACAAAACGAGGTTACTTTATATTTCCTTGTAGAGCATTCAAGGTCTTTTAATGCAAGATGAAATATTTTATGAAGTATGCAAACTGCACAATTGTAATTGTTCCAGACTGAAGCTAGAACATGTACTGTACCTAAACCATACGGCAGGTGGCAGAAGATGAAAAATAGTAATACTAAACAGGAGGAGGAGGAGGACAAGCAAGATTCGAAAAGCTGTTTTGTACTACAATTCAAACAGGTTACATCAGATCTCTGCTGGTATTACTAAAATGTATATACTGGAGAGAAAACAGTGAAGATGACGCAACACAGCAAAATGCATAGACATATGAGAATAAAATACATATTACATCAGAATGAAATATTCAGTTTTCATAAAATTATAAGAGGACAAAATGCCAGCCAGGAATTACCTTCAGAATGGGAAATTCAAAGCAATGCCCACAGACCAAAAAAGAAAGAAAGAAATTCTATTCTTGTTTTCACATCTGTTAGTTCCTTCTTCATAGAGAAAAAGTAGTATAGACTGGACACCACTAGAAATAAGGGGCAACAATCACTCAGACTACAGGATGAGAGGGATCCACCTGATGTGAGAACAAGAGGACACAAATATGAAAGGGGAGGCATTTTTCATGAGAAATATTGTCAATGCTTATTAGCTATTATTCACACTTAGTCCCGAGGTATCAGTGACCTGGAGGCAGACCACTCTATTGTCACCATCCTCCCTGTGGTACTAGATCATGAGAAGTATGGGGCACAGGGGCTTCACCACCCCTCAGACAACTCTACATATAAAACTGTTCCCAATGACCCCGTGAAAACTGAGCTGCAGAAATTTTTTAAAATCCAAGATCTCTCACACGGACTCACAACTATTTCCACAAAACCACATACCCCTACATTCTCACTACTTCCCAAAATTCACAAAAGCTTTACACAAGACACACTAACAATTACCTAGAATGTCTCAGACCCTTTCCCATCCCTCTCCCACATGCAACCTTTCTCATCACTATTGATGCAACCTCATTCTACACAGACATCCCACATACACATGGTCTTTCAGCCCTAGAACAATGCCTCTCCTAACACCTAGCAGAAAGTCTCCCTAAAACTTCATTTATTGCCATCAAAACCAATTTCATTCTTGCCCACACCAACATTAAAGATGGTCAGACCAACATACAAATCAGAGGACTATCATGGGAACCTGCATGGCCCAGTCCTATATCAATCTTTTCAATGGACTGCCAGAAGAGGCATTCCTAAGGATCAAGATCTGAGACCCCTGGTTTGGTACATAATTTATCGATGGCATCTTTGTAGCCTTGACTTGTGGCGCAGAAGAACTCTTTTTTTTCTCCATTCAAATCAATCAGGTCATTTTTCAAATCCAAAACCACCTTCCTTGATGCTGACCTCCATATAACTGAAGGACATATGCAAACATCAGTCCATACAGAGCCAACCAATAAGCACCAATACTGCCACACTAACAACCGCCACAAATCTAACATCACACCAAATGCTGCCTTCCCAATAGCCTCAGTATCTGTGGCACATGGGTCTTCTACATCTCTGACTCCCTCAACACCTACACCAATAACCTCTCTCAGGCTTTCCTCTCCTGCATCTACCCCACAGATGTTAGCCACAAATAAATCTCCTCGGTCACTGCTCCCACGAATGAACTCAGAACACTTTCCTTATCACTGAGTGCCACTCAAGCCGTGAATGCCTCAATAAATTACATTGCCACAGTTATGAATTTCTCAAGTCAAGCCTTGAAATGAGATCCTGTCTATCAGATACCCTCCCCACAATACCCACTGTCACCTTCCACTGTTCTCCTAACCTCTGCAACATCCTTACAAACAGTATGAAAACTCCAGACTGCTATCCCTACCCCAAGGTTCCTAATCTTGCAATAACTCTCACTATAAAATCTGCTCCATCCACCCAGCCACAACCGTTTACTCCAGCCACATCACTCATACACATTGCAACATCAGAGCAGAGTAACATGTGAAGCCAAACACTTCCACTTTCCTCCTAGTTCTTAATTGCACTAATCATTTCAATTCTCGTTTTTATTCCTCTCAATCCATCGTTACTTTTCATTCTGTCTTTTCACCTCTGGACTGAAGCTAATACAGTGCTTACCAATGCACAATATTTGACCTCCTACTTTCTCTGACATCTCCCCTTCATCATAGTCCCCTCTTGTCCTTACAAGAGGTGGCATCATGTGACCTGTCCCTCCTTTTTAACCTTACTCATCATACCTCTGTTACCTTCATGAGAAAGGAACTTGGACTAGGATACTTCTTTGTATGTTGGTGTATGTCTAACAGCAGTACTTAATACACTCCTGGAAATTGAAATAAGAACACCGTGAATTCATTGTCCCAGGAAGGGGAAACTTTATTGACACATTCCTGGGGTCAGATACATCACATGATCACACTGACAGAACCACAGGCACATAGACACAGGCAACAGAGCATGCACAATGTCGGCACTAGTACAGTGTATATCCACCTTTCGCAGCAATGCAGGCTGCTATTCTCCCATGGAGACGATCGTAGAGATGCTGGATGTAGTCCTGTGGAACGGCTTGCCATGCCATTTCCACCTGGCGCCTCAGTTGGACCAGCGTTCGTGCTGGACGTGCAGACCGCGTGAGACGACGCTTCATCCAGTCCCAAACATGCTCAATGGGGGACAGATCCGGAGATCTTGCTGGCCAGGGGAGTTGACTTACACCTTCTAGAGCACGTTGGGTGGCATGGGATACATGCGGACGTGCATTGTCCTGTTGGAACAGCAAGTTCCCTTGCCGGTCTAGGAATGGTAGAATGATGGGTTCGATGACGGTTTGGATGTACCGTGCACTATTCAGTGTCCCCTCGATGATCACCAGTGGTGTACGGCCAGTGTAGGAGATCGCTCCCCACACCATGATGCCGGGTGTTGGCCCTGTGTGCCTCGGTCGTATGCAGTCCTGATTGTGGCGCTCACTTGCACGGCGCCAAACACGCATACGACCATCATTGGCACCAAGGCAGAAGCGACTCTCATCGCTGAAGACGACACGTCTCCATTCGTCCCTCCATTCACGCCTGTCGCGACACCACTGGAGGCGGGCTGCACGATGTTGGGGCGTGAGCGGAAGATGGCCTAACGGTTTGCGGGACCGTAGCCCAGCTTCATGGAGACGGTTGCGAATGGTCCTCGCCGATACCCCAGGAGCAACAGTGTCCCTAATTTGCTGGGAAGTGGCGGTGCGGTCCCCTACGGCACTGCGTAGGATCCTACGGTCTTGGCGTGCATCCGTGCGTCGCTGCGGTCCGGTCCCAGGTCGACGGGCACGTGCACCTTCCGCCGACCACTGGCGACAACATCGATGTACTGTGGAGACCTCACGCCCCACGTGTTGAGCAATTCGGCGGTACGTCCACCCGGCCTCCCGCATGCCCACTATACGCCCTCGCTCAAAGTCCGTCAACTGCACATACGGTTCACGTCCACGCTGTCGCGGCATGCTACCAGTGTTAAAGACTGCGATGGAGCTCCGTATGCCACGGCAAACTGGCTGACACTGACGGCGGCGGTGCACAAATGCTGCACAGCTAGCGCCATTCGACGGCCAACACCGCGGTTCCTGGTGTGTCCGCTGTGCCGTGCGTGTGATCATTGCTTGTACAGCCCTCTCGCAGTGTCCGGAGCAAGTATGGTGGGTCTGACACACCGGTGTCAATGTGTTCTTTTTTCCATTTCCAGGAGTGTATTTTGCCTGTCTCCTTGTAATTTTATAAATTTCTCAAGTGTATTTTCCTTTCCACAACATTAGTTTTCAGATTACTTATTGCAAAGACTGTACCACAATACGCTTGTGGGTCACAATAAAAGTAAAACCGTCCTCAACCTGAAGATTGGTTTTGAACACCACAGTGCTTCTCAAATGGATGTTACACGTTTTTTCTGTCTTATAGAGGGAATTACTCAGTCACTTATGGAGAAAAAAAAAAAAAAAAAAAAAAAAAAAAAAAAAAAAAAAAAAAAAACTCCTCCCGAACAGGCCATGAAGGCCCAATGGTGCTGACCAGCCACCGTGTCATCCTCAGCCCACAGGCGTCACTGGATGAGGATACGGAGGGGCATGTGGTCAGCACACCGCTCTCCCGGCCATATGTCAGTTTCCGAGACTGGAGCTGCTACTTCTCAATTAAGTAGCTCCTCAGTTTGCCTCACAAGGGCTGAGTGCACCCCGCTTGCCAACAGCGCTAGGCAGACTGGATGGTCACCCATTCAAGTGCTAGCCCAACCCGACAGCACTTAACTTCAGTGATCTGACGGGAACCGGTGTTACCACTGCAGCAAGGCCATTGGCCACTTATGGGGAAGCTACAGTTTAATGTGGACTTCAAAAAATGCTACATCTTGATATTTTTCACATATACCAATCACTGATAATAGTGAAAGAAATGATAACTTAAAAAAAAAAAAATCTGTGGACTGACCAGGATTAAATCCTAACCATTGGATTTTTAGTATGACATCCACTCAGTCAAAGTGCCATATATGGACCACAAATACACACAATTTTATTATTTGCAATAGAGGCATGTACTACTTTCTTTAACGGTGTCAGCCTAAAGAGGGGAAATATTTTTAAAATTGTGTATAACAGCTGAAAAAGATGTGACTGGAGGTAATTAATAATTTTTTGAAACACTTTTTTAAGTTGTTGTACGTATAATGCACATGGTATCATTTTTTTGAATATCAATGAAAAAACATGGAATGAATGAAATCATACAAGTTTGTCAGTATTTCACAGAATAAAACCAGACTTGTCACTAACAGAATTTACCAGTTCAGTTTCCCTGTATAATCAAAGAACACTATGAAAAAGCTTGATTAAG
This sequence comes from Schistocerca nitens, assembly GCF_023898315.1. Taxonomy (NCBI): domain Eukaryota; kingdom Metazoa; phylum Arthropoda; class Insecta; order Orthoptera; family Acrididae; genus Schistocerca; species Schistocerca nitens. The sequence goes on along the minus strand of NC_064616.1, from coordinate 767,352,013 downwards.
AAAGGTTACCATGTGGAAATTCTGCATTGACAAAGTAACTTGTGCAGACTAATACTACATATAGTGAACATAACATTTTAAAGAGGACAATGGCTGCACTTGTGCCAATGCTATTTTATACTAAAAAAAAAAAAAAAACTGAAATAAAGAGCAACTTGTTGCCATATGCATATTTAGTTACAAAGTTACACCCACAAGGCTCCAGTTTGTTCTGAAAGCTGGAAGAAAGTTTCACCAATTAAAACTTTCTTCATAGTACAAGGTAGTTTAAAGGATAGTCTCTTGGCTGTTTCCATATAGATTACCTTGAATTAATGTGGCTCATAGAAGATCTGGTCTTGCACTTTATCTTCACCCCTTCGACCATTTGCTTCTCCATAGCCCACAGCAAGTATGTTAGGAGGTTGTAACAATAAGCAAGTGTTGCATATGGCTCAATTAAGATTAAGAGAGGACATAGTGGCATATCTTGGGATTCATGAGAAATTTCAGGAGGCTCTTTCCTTCCAAGATTTATGGGCAGGGCTATCAGAGCATTATCAGAGGAAAAATATATTTAGATACCATTGGAAACAGCTGAACAGCATATCTCAAAGACAGCGAGAGCCATAGAAAATTTTGTAGGTAGGATTAGGAAACTGAATATCAACACTTAACTGACAATGATAGCACTCATAAAGCCCTACTACATGAAGCAAAACAAAGATAGCTACACACACTCCTGTGGGGCTTGCTGCTGGAGTTTCATGAAAGGTGCAAACAAAATTTTCTAAATCAGTGAATAAAGTTGTGGTGACTGCAATGGCTGTGTCAAAAACAGAGGCAGTGGGTGGACCTAAAGAGAAAATGTTAATATTTAACACTGAAGTTAAGAGTAAATGACATCTCAGCTAAAGGGATAGTAGGAAGATGCAACCAATACAAACTAAAACTGGTGGGGAGAGAGAGGCAGTTATGTTGAATGTGTTTTTCACATCTATTTTAAGTACGGTTATGAGATTTTTGATTACATACAGTAATGGACATAAGTGTGTTTGCAAAGCAAGAGTTCTCCAGAAATAAGGGATCAGTTACTGATGGTTGATTTAACTGTAACAGTATGATGTAAAACCAAAAGCACCAAACATGATTTTTTCCTGTGTTTAGTACTGTGTGTAATTTTTTTCTACGTTTTTTCTATACAAGTCTTCTAATATTTAATGCTCTAATACAGCTGAATGTAAATACCCACTGGCACACACTGACGCTGTTGCATAGAACCACAGTAAGACAGCAGTACTAGGAATTTAAGTGTTGTATGAAACAGTGTCAACAACTGATTTTGTTGATCAATCTACATATTTTAAATAAGTGTGAAAATAGTATAAAATTGCAGCCCAGAACATCAGGTGTTCAAGTGTATATACATAACAGCTAATGTAGTCTCTTTTACAAGCATCCATTTAATAGTTTCTCAGGAACCAGTCCCAAGGTAGAATTCGTCGATTTAATTCCCTGAAGAGGAAAAGAACATGTGATATAATATTGTATCACACTTTCCACATTTGTTACTGAACATTGCACACAGCTAACAATTTCAGTGGTGCACTGATCACTACAAGTATTATTGCAGCATTATGGCAAGCCATCAGGATGGGTGCCAAATCAGTATTGCAGCTACCAGTTCTGTATGAAGCCACTGCAAACAGCAGCAAAACAAACTACCACCAAGGCATTTATGAATTCCCAACCAGTAAACAGGGCATCAAGCTATTCAGCCACTCAATCTGTCCAGTCACCGTCTGGCTCTAAGCAGTGTAGTGTAGACAGCCAGCTGCCATCACATGAGCTCTCAGCTGGAGCCTGACATAACACTGTGTAAGGTGCCTCCATCCCACAGCCACTTCCCAAGCTGGGTCCTCATGTTTCCTGCAATGTCCAAAGAGCCACACTCCACATGGTCTGGGGAATGATAACAGATCACAGTTTCAGGATGTGGGTGCCTGTTTGAATCCAGCAATGTTCTACCCTGTTGTTAATATGAGAATTTGTGCAGTTGCTGGCATCTCACTGACTGGACCAAGACCACCACAACCATCGTTCAAATGAAACACGCCTGGATAGTGCGATGCCATCCTGATCAAGAAAAGATGGCTTTGCACCCCTCCAGTAGCAGTCTTACAAACCTCACTACTACACATACAACACACAATTATGACACATTTCTTTATTTGTCATGGAAATGAAAATATCAAGTTTAAATTAAGTGATTACAATACAGAAGAACGGACTACTATGCACACCTGACAAGAGCAATACGTAAACATTTTGCTACTACTGCAATGTGGATACTTCTAAAATGTTATAGCATGTCCACATATTATTGTTATTAAGTGGGTATACTGTTCCATTCCACTGTGTTTTAGTACCTTCATGGAAACTCTACATTTGAACTTTGATGACAAATAAGGGAGGAACATATGACAACATAGCAGCTTCTATTTTGAGCACTACAGCTCTGCAAGGTTTTTGCCAAATAATACCTTATTTATGGCTTGTAAATCTGATGACCATAATTATTCCCTACTGCACTCATGGTCAGGAAAAAATAGAACACCTCAAATGACTAGAGATAGGAGATTCATATTCACAGGACATGTACATTAGTATGTTCTGCAGAAATGATTAACATTTCACTCACCTCCATTCTGCATGTGTCCTGTTGCCTAGTAGGCACAGGGTCCACCACGGGCCCTAATAACTTGTAATATGCATGATGGCATTGATGTATATAAAGCATGAATAGCGCCCTGTGGTATAGCCATCCATACTGCATTCACCTAGTTCCAAAGTTCATCTGTGGTGGTTGGCACTGGGTCACAGCACAGCATCCATCGTTTCACCATATTCCACATATTTTTGACTGGCAACAAGTCTGATGATTCGGCAGGCCAGGGCAAATGGCTGACAGCCTGTGACACCATGAAGGCACGTGTTCATGCAGTAACATGTGGTCGTGCATTGTCATACTGAAAAATGACACCTGGGGTACTGCATAGAAACAGTATGGCTACTGGTCACAGGATGTCATTCACATAGGGCACACTGGTCACAGTGCCCTGGACACATACCAACAGTGATTTGTGGTTGTACCCAATAGCACCCCACATCATAAGGCCATGAGTTGGCACTGTATGTCTTGCATCAATGCAATCCCTCTGATTCCGCTCCCCTTGTCTGTGGCAAAACAAAATGCGGTCATCGTTTTCAAATAATCAGAATCTGGATTCATCCAACAACACTGTATGATGCCATTCTTGTCCCCAGTGACGTGGTTCCATCCACCGTTGCTGCCTAGCACATTTCTGAACATCTGTCAATGGTACGTGGAGAAGTGGAGGACACGCACGTAACCCATGCTATAATAAATGGCTGTGGGTGGTCACCCCTGATACTGTATGATGTGTTACACTGTTTCAATGTTGCATCAGAGCTGAGGAGGATGCAGATCTGTCCTACAATGCTATTCAGATGAGGTGTCGATCTTCTTGCAGGGGGGTCTGGGTGCTGTGACCTGACCCCTTTCGTCATATTCTACGACCTTCAGTGAACCATTCTGTGCACACAAGTTGCACTGCTGAAACACTTCATTCCACATGAGTAGCAATTTCCCAGATGGATGCATCATATTCTCTCATGTCAATAATTTGTTCTCTTTCAAACTCACTGATTTGATGGTACGGTTCGTGTATATGTCTGCTCAAGTCACACTGATTCATTACCTTTGGTTTATAGCGACAAAGAGAGTCACAGTCACATTTTACTGGTAGGTGGTGTTGCACTGTGATATCGATGTTGACCTTGAACCCGCAGGTTGACATGGTTCAAATGTTAATCATTTCTGCAGAACATACTAATGTGCATGTCCTGTGAATATGAATGTCCTATCTCTAAACATTCAAGGTGTTCTGTTTTTCTTCCTGAACATGAGTATACATGGTACAACTTCTTCAGCAACCTGTGCCTCTGTTAGTCTTTAGATTTGTTAACTTTCAAACACTTTTGTACACAGATGCAGAGTCTTACAGATACATTACCTTGACATATGCTATAACAAACACATCTCTGTATTTCTAAATAGTTTTTACTTTGTTTTATCTATTCAAGCTGGGGAATTCCCTTGTTACTTTTTTGTAACGAAATTATTGTTTTGCAAATCATATGCACAAAACATGGACATACAATTTTCAATCTTCAGACAAGATTTATATCTTAATAACTAAAAATAATAATTGGATCCATTGTAATGATCTGTTTATAAAGTTAAGGAGTCTAACTGTGCCATGTGAAAACATCCAACAATCTATTACGAACATTACTATAAAACATGCACCAATTCTAACCATGATCTTGGAGCACAAGACAGCTTTATTTTCATTCAACAAGGAAAAAATAAATGATAAACTCAAAACAACATTTTCTACCAGGGAATATAACTATGCAACAAGATTACTTGGGTAACTAAAACAAACATATTTAAGATGATAGTAAAAGAGTATCTTTACAAAATACATTCTACGCAAACAGAGTGATTATAATTAAAGTTCCACTTTTAAAAAACTGTAAAGAAAGAACCACTGCCCCAGAATATCATCAAATTTGAACAGGATATTATCAAAGAAGGGTGAAACATTATGGAAACAAAAAAAAAAAAATTAACAAAAATTTTACCACTAGATGGCAGTGCAAGTGGCAGAAAGATGCGAGGTACATGGCTGTTCCTCTGTTTGCACCTGAGACATTTACCATGACTGTCTAAATGCAGGATCATGCACTGCCAGTAAAATTCTTTCACAAGAATGATGACGGTGTGCCAACAGCTCTACAGAAGTTCTGGAAGCTTGAGGGAATGAAAAAAGGAATAGGTTCAATATCTGCCAAGGGTTTGGAAAAAATTATTACAAAATTTGAAAAGACAGGTTCTTCTGAAGTGAAATGTAGCAGAGGGAAGAAAACAATTGATCCAATGCCAGTAGATGACATATCCACAGAATAGCAGGAGGGGTCGAGCAGTGATGCACAAATATCGACTGCGTGGGGAACTGCCCCAGCTTTGAACACATGTGTGAGCTCTGTGCATAAAATTCTACAGAACATCCTGCATTGTTATCCATACAAAATTATCCATGTTCAGGAGTTGCTTCATACTGACCTGCCAGTAAGACTAGTGTTTGCTCCAGAATATCTTGCTCTCATGAAAGTGGACAATGAATAGCTATGTAACATTCTGTGAACAGGCAAAACCCATTTCAGTCTACAAGAGCATGTCAATACACAGAACTGCAGAATATGGGCAACATGAAATCCTCTTGCACATCAATTGTTGCTGCTTCATTTTGCAAAGGTAACTGTGTGCTGCAGGTTGACGGAATCATTTATCATAGGGTAGAGAGACTTCCACGCACTACCATCATTCCAATCCTTCAACAGTATGGATGTATGGATAGGATCACTTTTTAGCAAGATGGCGCTCCTCCACACATTGCACAGGCAGTGAAGCAGCTGCTACAGAGGCGTTTTGGGAATGATAGAATTATCGGCCAGCCAGCCTGGCCATCCAGATCACTTTTTAGCAAGATGGCGCTCCTCCACACATTGCACAGGCAGTGAAGCAGCTGCTACAGAGGCATTTTGGGAATGATCTTAATCTTGGGAATGATCTTAATCTTGGGAATGATCTTAATCTTGGGAATGATCTTAATCTTGGGAATGATCTTAATCCGTGTGACTTCTGGCTGTTGGGTTATCTGAAAGATGCTGTGTTCAGTGCTCTGATTCCAAAAGCAGCTGAACTGAAGGTACACATTGTGCAACATATTCTGAGCGAGACCCCCTGTGACACTCTAATCTGTTATGGGACATGTTGTTTCCTGATTTCAATTTGTGACAGAAAACTGTGGACACCATGCTGAACAGGTCTTGCACCAGTCTGATGACAATTAGAAACTGATTTCATTGTTGATTTCCATGCAGTTTATAGCCTCGGAACGATTAAAAACTTATGTCATTGTTCCTTCTACGTGTTTTTGACCTCGGGGCAATTAAAAACTTGTTTTTCCCATTTGATGTGGTATGACCTTGGCATGGTGGGCAGGCTTACCTAACAGTGCCACAACTGTTGAATGCCAAACTTGTGCAACTCACATCTTGGCCATCTTATTGTGACCCATCTGTCATTTGTAGCCAAATCCATTCATGTTATGATGCTTACAGTGGCATCTAGTGTGAAAATTTTTGTCAATATCTTTTTTTTCCCTTCTTACAGCAATTTTGAAAGTGGAACTTTAATTATAATCACTCTGTATTCAAGTTATTTAGATAACATACAATAGAGGTTGGTAAAAAAGTAACATAAATAAAATATTAATCACCTTTGTCATTCTAAACTATATCTTCACAGCAAAACACATCATATAAAAAACTATATTACTTGTGATGTATAATAATGATCTTCTTTCATCTTTCTGAACTGAACATTTCATTCATTGTGGAGGGATGGTGGCCCAATCAACCAGATAGAAAAATACAAAACCTCGAAGGTCATAACCAAAAAAGCATGAGTATTGAGTACTGTCAGGACCATGAGATTAGCACAGAGAAAGAGAGAGAGAGAGAGAGAGAGAGAGAGAGAGAGAGAGAGAGAGAGAATGTGGGGGCACTGAGTAATTAGTGATCACGTGTGACTGAATAATGAAAAAATAATTTTGACATTCTCAGATAATTTGTTTGTAGCTACGTAAATGCAAAAAAGCCGACCTGTAAGTAATTAAAAGCCTGTAAGTATGAATTAACTAGTTTTTCATTATGTTTTCTCTTTATGTTAAGCTGATATATTATTACTGCAAAAATAATTCACGGGTAAGTACACAATTACTATTTATACCTTTTACACTCTTGCAGACTGCATTGTTTTCTTTTTCTCTCACCTTCTGAGAAAGTGCATCTACTATTTTGTTTTTCCTGTTACTCATCAAAATTCTTCTGCAACACCACTATCCAATTAAATATGTAGGAAGTTTCATAATATGCACATTTATCTTGGCAGTATACTTGAATGGGGTTTCTTTTATGGTGAATGAACCACATATCTGCAACTACTTGCTGGTTCCTGGAGGAGATTTATGTTAGCTGGCATTATTTCATTTCTCTTTGACAAATGATATTTTTTGATTCCTGCATATTAATCGATATGGCAAGTTCTAATTACTGTAGATTATAGCATATAACTTATTTCACATATACTACACAAGTCATTTCAGACTGGAAGACCTCCCCAGTTATTGAACAATCTGTTAAAACCAGCCATGGTAAAACCATTAAGCGGATGTGGTAAAATTTGTAATTGAATCCTACCACTCACCACACAGATCGTGGATGCATAGTTCTTGCTGGTTCATAAACAAGCTTTTATTTTTTCATGTCAGCTAGTCATGTCACCCTGCCTGGACTCTGTGGTAAGTGGCAGCTTCCAGTTTATATCACAAAGTGGTCTGGAAGAACAGACATTGTGGTAAGATTATTTGAAAACACCTTGAAACAGCAGGAAATGTTTTATCCATACCTATGAGACCTGGAAATTTTTATGTGAAAGAAGTCAGTAAGTTGAAAGAGTGAGAAAACATTCTAGTTCTTGATACGGGTAAATATCACCGAATTTCAGTAAATCAAGTTCATAATAGTTGGATTATCGCCATAAGAATACATGCATTAATGGTTGTGAAGAAATGTTTCCATACATTGGCTTCAGAAATACAGACAATCTAATGTTCTCATGTGTTAGTTACCATTACAGTTGTAGCTATAGACATAAGAAAATGTATCTGCAATATTGCTTTCAATCAAGGGAAACAAAATTAAATCACTGATTTCAAGAAATTTCAAAATTTTGTGTAGCCCTCCCCACCTCCCCCTTCATCATTCTATTGCATATGTTGCACTTCATCTTAAATGTTAATGAAATCTTTCTTCTCAGTCATTGTTTATTACATCAAGAGTTCCTCATTATTGCCGTAAAGCATATACCAGTGGCACAGCTAGCAGTCTCAACAGTATAAGCATTGAGTACAGAAGAAAGTACATAAGGAGACTAAAACAGCTTTTATCTCATCTTGCACATTTAATATTTGTATTATGCAGGACAAGATACACCATGTAGCATGTAAGTCACAAGGTATTAGCACCATTTGTCCCCTACCTAGTCCACAAATCAATTAGATGGTGAGTATGAACGAATTATAATGACTGCCAGTACATGAGCCTGTACTATTTCAATCATTACATGACAGGTTCGTGGACCATATGCCAGGGTAGTAATATGTTCATGGATGGCATGGTCTCTGGAAACTACATATTGCACACTATTGGCTATTAAAATTGCAACATCAGAAAGGATAGAAAATAATGAATTTTTTTTACTGTGCATACACAGTATAGTACGAAAAATACATGATTATACACTGACTGACAAAAAAAGTGAAGCACCCAAAAGACATGGTCGGGTGTCAATGTAACTCTGTACAACTACATACCCTTGGTGGCTATGTAAATGATTAGAGGCTATTGTCTGTGATGGGTAGAACTGCCACCAGTTCATTAGTTTATTCAGTTTAATTGTTGTTACCAGGCCTGATAGGGTATATAAGGGGAATGAACAGCATCAGATGTTGACTGATCACTGTGAAGGACACAGAGGTGTCTTGTACTTGTTTGTGACAGTGTTATCAGCACCTAACAGAGTTTTAAAGGGGCCTCATTGTGAGTCTCCTTTTGGATGGCTGGTCGAATCAAGCAAGATCAAGATTTGATGGGTATTCAGATGTGACAGTGACTCGATGTTGGACTGCATGGGAACATGAGGGAGCCATACTCGTCAAAAAGTTCTGGTCAATCACATCTGACCACCACAAGGAAGATGTGCAACAAGCACATTATAGCCCTTCACGTCTGCACCTGCCATCCGAGAGCAACTAATAGACTTCCAGCAACATTCTGTCATTCCACATCATTGGTTAGAGAGTAGCAGTGACAAGATTAGGGAACTATTGTCCTATGCACAGGCTGCCGTTAACACCACAACACAATGGCTGTGTTTGGGATGGTGCCATGACTGAGAAGCATGGCCTACTGATGAACTGCGTCAAATTGTGTTCAGCAAAGAATCATGGTTCTGCACTACCTCGTATGACCACTGTCGGTGAGTATGCTGGTGACCTGAGGAGAGGTCCCATTCTTCCAATGTTTTGGAGAAGCACAATGGTGTTGTGGTGTAGGGAGCTATTGGGTATGACTTCAGGTCATGGCTGACAGCGACTGAGGGAACTCTGATAGCACAACAGTACAGCATGGGCATCCTGAGCCCTCATGTGTTGCTCACATGTAACATTATTGCAGTACCATTTTTCAAAAGGATAATGCTTGTAAACATATGACATGTCTCTTTGTCAAATGTTTGAGTGATGTTGAGGAACTCCTGTGGCCAGTACGAACCTGAGATCATCTCCGATAGAACATGTGTGGCATCAGCTTGGATGCAAATTCTGCCTCATACCAGTGCCCCAGATATCAAGGACCAGTTACAACAGCTGCAGGCCAGCTTGTCTCAGGGAAGGATACAATGGCTTTATCAGGGTGTATATGCAGATGAGGAAAATAAATTCCTGGATTTTTCAAGATTTCCCAGTTGAAAATACACTTTCTTCCCGGGGGAAATACACTTTTCCCATGTTAGGCGATGGTATACTTTTCCTCTGAACTGTAAAACTTATCAATCCATTGAATCGTTATGGTCTTATAAATGGGAGAAAAAACACGTTTTGGAAAGATCTGTTATGTGCAGCAACATGTATGCTGCACATTTTCATATTATGAAAGTATAAATTCTAATTCCACCACACACCACATGTTACTTTCCGAAGCATTGAAATCGAGATTGCCGTTCGCTTTTGTAAGCCAGTCATAGCTCATGTCACTTGATCTCGCCAGCTGATTATGGCGGATATTCAGAGCATAGGACACGTGATGTAATCAGCCAATAGCAACATCACTATTAAGTAGGGAGACCACACAAATAGGAAACGTTAATGATTTAAATTGATATACATAGTGTTGCTACAAGAAAAGCAAAGCTTTCACACGTAATATTGGTCTCTAAGATTATTCGGCTGCAAATTTAAGCTTTCATGCATAATGTTGATCTTTTTTGAGCATTACAGTTTAAGATACATTACACAAATGTGCCAGTAAAATGTTTAATAACGACATTAATGTCTGATCAACTGGGCTAGAAATTCTTCAAATGATTATCCTCACAGAGTTGATTTTTAAATGAGAGTCAAATGCTCTGTGATTTAAGAAATTCATTATACATTCTCACACACAGTTCATCTTGTGTAATAGGAAATTTACTTTGAAAGTAACGCTTTTCACCATTCCCAATATTTCCCAGTGACCTGTTAGAAATAAGTTCGTTTCATCAGTTGCCAGAGAGTGCCAGGTAACAGCACTTGCACAGCTACGATGAAGCAGGTAGCCCACATGATCATACATGTAAAACATTGAAGGATCTTATATTACGCCATAAAAGGAACAAGACATCAGAGGATACTCCAAGAGCATCGGAATTTTGTGAACCATACTAAAATGCATAATTCGGCTTAAATTGCACATTCGGATGTAAATTTTCTTGGAGTACCAGTACTATATTATCTCGTGTTTGGTACTTTATTATGGCATAATGCCATACGTGCTAGAAGATGAAAACGTGCACTTGAAATGCAACGAACAGTTGAAAGCAGCCAGTAGTATGGAATTAAACACTTCATTTCAAATAAATGGATTGTCTCAGTGGAAAAAGGATAATAAAAGCAAAATTTCTTTAGCAAATCGGCAAAAATAACTTCATTGTTCTGCAAGGCAACTAATGGTTGACAGTTAGAAAGGTGGAAATAAAATAAAATCTGAATCTAATAACTTATTTTGGCCTTCCGTAATTATGTGAATGTATTTTAATTCACTTGATAGCTCCCGGCCACAGAAATTTGTTTTGTTTTCATTTGATGTGACAGAAATAAATGAAGAGGAAACAGCAAAGTCACTACACGTAAACACAGGTCACGTGGAGACTACCCACCTCCCCACTACAACTTAAGAGAGTCCTCTGTCACGGATCTACGATATTTCTGAAGCGGGGCAATACTAGATAGTGGCGCCATCCCTCACCCCCCTTCCCCCAGCATTTGAGGTAGGACACTGAAAATTAAATCGCCTTTCCAAAAAATGTTCGTTTTATCGCGCATATCTTTCTGCAGAGTCTGATACATAAAACATGTGTCTTTGAAGAAATGTAAGACATGTTATTTGGTCTTTAGTGTGCCACAGTGCAGTGTCATGCCACTTCACACAGCATTCTTTCATCGCACTTCACTGTATTTTGCTCTGTTGAATTCAAACGTGTATATTTTGTAATAGATGCCATCAACCTATATTCAGGACAGTGGAAATTAAAATGTCCTGTGGTGCCTAACCTCCCCCATCAGCCGGTTTCACATCCTGCACTTCTTTTTTTTTTTTTTTTAACCCTTGCAATTAATACTGGATGGGATTATTTGTAACCAGGAGAGAACAAGAACTCTTCAGAAAATTTGCACTCTTTATTGCCTATTAGCTAACAACTTGTAGTTTTGTGTGACATAAAAGTAAATATAGGATACATAAAACCAGTAAAAACAAAAGACAAGTAAGACACAGTACACATTTCTCCAATCCTTAAGTCCTAGGGTTTTTTTTCTCTCTAATCGTGCTACGGCTTTACATGGCATGCTTTCCTTTCTGCAAAAGAATTTATTACCTCATCGAAGTTTGTCAAACCTTTTGCCATATGAAAAAACGAAATGTCGTCGTCTAATACTGAAAAAGCTGTTAATACAAATAGTACCCAAGACTGGTGTTGTTTCTGGAGCTGATTACATGTATTTTGTCAATGTCTGCTAGATAAAACAAAATAGGCGTGTCTAATATTGCAGCAATTGTAATACACCCCACATAATCGAGACTGTTTTGGAGCAAATGGTCATTTTTACAACACGACAGAATATAATTCACGAAGAACCACTATCATACACCCAATAGGCCTACTACAAGCAAAAAGCTTTATGTTAGGAAATAGTTTCACATTTCATTCATGCGCTCCAGCTTCTCATCTTCTCCTTCCTCGTTCTAACAATCAATCTTTTCATCAGTAATTCTGTAGCTATTTCTACCTGTGTCAAAACTTATTCTCCGGTTAATTTCACTAACCCTACTACAATTACCGGTTTAGTTATCCCACATTTATTCTCTGGTTAGGCGTCATTATGTGTTCGCACAACACTTTTTCCGTGCTACTCCCAGAATAGAACTTAAGGCCTGCTGGCCGGGGACTGTACAACTGGCCCTTACTAGTGTAGCGGTCTGGCCAAAAACTTTCTATCAAAATTTCATTTTCTTGGATACACCGAGAAGATAACAAGTAATCTTTCTTACCTGTTATTCCTGTTAATCATTTATTTCCACTCTGGTAGTCTGAATCTTTGGCTTTCACTAGTAATTTTAACAACACCGATCATTTGCAAACCCAGTCAACCACACAAACATTGGCATTCACCCGTTCAGCTTCATTCCACTCAGCTTGTATGGCCCCGTCCCCTTTTGTCCGCAGGGAAGTTTACTTCTAGATTCAGCGGGGATTCCCCTGGCAGCAACATCACGTACACTATGCACGCATTCAAAAATCAGCTTATGATTCATTCAGAAATCAACTCGGAATGCATTCAAAAATTTCAAAAACCAACAGGGGTGTGTTTCAAAATCATGTGGATAATTGATAGACCAACGTGCGCTGGATGCTAGTCACTTCGTGAAACAAGGTTTTTTCCTCCCCCCCCCCCCCCCCCCCCCACTCCACACCCTGAAATTGCAGCCCAGGGCAGACGGCAGACACCCCAGTTTGTCCCTCCCCTCTTCTGTCCCCTAGATCTGGGCCTGTTGTGCAAGAGTGAATTTGGCAGCTTGGGCGCGCCAGTAAAATTTTTCCATGTAGCATCTGGCTGCTTGATGCTACTGCTTATATAGCTAACAACCACACTTCCATAGCCAGAAGCGGTAGAAGGTACTACTCATACATGGCTCAACTGTGCATGCTCATGAGCCTGCTCGCAACTGCTCAAAGGAATCAAATGTAAACAGTTGTGACATCACGCTCATCAGTGGTAATTTGTTGTTCTGAAACATTGCATAGTCTTCCTAAAGCCTTAGACACATTTTGCTGTTGTCAGATGCTTGCATGAGCACTGTGTTTTGTTGTTGTATATGGGGCATTTCACTTGTAACTTAAGTTTTATTTTCTTTTTTTTCTCTCATTCATGTCTTATTGCTGCAGTATTATTCTGCAGTACCAGCATACAGTAATATCCTTTGTTAGAATATTGGTTCTTACCAGCCAAATTTACGAAAATCTAATTGAAAACTAAAACAATGAAAAATTCCTTGAATTCTGCAGAATTCCCAGGCTTTTCCCCTTTTCTCCCGGATGAAAAAATTCCCAGATTTTTGCCGGATCTCCTGGTTGTCCCGGGTCGTATACACCCTGTTTATGGCACTTCACAAATGAATCAGTGCACGCATCCAGGATAGATGGGGTGTATCATGTAAAGCTTTGTAAATGTGACTCAAGTTTATAACCACTGAAATAACATCACATGCCCTCTCAACCTATGGAATTTCATTTTGTTCCCTACTCTCCTTGTGGGGTGCCTCACCTTTTTTGTCAGGTAGTGTATTTGTAGCCGATTTTGGGGTCTACAAGGTGTGGAATTTGTGACACAGAACTATCACTTCTGGCAGTTAACGATGACATTAACCCATCTGGGCAGTGAGTCAAACTGTGTGTGAATGACAAATATGGGTATGTCAATCCATGCTGTTTGAACTCTATGCCAGAATTCATTAATCATGGTGGCTTTTGAGCTAGTCTCTAAGGAATACATGATCAGTTATTTTCAGTGGGTTAGAGATATGGAAAACATGCTGATCAAGATGACAGTTGAACACCCTCTGCATTGAGGTAGGTCATGACAGCATGGGAAACATGTAGTCTTAAATTACCTTGTTGAAACAATGTTACAGAGACCTCAAATACGGGGCACACACCCACTGGCTTTAAAATGTCAGAAATGTTAATATCTTCTGTCCAGATTAAAACCTATGCAAACCAGAGGTGATTATGTTGTGTACCCAATGGCATCTCATATCATACACCAGGTGCTGGACCTGTACTACAATGATGAATGCAGTTTGAAAACGTTCATTCTCCTTGGACCTCTATACCAGTATACACTCATCATGGTGTTGTATGCAGAATGAGAACGTATCTGAAAAGACAACATGGTGCCACTCCAGAGGACAGTGTTGTCATATGATGCGCCACTGTCAGCATGACTCACACTGCTGTTATTCCAAGTGAAGCTGCAACAGTGGTTCATGGTGCTCTAGACATTGTTATCTTATCCGTGAGGATACTTTTCCATTTTACAACTCAGGGTATTCCAAATTCATAAGACAGCCATGAGATCCTAAACAACATACAACAACAACAATAAACCAGTCTTGATAGACCACAAACCTGCCACTATGGAATTCCAATTCCGACACACACACACACACACACACACACACACACACACACACACACACACACACACACCGGTAGCTGTTTCTCCTTCCACACGAGGCAGCATAACATTCTCACGAACAACCAACATTCAAATGCGTTTAAATTTCTGAATGAGTAATCTTTACTTACACATAGGATGTACATAGCTTTACTCTTACCTACTTTGTCCAGCTGTGTTGGAACGTTTATCATTTGTGTATCCCAAGTATGCACGACACTATGTGCCAATTTGACATTTGTTGCAAATTGTCTTCATAGTGTTGCAATTTTAATGGTTAGCAGTGTATGTAGCTTCTCTCTCAGCACATAGTCGATCACTTTTATTACTCTCTGCTGATAACAAAATAAACCCATGCAAAATTATGTAACTCTTCTTTGTACCATTTCCCTGTGAGAAAACAGGGAGATGCTACATGGAAGAGGAACATTATGAATGTAATGTGGTAAGACATGGAGACAGGGAAACAATACTCAACAACAGGTCTTACATGTGTTCTGAATATAATTTCTTCAGAGATTTGTAAAGCTTCGTAGAAACTCGCTCAACGATTCTCTGTCTCATGATTACTTTCTTCATTAAGAGATTTTTGTGACTGCTCCATATTGTCCCCTGCTCATTGCACCTAATTCATAAACACAAGCAGCTATCTAATTTTATACTCATTAAAGATTGTGGAATGTTGACAGACTGCAATAAATACCTTTAATTGCATAATGATAGAAATATGCCATATAAAAATTTTATACTTGGGGAAGCAACTACAAGATCTTACCACACACATTATTGGGTAATTGGTACATTGATGCGTGCCACATAAAGTCTACTTATGCAATACATTTCTCACTAAACAACCATTTCTTTCAAACTTCTTGCAAGATTAAAACTGTGTGCCAGACCGTGACTCAAACTTGGGATCTTTGCCTCTCATGGGGCAAGTACTCTACAACTCAGCTAACCAAGTACGACACACAACCAGTCCTCACAGCCTTACTTCCATCAGTACCTCATCTCTCACCTTCCCAACTTCACAGATGCTCTCCTGTGAAACTTGCAACACTAGTACTTCTGGAAGAAAGACTACTGCAGAGACATGGCTTACCTACAGCATGGGAGATGCTTCCAGTATGAAATATTCACTCTGCAGCAGAGTGTACAGTGATATGAAACTTCCTGGCAGATTAAAACTGTGTCCGGCAACTCTCTCGCATACACACGACCATTGCACTCCACTATATGATGAGTAGCAATCTATCTTTTTCATAATATTGTCATTATTCTATCCCAGATTTTCCACTGTTTCTTGGTGTTACAATAATTGTGATTTTAACATTTTTTATCTAACTGGAAAAGCTCAAATAACAGTGTTATTTCTCTGAGTGAAAGACTGAGATCCTCACCAAAACTACAGAAATACAGTTAGTGAAAATGAATATAAAAACAAAAGGCCATATATGTCATCTATTGCTAAGTTCATTTTTCTAACTAAAAGCTGAGATATGGGATATAAAAAACAGCAAAATAAAAATAACCACTGTACATAGCTGAAATGTATCTTCTAGAATGCAATACAAATTAATGACATCACATGCGGTGATCACAAATGACAATCACTCAGGCACTCATGCCCAAACACGAGGGGAACAGTTTTTTACATGCTTTTTCCTTTTCCACATATGACAATTCACCTCACTGAAGAACCGTTTTTCTTGTTTTGTTTCAAACATCATAAAAGTCTACAAAGTGATGGAGCAATTACAATGACAAGGTACATGAAATTGTAAATCAGTAGGAAACAATGGCAGCAATTAATTTAGACCTAAAATCAAATTTCTGAGAACAACTACTTCTAAAATAGAGGCTTCCAAAGCAAAGCAAAGCAAAGCAAAGAGTTTCAGAAAACATATTTCATAGCAGAGCCAGAACTGGAGATACAAATGTTCAGCGAGAAAAAATACATTCAAATAACCTCTGAATCCTTAAAATATGTTTAAAAAAGTGCAGTATGTTGAATAAAACCAGAATATATAAACTGTAACTCACATAAAAATGTATTACAACTGCTGATACAAAAACACCTATGCTCTGGAGCAAGTCTCCAATTACATGTATCACTGCTGCCCTGACGTTTATGCCAGATCTGCTATGGCTGAATTCACTGTGGGAGTGCCCGTGTGCACCTCTGAGACTGTTACAGGATCCATGCAGCACCAATCCCATGCTAAAACAAAATTAAATCATAAATATCCTCTCCACAACTTTCCATATCAACTGCAATAAACCACCGTATTTCATACCATATTTTAATTATTCAAATAACTCTTTAAATAAATCATTCATAAATAAATTAATCTTTTGAGAGTTTTAAAAATGGCACAGACCTAGTGGGAGTACTGTTTCCAATAGAAACACAGAAAGACAAAATTCCAAGCTTATAAAAACTACACCATCGAGAGCCACAAGGGGAAACAATGTGGAAGATAAGGGCTGAGTAGCTGCAATGATGAATGTGACCAAAAGTCGGTAATTACAAAGTAAAAACCTTCTTTGTCTTTACCCCTCCCCCCCCCCCACACACACAAAAATAAAATAAAACCACACACAAAGAGATGAATGCAGCAGTCAACTACTTCAGAAATTATTAGCAAGATTTGTCTAATCTAATAAACCTGCCACATGCATTAACAGTAGCAGAATTTAATAGAAGGGCTGGATGAGTATCCAATGGGGCTGTGACACAATGATTAACTTCCATGAAATACAAGATCGTAAGTATCTTAAAAGGGTTGCATGAGCTCAGAAAGTCACTTTTCGATCCACAAAGGATTTCCTACAAATATTAATTCATGACTGACTCTCTGAAGGGATGTTTGGAGAACATCTGACCCCCCCCCCCCCCCCCCCCCCAATTTAATCCAGTTGGCATATCCGCAAAATGCTGTGATAAATAATAAAAAAGAAGGATACACTTATTCACAAGCAAGGCATTTCCAAATGCTCAAAACTAGCCTGGAACACTACCATGGCATGAAAACCACATTTTTTCTAATTTGAACCCACATAACCTTTTAAAAATTGTGTTACAGAGATCGGTTTATGTTAGATGACTTTGTCTTACAGTGTCAGGCTACTGCTGGAAACTATTGAAATGCTATAGCTCAGTATTTTTTATATTTCTTCCATCCACTTGTTGAGGTAATAATACACACCAAATATGGCTCTCTGTCAAGCTGACTGAAGACATATGTGCTATCAGGTACTTATTCCATAACATCTCCATCCTGTCAATGTCCTATCATTTATATTTTCATTTTAGCTGTTCTATTTGTTCATACGTATACACTTTAGTGATGATATAATAACCACTTACTAAAACTGTAAGTAAGTGTTTCCCATCTGCACTATGCACAACAGCCAGAAAAGGTGTTCGAGAGAGATGTCTGATGCTGACATGTCTTCGTGGGTGTATGGAGCTAAGTTGTCTGTAGAGCTACCCACAACTGATGAAGGCTGTGATGTGAATGATTCACAAAGTGAACATGACACAGGTACAAAGTACCTTCCAAAATGCACTGTACGGTGGCTTCCCGAGTATATGAGTAGGCGATGTGGTCCCACAGATGTTCAATGGGTCAAGATCTGACATTCCCTGGTATACATACATCCTTGACCAGTAACACATCTACATATGTAGTCTGCAAATCACTGAACAGTGCATGACGGAGGGTACTGTGTACCAATATTTATTGCTTCCTTTCTTATTCAGTTTGCAGATGAAGCATGGGAAAAAGAAGAGTCAGTATGTTTCCAAATTCACTGAAATTTGTGTTATTTATTCCAATGGTGCCAAAGCACGATATATGATGCAGTAGAACTGTTACACAGAGTACACTGAATAATGGTTTTCTAAAGTTACCAACAGGGTTTCAAAGGAAATAATGTCAATGCCTTTCATCAGGACTACTTGATAAGTAATTACATACTTAAATTATATGCTTAGCTGTCACATCTAGGCAGTTGTAATAATAATGAGAGCCGAGAGTGTCCTTTGTTTTGGCAGTTTATTTTAATATTGCCCATGCTCTTCCTGATTTCATGACTGTTCTGATATTTTGAGGAGATTATAATTATGTAAGGCAAGCAGTTAACCTAGGATGTGACACACTTCTTGCTGTTACAGCTTTTTCTTACCTAAATTCTACAGGTGACAGATTTGACAAGCAGCAGCTCCAAAAAAGTTTTTAAGTTTCCAGAAATATGAGGCTGAGTATTCAGCTATACCTCAATGTATTTACTCTGCTAGCAGCCTTAGCACATCTGAGAGATGGTACTTTACGCATACTCTCACTTAGCCCGATTCCTGCTCCAGCCACAGATACTGTTGGGGGAAGAATAGCTTTTAGTAAGCCTCAGTGCGAGTTCAAATCATTTTACTTTCATTGCATTTTCATGAGATTATGTAAGTTGACTATTATGAAAGTACACTCTTGGAATTTTAACAGTAAACCACATCACGGCGCAGTGCTCGTCTCTTTGTAATATCTGCTACTGAAGTTGGATAAATATTTTCATTATACTTTTGCACTTACTGAGTCAACCCATGATGAAATGTCATGCTCTTCCTTGTATCTTGTCTATTTCCCCTCTCAATACTACAGTGAAACCCCGCTTTTACACTTTTCAAGGGACTTTTAAAAAAAATGTGTAAAATGCGGGGAAAATAATGTTTTAAGCTGTGAAAGTTACGTATAGGATACCACTTGTATTTTAGCACTTTGTGTATGTGCACATAACAGGTATCAAAATACTTGTCAGGGACTTGTTTATTATCTAATAAAATGGGAACTGATAATTGGGATGCAGAAATGTTTGCCTCAATTTCATATGTCATTATCAATGTTTTTGGAATGCCTACAGCTGTTATTCATTATTTAAATAATGAAACTCTGCGTCAGTTACATATTTTTTCATGCTTAGCACAGTGTGTTTTGAGAATTTTTTCTCGATATCAAGTGCAAATATTTACATAAGTATTTTGTGTGGTGTTTGCATATGTGGTGTTCTGTGTCTGTTGAACTGTAGTCATCTTTTTCATGTTATCTGGTACTGGGCTTCTTCAGTTATGTTGGAAACCACAAACACACAAACTATCATTCACATTGTTTTTTGTGTAACATCACAAAAAATACATACATAAATATTGCACTTGACAAAGAGAATAAATCTTTGAAACATGTTTTGCTCAGCATAAGAATACACATAATTCGCGCTGTGTTTAAACCAAAAAGATCTGAGCAATGCAAACTGAATGAAGGTGTCAACGAGCGCTACAAGCAGCCAAACGAAAAAACACACTAAATATGGTTCAACAGAGGTGTGATGATGATTACGACAATCACAAAACTGTGCATGCACTGTAGAGACAATTTGGAAATGGTTGTGATTGGTCATTATGCCTTTATTCATACGAACCTAGTTACTTCTATCCATCACCATGCAGAGTAGAGTTTGGCAGTGGGAGGAGATACAGCATGAATTGTTCCAACTTATACATGTTTAGCAGTTTAAATCTGCTAAGTAGAGCACCCTGGTGTCAAGAAACTTAACCACACAATGTCTGTAAACACTACTTGAAGGCCAACAACATACCAGCGTCATTTTATGTCAGTTTTTTTCCCCATGAACATTTTTTCATAACACATAAATCGTGGGAAAATTATAAATATGTTGATGCAAAATCAGGCATGAATTAACATTGTTGACATAGGAAATTTGACGGGAGCAATAAAAAATGTCATAAACGGCGGGAAAATGTTAATTCTGGGAACATAAAACCAAACTTATACTGCACCTAGTAAGGGCCCTGGACTCAGGAGCAGTACTCAAACTTCTGTCGGATGACGGTTTTGTATGGTCTCTCTCCTTTATGGGTAGACTACATTTACTGAGGATTCTTCCAATGAATCTCAGTCTGCCTTCCCTACAATTAGTTTTATGTGGTCAAACCACTTAAAATCACTCTGCACATATACTCCCAGATATTAAAAGGATGTGACCGTTCAGCAACCATGTAATCAAACAACAACAGATCTTCCTGCATACTTAGCATAGTACATTTCATTTGTTTATGTTGAGGGTCAACTGAAGATCCCAGCACCAAGTATCAAGTCCCTGCAGATCTTCCGGCATGGTGTTACAATTTTCTATCATTGCTATTTCTCTATATACAACAGCATCATCTGTAAAAAGCCTCTTAGAGCTTCTAATGTTATCCACCAGGTCATTTATGTAAACTGCAAACTCTAATGTTTTTCTTGATTCAAAAAACTTTACCAACAGCTGTATGTTTTGTTTATTTTATTTTATATCTCAAATGCTACCAGTTTTGGCAATTCAATATTGCCATCTTCAGGACCTATACACTATTATTGTATTAACAATCTTATTGAATGGTGCCAGTGTCACCTATTGGAGTTCGTGTCACCTGTTCACAGGAATCTTTTGCATGACGCTCAGATTTACGATTCGAGTTTTATGGCACCATTCGATAAGATTGTTAATATGGTAATAGTGTATGGGGCCTGAAGATGGAAATAATGAGTTGTCGAAACTGTTAGTATTTGAGATATAAAATAAAATAAACCAAAACATATGGCTGTTGGTAAAGTTTTTGGAACGAAGAAAAATATACCAGCCAATGGCCCCAGGCCATAATGGACTGACAGAAATAGCAAACTCTAATGGTCGTTCACATTTGACTGGGGGTAGGTTGAAAGATACTTTTACATCAGAACCGAGTGAGATGACATAGTGGTTAGCAGACTGGACTTGCATTCGGGAGAACAGTGATTCAAATCCGTATCCAGCCATTGTGATTCCCCTACATTGCTCCAGGCAAATGCTGGGATGGTTCCTTTGAAAGGCCGTGGTCAATTTTCTTCCCCATCCTTGAAACAATCCAAGCTTGTGCTCCGTTGCTAATGACCTCAATGTCGATTGGATATTAAACCCGAATCTTTCTTCTTTTTTACAACAGATTTCTCTGCATTAAGAGTGATGGATTTTCTACACACTCTTTAGGTCAATCACAATTCTGATATGATTTTTCTTATGCTTATATTCTGTTCATTACTATTACTAAGCACCAACTGCACATAAATTTATCATTATGAACATGTCGTTTTGTATATTCGAAGTATGGAGTTCCATTACATACTATGATGGATCACTAATCTAAATAAACAAGTATTTTCTTTAAAGCCAGAATCAGGAGGAAACAACAATAAAAAAGCAACCAGAATATTATCTATATGTCTCGTCTAGAATTTCTGGAGGGAAAATTGACAGGTAATTTTTGGTGTGACATTGTGTGCGCTGGACTGCTGTCAAAACTGCTCATCAATATTCTTAAAGTTTTAGTCTTCAGTTACTTATTTTAAAATTTATTTGTGTTAATATTTGCTGTAAACTTATCAGTGGATTTTCATTAATCTCAGTCTTTCTTCCTGTTTTAGTGACTCGAGTAGTCTGTTATTTGTGAGTGTGCTTACGTCGTTCGTCCAAGCCTCACAACTCAGTAGTGTGTTTACATTTTGTGGCATGCAGTTGCACCTGTAGTGCTCATAAAGCTAAGTACTGACAAAGTTATTTGTGCACTGTTATGCAATTATTAAATTTAATAGTTTTTAGTGGTGTTTGTGGTGAAATAACAACTTAATAAACTTTTGGAAATGTTTGCTTGTTGTTTTTTTTTTGAATTTTCTGTGTGTTGAAGTTGTTTAGTAAATTTCATGCTTTAGTTTTCAGCTGATGTTTCTTACTGTTTCTTGTGAAATATTTCAGTAAAATTTTCATTCAGTGTTTTAACTTTGTTGCGTGTTCCAGTGGCCGCTTGAATTTTTGGTTTTAGCTAATAATTTTGTGAAGTTTTGTTGGTGTTGGTATTAGTTGTGGTTTAGTAGTATTAATACAAGTAGTAGCTTTCTTAGTAGAGACAGAATTTTGAGACCGCTATTGTTAGTTCTATAAATAGTTCTACTGGTGTAACTGAACATATGTAACGAACACGTATCGTTTATTTTTCAGTAACTAGAATTTTACCATGAGTGAGAAGTGTGGGCTCTTTTGTAGGTTTGTGAGTAGTGGGTTACGGTGTGGGATTTGTTCAAAGTATTTGCATTGGGGGGAATGCAGTGGGGAAGCCTGTGGGCATTCTACCGCTCTCCTCTCCTGGGAATGCAGAATTTGTAGTAGAAATAAGTTGATAGAGGAGCAAGAGCGTAAGATCTGTGGCCTTCAGGTGCAGTTACAACACGCAGAGAAGGAACTAGATAGGTTGAAGAGGGTGAAGGGTGCTGGGAAACGGGAACTGGCAGTTGGCAAGAAAGCAGCTAGGAGGAGGTGGTATTCAGACAGTTATACCTTGTGTATATGCAATACATTTGACCAACTGTCAGAGTTGAGTGGAGAGGAGCCTCTTGTAACTGTAGGTGTATGAAACATTTTGTATATGATGGTGCAATAAAAATGATGTTGGTAAATGTCCTAAACTAATATGATCTGATGCAGACTGTGTTTTTTCCAACTAGGGTACAGGGGAACAGTAGCACAGCCATAGACAATATTTTTATCCATTCTTCATTACTAGATGGGAATTCTGTTAGTAAAAGGGTGAATGGCCTTTCAGACCATGATGCACAAATTTTAACACTAAAAGGCTTTTGTACTCAAACCAATGTCATATTTAATTACAAACTGTGTAGGAAAGTTAATCCAACAGCAATAGAGAGTTTTTTAAACCTTGTCAAGGAACAAGAATGACAGAATGTTTATAGTGTCGATAACTTAGATGATAAATACACTATTGGCCATTAAAATTGCTACACCACGAAGATGACGTGCTACAGACGCAAAATTTAACCAACAGGAAGAAGATGCTGTGATATGCAAATGATTAGCTTTTCAGAGCATTCACACAAGGTTGGCGCTGGCGACACCAACAATGTGCTGACATGAGGAAAGTTTCCAACCGATTTCTCATACACAAACAGCAGTTGACCGGCACTGCCTGGTGAAACGTTGTTGTGATGCCTTGTGTAAGGAGGAGAAATGCGTACCATCACATTTCCGACTTTGATAAAGGTCGGATTGTAGCCTATCACGATTGCGGTTTATCACATCGCAACATTGCTGCTCGCGTTGGTCGAGATCCAATCACTCTTCGCAGAATATGGAATCAGTGGATTCAGGAGGGTAATACAGAACGCCGTGCTGGATCCCAACAGCCTCGTATCACTAGCAGTCGAGATGACAGGCATCTTATCCGCATGGCTGTAACGGATCGTGCAGCACGTCTCGATCCCTGAGACAACAGACGGGGACATTTGCAAGACAACAACCACCTGCATAAACAGTTCAACGACATTTACGGCAGCATGGACTATCAGCTCTGAGACCATGGCTGCGGTTACCCTTGATGCTGCATCACAGACAGGAGCGCCTGCAATGCTGTACTCAACAACGAACCTGCGTGCACAAATGGCAAAATGTCATTTTTCGGATGAATCCAGGTTCTGTTTACAGCATCACGATGGTCGCATCCATGTTTGGCGACATTGCAGTGAACGCACATTGGAAGCGTGTATTCGTCATCGTCATACTGGCGTATCACCAGGCGTGATGGTATGGGGTGCCATTGGAAACACATCTCAGTCACCTCTTGTTCACATTGATGGCACTTTCAGCAGTGGATGCTACATTTCAGATGTGTTACGACCCGTGGCTCTACCCTTCATTCGATCCCTGCGAAACCATACATTTCAGCAGGTCGTGTATGGGCCTTTCTGGATACAGAAAATGTTCTACTGCTGCCCCGGCCAGCACATTCTCCAGATCTCTCACCAATTGAAAACGTCTGGTCAATGGTGGCAGAGCAACTGGCTCGTCACAATATGCCAGTCACTACTCTTGATGAACTGTGGTATTGTGTTGAAGCTGCATGGGCAGCTTTACCTGTACACGCCATTCAAGCTGTTTGACTCAATGCCTAGGCGTATCAAGGCCGTTATTACGGCCAGAAGTGGTTGTTCTGGGTACTGATTTCTCAGGATCTATGCACCCAAATTGAATGAAAATGTAATCACATGTCAGTTCTAGTATAATATATTTGTCCAATGAATACCCGTTTGTCATCTGCATTTCTTCTTGGTGTAGCAATTTTAATGGCCAGTAGTGTACAATGCATTCCTTAACACATTTCTCATGCTCTTTGAGAGTTGCTTTACATTAGAACACTTTTAATGGGGTATTAGCTGTAATGGGCAGCCCAGGTGGGTGACTAGTGGGATTAGGATATCATGTAGAACAAAGTGGGAATTATATCAAAATGTTAGACGTAGTCACAATCAAGCTACAGTAGCCCATTACAAACAGTATTGTAAGGTGCTTAAAAATGTTCTTAGGAAGGCAAAGAGTATGTGGTATGCAAATAGACTAGCTAATGCACAGGCTAAAATCAAAACCATATGGCTAGTTGTGAAGGAAGTGTGTGGTCAGCAGCACAAGGTTGACAATATAAAGTCAGTTCACAGTAAAAATGTGTCTGTTACTGATAAATCAGATATATGTACAGTATTTAACAATTGTTTTCTGAGCATTGCTGGTGAATTAAATAAAATTTAGTTTCTACAGGAAATCATATAACTTTCTTCGCAAATGCCTTTCTGAGATTGATGTCTGAAATACTCCTCTGTAATACAGACAAGAGGGAGATTGAGTCAATAACTAAATCAATGAAGATTAAGGACTCTCATGGTTATGATGGAGTGTCTAGCAGAATATTCAAGTACTGTGCTGCACATGGTAGCCCTATATTTAGCCATATTTGTTATTTTTCCTTTAGGAGTGGTCAGTTTCCTGAGCGATTAAAGTACTCAGTAGTAAACCCGCTTTATAAAAAGGGAGAAAGGGATAATGTAGATAATTTTAGACCTATTTCTATGCCATCAGTGTTTGCAAAAGTTATTGAAAAGGCTGTGTATGTAAGGATAAATGATCATTTTATATCACAAGATTTGCTATCAAATGTACATATTGGCTTTAGATGTCGTTTAACAACTGAAAATGCTATATTCTCTTTTCTCTGTAAGGTACTGGATGGGCTAAACAAAAAGGTTTTGAACGCTTGGCATATTTTTTGATTTAACTAAGGCATTTGTGTTGATCACAAAATATTGCTCCAGGTGTTGGACCACTACGGAAAACGGGGAGTAGCTCACAATTGGTTCACCTCTTACTTTAGCAACAGGCAGCAGAAGGTCATTTTTCACAATGTTGATAATGACTGTGATGTGGGGTATCAGTGGGGTACAGTCAAGTGGGGGGTGCCCCAGGGATCAGTGTTGGGGCCACTCTTGTTCCTTATTTATATAGATGATATGCCCACTAGTATTACAGGTAACTCTGAAATATTTGTGTTTGCTGATGACACTAGCTTGATAGTAAAGGATGTTGTGCGCAACATTTGCTTGGTTTCAAATAGTGCAGTTTACAGTTTCTAACACACAATTCAACAAATCCTGACATTTTAATTTCACAGATTAGACATACAATTAGTGAAACTGAACAGTTCAAATTTCTAGGTGTTCAGATACATAGTAAACTGTCGTGGAAAGTCCATGTTCACGATCTTGTTCAAAGACTTAATGCTGCAATTTTTACTGCTGGAACAGTATCTGAAGTGAGTGATCGTTCAACACAAAGATTAGTCTACTTTGCTTATTTTCATTCACTTATGTAATATGGTATTATATTTTGGGTAACTCTTCCCATTCTAAAAGGATATTTTTGGCTCAGAAATGGGTGGTTTGGGCAATAAGTGGTATAAGTTCACGAACCACTTTTAGACCCCTGTTCACGAGCCTGGATATTTTGACATCGTCCTCTCAATATATATATTCCTTACTGGCATTTCTTGTTAACAATATTAACTTATTCCCACGAATAATCAACTTTCACTCAGTTAATACTTGCCAGAAATCAAACCTGCATTTGGATCAGACTTCGTTAACTCTCATGCAGGAAGGTGTGCAGTATACTGCAGCATCCATTTTCAATAAGCTACCACCAGAATTAAAAAATCTTAGCAGTAATCCATGTGCTTTCAAATCGAAACTGAAGAGTTTCCTCATGGGTCACTCCTCTTATTCTGTCGAGGAGTTCCTTGAAAAATTAAGCTGATTCTTGTCATATTGTTGATTGTGTTTACTTACCAAACTTATGGCTTGACTTTTTTTAGGTTCATAAACATAATATTTTTATCTGTTATTACTTTTAAGTTGTAATTTCATGTATTGACACATTCCATGACCTTGGAGATTTGCTCCTCAATTTGGTCTTATGGAACTTTTTTGAAGTGTAAATAATAAATGAATAAAGTGGTTAACCATTTTGACATACTTCACAAAGCCAACGTAACACAACAAAAATTTTTGTACAAATTTGCACCATGCAAAAGTAATGACAATTATTAGTGCTAAATAATGCAGATTTACACTATGATTATGATGATCATGGTGCTGAAACTGTTATTTGTTTTCAGTGTCCCATTTGTCAGTAGCATATGAAATATTATGCAAGCAATTGCCTTACTCACTATGTCATTTCTCTTGGCAAAAGTTCTTTAATGAAGATTAATTGCTTCCTTCTACATGCAGTACTTAAAAAGATCCTCTTTCATCCCATTTTGTTGTATGTGCTGCTTTTCCATCAATTGAAGCAAATTTATGATGGTTTTTGACAATTTTTAATTTTTATGCACATCACAACATCCTGATATTTACACCCACCTCTGCTACTAGATCCAAAGAACCACTTGCAAAATTCCTGCAATTTCTGATGAAAACCTAAGTAAGACATAAAAAGACATACAAGTATTTCTCAGTAACCTGAAACCTTTTCTCCCTGGAAAGTGACCTGAAGGGAGTTAGCACAAAAAGTTTAAGTGAAGAATTATGTGTCATTAACAGAATAGCTACTGAGTCAATGGACCATGGCTCGTCACAAGAAAACGCTATACACACAATGTTCTGTTGTGTTAGCAACTTACTAGTTCTCTCCGATTTTAATAAATGTATGGGCAATATCAGTACATATTAATACTTGCTATTTCTACAGAGACAGCAGTTTTACATTCCATAGTACGGCAAGTGTTTGTATGATATTTATCTGAGCTTGGTTGTCGGTATGGTTCTTTCCTTTAATCCAGTTTGTTTATTATGGTCTATGGTACTTTATGAATCTGACAGCATTTCAAATTCCCCACCCAGCCCACATACTGATATCAACGTTCAGTCAGAAATAATTAGGTTGTCCAGCCTGTCTGTTCTAGTGGTCTCTGTGGAACTGTTCAGTGCAAATTCTCACGGACATGAAATTTGTTTCCACCTATTCTCGAGTAGGATAGACAAGTGGGAATGAGAACATCCCTCACTGTGTAACCAGTCAGCGTTCAGCTTAAGTCCTGAGTTTCTGAAGTTGTGTCAGCAGCAGTGGAATTGCATCAGCAAATGTTCCAACAGCAGTTTACCAACCAACAAGAACAGCATGGAGAACAGAAAGTGACATTAGCAGCAAGTGGGAACTGCAACAGCAGCAGATATTGTAGCAGCAGCTAGCAAACCAATAGCAAAACAGTGGCAGATGTTAAAACTGCTATAACAGCAGCAGCACAACAACAACAACAACCACAACCTACTTTGGTGAAACGAAGAAGAGTTGGATGGTCTACATGCATAATTTTTTTATTCATTGCAAGGTAAGTCGAATAACTTAGCCTGATCATTAGAGTACCCTTTTACTGTTTTCTTATAACAAAATGTATGAAGCGATAAAGAAATTACGGTTGCTCTTGGACCCCAGGAGTTTTTCTAATGTGTATGGTTAGCTGACTGACTGCTAAGGCCACCAAACCCCAGTGGTGGTGACTAGTCTCAAATTTAATCAGTGTGTTAAGCAATGTATACAAACATACACAGAATGGGCTGCAGATCCGCGAGACTTAGTATGTAAGCAGAGGTAGAGTTGCAGAAGCTCACATTAGTACTGGAAGTCACCAGTGAAGGCCAGACTTTCAGTTGGACACAGGCACAGATGAATGTTCGATTAACATGAAAATGTACTCACTCACTGATTCATCACGGCTGTAGTACATTCAGCACGAAGTGTTGACATACGATAGGCAGTCAATTCCATTACAGGACCAAATGTCAATCCAAATGAAGAAAACAAAAGCTAGACATCTAAACTTGTGGGTACTACATTCTTGGACAGTAACTAATATTATTGGGACAGATACTTTTGCACTTTTTGGCTTTCAAATTCAAGACCACGTAAATATAGCTTCAACCATGATTCTATTCCAGGCATATGATTTTGTATGTGCACAGTTCACGCAACTGTTCAAAACTACATTATGGTGTGCATGGTATTTTCAAGCACACACAGCATTAAAGCTATCTGCAGCACCTAAGTTTTGCAGAGCATGCCTAGAGCCATTCATCATGCTTGATTAAGTTAAGGCAGAAGTAGATACATTAAAAAACACTGGAGTAATATACCTGATTTCTTCTTCAGTATCCAACAGTGATTCGTACTCCCTACCCACCCCAAGTATCGATATGGAGGAAAGATCAAGGATACTTGAGCTTCATACCATGGCTGCACAGTGCAATTGCAGGTATGTAATATGGGCCCGTCCACTGACGTGACAGTGTCCATAAATATCATGGCACCACACTTGTCTGGCAGCTCTCACTAATCTCTGAAGCTTTCAATACTCGCCACTGATGGCAGACTGCTTTACCTGCTTACGTTTCTCAAATCAGGTCACTCTCTAGAAAGTTTGTTTATGCTTTTGATGACTTTCACTGTACTCTGAACTTTTCTTCTAGTTAGCCATTCACTTTGTGAACTCCGCTGTCATTGAAAAATGGAACTGACTGTTTGTTCCACGGGTTTCTGCGTTACCATAAGTGCGAATGCTCATAATCTGTGTTCTACCTATGCTGAGATGCACATGATATTCTTCAAGCCAGTGGCCAAATCAAATGGTAGTCATAAAAATGCCTAATGGCTCAATCAGAACATGTGGTCATTATAATTCTAATGTTAATCTCCAATTACACACATATTTGCATCAAATTCCTAGGTTAGAGGTATTGTTAACCAGTTTGGGTCTAAAACAGATCTTTCTTATGCTTATTTACAGTTGTCTGTCAATAGCAGGACTAAACAAATTGAAGTAATTAATATGCTATTCACTAATGTACCAGTGCACCTGATTATCTTTTGAGGTTCAAAGTACCCATGCAATATTTAAGACAGGCAGCCAAAACATCAGCTCGCAAGCCCTGCCCTGGTCCATGTGACATAGCACTCAGCCAGGATGAACACTTCCACCATTGTCACACCACACTGTTTGTGTGGGAGGAGGGGGACGAGGGGAAAACTGCAAATATGCTGTATTTAGATGGCAATGCAGTTGCATTGTATATAACTCCGTTTCCTATTTCATACTCCTCAACAACATAGATCACAAAGAAACAAATTTTCAGACAGTCACAGACAATTTCACAGATTTTTGCACTCAGGTTGCCACGTAATTGTAACTGACTTAGTTGCGTGACAGAGAAAGGTTCTTCCACACACTTATGTTAACTGAAATATTGTAGCACTTTTGCAACCTCATTATGGAGTTGTGAAAATGCTACCTGAGGAAAACAATTTTGATGTCCTGGGCAGTTTTAACATAAAACTATTTGTGTTTAAAACGAGAGTTACAGTGCAGATCAATTAATTACATCTGCAAGTGCACAGGAGTGCTTCCAACTGAGATGGCAAATCGTCTTGAAAACAGCTTCGAAACACACACAAGATGAGCAGTGTCCTCAAAATATTAGTAAACTATTGTTGTAATTCTTTCAAGGCTACAATGAATTTTCATATCTTCTTTTTTCTTTAATACCATTAAGCTTAGGGAACTGGACTGTTTTTGTCAGAATGTGCCTCTTCTACAACACAATTTTCTTTTTAAATGCATCCTCATGAAATCAGAAAGAAGTTGTTTCCCATCTTGCAATGTGTGATGGTGGGCAGTGTGCAGTCAAGTCCACTTAAAATGTGCGGTCTGTAGTCCATTCCACATGTTCTAATTTTCATTCCTGCACTCCTCCTTCTTTCATAAATTCAACAATAACGAATGGTCAGCAGTGCTGACAGCACAATTCTACTGAACAGAAATGAGTTGTGTCAACCAAAAAACGGCACCCTGCAATACTAAATGAAATGGCACATCATGGCCAGCCCTGATTTAAGAGGTACCCCAACTACCAATTCATGGCATTCCAAACTTTGCAAATTGATTAGATGACATAATGGTAATGGGGTCATGTGGGAGCAGCATTTGCAAAGTCTAGTAGCATTATTTGACCGACTTCAAGTCTATGGTCTGCATTTTCAGCTATTTTCTTTTTACAATGAGTGTAAAATACTGGTGGAGCATGTTGAGTAGCCGGCCGAAGTGGCCGTGCGGTTAAAGGCGCTGCAGTCTGGAACCGCAAGACCGCTTCGGTCGCAGGTTCGAATCCTGCCTCGGGCATGGATGTTTGTGATGTCCTTAGGTTAGTTAGGTTTAACTAGTTCTAAGTTCTAGGGGACTAATGACCTCAGCAGTTGAGTCCCATAGTGCTCAGAGCCATTTTTGAGCCATGTTGAGTAAGAAAGAGCTAATGCTCATGCAGGTCCAGGCAGCTGCAATAAACTTACCAGTTCATAAGAATTTAAAAGAGTTACAGCCATTTCTACGAGAAGTTAATTATTACAGGCTGCCCAAATCTCCCATTTCCTCATCAATGAAGTAAAAAGGGGTTCACATTTTTTTGGACAGAAACATGTAAGAAAGCATTTTATAACCTTAAAATAGAACTATGAGCTTCCACCTACCAATGACTTGGATACTGGCACAGTGTTATCTAACAAATATACCAATGACACATAAAAGCAAATGCATTCACTTTGAAAATGTTAACTGCAGCTCAACAAAACTTCAAAAACTGAAGTGGTGTTAAGATTCATACACAGTATCATCAAATTTCACATTTATCTATATACAACAAAATTATATCTGAATGCACATCACAAGTCCCTAGTTGCTGTGTTTGACCACCAATCTACGCTCTCTGATAACACAGCCTAATGACTACATGAGTACGGCTTATTTCTTAGTAATTACAATTACAAAATCCACTATCGACCCCACACACAGCACGCAAATTCAGATGCACTTTAACATGTGCCTTGCAGACCAGACATAAATTTGACAGGCACAAAGCACAGTGTTCTGCCTTGGACATAACCAGCCATGCATCCCTGAAAAATTCCCAATCACAGCACACTAAGTAACAAAAGACACAGACTGCAGCTTGAAGCTTTAATGTTCACTAAGAAGTGTCCAGATATTTTTGAATAGATAGTGTAACGGTCCATCCGTGCCAACAGATGAAGTTCAGCTGAAGTATGCTATGGGCATGGATCACATACTCTCAACATACTGCTGCACCTGGACCAGTGAGCCCATTGTTCATGCACAGTCATATTACAATGCAGTCTCCCACAGATGGGTTCATACATGGTCACAAATGTTTGAAGTTGTGGCTAGTCCAAACATTAGAACTGGCTCTGCAGTCATCAACCACAGCAAGCACCACAGCCGCATCTCTGATTCCTCCACAACAGACTTGGGCCCATAGACACAGACACAACCACAACAAAACCACACTGCTTTCCCAACCTCCCCTATAGCCTGCCTGTCACTATCATTATACTCCTGCCCCTAGCACCAGTGATAAAAGGGGTCAACAACAACCCCCGCTGGGAGCTGATGGAGGTGCAACCATTGCCATCCCCTAAGCTTCTTCTCGTTCCCACCACCGAAGACCTTCTTGACAAAGCAGAAAATGGAGTGGAAATCAAATGTTAAGACAATGAGATGTCTGCAGACACAGAGCAGCTGCTGCTGCTGCTGCCCACCAAGGCACTACTGACATCCACTTCCCTGCAGGTATGTCCAAGTAGTTCCCCACAGGCAATCAGCCACTACTACTTACTACCCATGGTCCTCACACTGATATCTGATCTCGTCAACACAACAGAAACGCCATGAGTCCCTCTGCTGGGGAATCCAGCATCTTTCTCTCACCTTCTTTGGTGGGTCAGTTGCAAATATGTCCATCTCAAGTCCTACATGCCACTTTAAGGGGGAGGTGTTT
Source organism: Schistocerca nitens (assembly GCF_023898315.1). Taxonomy (NCBI): domain Eukaryota; kingdom Metazoa; phylum Arthropoda; class Insecta; order Orthoptera; family Acrididae; genus Schistocerca; species Schistocerca nitens. The sequence continues at coordinate 767,318,946 of NC_064616.1, read as the reverse complement.
AATATCTGATAGCGACTCAGATTCCCTGTCCAGCCAGAGTACTGATATTGATGCACAGTAAGAGATACTCAGACTGCCCAGTCAGTAAGCTGTCCCGTACAGCCGTGGAGGGCACAACTGATGTGTCACAACACAAGCAATAAATACTGCAAACACAGACAGCTCAGGCACTCTGTTGTCTTCTATGAAACTACAGATATCGCACCTCACATAGAGTCCTCTGCTGATAATTTATTATTGATCTCCCTATGGATCACACAATGTACACACTTATCATGCTTTACTCCAATATTCTGTGTGTTCTGGATTTTGCTTCTGACCAACCATTCACTCTGCCACTGTTAACTGACTGGACCTGCCTGTCAGTTCCACCAGTCTCTGTATCACTGTCTATGTGGCTAATCACAGGCCTTGTTTCTATCAACTCACAAGACAGAAAACTCCTCAAAATTAATTTTTTAAGCTCATGATGAGCAAGCTGTTATAACACACACATTGTAGCCCAATCACGTCAAAAACCCATTGAGTCACATGTAGTACCAACACTGTTCGAGTGCTCCAACACACTTTTTTAGCTTGATTTTCTCAATAAATTTATAAAATGTTGATCTTAAAGCTACTGGTGAACTATTTATTCAATAGAAAAGGAGAAACATCATCAAAACCTGCAACCTGAGGGCACTGATTAGTTGAAATGACAACTGCAGGCTGCCTGCAAAAGTTCATCTCATTTTCACTATCATGTCTATATTCACATATTGGCTTCTGGTGTTTCTCATGATGCTAGTATTCTATGGAACTTCCTGATATATCTTGTTTATCTCTTAGCGGGATCCTCTTTGTTTATGTGCAATGGTTCCAGTTTAATTTTTGCCTTCATTTTGGCGTTTTAATTGTATTCTGTCTACAAGTTTGGTTTAGAGTAGATTGTGTCCTTAGAGTTTGTTTTATTTTTTTTTTTCATCCTGTTTTGCTTTCTTCATAATTTCTACACATCATTTTAGTGGTTGTGTGTTTCTTTCCATTTTATGGATGAAACAACAAGGGTAAATGAAACTAGAATACGCACAAAATAAATAAGAAATTTTAAAAATTCCAGGAGATTTATTTTAAAGTCTGAGTTGCAGTTGCTATGTGGCAACATGTTAATATATATGCTCATCATCCTAAAGCTTGTAATTATGCAATATTGATGCCCTATAATCTTTACTACATCCACTGACACCCATAAATAAAATTACTGATGCTGTTTTGTATAAATTTGCAGATATTTCAGTTTTTGCAGGGATCTTGTTGTATCCATTTATTTTCAGTATTAGATTTCCTTTGTTCTGATTGAAGTTTATTTGAGAATTTTGTATATAGTGTGCCCTAGAGGTATTGACAATATTGAAGGATGTGACAGGAATGATCATTCAAAATAAAAAGTTAAGTAAACATGGGTTCTCAAAATGCATACCTTTCTGAAACATATCTCTTCTACTGATTACTTGCTGATTGCTTTTAAGGGGTGAATTTTGAAGCTCATGTTTACTAGACCTTTTTGCTTGAAATGGTCATTCCTGTCATATCCCTGAATACTGACCATTCCTCCTGGTACACCATGTATACTCAGAAGACATAATTATAACATCTCTCAAAAGGTTAGTCATCCAGGGAGTCTTATGGTCTATTAAAATAGAACTTACACCTTTGAAAGTTATCTTTGCTACATTATAGTCCTCAGTCGTACATTGGAACCAAGTGTGGCAAGCGAGTTGTTCTGAGGTATGGTTAAGTTACGGACTGTGGTGGCAATGTACTGAATTTGTTACGAGCAGCATTTGCTGTTAATGTAATTACTTCAAGAGTTTGACAAGTTTATATGAAATGATTTGTGAACTTTATGGATGTGGCATCAAAGCATGTAATAAAAATGTCGAGATCTAAGAAAAGTACTTCAGTCATTTTGTAGCAAGCTCATTTTTGGAATATCTCCATGGAATTTAGCTGCCCCTGGACACTTACACCTCAGCAAGATAAGTTGAAACGGTCTTTTTATTTTTTTAATTTATGAAGTCAGTATCACACATGAAATCATCTTCAATTGGATAGATTAGTAGTTTCGGCCAACATCTAGCCGTCTTCAGATATAAGCTAGATTTTATAGTATGTTACCCACATACAACAGCTTACAGAACTGTACATAATATTGTAGTATGGTTCAAGAATATATTCCAATAAAACGTTCTTGATTAGTGGTGGTGACACTGCAGCTTCACACTTCATTAAAATCTTTCTTAAAATGACAACACCCATGTATGACAGGTACAAACAGCTTTTCAATCATTCGTGGCCAGGGTAATTGAACAATGGTCATAAAACTGGAAATTTACATTAATATAAAGAAGATGCAGTGCAAATAAAAGAACAATATTTGCATATGTAACTACTCACTAAAATGACTTCATGTAAAAAGTTTTGTCTTCTGTAATTAATTCATGGATATACTGTAGAACCCTATTAAAATCTTACATGCAGTTCTATAAACTGTTGTATGCTGCTTACATGTGAAAAAATCTGTTTTTATCTTAGATCTGAAGATGGCTAAATGTTAGCCGAAACTAGTAATCCATTCAAATAAAGAAGATATCACGTGCAATCTTGACTTCATGGGTTTCCAATCCCTCACATAAATAAAAATATGGTTGACGATCAAACACTCTATCTTTTTTCTCCTTTCTTCCACCATTACTGTTATAATATTCATGCCATTGCAAAATGGTATAAACATAATATGCAATGCTGATAATTCATCTACACAATTCATTGTTAATTACTGCTTGACAGTAGTCAGGGTTTAGGAGCCTAATTTATCTTCTTCTCTTCATCTAAACCTTTCTTTACTATCTGTGAGTAATTCACTTTTTCAGATGCCATCAGCTCCAATCATTTAGGAACAGTTCCCTTTTATTCAAAACTGTATTCCCCTTCTTTTTCTAACACAATAATGAAGTAATAGTTGCAGAGGCTAAATGCTGTAGCTGTAATTCGGTAGGTCCATGTTAAAATTCTGTTCTAGCCTTTTAGCACCATCTCACATGGTTCCTTTCAAATGACTGAAGCATCCATCAACGTTTAAATTAAAACTGTGCCACACATCCCCCCCCCCCTTCCCAATAATAGTGTTGTGGCTGATGTGAACACTCAACAGAGATGAACTGGAAAGAAAAAGATGTGTCAAAGGAATGGGTTTGACTCTTGAAGAAATAGTTCACGGGTGAATGAGTTGATATCAGTGTCCAATGGGCACAATGTTTCGGCAAGCAACCACATTCCCATCATCAGGTGCACTGATGAACTGAGCACTGGGGGGGACCCACAAATATCTATTCCTCCCTTCCTTCCGATCTGCCGTTCTATGCACCGCCCATGCCCAGCATCTCCTCACCCACTCTTCCCACCAACACATTGCTCTGTCCTAGGTTCACGCTCAGGTACATTTGCTGTTGGCACTTCTGCTGTTCCTCCACCTGCCCCTAAAGTCAGTTTGTAGTGGAATATCTCCTTCCTAAGGCAAATTGTGGGTACCCTGACTTTAAGAAGGATGTAGCCACTCTCAGGACTGATCAGTGGTTCCCTTACTTGAATTTTGATAGATTAAATAATGACACAGTTAAATGTCTGTGTCAGAACCACGGTGTGGTCATAATCTATTTTGTATAATTTGGGAAGGCTAGGTTCTGCGACTGCCAACTTGTTAGGGTGGTGGAATCCGGTGTGCCGTTGATGCTCTCTGGAACAATCTTTGACAGTTCACACCATATGTTCTACATATGCTTGCCACATTGGCAGAGTATCTGACATACGCAAGAGATGTTCACATTCTTAGTTGAGACTTTGTCAGAGGGAATACGAGCCCTATAAACACATGTTTTGAGCATGCCATTCCTCTGTGCCCGATGGCGGCAACTGCCTGAATATGGGATCTGTTCAAAAAATTATGGAATGTTCATAATTTCAGGCCACTGGTGTGTTTGAGCGAAAGCGGTTGGCAACCCCTGCATGTGCCTGTGTTTGAAGTGTAGCTGCCAAAACTTTCATTGTTGTGTGTTACTGTTCAGTACTGTATTGAGTAAAATGTTGTGTCGCACAGTTTGAGAATTTTGAGAGGGCAGAGTTAGAGGAGCAATGCATCTACATTAAATTTTGCGTGAAACTCAAGAAAACCTTTACAGATACACACCAAATGATGCAGGAAGCCTACGATGATGAGTGCTTAATCCATACTCGGTGTTACAAATGGTTCACACAATTTACAAATGGTCAGCTGGAGTCAATGATGACCTTCATTCAGGGCGCCCTTCGGCGTCTACCAACGATGCTCATGTTAGTAACGTCAATGAAACTGTGCATGCCAATTGAAGATTGACAGTCAGCAAGATTGCAGAAGAATGTAACATTTCAGCTTGATTATGTCATGAAATCCTGACACAGCATCTTGAGATGCATCGTCTTGCAGTCAAGTTCATTGCACAGCTCATGAGTCAGGACCAAAAATACCTTTCCTCGCAATCTGTGAAGAGGTTTTGGATCATGCTAATGAGAATGAGATGTTCCTTAAGATAATTGTATGGCCCCTGCAGACTTTTTTTTTTTTTTAATTTCCAAAGTTGAAAATCTTGTTGAAAGGATGAAGATTTGCAATGACAGACGAGATAAAAGAAAATTCGCAAATGGCACTTCGCACAATCCAGCAAGAGGCATACCAAGAATGCTTCTGGAAGTGGAAACCGCATTGGGAGCAGTGTATCAATTGTGGAGGAGAATGTTTCGCAGGAGACTATGGACAGTAAGTTAAAGTAAGTGTAGAAAAATTTTGTGGACAAAGTTACAGGATTTTTTGAAAAGGCCTCGTATAAGTATAGGTTGGTGTGTGTCTTCTTCCGGTACACAATACAGCCCAATGTGCCTGCCACTCTTCATTTTAACAATACTTCCAGAAAGGGGAGCACTCCATCCACTTTCACTTCCATGGTAAAACTGATGTTTGGGTGTATGGAACTGAGATGAATGATGAAGTAATTCAGCTTCTCTATTCCATATAGCCATATTACAATGGTGTCATCTACATACCAGAAGAAAAAGGCAGCCAATTGGGTGGAGTCCAGGGTTTCCTCCTCAAAACATTCCACATACATGTTGGCAAAACTGATGGAAGTGGACACTCCATGGCTACTAGTTCCGTCTGCTCGTAGTAGCCACAGTCGAAAAAAGAAAGTATATCAACACCAAAACACGCATAAAAAGGTTGGTCTTCTCTATGTCAAATTTATGGCCAATAAGTTCAAAGGATTCTTGTAAAGGCACTTGCACTCTAATCAAAACAGACACAAAATCAAAGCTTTCGAGGATGTTGGTGTCCTTAAAATTAATGCTGTTAAGGTGTCCCACAAAATCCACATAGTAGAGAATGCGATGTGAACACTTCCTGACATAAGTGTTAAGCAAATTCTTCAGGTATTTAGTGAGTAGGTACATTGGGGCACCATTGTTACTAATAATGAGGCATAAAGGTACCCCATATTTGTGAACTTTCGGCAGTCGCTAAAGTCCCAGTGGAAATGATGCTCTGTTGCAGCTTCTTAACAACCTTGCCTGAAAAGTCAGATTCTTGGAGAAGTGCCATGGTCTTCCTCTCCGCCTTCTTCATAGAATTTTGTCGATTTTCCAGTATGCACCGTCTTCTAGCAGGCCAAACATTTTCTCAATCTAATCTTTGTGAGATAGGACAACAGTTGCTTTGCCTTTGATGACTGATAAAAGTGCATATTTGAATCTCCTCTTAATTCCCATAAGGCTGCCCACTCCCTGCAACAGACAATCAGTTTCCCATGTCTTGTTTATGTGACAGCACAATAGGTTTCACGATGCACTTCTTCAGCTGCTTCAGGTGAAATGCATGTGGTTGCCTGTTCCACTGCACTGATGATGTCCACGATAGGTGCGAATTTAGGAGTGGGTGCAAAATGGAGACCTTTCTTAAGAACTGAAACCACAACCTCATCCAGTTGCTTGGCCGTGAGATTGCTGATAATCTTACAGGGAGCATCAGAAGGTTCTCTCTCTTATGTGTTCCAATTTTGATGTTTCATGTCTGGTGGCCTTCCTTTGTGCGGAGTCCTTTGTGGCCCATGTGACAGCACCAATCCATTTCAGGTCCAGGAACTGAACTACTGCTACAGCTGTAGATGTAATTTAAAAAGTTCTTTGTTAGTCGAGTCCAGGCTGCAGCAAGTGGCTAGGCTGGTGTGTTTATCAATTCTTATGGCTGTCTCTGAGTCGATGTGATGTGTTACCTTGGTGAAGTTCAGCACCAGATGTTCTTCACAGCATCTCATAAGAAATACAAATGCACTCAGCAAGTGGCTCATCTGGTGGTGCAGCTTGTCAAGTCTTTACATGCTGCAATACATTTCCTCCCAACAGAATTATGTGATGACTCTTTTTCTGATACTTTCTTACATCAACATGAAGAAATTTTAACACAATTTGCCATTTATTAATTAAGTTACAATTTTAATTGTGAATGTACACTACTACTTCAAATGAAGTATGTATAATTATACTAAACATGAAATTGTTCACATGGAAACATTAATGCTTTCACCAGAAAATGAATTCACACACAGTTATCCAAAACCTCAGTGCTCCATGTAGTATGTCGGTCAGGCATAAGACTAATCTGACTTTCCCTCATTTCATTATTTTGAAACTGTCTAAATAATGTGTACATTAATTATTTCAGGAAGAGGGACACATTCAGAATAAGGTAATATTTCATAATATATACTTACACTGCATTTACCACAATTCCTAATCCTGCTACCAGCATCATTGTTTGTGTTTTTATTGTATATTTCCCACTTAACATTCGATGTACTGCCAAGTACACAAAAACTGCAGTTATTAACCATATGAGCAGTATGCTTGCAAGGGCACATAAAATTTCTGAAAAAGGAAAAAAAGTCAGTACCTTCAGTTGAAACAACTACACTACTCCATATCAATAGCCAAAAATAAACCCCAACACAAATTAAACAAGTTAGAAATTGTGTAATTTTCCTTAATGAATATAATGCACACAAAAGCTTTGAATAAATTACTGACATTAATTCTTTTGTAACACATTTCAACTGTTTAAGACTTCAACTTCAATGTAGAATCCTCCTGTAGAATACAGGGTACTTCAACAAAGCAAAACCATGCTCTTCACAATACAAGATATAGTTTATGGCATAAAATCAAATCAGTGTATACCAAGGAAATTGTTTTAAGGGGAGCCGGAATGATCCATCTCCTCCATGTTAATTTTAGCAAATAGAAAGAACATTTTTTTCTAAAACCATTAAATATATTGCTCTGAAATTTGGACTAACATGTTCAGTGAATATTTATCTACAAAGTTATACTGCCATGTTAAGAAATATTTATTGGTTTTTGTTTTACAATTTTTTTAAACAGATGTTTATTTTTTTCTCTAAAATTTTGCACTGTTTCTTCTATAACTCTTGAATTATACAATATAAATTTCATTGATATACTGTCAGCAGTTTTTGAGAAAATGTTCCTCAAAGATGAACATTTTAAAGTTACAGGAAATGGCTTCCAAAGTTTTTTAATACATTCCTGCCCCCATATGATGGGCATCCTCTTCTTTTTCTAGTGTTAGGTTCCTTTTCACTGGTGTTTTCTTTCATTTTCCTGCAAGTTGTAGGTTTTGTCTCTTCTTCCTGCACATCTTAGTCTTTCTTCATCAATTAGGCGCATTGTGGAAATGATGGTGTGTTCTGGTTGGAAACCGAAACATTTCAGTGCATCACATTTGATAATGTTTCCTTCATTGTATGTTGCCACTGCATCATACACTCCAAAATGCAATGTTTTTATCTGTACAAACACACTTTTGGTAATCCTAATCCAAATTAAATTATTTGCACTTTCATTTGGATTTTGTGTTTTCCCATGTAAACACTTTTCCAATAAACTTGGCTGTGATAAATCTCTGAATATGGGATTAATTACATCAATTACAGCATTTGGCAAACTGTTTTTACAGGCATCTTCCTTTCCTGATTGGTACTTACACCATGAGTCATCACCTGTGGGGCACAGTGCATGTTGTGGGTGCTCATTTGTTGATGCAGTATGAAAAAATAATGCCCATACTGCTCTCCTCATATGCTCAATGTTTTTTGTATTTTGCCTAATTGCTCGCCCATAATACTTCTGCAATCTATTGCTTGATCTGTCAATCTTACTCTTCCTCCAAGGGTCTTACCATCACTAAGCTTCTGGGATCCTAATGTCTGCTTTAGTTTGCGCAAGCGAGCCCCCATGTGTTTCTGCACATGTCCAATGCACTCCTGTTTTTTAATGTGAATTTCATTGCAATAAGGTTTGGGTTCCTCTAAGCTTTATATCCCTTAGAATCACCATCTCCTACATAGTTAGTGTATCATACATTATACCGCTCCTGTGATCCGGAAAAAATTGCTTTCACTCCCTCTACTTCATCGCTCCACTTGTGCCATAAAAATTTGCTTCACAGCTTTCACTATGTTCGAGCTTGGAATTGCCCTTACATCTACAATGTTTTGAGAGAATAGCAACATTAATTACTTTGCAACTGTCTCCACTGGTAGCTGTCACAAATCCATTTAGAGATTTATGACCTCTACATTGCCATGATCCATCTAAAGCAACAGTTAAATCTCTACAATTCCCATTATCTGTCACAGCTTCTTCAACTGCTTTCTTCATTGTTGTTTGAGCAATATCTTCAGCAGAAGATCCCACCAATTCATTATAAAATCTAAACTTTGTTGGTGATTTTGGGAAGTTCATAATTCCACATAACATTGTCCCTGCAGCACTGCCCTTGCCAATGCAACACAAGCCATACACTAGCCTAAAATTTATATCATACACCTTCTTTCCACTATTACCACTATGAGGAATACTGTTAGAATTAGAAAATGAAACTTCTGAAGCACATTTGTTACACTTCAATAACGTTTTACATGCCAAACCATTGTATGAAGTTATTTTCAATTCCAGTCCTATTTCTTTGCAAACTTGGCATAATACATTATGTTTCAAAATATTAGAAAGCAAGGAAATGTTAATTATTTCATTCACATAATTACTGTCACTTTCATAGTTTTCAAATTTTTCTCTGCTGTCACAAAGTTTCTTGCTGGAAGAAGTTCTATCACATTCATTTGGAGTAGTCGGTGAAGCAGTCTGAGCAGCATCTCCCTTCGATACAACAAAATATTTCTTCTTCCACTCATTGTGCCTTTTCTTAAGCACTCGATTGCTGAAACGGGGCATATTGATATCCACAAACCAAATACGTAAAACAGGTACGAGCAAAATTCGTCAAATACGCAAAATTGAACAGCTAAACAATACAAAGCAAACTCTACAAGTAAACACACACGGTATAGTGTTTATGTTTACTGATATGCAACAGTCACTTGTCACAGAGATAAATCCATACAACACTGGAAAACAAAACACTGTCTAATTCCGCAAAGATACCCTGCTTGCAGCCAGCGAGCAGCGGCGTCAGAGGTGACACACAAAGTCGCTACAACCGTTTACACGACGCGTCAACTTTGCAACGATAAAAAACACACTTAGAATTCACTTAGAAGAGTGAAACTTGATTTGTTTTACTCAGAAAACTCCAAATAATTTTACAATGAAAAAACCAAAAAACGTTAATTTTGTCATTTTCATTGTTCCGGCTCCCCGTAACTTACTGATCATTGTGATAAAAAAATTAAAAAAGGAAAAGCATTGCTATAGTGCAGGTTCCAAATTCATAACACCCACAAGGCAAAAATTATACAAGACAATTAAATAGAGTAATACAGAAAGAAACACATTAATGAGGATACTCACTAAGGAAATCATTAAACAGGCCAAACAAACATGACATCCAATGTAAAATTCAGAGGAATGCTTTCAGAGTCCTTCAAGATAAAAGCCAGAGTCAGGCAGGAAGATGGGGGATCTTCCCCTTACTCTTTAATTACATCCTTGATAAAATGTCAGGGAATGGATATGAAAAATGAAAGGAATGGATGGAATTTGATTTGGGTGCAAGAAAAAAGGAAACAAAGACAGACTGTCCGACACGACTGTGGTAGTCAAAAGTACTCAGCTCCATAGACGAGGCTAAGCAAGTTTACAGATCTCTCCTCAGAAGATATGTATATAACCAACATCAAGACAGCTCCTAGATGGATGACATTATGAATAGAGAAATCCCTAAGCAAAGGGATAGAAACTAGTCTGACAGAAAAAGCAGCTGTGTGGACACAATGAATTTAGCATACAAGCTCATTGTGAACATCTACTAGATTAGATTAGATACACTTTGTTACATTGATCCATGAAGAGAAGATCATCAAGGTTGTAGAACACATCATAAAACAAGCATATATAACTCATATTTATAAAAAAAAAAAAATAAGGTAATGTCCGTTTAACAAATCCTAAGTGAAATGGTCATTATGAATGTAGAATAAATCAAAAAATATTTTTGCTCAATAGGTAATACCAAACTTGTTTAAAAGAATTCGTTTGATCGATGCAACATTATGACATTACCAGACAGTGGGCTGCTATGAAGTCTTATAAACAGCAGGAAGTCTGAATCTAATAAGAACAAGATTGCTTTGGAGGATAGCAACTGTCTAACACAAACTCACAGCAGGATATTGAAATCTTAAAGAACAGCAAACAGTGAAATCAAGAATAATATACCCAATTAGAGAGAAAGTTGAACACCATCAAGAAAAGAAGGAATATGTTTTTACTGTCGTACTCAGTGCAGGTACCAAAAGTTTAGTTTCACTCAGCAGGAAGTGAAGCAGTGGCTTGTGGAACTAATGACATTTCCAAGTGATTGGTAAGCACAAAGTTCACTTAGTTAATGGCTGTTAGAAACAGAGTCCAAACCAGTGCAATGTTGTCATAAGTGTACAAGATCAGTCCAGAGCGAACACCAAAAGATCAAGAACTACAAAACAATGACCCTACAGTGTATCAAATGGTGTGAACTGAAGGCTACAAGTGATATCAGGTAAATAGCAGTATGCGACTATGTCCATGTATTTAAGGGCAGAATGCCGCTAGAGGGCATGCTCATGCTCATTGTACTCTCACGCTCACTGTACTCTTGGCTTGTGCCATCTGCAGAGACACAAGGAACTGTATCTACTTGCTGGCTGCTGTATTTCAGACCCCTTGGTGAACGTGCAGTTTGATGGGAATCTGCATTAGCCCGATACAAAAACGTTAAATGGACATGTCCTTAGAAAGGACCACAGCAGGGAAACAACAGATATTAAAATTTCTGGCGAGTAAGAGAAACAAACTACACTGGATTCAACAGGTTAAAAGGGATTTGAAAGAAATGTGATTTCAGGAAACAGATTTACAACAAGGTAAGTTTCAAACACAAATTAAGGCTGTCATAGGTTTTCAGGGCAGAATTAGATCAGGACAAAAACAACATGCACAAAAGAGCAAAGTAAGTTCCAAAGTATGAGAATGAAAGAATACTAGACATGGACAAAGACTATAAGAAAATAAGCTGACACGATGAAACAGCCAGAATAAAACAATGTGATATTTTAGAAAAATGTTCAGAAGAGTGAAGAAGCAGTCAGTACATGCTCAGTTCCCAAGAAAGTATGAACATTCTGGGTAACATATAATTTGATTTTTTCATGCTGGAATATAGTGCTGATGTGAGCAACCATTATCCATTTAACCAAAATAAATGTTGATATTCTGTGATGTCCTACCTAACCACTACTTTTAATTCTATACAATGCAGCCAAATACAGTGTGAATCAGTTATGGCAAGGGCGTTGCTGCAGCCCGTATTTTAACATGTTGCATTAGACAAGTACAACTACACGACACACAATTTGAAATTATCGACAATCCTGCCTGTTTGAATTAGATATCAGCTATTGCTTTGGAGAAGTTTTAACAAATCACAGGAATCTGCTTCAGTAAACACCACAAACTATACTTTTCAAGTCTCCTTAAGAGCTCAAAAGACACTATTTCTTGTCTAGCCTGCTCATATGGCGTGAATGAGTATGAAAAACTGTGAGGTACAATGTAAAAGTCAATATAGACTATCGATATACTATCAGCAGATGCGGTTTCTTGTTTTGTTTCACAAGATTCTGTAGGCTCACTTTAAGATTAATTGGTCACAGTCACAATTACCAGTTTTAAAAACAAAGTGATGTGTTAACTCAAGACATCCTATGAATATGGGCATTCTAACTACAAAATGGCTCTCATGAGCCCTGAACTGTTACCCTGTGTCTCATTTTGTTATGACCTTCAAAATGATGTTGATATTGCCTTTTAGACAATAAAAACATGTGCAAATATGCAGATGTATTTGTGTCAACAGCCAAAAGAAATCAATGAAAAGTAGAAGACCCTGTTAACCACCAGTTGTGCAAATGTTTCAAAATGCATGGGAATTAAATTTTTGGCACAATTCATTTTCATATTACTGCTTCAGATACAACTGTAACACAGAAACTGCTACATTTCTATATCACAATAGGTTTAAGGCTGTGATCTGCTTTATGAACACCATAGTTTTTCCAGACAACAAGCCACATATCAGTAGTACTGAGGTACCTTCAGAGAGAATGTGTTTGTTGTCTAACCTGCAAATATTTCCAATGGGAGAAAACTATTACATTATCTGTTAGATGACAATTTTATCTACACTATATGATAAAAAATGTTAGCTTGCCATATGTTAACCTACCTGGTTCTGAGTTCTTAGTATAGGGGATGGGGTGAACAAAACTGGCAGTTAGGAAGGAAAATATGCAACTAAACAACAGTAACTAGTAGGCTTTAATCCTGGTTCAGGCAATGTCAAAGTTCATTCTGTTATATAAATCTTTGAAGTGCATCCAGAAGAGATAAAAATAGTTTCTGCCAATTTACTGTTTGCTATATGATTTGGGAACATGAAGATCATTGCTATGTTTTCTGAATTTTTGCTTAGATTGAACAAATAATGTATATGAGAAGTTTACCTGCCCTGAAGAATCCAAAAGTAAATTTCCTTGTAGGAGAATGTCTGCTCAACCAGATAGCAAATAAACTCACAAGGAATGCAACAACATCAGACATAAGATGCACTGCATCTGTCATGACAGCTAAGCTCCCAGCTGCATAGCCACCTATTATTTCTGCAACCTGCAAAATCAAATGCCATTACAACAAACATGTTGATATAAAATGCGATGCTTAATTTGTAGTAATTATTGTACAAAATGAGTATAATGTATCCATCCACAAGTCATACCATCAAAAACAACAGATCCTCTTTTAGGTGGTGTAACGATAAAATACTGAGCCTTTATTTGAGAGCAGTACAAATCTCAATATGATTGTTCTGACTAACATTTATAGTCATTAAAATACTCAAGATATGAAATGAAAATTCTTGAAGGTAATATCTGTTCTCCAACAGTTCCCAAACTGGCGTGTGTTCTGTTCCTGTAGTCCAAGCCATCAATGATACATCCTACTATAAGAAATAAAGAGAGTGAAACATTCCAAATTTAACATTATTTCTTTATTAATGAGTTTGCTTTGTCCACTTTTATCTCGATCCCACACAGTATGAATTCTCATATGGCTTCTCCTCTCCTTTTTGGCAGCATGAAACAAACTGAAACTACATGGCAAATTAAAACTGTGTGCCAGACTAAGACTCGTACTCTGGACCCCTGCCTTTTGTGAGCAAGTGCTCTACCAACTGAGCTACCCAGGCCTGACTCACAACCCATCTTTGCAGCTTTACTTCCACCACTACCTAATCTCCTACCTTCCAAACTTCACAGAAGCTCCCCTAGAAACCTGCAAAACCAGTGCTCCTGGAAGCAAGGATATTGTGGAGACATGGCTTAGCCACAGCCTGCAGGATGTTTCCAGAATGAAATTCTCACTATGCAGCAGAGTTACACTGATATGAACCTTGATGCCGAATTAAATCTGTGTGCTAGATTGAGACTCGAACTCGGGACCCATCCTCACACCTTTAGGTTCACCAGAACCTCATCTCCTACCTTCAATATTTTTTAAAACAACCTCACAATTCAACCTGGAGAACTGTGATCAAGTACAACTGGTTTATGAACAATCTACACATTGAGTACAGATAAAATTTGTCTTACAATCAGAATACAATCTGGATTTTACAGCCATATAAAAAGGTCACTGTACTTTCTTTTTTCTTCCTGTCCATGCTCCTGCATTTGGCTATACTATAAAGATGTAACCAACTGTATCAGAAAAGGCTGCATGCGCCAGAACAAAAGCCAGCAGAAAGAGCATTTGGAGTTTCGGTGATAGCTGCAATTGGGTGATATCTTGGTCTTACTTCTCAAGTCTTAATTGAAACACAATAGAAGCACTAAGCTAGGAAGAAAGATTAAGGTTTCAAGCCCCTTGGACAATAAAATCATACAAGATGGAGCACAAGCTCGGATTTAGTAGAGATGGGGAAGGAAAGTGGATATGTTCCTTGAGCATACAAGAAACTGAACTAGAGGATTACAGGCACTTGGGCAAGTCTCACATGTCTGGGATGTGTGATGGAGGGAGGGAGGGAGGGAGGGAGGGAGGGAGGGAGAGAATGAACTTCACACAGCTTGGTGGAAATGGTTGAAGATGGCAAATACTACCTTATCTAATGACAGTGCTGAGTGCTCAGTGCATATGGCCATGCGCACTCGCTCGTATGTGCCCACTTGCGCATATGTTGCGAAATCTCATGGGCAAAATGTGCTTCAGTTACTCACCGCAACACTTTACACTGCACGGTTAACACCAGCGTTTTATATACCGGTACTGAAATCAATACAGTCCATTCCACATGTAGACATAGATTTTACAATAACCACCATTCTTTTAAATATTTATGGTGTTATCAAGATTGAGGCCATTAAATACAGAATATTTGTCAATATCTATATCTTATTGCCAGGAAGTTTAATATCTATATGGGTCGCAAAATAAAATGTTCATGGCCTTGCAAAAGGATCTAATGCTGTGGTTACCTCAACTGGTTAGCAAACAATGAGAGAATTCTATATGCTGACGTGGCAAAAATCATGGGATAATTCCTAATATTGTGTTGGATCTCCTTTTACCTGGCATAGTGCAGCAACTCAGTGTGGCATGGATTCAACAAGGTGCATGTAAACACAGTCCACATCATTATGGAGCCACCACCAGCTTGCACAGTGCCTTACTGACAACCTGGGTCTATGCCTTCATGGAATCTGCACCACACTCTAACCCTACCATCAGCTCTGGACTGAAATTGGGACTTGTCTGACCAGGTCACATTTTTGCAGTCATTCAGGGTCCAACCATTTGAGCCCAGGAGAGGTACTGCTGCAAATGTCATGCTGTCAGCAATGGCACTCACATCAGTCATCTGCTGCCATAGCCCATGAACGCCAAATTTCGTGGCACTGTCCTAACGGATACATTCGTAATGCGTCCCACATTGATTTCTGCGGTTAATTCACACAGTGTTGCTTTCTGTTAGCACTGACAACTCTACGCAAATTCCGCTGCTCTCAGTTGTTAAGTGACGGCTGTTTGCCACTGTGTTGTCCATGGTGAGAGGTAATGCTTCAAATCTGGTATTCTCTGTAGACTCTCGAAATAATGAATTCCCGAACGATGTCCAAGATGGAATATCCCTCAAGTCTAGCTTCAACTGCAATTCCATGTTCAAAGTTTGTTAATTCCCATCATGCTGCCATAATCACGCCAGAAACCTTTCCACATGAATTACCTGAGTACTAACAACAGCTCTCCCAATGCACTGCCCTGTTATACCTTGTGTACACGATATGACCAGCATCTGTATGTGTGCATATCACTATCCCATAATTTTTATCACCTCATTATATTCTACTACTATGTTATTATCTGACTGGCAGCAGCAGACGTAAAGAAGAACTTGTTGCTCTGAATAAAAAATACAGATACAGGATATTGTAGAAATGAAGATGCAGTCCCTTAACAAATTCACTACTTACCATGAAGACAACGCACATGCCAGTAGCCAACAACAGTTTCCTGCATTCTGATGAAGTATAAGGTTGCGATGAAACATGATGACAGTGTGTTGTCTCACAAGGTGTGAATGTTGTGATGTTGCTGTCGCCATTAGAAAACTGAAAATAAGAGAACAGAGCTATAGCCAGTTTAGTGAAAGCAGCCACTAAAAAACAAACCTCACATACAACAAAAACAAAAAGTACGACACATGATGAAGAAATTATCTCAATGGGATGGAAATCAGTATATGTGAAGTACATGTACACACAAACAAATGATTACAATTTCAGAAAACTTGGATGATTTACTCAAGAGAAAGAGCTTGACAAATTGAGCAAGTCAATAGCATGTTAATCCAGCTCTGGCCCTTGTGCAAGCACATATTCAGTTTGGCATTGACGGATAGAGCTGTTGGATGCCTTACTGAGGGAAATCGTGTCAAATTCTGACCAATTGGCATTTTAGATCAACAAATCCAAAGCTGGTTGGAGGGCCTTGCCCATACTGTTCCAAACATTGTCAACTGGGGAGAGATTGGCAACCTTGTTGGACATGGTAGAGTTTGTCAAGCATGAAGACTGGCTGAAGAAACTAACCGTGTGCAGGCATGCACCATCTTACTGAAATGTAAGCCCAGGATGGCTTGCCATGAAGGGCAATGAAACAAGGCGTCGAATATTTTCAACATACCGCTGTGCCGTATGAGTGCTGTGGATGACAAGGAAAAGGGTTTTGCTATGAAATGTGCTGTCCTGTAAGAGTGCTGTGGATGACAACCAAAGGGATCCTGCTATGAAACATAATGGCACCCCACACCATGATTCCCAGTTGTCAGGCCGTATGGTGGGCAACAGTCAGGTTGTTATCCCACTGCTGCCCACAGTGTCTCCAGACATCTCTGGTCTGGAATCTCCCTGACTGAAGTAAAATTGTCTTCAATGGTGAGTCACAAGCTGATACCCGAAGATCAGAGAAAATATGCCAGGATATGCCCGAGACGGTGGTGGGTACCAACCTGACTGTCACCCGCCACAAGCCCAACAACAAGGAGTGATGCTCTAGGGTGCCACTTCATTTCATAGCAGGATCTCTTTGATTGTCATTTGCAGTACTCTTACAGCACAACAGTATGTCAATAATATTTAATGCCCTGTTTTGTTGCCCTTCACGGCAAGCCATCATGGGCTTACATATCACCAAGATGCCCTTCCACAAATGGCAAGGATTTCTACTGCATGTCTACACGTTTGCCAAACCCTACCTTGGTCAAGAAGGTCACTGGATCTCTCGTCAACTGGAACTTTACAAGCATGGCCCTCCAACCATCTCAGTATTTTGATGATCTAACATGCCAATTGGGTAGAATTTGACATAATAGCTCTCAGGAGGGCATCCAACAACTCTAACTATCAATGCCAAGTCGAATAACTGCTTGCAAAAGGGCCAGAGATGGACGAACACATCACTGACTTGCTCAATTTGTGACACACTTCCTCTTGGATGAATCATCCATTTTTTCTGAAATTGTATCATTTGTTTGTCTGTACATTAACATGACATCTACTGATTTCCATCCCATTTGGATAATTCCTTCATGGAGCATCATCTTTCTTTTTGTCTTACACTGTATATCAATTCTGTAACAGGCACCATCCATAAATTTTCACCTTCCTGTTGCATTTACATTTATCTGAAACTTTGGAGTTTCATACACTTAAATATTGTACAGCATAACTGCAAGAATTATTCAGGGCAAGAAATATCTTAACAGGACTCACATGGAGTATTCAAAATAAAGTCTGAATTGAATGAATATCTCTCTGGAATTGCTTTTGCTTTGTACTGCTAACGGGTAACAACTGCGACTCTTAAAATTTTCTTGGACGATTAAATGGTGTGCTATTTTTTGGGCATGCATCAAGAACATAATTATGTTCTGAAATTCTGGGCCTATACCTTTCTGCCACAGCCACGATAAAGCTGTGACGGACCTCTGACATGAATTTACACTTCAAAGTCAGTTATGGATTTGATAAGATTATGTTTGCAAGATTTTCTGCTTAAATAATGGAAGAAGAAACAAAATGTTCCACTTCCATGCCTGACTTCTGGTGAAACAAGTACTGGTACATCTTGGCATCCAGAATGTAAGACCACATACAGTCATTACCAAGTTGTTGTTAACATACGCTCCAGAGGGGGCAAAATATACAGGTATTGGCACATTACACAGGCATTCACAGTAACTACAATGAGTTAAATGCAAACATCTTTAGTAATGGGTGTAGTATTGGTTGGAAATAATAAATTACATGTCATGAGAGGTGTAGTTGTTTATCAGCTTGTATTTACTGGCCACTAGAGGGTGACCCAAACGAATGATCAATATTCTAGGACATCAATGAAAGCAAAAATCACGCAGAAATATGCTCTATTCCAAATATGTCTAAGTCAGAACACATTTAATTTATATCTTTTTCCACTATTGATGTGGGACTTTTATTTTGTCAGGCTATTGGCCTATTCTTTGCTTTGTACGTGTGTGATCAGAATATCTTTTCTGCCATGAAACTCTGCAATCAAATTCACATCAACTGTTGTTTGTTTTGAATAAACGAGTTTGACTGATTACAAACTCATCAGAGGGAAATAACAGGTTACTCTGTATCTCCAGCATGGTGGAATTTAACAGGTCAGCAACTTTCATGTTATTATAAAACTGTTAAACTGTCTTCAGTTATGCTGGAATTTTATTTATTTCCTGATGGCTAGTTTCGGGCAGTTCATCCATTATCAAATCATCCAGAGGAAAAAACAATAGATGTTACAATAAATCATAATAGAGACATTATAAAATTCCAACACTGTCCAAAGGTACGTAACATACCATTGTATGCAAGTCTTGTGTTACAACTAGATGTGCATTACAGGCTACAAAACATTTAAACATTGCACTATACTGCTCTAACAGTCCACAGGTGTACTGCCGGTCCATAGTGTCCAATGAGCTCTATACATGTGGACTGTTCGAGCAAAAACTACGCCAGGAGAAACTGAAGAATCACACTGCACTAAACTGATTGCACACTTTTACTTGGTCCCTGAGCAGAGGATCCTGGGAGTGGAAGCTTGCGACTAGCTCACAGCACATACACTGCTGAGAAAAGCTCCGCCTCCTTCTGCCACAGTAGCCAGCTTATAGCTTATAAAAGATATGAATATGGAATGGATTAATGTGTCGCAAAGTGATACAAAAGATCATGGCCAGTTGGTAGCATGTCCAGGTATAGCCTATCCGCTCATTTCTGTAAATGATATTAACAATCAGTATGCATAACACTGCACATGG
The DNA here is from genome assembly GCF_023898315.1 of Schistocerca nitens. Classification (NCBI taxonomy): domain Eukaryota; kingdom Metazoa; phylum Arthropoda; class Insecta; order Orthoptera; family Acrididae; genus Schistocerca; species Schistocerca nitens. The sequence continues at coordinate 767,299,409 of NC_064616.1, read as the reverse complement.
ATAAACTCTGCATTCATAACTGTTACTTATTGTTACAGCACACATTTCTGTTTCACAGTTAAGGCTGCCACTGAGCATAAACATTCCAGAGTGCCACAAAGCCAGTCGACTTCCACTGATCACAAAGGAGAAAAGTAAAAGTGTGTGATCAGTACCACGTAGTGTCAGCATGTGAACATTGCCGTATGTCAGAATGTAAACTGATACTGAGGAGTACCTCCAGTGAACATATAAGCTAGGCCGGAGGCCGCTAGTGGCGGCACATATCAATGGATTGGGGGCTTTATACTAAAATAACTGAAGTTTACAAAATAATTGGTAAAGTACAATATTAACAAATTGCGAAGAGTCTACACAATAAAATGTTATAAGATATAAAAATGAATGAACATTAGGTAATCTGATGCCACACGTGGTGTACTCTAAAACTGTCACACAAGGGAAGGCTTTATGGCAGATCAGCTACACTAGAAACAGATTAACAAAACATAGACTGATGTAAGGTGTTTGTATTGTGTGGGTGTGATGTCCCATATTATACAAACTTGCACAGTTGTAGTTATGTTCTTCATTAATATCAAACATAAACACAACAAAATATCATTCTAACTACAGAAGTAAGTACATGAAATGAGAAAATTATAAAAATAAAAAGAAGGGTTATTGTAGCACTTGTACAAAAGGGTTTGTATGTTTGACAAAGATAAGAGTCATCTAAGTGGAAGCGTTACACTAACAGTACTGTTAAGACATAAAATTACGAAGCTACTGTTGAAGCGGAACAACCCGCCACGTTAGCCGAGAGCGCTAATACGCTGCTTCCTGGACTCTGATAGGCGCGCCGGCCCCAGATCAAATCCACCTGGTGGACTGAAGACGAGGGCCGGTGTGCCGGCCAGCCTGGATACGGTTTTTAGGCAGTTTTCCACATCCCACTAGGTGAATACCGGGCTGGTCCCCACATACTGTCTCAGTTACATGCCTTGCAGACATTTGAAAAACGTTCGCACTCTTTCATGGTTACACTAGACGCAGACAGCTGGGGTACACTATTGCCGTCCCAAGGGGGTATGGGGTGGCGGCAGGAAGGGGATCTGGCCACCCCTTAAAATTAGCCATGTCAAATCTGTGCTTAACCCTGTCGACCATGCGCACAATTCGGGACACAGGTAGTAGCAAAAGACTGTTGAAGCAGAACTGCAAAAATTACTGGGGTTACAAAGGAGTATAATACCAGACTATGAAATCTGCATAAAAGTATTGTATGCCACACAGCAGTATTTTTTATAAAACATTATATAATAAACTGAAACGGTAGAATACACTGAAACCCAGATAATGCAAAGGTGCACATCTGTAACTACATTGTACGGCTGTGTGCGACTTTGCTTAACCATATGTATTGTATATGATATTGTCATCCCCTCCCCTTCTGTTATGTTATCTCTCCACATATGTTTGGACACATAGAAGGTTTACAGTATTAACATATACCGCTTTATTGTATAGTGTATTAAAAAAACGCTGCCGTGCAGCATACAATGCTTTTTATGTAAATGTCTTAGTCTGCAGTTATACTCCTTTGTAACTCTCAGTAATTTTTGCATTCTGCTTCAACAGTAGCAATGCAATTTTTTGTCTCCATGTTTTGTACTGTAAGAACAATGCTTCAGCAAAGATTACTTGTTATCTCCGTCAAACATACAAACAAACAAACCCTATTGTGCAAGGGCTACCATAACCCTTAATTTTACCATTTTGTATATTTAACTTCTGTAGTCAAGATGGAATATTGTTCCATTTATATTTGATGTACGTGAAGAATGTAACTGCATCCATGCCGTTTTGTATAGTGTGAAACACCATGCCTACATTATACAAATGCCTTACATCAGGCTACGATTCGTTAATCTGTTCATATTGTAGTTGATCCGCCATAAAGTGTTACCTTGTTTCCCAGTGTGATAGTTTTAAGAGTACACTGTGCGCTGTCAGTGTACCTGATGTACATTTATTCTTTAATTCTATAACGTTTTATCACATAGACTCTATGCAACTTGTTGAGATTGTACTTTATCAATGATTTTGGAAACTGTAATTGTGTTACGATAAAGTACCCCAATTCTTTGATGTTTACTGCCACTAGTGGCCTCCGACTAGTTTACATGGTCACTGGAGGTACTCCTCTGTATAGGTTTACATTCTGACATACAACAATGTTCATATGTTGATGCAACATCTACATATTTTGTGGCCCCCATGAACCATAGACCTTGCCATTGGTGCAGAGGCTTGCGATACAGACAGCTGTACCGTAGGTGCAACCACAATGGAGGGGTATCTGTTGAGAGGCCAGACAAATGTGTGGTTCCTGAAGAGGGGCAGCAGCCTTTTCAGTAGTTGCAGGGGCAGCAGTCTGGATGACTGACTGATCTGGCCTTGTAACACTAACCAAGACAGCCTTGCTGTGTTGGTATCGCCAATGGCTGAAAGCAAGGGGACACTACAGCCGTAATTTTTCCTGAGGGCATGCAGCTTTACTGTATGGTTAAATGATGATTGCGTCCTCTTGGGTGAAATATTCCGGAGGTAAAATAGTCCCTCATTCGGATCTCTGGGCGGGGACTACTCAAGAGGACGTCATTATCAGGAGAAAGAAAACTGGCATTCTTGGATCAGAGCATGGAATGTCAGATCCCTTAATCAGGTAGGTAGGTTAGAAAATTTAAAAAGGGAAATGGATAGGTTAAAGTTAAATATAGTGGGAATTAGTGAAGTTCGGTGGCAGGAGGAACAAGACTTTTGGTCAGGTGAATACAGGGTTATAAATACAAAATCAAATAGGGGTAATGCAGGAGTAGGTTCAATAATGAATTAAAAAAATAGAAGTGTGGGTAAGCTACTACAAGTAGCATAGTGAACACCTTATTGCGGCCAAGATAGACATGAAGCCCACGCCTACTACAGTAGTACAAGTTTATATGCCAACTAGCTCTGCAGATGACGAAGAAATTGAAGAAATGTATGATGAGAAAAAACAAAATTATTCAGATAGTGAAGGGAGACAAAAATTTAATAGTCATGGGTGACTGGAATTCGATGGTAGGAAAAGGAAGAGAAGGAAACGTGGTAGGTGAATATGGGTTGGGGGTAAGAAATGAAAGAGGAAGCAGTCTGGTAGAATTTTCAACAGAGCATAACTTAATCATAGCTAACACTTGGTTCAAGAATCATGAAAGAAGGTTGTATACATGGAAGAAGCCTGGAGATCCTAGAAGGTATCAGAGAGATTATATAATGGTAAGACAGAGATTTAGGAACCAGGTTTTAAATTGTAAGACATTTCCAGGGGCAAATGTGGACTCTGACCACAATCTATCAAGTAGGTAAAAAGACGAGGGCTCGTAAAAATCCTTGGGTAACAGAAAAAATATTGAATTTAACTGATGAAAGGAGAAAATATAAAAATGCAGTAAATGAAGCAGGCAAAAAGGATTACAAATGTCTCAAAAATGAGATTGACAGGAAGTACAAAATTGCTAAGCAGGGATGGCTAGAGGACAAATTTAAGGATGTAGAGGCTTATCTCACTAGGGGTAAGATAGATACTGCCTACAGGAAAATTAAAGAGACCTTTGTAGAAAAGAGAACCACTTGTATGAATATCAAGAGCTCAGATGGAAACCCAGTTCTAAGCAAAGAAGGGAAAGCAGAAAGGTGGAAGGAGTACATAGAGGGTCTATACAAGGGCGATGTACTTGAGGACAATATTATGGAAATGAAAGAGGATGTAGATGAAGATGAAATGGGAGATATGATACAGTGTGAAGAGTTTGACAGAGCACTGAAAAACCTAAGTCGAAACAAGGCCCCAGGAGTAGACAACATTCCATTAGAACTACTGACAGCCTTGGGAGAGCCTGACCTGACAAAACTCTACCATCTGGTGAGCAAGATGTATGAGACAGGTGAAATATAAGAATATAATAATTCCAATCCCAAAGAAAGCAGGTGTTAACAGATGTGAAAATTACCGAACTATCAGTTTAATAAGTCCCGGCTGCAAAATACTAACGCTAATTCTTTACAGACGAACGGAAAAACTGGTAGAAGTTGACCTCGGGGAAGATCAGTTTGGATTCAGTAGAAATACTGGAACACATGAGGCAATACTGACCCTATGACTTATCTTAGAAGCTAGATTAAGGAAAAGCAAACCTACGTTTCTAGCAATTGTGGACTTAGAGAAAGCTTTTGACAATGTTGATTGGAATATTCTTTCAAATTCTGAAGGTGGCAGGGGTAAAATACAAGGAGCAAAAGGCTATTTACAATTTGTACAGAAACCAGATGGCAGTTATAAGAGTCGAGGGTCATGAAAGGGAAGCAGGGGTTGGGAAGTGGGTGAGACAGGGTTGTAGCCTCTCCCCGATGTTATTCGATCTGTATATTGAGCAAGCAGTGAAGGAAACAAAAGAAAAATTTGTAGTAGGTATTAAAATCCATGGAGAAGAAATAAAAACTTTGAGGTTTGCCGATGACATTGTAATTCTGTCAGACACATCAAAGGACCTGGAAGAGCAGCTGAACGGAATGGACAGTGTCTTGAAAGGAGGATATAAGATGAACATCAACAAAAGCAAAACGAGGATAATGGAATGTAGTCAAATTAAATTGGGTTATGCTGAGGGAATTGGATTAGGAAATGAGACACTTAAAGTAGAAAAGGAGTTTTGCTATTTGGGGAGCAAAATAACTGATGATGGTCGAAGTAGAGAGGATATAAAATGTAGACTGGCAATGGCATGGAAAGCGTTTCTCAAGAAGAGAAATTTGTTAACAGAGTATAGATTTAAGTGTCAGGAAGTCGTTTCTGGAAGTATGTGTATGGAAGTGAAACGTGGATGATAAATAGTTTGGACGAGAAAAGAATAGGAGCTTTCGAAATGTGGTGCTACAGAAGAATGCTGAAGATTAGATGGGTACATCACATAACTAATGAGGAGGTATTGAATAGAATTGGGGAGAAGAGGAGTTTGTGGCACAACTTGACTAGAAGAAGGGATCGGTTGGTAGGACGTATTCTGAGGCATCAAGGGATCACCAATTTAGTATTGGAGGGCAGCGTGGAGGGTAAAAATCATAGAGGGAGACCAAGAGATGAATACACTAACCAGATTCAGAAGGATGTAGGCTGCAGTACGTACTGGGAGATGAAGCAGCTTGCGCAGCATCGAGTATCATGGAGAGCTGCACGAAACCAGTCTCAGGACCGAAGACCACAACAACAACAACAACAACAACACAAGTCTGGTTGTAATACAAGACTTATGTACATGGTATGTTATCTACCTTTGGACAGTACTGGAATTTTATTTTGCCTTCGCTACTGCATATTGTAACATTTACTGTATTTTTTCTTCAGGATGATTTTTTAACAGACAAGCTGCCCAAAAGTAGTCATCAGTGAATAAACTTCCTACAAAACTTAAGATGGTTTCTTTAAGAGTTAATGTAACAACAGGTAATTGTTGGTAGAAGTTGAAAATAAAATTACACCCCTCCACTATGTGGAATAGATGGATATGGTTTATGTTTACAATGTCCACTTTGAAAATGCTTTTGCTGCTGTAGATGAAAACCATCAACATAGAGTAACTTCTTGTGTTTCAGATCACAAAGTGTTTTCCACAGTTTTCAGTACACTGAAGGAGGTAGGTTGCAACATGAAGTATGTTGTTGGTTAAATGTCACTGATGTTCTACTGTTAACACTATTTACTTATGAGCTCATATTTATACAGGAAGGGATCAATATTAACATGTCATAACAATAGGCAGTTACAGGACAACCCACATGACACAGCAATACCAAACTTCCAAGTTTATTTCTCAGTTAATGTGTGATGACAAAATCAGTGATATTTTCATAGATCCCACTAATCTGGAAGAACAAATAGCAGGACATTATTACTTGAATTTTTTTTGAGAAGCCCTTAATGTGCCTGCACAGTATGATCAAGCATAGTGTGGATAACTGAGATGAGCTATTAGGCCACAGTGTGTTGAGATTAAGAAACGTAGAGCTGCACTACAAGAAGCATCACAATACACTCTCCTGAGAGCACAAAAACCTCACTTAAACTAAACCTGGATTCTTTGAAAACTTTATGTAAACTGTTTAAAATTTACTTTGAAATACTGAATATTCAGAATTGTGATAAATGTGTTATGAACAACTGTAAATTTGTTATCTGACAAATAATGAACAATGGAGTAACATTATTTTGTAATGATGATGAACATTTATAAGCATTTTTGTCAGGAGACACTTGAGTATCATACATCTATATTAACTTTTGTGCTTCTGTAAATCTCTCAAAATATGACCCCTCTTGCTCAAAACAAAACCACAATCACTGTACTTTAGTAAACATACACAGACCTTTTGCCCAGGATGCCTAGTTTCAAGAAATGGGCCAGAAAATTGGTTTCCAGTCCTTTGTAAATAAAAATGTGTGTAGATAAAAGTTCTTGACAGCATGCAGATACAATAGAAGCTTTTCTTGTCACCAACAACAATTCAATCTGCAGGACTGTGTATGATTTTCAGGAAGCACATTCTTCATTTCTTTTTTTAAGGACAGTTTAATTTTTACCTTCGAAAAATCTTGGCGATCACTTTGGAACCATTCATACATATAAGCAAGATTATGCTCCAATGCAGTGGGCAGTGAAGAGCCATCCATCAAACAGGGCCAAGCAACTGTTACATTTCTTGCAGTGACTTTTACCATTATTCAAATGACAGCATATAAGAAAATGAATTGACACACTAGCACTACACCAGAAGAAGAGAGGAGAAAATGTGCTTCTAAAATATCTGCGGACACACACTGTTACAGTCCTGTGAAGCTTTTATACCAATGTTGTGGTGCCACACAGGTTTTTGTGGCCAGTGTTTATTTCCATTGTGACACCTTAATTGTGAGATTTAGCTGTGGTCTATGGCATATGTTTCTGTCTAAGATGTTGTCATCTGCTGCAAGAGACTTTGTCAAATTACCTAGATGTACCTACATACTCTGTAAGCCACCATATGGTGAATAACAGAGGATACTTTGTACCACTACTTGTCATTCCCTTTCCCATTACACTTGCAAATGGAGCACGGGAAAAACGACTGTCTATATGCCTCGGTATAAGTGTGAAATTCTCTGATCTCGTCTTTGCAGTCCTAACACAAAGTGTACATTGGTGGCAGTAGAATAGTTCTGCAGCCAGCTGCAAATGTCGGTTATCTAAATTTGACCATCTGTCTTTTCACAAAAAGAACATTGTCTTCCCTCCATAGATACCCATTTGAGTTCACAAAGCATCTTTGAAATACTCATGTGTTGGCTGTACCTCCTGGTATCAAATATAACAGCATGCCTCTGAATTACCATGACATCCTTTAAAGAGACCTGGCGGGGACCCCAAACTCTTAAGCAGTACTCAAGATTTAGTTGCAGTGGTGTTCTATGTGCTTTTCTCCTTTATAGGTTAGCTAAACTTTCCTAGAATTCTCCCAGTAAACTGAAATCGACCCTTCACCTTTTTAGTACCAACCTTACAAGTTCATTCCATTTCATATCACTTTGCAATATAATGCCTATATAATTTTATCAACATAATTGTGTCAAGCTGCACATCACTAATACTGTTTTTGAACAACACAGATTTATTTTTCCTACTCATTAACTTACATTTTTCTACATTTAGAAGCTGTCATCCACCACACCAACTAGAAACTTTGTCTATATCATCTCATATCCTCCTACAGTCACTCAAGAATGATACCTTCCCACACACCACAACAATACCAGCAAACTGTAACAGGTTGCTGCTCACACTATCCATCAGATCATTTATGTATACGGAGAATAAGAGCGGTCCTGTCACACTTTCCTGGGCACTCCTGACAATACACTTGTCCCTGATGAACACTCGCTGCCCAGGACAACATACTTGGTTCTATTATGTAATAAGTATCTGAGCCCCTCACATGTCTGAGAACCTATTCTATATGCCTGGATATTCTTAACAGTCTGTGAGTTATATTAAATTTAATTGCATGATTGTACTCATTGCTGGTGTGCTTAATATCTATAACTGATACATACAGAATTCATGACCCAATTCTTATCAGTTATGAAGCTACCATAAAACATCATATATACAGCATATCATTTGTGCCTTTATTAATATTGTCTCAGTTCTACACTTAAAAACAGTCACAAATGAGCAGATATATGAACAATTTTACTTTCTCATTTTAAGATGGCTAAGATGATTTGTATCATACAAATCAGATCAGCTGAAATATCTACATCCATCTACACCTACATCTATACTCCGCAAGCCACCTGATGGTGTGTGGCAGAGGGTACTTTGAGTACCTCTATTAGTTCTGCTTTCTATTCCAGTCTTGTATTGTTCGTGGAAAGAAAGACTGTCGGTATGCCTCTGTGTGGGCTCTAATCTCTCTGATTTTATCCCCATGGTCTCTTCATGAGATATATATAGGAGGGAGCAATATACTGCTTGACTCCTCGGTGAAGGTATGTTCTCGAAACTTTAACAAAAGCCCATACAGAGCTACTGAGCGTCTCTCCTGCAGAGTCTTCCACTGGAGTTTATCTATAATCTTAACGCTTTCGCGATTACTAAATGATCCTATAACGAAGCGTGCTGCTCTCCGTTGGATCTTCTCTATCTCTTTTATCAACCCTATCTAGTACGGATCCCACACTGGTGAGCAGTATTCAAGCAGTTGGTGAACAAGTGTACTGTAACCTACTTCCTTTGTTTTCAGACAGCATTTCCTTAGGACTCTTCCAATGAATCTCAGTCTGGCATCTGCTTTACCGACGATTAATTGTATATGGTCATTCCATTTTAAATCACTCCTAATGCCTACTACCAGATAATTTAGGGAATTAACTGCTTCCAGTTGCTGACCTGCTATATTATAGCTAAATGATAAAGGATCTTTCTTTCTATGTATTCACAGCACATTACACTTGTCTACACTTAGATTCAATTGCCAGTCCCTGCACCATGCGTCAATTTGTTGCAGATCCTCCTGCATTTCAGTACAATTTTCCATTGTTACAACCTCTCGATATACAACAGCATCATCCGCAAATAGCCTCTGTGAACTTCCGATGTTATCCACAAGGTCATTTATATATACATTGTGAATAGCAACGGTCCTATGACACTCCTCTGTGGCACACCCGAAATCACTCTTACTTCAGAAGACTTCTCTCCATTGAGAATGACATGCTGCGTTCTGTTATCAAGGAACTCTACAATCCAATCACACAATTCCGACCATTCCACTATTTCCTTAAGGGGCTCCATCACCCGCCTAACATTGGAGCTCCCAACCACTAAAAACCTTTCCCCCCGTGTGCCTGCTCGGACCACACTGAAGGAGCAGCCACATGTCTACTCACAGGCAGAGCCGGCGATGCCACATGGCCAGCCTCCACATTGATCCTCCGCCTCCCCTTGGGGAGAGGATGGCCCAACCACGACCAGTACCTGCGAAGATGTCTCAACAGCAGGGACCGTGGGTGAAGCATGCAACACCTGGGGTGTGCCATGCGACGCACCAGACTCCCCACTGCTGCTACACTCCGAGGCAGCCTGAAGACGGCTGACCATGGCCATCAGCACGTTCAGCTGTTCGCGAACAGAGGCCAGCTCCTCCTGCGTCCGTACACAGCAGTCACACATCCTATCCATCCTAAGAAATCAACAATTTACTGTAGAGAGTTAAGTAATCAACTTTTAACTAGACTGCTAATTCAGTAAAGGCGGCTGATAGCTGACTAAACTGCACTTACTAGACACTTCTTGTTGGAAACAATGAAAATAAGCACTATCTGTCTCTGGACTGTATTCAAAACAAACACGAAATCTATGGAACACTATTACTATTACTTGAAAATTAAAGCTTCCTAAAAGCAAAAACACACAGAAAAAGAAGTGACTAGTAAGAAAAACACAGTTAATACTTAAATTTATGTAGCTTGCTGAACAGGAGATGTGAAGCAGACGGCAGTTACGATGACACTTGGAAGTTCTACATGTAATAAGCTTTCACATACCAACATTAAGTTAACCAGGCAATATATGGAAAACTTTTAGCATAGATGTAAATATTTTAAAACAGAAAATACCTCACATTATGTGGGGAGGTATAAGATCTGTACCAACTTTCCCAGAATCTAAAAGTTCAAAATAAATTCCTTAAAATATATACATCTATCGCATATCTCTGAATATGTATGGGCTATGATTCAACTGGAGTAGAGAATGAAAGAGAGAGCCTTATGAGTCTAAAATAAATATCTTCACTGTAAAAACAAATAAATATCAGTACGTTTGAATGTGCATACCTTTGCACATCTATGAAATAAAAATCTGCTGCCGAGTAATGTTCAATACTGAGTTGCTACATCTCATGCATTGTAACAAGATTGGCCCTTGTCCTTGTAGGCATACTGTCTACAAGGTTGTTGATATATTGCCATTCTTTGATTATGGTCCTCCTGAGGCCATTTAATGTGAAGACAGTTCCTGTGACAATGCATTGCACATTACAACTGGTTCCAAGCACGCTCAATTGGGTTCATGACAGCAGATTCTATAGGCTTTTTCATTTATTCTCCCTGGAGAAATGTGGTGATGAGATGGATGTGTTGTGATCACGTCTTATCTTGAAAGATGAATCCATTGCCAAAATGTCAACAGCATGGCTGGAAAATAGATTGGAGGACCCTGAACAAACACTGCACAACCCCCAGAATACTCTAAAGAGCAATTACAATATCCAACATCTGTACATGATACACGCTCAAAACATGACTGATCCCTCCTTGCTGTACCTGTGGGTTTGTGTGTCAGAGAACTGCACTCAAACCTGAATGCCTCCATAAACTTCTATGATGTTCAACAGGTGCCAGACTAACACAATTGCCAGTGGAACAAACATGGTGTCATTGATCCAGGGCCCGTTCTAGGTGTTCCTTGTTCACCTTATTTACGAATGACAGCACTAGGGGCATCTAATGATACTTAGAACGGATGCCTAGAAGCTATATTAATTGTATGAAGACAGTTGCATACTGTCCAGGTTGGCACAGCTTTCCCATATGCCTCCAGTAAGGCAGCACATAGTTCTGTTGCATCTTGCTCAATATACCCACCAGTCATAATTTGTAGATAACAGTCACTGAATGATCTTTTTTACAATGTGCAACCACTACAAGGTAAACCTACAATGTTTTGGGTGCCACAAAGCAGTGGAATATTCAAATGCTGTCACTGTGATATGTACCAGTTTGATGGACAACTTGCCACACAGACAACCTTTCTTACTGTAAAGTGACTATGCAGACATGCTCTAAGCTTGAAATGACCCTGTGAGCCACACTCACAGACTAAACAAGGTACACAAGTCACTTTCTCCCATTCGCAACTGGAGACAGTGTTCTACTGAACTGCTCTGAGAATGAAGTTAGCTTCACAGGTGGCAACACATAGCCATCTTCAGTGGTTGACACAATACTGAGAAAGAGGTTCAATATAACCATGCAATGATTGTCATAATCACTGGTGCAGCTTCCAGGTTGGAACTTTTTCAATTCTGACATTTTGTCCAACGTAGCATTGGACATCTTTAGAGGTGTTCCCTATTCTGCAGAGTTGACAAGACTCCATGGATCCAGGAGAACCTCTAAGGATGTCCCATGAAACAACCTGGAAGATCCTTAGCAGCTATTTCAATATTGGTTGATTTGTATGTGTCACGAAAGCCACCTTGCTGTCCTACAGTAGAATTTATGTAATAAGTTACTCAAAAATAAAGTTTTTACTGATCAATATACTTATAACTTCATATTGCCTCAAGAAACACAATATGAGCATGTGCCTAATGTACACTCATTACACAACTCCTGCCTTTCTGAAAGTTCAGCTGCCAAGGTCCGCCAGGCATTACAACAATGTGTCTGCATCCAAATGAATGCTATGTCAAGCAATACATTTCCTAAGGCAATTGAGACATTTCTGTCACTGAATTAAACTCTCTGATGACTTAGTTCTCTTAAGTTAAACCACGTTTGCAACATTACATCCAAAAACGAAGTGTGTGCCAAGTAAAACTAACATGCAAATGCCATATTATCATCATTTAATTAATGTGTACTAATGTTCTACAGAGCCACATTCCACTGCAAGATGCATTAGGAGTCAGCGAATGCAAATATTGATATTGTGTATGTAGCTGTTAAATTTACGTCCAGTGTCATTACATATTACTATCATGCAAATCACTCACTATATACACAATGACTTCTGAGTACAGAGTAATGTTAATGCGGACGTAAGTGTATGTTGACAAGTAGGTCACGAACGGACTACGAAATTACGTGGCTTGATGAAACATGCTATCCAACTCAGTGGATTTAGTATGTAAATAATTTTGAACGACGTTACTCATATGACCCTCTGTTACAAACAAATGACAACTAGGGAATAATAACAATTATGTTACAAATGGGGCGTCTGCTACTAACAAGATTTTTGTCATTCGTGTCTTCCGCGCTCGAAGCACATACGTTATTGACGCTCACACACAAGTGTCTACTACTCTTGCCTTCTGAACATCTCATGCAAAAACTCGCTTCTTCCGTTTTAAGCAGAGGATTAGAAAGCGACGCGTCCTCCTCGAAAGTTTCTTCGTCTGATGAATTGTCAGCATGCTGTTGTTCATACATTCCAGTTAGTCATGTAACAATGATGTTAACACACATTTACTGTTACGGGGTCATACTAATTCCACTAAATGCAAGCACATACGATCAAAATACTTTTTACACGCACTCACTATAAAGTATTTGTTTTTAAACCACGACACTAGACTTGGCCACTGTTTCTACGTTTCGATACAGTGTATCGATACGTGGAATTGTTTCAGTGTTTCGGAACGGCTGTGGTTCACTGTTTCGAAACAGTGGTGTTTCATTCCGCCCCTGTCTCGGATAACCCGACCAGATTCGATCTCGAGCCAGACACAGAAACTGTATCGTTGTTTCAAAATAAGACTGTTTCAGTCCACCTGTTCTTGGAACGGACTAATTGTATCGGAACAGTGATGTTTCATTCCGCTCCGTGTCGGATGAGATTCGGGCTCGGCACAGGTACTGAAACACAACGCACTACTTCGTGAAACACTTTCAAGAGTGTCGAAATCTTTTTGACAAGCAATAGCATGAAGCTTAAGATATCCGAAAATAAAGCTTCGTTTCTAGCTGACTGTCCTATTCCGAAATGGCGTAACATCTGCTTTATGAACACTAACCAAACAATAAAAAAACGCATACCATTCACATTCAAAATAATAAACATGTGAAAATCATTCAGTTAAATTACACTTTTTTTATAACATACGCTTCTCTGTTCATGTACAGTAATCATATTAAGAAACGCAAGTAAGCCTACAACATTTTGAATAAAAAAAGGCGTAGAGTGACAGTTGTTAGACATATACATAAATATGATGTAGGTATAATTACAAACAATCTGTTTGACATATCACTGATAGTGTAATGGTGAACGGGAAGTGCTGGGAAGCATGGTGAATTTTTAGTAACGGTTCTAAACACCTTGAAAGACAAAAAATTTTTCTGTTACATTTTGTTATTTATTCGAATTATTTGGCATTATTTGTGAGTCTATAGTGACTGTGCTTATTATACACAATGATTCCCTTTGTATGCACGGAAATTAGCAGGATGGGTATATTACCCATACTAACGGAATGTGGGAATCCCCGTAGCATATCCGTTGTTTCTGCAGTTCCGTTCGTGGTGGTTCTTCTATCTTCAGCTATGGCTGTCCTCAGCCAATTGAAAAGTATGAAAATCACATAACACGAAAGCAGCGAATTTGCTGCAGGAAATACGAAACTGCCAAGACGCCTAAGTGATAGTTTCATACTTTCTGCGATATGATCAGCGCTCTCGCACCTCATTTGTGTTTATATGGACATACAGTAGACATTCAAGATGATAAAATGTGTAGGTTTATTAGATTACAAAACACATACTGTTTCACTGTTTCGAAACAGCGTATCGAAACATTACAGTGTACTGTTTCATTTGTTTTGAAACAGTTACGTGTTTCAGTTTGCCCATCTCTACTGACGACACCAAAATACACCAGAGAAATATATGCAATAATATGCATTCAAAGATATTACTGCAAAAGGTGGCCTTTTAAATATATCTACACGAAGCTTTGTTAACTACAGTTTCATTTCTGCCTTTATAAGACATTTCGTCAGTAAGAGCGGGATGAAAACATTATGTTCTCTCTATTAAGTAGGCATCGTTTTACCAGAAGTCAACATCGCGTAACAGCTAACTACCCACACAAGGGACTGATTGACCCCGCTGCTTGGTACCCTCCCCCAAATCATCCAACCAACCATACAAATCTGAATCAGAGTACAATTTATAACATGTTAATCTACACGTTTCCTCAATAGTGTACTCCAGCAGTCTCAAATATTGAGCTATATGAGCCTTGCAAATGGTAAAGAATACGTTATGGAAAGATAAGTTTGTTTGGAGATTGTAAATACTATGTTCGTTAGTGGCTCAAGAGTAGTAGACCAAGCGCTGGATATATACGTACCTAGTAGAACAGTTCATAATGGAAAGGATAATTCATGATATACACTGTTAAGAAACTTCTAAATAGACAACTATTACTGTATAGCGTCATAGGGCTACAACGCTGAATGAAACGCATTTGGATCTCAAAATGGTAATACGCAAAGTCCTGTGCTCATCGTTGCTGAATCTCATCAAAAGATCTCTGACAAAACCCAAAGAAATTTTGTTTGTTTGTAAAGGACATTAACGGTAACAAAATTAGTGTAAAGACTAGTCAAATGAAGCTATATGGCTCCAGAGACCTTTTCAAGACTCAATCATATATTATGTATATATGCTGACTGAAGCGACGAATGATAATTTATACCAAGCCCATGTTAGAATGCTGGCCTTGGTACAAATTTTCATTTGTCGCTTCAATCTGCATATATACGTCATCGTGTAAAGACATTCATGAATGACAGAGAAACCGAAACTGAGTGAATCAAAGTGAAAGCAGAAACGCTGAACTCCATTTTCAAATGTTCGCTTAGAAAGAAGGTACACTTGCAGTACCTCAGTTTAGTTCTCGCACCACTGCAAAGATAGGGATACAGATATTAGATGCAAGGCGTTCAAAAATAGTTGCAAGTAAACAAGGTTCCAGGGTCCGATATAATACCTCTCAGATACTACACTGAATTAACCGTTGAAGTAGCTCTCATTTCTGCCATAGTATACCATAGATCACTTGAACAAAAAATCTCGCCCACTTGTTGAGAGAATGCACAGGTCATCTCTGTCTTCAAGAAGGGTAGCAGAAGTGATCCATGAAACTACTGTCAAAATCTCTTTGACACTCCTCTGATGAAGAACACATTCTTAGCTGAAAAGTTGTGAGGTATATAGAGCGGCCTGAAGACCACACATGAAAGCATGCAGTGTTTCTTGACATCCCAAAACTTTTAACCAGATACTAAACCAACTTTTATTAACAAAAGTACAATCACATGGAGCATCAAATTAAATTTATTGCTGGATTGAGAACGATTTCATAGGAAGGCCGCAGTAACAGAAGCAGAAGTAACTTCAGGTTTGCCTCAGAAAAGTGTACTTGGATTCTTATTGTTCAAATTTATATTAATGACTTCAAACTTTTTGCAAATGCTGCATTCTTTGTAATTAAGTATTACTGGTGAACGAAAAAAGCTGCACAGTGAGCCACTGACAGGGTTTGAAAATGGTGGAAAGATTGGCAATTTGCTTTAAATGTACAGAAATGTAAAGCTGCGCTCTGCACAAAATGAAGAAAGTAGTATCCTATGGCTACAACAGCAATGAATCACACCTAGAATGAGTCACATCATACAAATACATCGCTGCAACCATTTTATGGATTTGAAATTCAATGATCATGTACGCTCAGTCATAAGTGCAGTAGGTGACTTTCTTTAGTATATTGGCAGAATGCTGGGAAAAGGCAGCCAGTCTATAGAGGCGATTGAAAATGAAATACTCATTCGACCAATCCTACAGTACTGTTCAAATGTATGAGAAATATACCAAATAGGACTAACTGGATATACTGAAAGTGTTCAAAGAAGGGCATCAAGGATGCTCACATGCGTGTTTGACTCACTGGATAGTATCACAGAAATACCGAAGAATAAGAACTGGCTAAAATTTGAAGACAGGCGTAAATTATTCACTGAAAACCTAATTACAAATTTTCAAAAACTAGCATTAACTGAAGACTCTAGAGATATACATCAGCCCCCTAGAATCGCTCCTCTAGGGACCGAGAAGACAAGGTTAAACAAAGTACAGCGCACACAGAATCATTTGGGTAATCATTCTCCTCATGCTCCACACGCCATCGGAACGGGATGGACCTTACCAATGGTACAGCACTAAGTACGATCAACTATGTATTTCATAGTCGTTTGCAGATTACATGTGTAAACAAGGACTGTTAATTGTTTGATCACTTATATTCACAATAATTATGTAGTGAAGCTACATTTCTGGAACAGCTCAGACAGTTCATCAAAATTGATTTTATATACAAGCCATTGACGGAATGCTGATTGAAAAACTAGATGTAAGGCTCTGTCAGTTCGTTTTCTGTCTGTCTGTCTCTCTCTCTCTCTCTCTCTCTCTCTCTCTCTCTCTCTCTCACACACACACACACACACACACACACACACACACATACCCACTTATTCATAACATTTCTATAATGGAAATCATTTTTAGAGAAATCATTCATGATGCTGATAGATTCTGTAAATGAAGAACACCTTCATTAATTGATTTAAATTTTTTTTTGCTTGTTATAATATGATACCACTTTTACAATTGTGATATTAGGGTAACTTCAAAGTGAGTAAGATCTATTTTTTTTTTCTCTTGTGAATGACACTAGTATGTGGAAAGCGAAATCAATTGTTGTAACGAATTCAATCAGAGAGCAAGGGCATTGACGAAGGGACTGCACCTACTGGTCATCATCGACTTTGTCCAATTTTGTGGTATGTGCAGGGCTTGGCCAGAAATGAAACTAACAGAAGTGGGAGGTCCAGATAGTCAAGCGTTTAACAAAAATAGTATTTTTGGCGTGGGTTGGGCGAGGCAGCATGGTTTTTCTGCTGTGGTTGTCGCGGTGGTAAGAGTATAGAGTTATCTGAAGCGTCGTGTGATTGGGGCCCCCTTTGAAAAAAATCGTTTTATTTTCAATTTTTACGTTACTTACACTGCAAATAAACCAAAATAATGCTCAATATACTGTACTGTATTTATTAATATTTTCATAAAAGACATGAAAAGGAAAGACAAAATAATATTTGCGATTGAAATTAAAGTTCGAGGAAGGGACTGTAAGGTGTACAGAAGAACTTTGTATTTAAAAATAGATACTTCTATTGGTTTGCAGTTGATGATTTTGTTTTTCCTCCCCACGATACAATTAACAGAAGAAATTTGTTATACTGCACAAAGAGATTCATCGCATCAGTTAGAAAATTTTTATATAAGGCTGATGTAAGTTTCCTAGATTTTGATGAAGTAATGACGATATTCCTATATTTTGCTGCACACTCATTCACTGTTTTCAGAATCCTCAGTTCTAAAGAACCAGTACTTTCTTGTGGGCATGTATACACTGTCGGCAATAATTTTCCAGAAATTGCTATAACATACTGTGCTGTATACAACGGGTTACTACTTTTGCTCCGCTATGGTCCATGGTTCAGTTATAGGTGGACTGGTACTTGCAACCTGTAAAGACAACACACAAATACAAATGTTTTATTTTACATGACGTTAAAAAGAGTATTTCACTTGATGTTGACGAATGAGAAATCTCAACTTGCTGTCCGATCAGTGTTGATAACAAAATCCTTTGTCGTAATTGGGGATAAGAGCCCGAGTCTGACCTCTTAAACTTCTCTGTTGCAGCAAGGGCTTCCTCAATAGTGGCAGCTTCTCTTTCAAATATAAATTTCGTACTTTTCCTCTGACAAATCTTACACTTTCGTTTGAACTCTCTGACCTTGAATTCCAAATTTGGAAACTGATTTACAGCAGGAAGTATGCATTGCAGCAAGTTTCTTGTGATGACTTGTTGATTACAACTCTGCACTTCCACGAAGCGATTATATATCCACATATCAATGGCGTTGTCCCCAGTGGCTGTTGGGTCGAGTTTACGTGCTCCAAGTGGCTTATTGCTCACAAGCAGCTGTCATGGTCTGGTCGAAGGTTAAAGTGAAATTAACGAATACGAAGCCCTGTACGCTTAAATTACAATCCTTTCGTAGATAGTTACTTGGAGATTTCTCATAGACGTTAGTAAATCCTTTCTTGAAAAATAATTTGGAGCAACAGATTTTACTTTCCCTGCCCTTTATGAAACTATTAATAAGTACTATATAGTGCACATTATTTAGGTTTATTTACAGTGTAAGTAACTTAAAAATTGGGAAAAAAAGATTCTCCACATACAGACTCGACCCCCACGACCCACCAATTTGCATTCTGTATTCTTTCTAAATGCCTGGTAGCTATGTTAACCTAAATGGCTCATATCTCATGAGGCTGCCACCAAAAATGCCATTTTTTCTAAACGCTTGGCCATCCGGAGCTCCCTGTTCTGTCACTTTCATTTCTGGGCAAGCCCTGCATGTATCATAAGCTTTGATAAAATCGATGATGATGAGTAGGCGTGGTCTCATTGTGAGTTTCATTTGATATCACCAATCGCTTTAACTGATATCTGCTGGATTCAGATATCTGAATGTGAAACACAACTGAAATATTTGTTACAATAAAACATGTTTCAGCTAATGCAGGAAATGCTCCAAAATGTTATGTCAAAGGAAATCGCCCACTATAAGGAGGAAAGTGTGCTGTCTTAATGACATCTTTGTTGGAGGAATGGGCAGCTCTCAGCAGTGGAAGTGACTGAAAGTAGCATGGTAGAAAAAAATGAAGGTGAGATGTTTCTAAATTTTAGTCCTGATCAGGATTATTTCTTTATTAGGGCATTCCTGAAGATAATGTGATGGAAAATAAAGGAGAAGGGGGTGTAAACGAGTCTGGTGTGTAATACTGTGAGAAGAGTTTAACAAAGCACCGAAACACCAAAGACAAAAAAGACATCTGGAGTAGATGACATTCCAGTAGAATTATTAAGGTCACAGAAGGAATAACTATGACTTAAATACTTCGCTGAAGTCACACATGTAAGATATGTGTATTGATACTTCTGGCACTTTCATGCTGCTGTGTTTATAGCACTCAGTTAGCACATATTAAGTATATTTTACTCTTTAGTTTTATGTAATTAATTATCCATGTTGTCACTATATTAACAATGCCTTAGTTCCACCAAGAGATAAATTATTTATTAGCGTCTTCTGGTAGAACTTGTCTTCCTGAAGGCCTTGGAATATACCATCATTAGTCTTCTGCCTACTATACCACACATACTTCCTTGTCTATTGAGACTTGTGTAAAGAGTGACAAATGATGTTTATGTTCACATATGGAGGTCACATATTACTAGGTTCCCATTGTATTGTATTGTATTGTATGTTAACCGGGGACCTAGAAACGACGGAGAGGCTCCGTCCCCGCTGCAGCCCCAGTGGTCCACCCCATGACGACTACTGCAGTCCACTTCACCCCTCCGCCACCCCACACGAAACCTAGGGTTATTGTGCGGTTCAGCCCCTGGTGGAAATCCCCCCCCCCCCCAGGAACGTCTCACACCAGACAAGTGTAGCCCCTATGGTTTGCATGGTAGAGTAATGGTGGTGTACGCATACGTGGAGAACTTGTCTGCGCAGCAATCGCCGACATAGTGTAACTGAGGCAGAATAAGGGGAACCAACCCGCATTCGCCGAGGGAGATGGAAAACCGCCTAAAAACCATCCACTGACTGGTCAGTTCACCGGATCTCGACACAAATCCTCCAGGCGGATTCGTGCCGAGGACCAGGCGCTCCTTCCCACCCAGAAAGCCGTGCCTTAGACTGCATGGCCAACTGGGTGGGCACTAGATTCCCATTAGTTTTTATTACTCTTGCACATCTAGATTTCAACTGTAAATAGCCATCTTCAGTACTAAACTACAAGAAAATCACAGAATCAGAATTAATTTACTTTACAAAGAACAATAACTAAAACATCATGTTATGCAATAACAGCTATCCACTCTGGTCAACATACCATTTGAATTACAACCCAACAAATTCGTGGCTGCACATCTCACCACAAGATCTTACTGGTGCATAGGCAGAAGGAAACTGAGGTTGCTAAATAACTGACAGTGGCCAAAGTCACAAAGTCAAGAGGATAAAAAAATGCAGAATGGGAACAGCAAGAAAAACATTTCAGAAAAAGAGAAATATGGTAACAATGAATATAAATTTAACTGTTAGAAAGTTTTTTGAAAGTATTTTTATAGAGTTTAGCTTTACATGGAAGTGAAATGTGGACAATAAAACTTGTAAATCAGAAGAGAAGTGAACCTTACGGAATGTGGTGCTACAGAAGATTAGATAGGTAGTTCAAGTAACTAAATGAAGAGTACAGCATCGAATAGTTGGTTTGATAATTGTAGGAAGTGTAGGTGATAGAAATTGTTGAGGGACACCAGGGCTTGAAAGCAGTCAGCAGGTGGAAATGGATGTAAGGTTCAGTATATTTCCACATATGAAAATATTTACACAAGATAGACTAGCACAGAGAGTTGCAGCTAGCCAGCCTTCTGACTGATGACTTTTACAAAATAAGAGAAGCAGTCAGGCAGTCATAATATATTTATTTATTTAGTCATGCACAACTTCTATTGTATAGATATAGACAGAACATGCACAATTTCAGTTTCATTTATACATGCAAGATAACACAGACACATCTAATTTAGCCGAAATTTAATTTATTATCCTTTAGATAAACACCCAACGCCAAACAAAGATTTCATTAACAATAGCTGAATGAGAGAAGAGCTCAAATAACAACAATATGATGTCCACAAGGAATTCCTCACTCATGATTCAATCTTTACATTTTCACAATTTTGCATTAATCTTTACTATCTTAACCTCCACGAACCTCACTTAGTAGCGTCACGTCTATCCAAGACACTCAGAATAATAAAAAAAGAGCAAACAGGAACAGTATCATTCTTATATTACGAGAAGAAACATATATTGTGTATTTATGCTTCCTGGTTGATGTATATACAGACATTTTATACTGTCCTTCTTGTTTTGAATGACATCTTCTATACCTTTAAGCTTCTATGTATTCCTTTAGGCTATGCAGAGATAAAGAGAGAAAATAGCCTCTTAATCTACTTTCGAAAACCTAAGTTTTTTCAATGGATTTTTTTCTGTGCAGTAATTTTTGTACAAAATGCGCCCAACGGTCATGGGCTCTTTCTCTGTTAACTTGAGCCAATTCCGATCTAGATAATCATTCTTGTTCCTTATACTGTACTCTCATATGTCTCTATTTAACTGTATAGTACTATTTGCTTTCAAGCACATAATTGTTGCATACATATACAGAGTGTCTCCCCTTAGAGTTGTCAGGCTCTCTTTCTGTGGTGTTTTGGCAGATATTTGCAACTTCGTTTTTGCATCATGTGGCTGAAGTTTTTTTATTTGTTTCTTAACAACATGTTCTATTATGCAATATTCGTAATACTATATGTATGCATTTTCTGTACATGTATGTAGTGTAACGTTTGTGTCATATGATGGTGATGATGAGGGAAGGTATAGGGCGAAACCTGGTGCTGGTGCATAGCCTACTCCTGACAAATAACATCTGCAGATGGCTCACCATCAACAGTGTCACATGCCATCACTTCATAAGACACTGCGGAGAAGTCTGGTATTTGAACCATGAGGTTGGCGTAAGGTCTGGCGATCAGGAACTTTATGTGACCACCTCTCCTCTGCTTGCCAGCAAATGTTGGCAGTGAACATTTTTTCCACCTCCAGTATTCGAACCGGCTTACCCCTGGGTGTGTCGAGCTGGAGTCAGCCCAAACAAATACAGCTTGTCACCTCTTTCATGTGACTCCCATTGTCAACAGAAAGAGTCAGTTTGTTTCCCATTACAAATGAAATTATTTTTAAATCGATATTTTACGTGCCCATTCGGTAAAGCACTCTGAAATTATTCTAGTCCGATATTAGTTTTATCGATATGTATTGATAGAGACATGAAGAATAAACAGCAATCCAGCAGCGACTCAATAGAGCTGCATGCTTGGTAGTAGCAATCAGCGCAGACCAGGACAGCGCTGTTGCTGCTGGAGTAATGGTTATTCTTCGTGTTTTACTGTCCCTGTTAATACATATCGATGAAACAAATATCAAACTAGACAAATTTGAGACAGCTCCCTCGAATGGCACCTAAAATTCCGCTATAAAAATTAGTTAAGGGGAAAGGAATAGGCCATTGCATGAAAGACGTGATGAGCAATATTTGTTTGGGCTGACTCCAGCTGCACAATACAAAAACAAAATTGCAAATATCTGCTGAAACCCCAGAAGAAATGAGTCATAGGAGAGACACCCTGAATATAGTGAGTAATGTTACGATATTTATCCCTCTAAACTTATTTCTGCAGAATTGTTGTGAAGTTATATTTGCAATGCATCTAATAGCTTTCTTATGATGCAGCACTAATGTATGTGCTACATTTCTCCAGACTGTAGTGCAGTATGATGGGTGAGAGTAGACTAGGCCATAGTACATTCTTAACTGTACACCTATGTTTATAGTCATAGACATCTTTCCCCAAGAATTTGTGATTCCCTACCTCTTTGAGAACTAAATTACCTATTTCAAGGGAGATATTATCAGTACCTATAGTTTTAGTTGCTTGTAACTATACATGCAATTACAAACAAGTTGTTTTCACTGTAATATTTAAAAGCCTCCCTCAGATTTGCAGTGACACTTGGTTCCAATATGTTTTACTACAGGTGAAGTATCATCTGGAAATATTACTACATTGTCACCTACTGCTGATGTCACATCGTTTACAGAATGAAAGGAAGGGTTCCCAGAAATGATCCCGTGTACTTTAAATTTTACTAGCTGTATAATTTGGTTTTATTTGTAGGATTTCCTTTTGTGATTTACTTGAATGACTGAATATATCTAGCCGGCCGAAGTGGCCGTGTGGTTAAAGGCGCTGCAGTCTGGAACCGCAAGACCGCTATGGTCGCAGGTTCGAATCCTGCCTCGGGCATGGATGTTTGTGATGTCCTTAGGTTAGTTAGGTTTAACTAGTTCTAAGTTCTAGGGGACTAATGACCTCAGCAGTTGAGTCCCATAGTGCTCAGAGCCATTTTTGACTGAATATATCTCCCAGCACACTTTTCCTTAAATTATTAGTGCATCAGTCAAAATATAGATAGAAAATATCATTAAAGTGTTACACCTTTTACAGAACATTATAATTTACATAATAATGTACTATGATAAATTCCAAGATTCCACATTTAGAAATTTGTTTCCTAGGAACTTGAGTGTCTTGTTTGTGAATGTGCACTTCTTAAGTTTGACTGTATTGAAGTATAGCATTATGGCAAATGATAGTATGTTGAAGTGTAGCGTTATGGCAAGTGATAAACTTACATCCAGTTGAACTTCCTTACTGTAGTTTAGTCTTGGTCTCCCTTTAAAATTTGTAGGCCCTCCCTCCAAATGTCACTCCATAACCATATCAATTATTCTGTGATGCCTCAAGATGTAGTCAAACAACTGAGCCCTTATTTCACCCAAGTAGTCCCATATTTTTCTTTTCTCCCTAATTTGATTCAGTATCTCTTAATTGGTTAGCTGAGCTACACATCTAACATTTGGCATTCTTCTATAGCAAAACATTTCAAAAACTTCTATAATCTTTTTGTGTGAACTGTTTATTGTCCACATTTCACTTCCATGCAACACTATATACCAGACATATAACCTCAAAAAAGACTTCCTAAACATTAAATTTATATTTGATATCAACCAATTTCTGTTTTTCAGATTTTTTTGTTATTGCTAGTTTACATATCATATCTTCACTAATTTGGCAATAATCAGTTATCTGGCTCCCCAAATAGCTAAACCCATCTACTTCTTTTAGTGTTTCATTTTCTAATGTAATTCCCTCATCATCAACCGAGTTCAGCTACATTCCATTACTCTTGCTTATTTTTTATACATCTTATAACCACTTTCTAAGATCCATTCTGTGTAACTGATTTTCCAGTTTCTTTGCTATCTCTGACGGAATTATAATGTCACTGGAAAACCATAAAATTTTATTTTCTTCTCCCTGACCTTCAATTTCCTTTTCAGATTTGTCCTTGACTTAGATTATTGTGTGTTTAATGTACATGATGGACAACAGTGGGGATAGACTAAGCCTCTTCTCACTCCCTTATCAATTACTCATTCCCATTCATGTCCTTCAACTTTTATAACTGCAATTTGGTTTTTGCAAAAGTTCTAGGGAAAGGGACAAAGAGGTAGGTATTGACATATATAATAACAGTTGTTTTGTAGAGAATCTTCGTAATGCTGAATTTCGGTGTGTGTAACTAAAAACATTCCACTGGTCCATATATTGAAATTTTTTAATGAATCTAGTATTGTAGTGGGTGGATTCGTCTCATTTTTGGGTGCTAAATTTAATGGGGCAACCAGATTTCCTATATCAAATTACATTTCTTAGATACAATATAATAATAAAATTGTATCGATTTTATTTCCACAGTGTGTGGAACATCAATAAAATCAATGTATGATACGCATAACCTGAAAACTATCCTAATATTTACATAAAAGAACAAAACAATCATCATATTATTAAAGTCACATATACCATCAGGACATTAATCATAATTAGAAATGTTAATGCATTTCAGAGTTTTAATATAATTTTACCTGGCCAATTTGGGTGAAGACTTTATCATTTGTGAGATGTCTCATCACTCGCCCTAAAAAAAACTAACAATAAGCAATTATTATCGAAGGGTTTCAGTGTCATTCATATCGATGTTCTATGGTAAGACTGACTTGGTGGGAAGTGTTCACCCCTGTTCATCGCTAATAGTATCCAAGTTTTATGGGAAAATTGAAGGTGTGAATTTAAGAAGTCAATTTTTAGTGACATTCTGTAACCCATTTTTTAGTTGTTCAATTGTTGTGTCACCATAGAGACATATTTATGTTCTCTCCTATAGCCCAAAATTCCATGACCAATGACTTCAAAAGACATCCAAGTATGTAATTTGACATTCATGAGATTAGCATCAGAGATCTCACCATGAACAATTTTTTTGTCTCATAAAGTCACCTTCTTTCAACTTAACCTCACTGATCTTGCGAAAAACCTGTTTCAAATGACTGGAAGCAACACCTTGTTTAATAACAACTGTCACAAAATACTACACCATGCATAAAATTATATGAAGCGGAGGCAGTATGACTTTATTTGAAACAGCTTATGGTCTGTACCTAGTATTTTCCTTTCCTGCAGTATACATTTGTCTCATAAACCATTCTTTCATACAAAACATTTTCCAAAAGCAAGTGTACTAGATTTTTATATCTTTTTAGAAAAAATATAGTTGAAAAATTACTGGATATTATTGATACACTGAACAATCCTCCACATAATCACCATTCCTTTCAATGCATTTGATGAGACATGGCACAAGCTTCTTCATGCCTTCCTCAAATAACTCTCCTGCCAGCTCCTTCCTCCACTTCAGAACCTAATTCTGCACCTGCTCGTTGGTTGAAAATTTAATTTCACGTATGTGTACCGCCAGTAAGGTGGAAAGGTGATCATCTAAAGGCATTAAGTCAGGAAAATCCAGGGGTATTCAAAACATCCCAACTAAGTGAGTCCAAGAGTTCCATGGTGGCAAAGGCTGTGTGAGTGCAGGCACTGTTATGCAACAAGCATATTACTCTGGTCAGCATCCCCCTCCTTTTGTTTTCAATGGTCTTTTTTGATTTTTTTAGGATATCAACGCATAGCTCTGCATTAATGGTCTCCCCCTGAGGCAGAACGTTGATCAAAATTTTGCCTGTTCGGCCCAAAAACACTGAGGACATGGTTTTTTGCCCAAAATTGTGGTTTTGAAATTTTTGGTAGATAGGCAATTGGTATTATGCCACTGTGACGACTGTATTTCTCTCTCAGGTGTATAACGAGTCACACACATTCCATCTCTATCCACAACTTAGCTCATAAAATCCTCACCTTCCAATTTAAGTCGCTCACTACTGACCTTACCTTTCTTGTGTTGCTCTGTCATCTGTTTTGAGACCCATCTTGACCAATGGTTCCAGTATTCCAGCGTTTCTGTGAGTGTCTCGTGTAAGAGAGTTCTGGAGAGTTGTGGGAAATATTGCAAAAATTTCATTCACTTTCAGTCATCAGTCTTCATGAACAGTTTCCTCGATGTTTTGCGCCATCTCATCGGTCAAAATGGAAGGTCTTCCACTTCTCTGCTCGTCATGAACATTTGGTCTCCCACCACTAAACTCCCTACACCACTTAAATACACTCTTTCTGTTCATAACATCTTCGCCGTAAACAGTTTTCATTCGCGAAAAAATTTATGTAGGTGTTATTCCTTCTGCAAGTAGGAAGCGGAACCCACAGCACTTGGCGGCGTTTCTTACTGACATTTTGCATGCATCTGGGCAATACACCATAAGTTTAGGTATTACCGTGTTCCTGCTATGCTCACTATGGTCAGCTGATTCCCTCTATCAGTCAGTGTTGCCAAGCCTCAAAAAACAAAAATCCATAGCCAGTTATGATCACAGTATATATATTTTTTAATGTTCACTTTCTGAACATGCCTTGTACACTTCCCTCCACCCACAAGACCATAAAAAATTGAAAAAAATAGCACTAGAAAACATTGAACGAGCAGCTGCAAAAAGGAATCTCAGAGCACACAAACGTGTGTCTACATGGGTATTCACTGTGGGACAGTTCGTTCTTGTTAGAACTCACTTATTATTTAATAAAGGAAAACAGATTTACCATAAATTTTATCCAATTTATAAGGGACCCATGTTAATTAGTAATGTGGTTCATGCAAATGGGGTAGAATTTTGGAACCCAAGAACGGGTAAAATAGAGGTCTACTTCACGTCAGACACCTTAAGGCTTATAATGAATGATAATTCTTGCAGTGGTCATACGGCATGAAAACTAAAATATAAGTGGATCACAAATGACACAGCAAGAGAATGTAGATGTTCCAGGTAGTAGCAGATATCAAGAGACAGACAGGATTAACTACAAACATGTAAATATTCAAATATAGGTACAATAATACTAATTACTTAAATGACCAGAAGTGGGTTAGCAAAAAATAAAAAAAACTAATTGCATGATGTACTAATTAACTAGCCTACACATCATCAACCCATGCTCATTCGAGAAGAAAAGGAACACCTATAAAATGAAGTAATTTAATGTGTCAGAGTTATATTTTCTTTTCTTTTGTAAAGTACTGAAAAAAACTATTTAAATGTTCATTTTGTATTATTGATGTAAATGTTCAAATGTAAAGCTTAAAGTAAATTTAGATAAAGAAACTTGTAAGTAGCAGATTACAGAGTACCTGGCGGCTCAACACAAAAGTTTTGTCTCAAGTACAGACAGTGTTGAGGATCAGTGGACAAAGTTCAATACCATCGTACAATATGCGTTAGATGAGTATGTGCCAAGCAAGACCGTAAGAGATGGAAAAGATCCACCATGGTACAACAACCGAGTTAGAAAACTGCTGCGGAAGCAAAGGGAACTTCACAGCAAACATAAACATAGCCAAAGCCTTGCAGACAAACAAAAATTACGCGAAGCGAAATGTAGTGTGAGGAGGGCTATGCGAGAGGCGTTCAATGAATTCGAAAGTAAAGTTCTATGTACTGACTTGGCAGAAAATCCTAAGAAATTCTGGTCTTATGTCAAAGCGGTAGGTGGATCAAAACAAAATGTCCAGACACTCTGCGACCAAAATGGTACTGAAACAGAGGATGACAGACTAAAGGCCGAAATACTAAATGTCTTTTTCCAAAGCTGTTTCACAGAGGAAGACTGCACTATAGTTCCTTCTCTAGATTGTCGCACAGATGACAAAATGGTAGATATCGAAATAGACGACAGAGGGATAGAGAAACAATTAAAATCGCTCAAAAGAGGAAAGGCCGCTGGACCTGATGGGATACCAGTTCTATTTAACACAGAGTACGCGAAGGAACTTGCCCCCCTTCTTGCAGCGGTGTACCGTAGGTCTCTAGAAGAGCGTAGCGTTCCAGAGGATTGGAAAAGGGCACAGGTCATCCCCGTTTTCAAGAAGGGACGTCGAACAGATGTGCAGAACTATAGACCTATATCCCTAACGTCGATCAGTTGTAGAATTTTGGAACACGTATTATGTTCGAGTATAATGACTTTCCTGGAGACTAGAAATCTACTCTGTAGGAATCAGCATGGGTTTCGAAAAAGACGGTCGTGTGAAACCCAGCTCGCGCTATTCGTCCATGAGACTTAGAGGGCCATAGACACCACAGGTAGATGACGTGTTTCTTGACTTCTTCAAGGCGTTCGATACAGTTCCCCACAGTCGTTTAATGAACAAAGTAAGAGCATATGGACTATCAGACCAATTGTGTCATTGGATTGAAGAGTTCCTAGATAACAGAACGCAGCATGTCATTCTCAATGTAGAGAAGTCTTCTGAATTAAGAGTGATTTCAGGTGTGCCACAGGGGAGTGTCATGGGACCGTTGCTGTTCACAATATACATAAATGACCCGGAGGATGACATCAGAAGTTCACTGAGGCTTTTTGCAGATGATTCTGTGGTGTATCGAGAGGTTGTAACAAAGGAAAATTGTACTGAAATGCAGGAGGATCTGCAGCGAATTGATGCTTGGTGCAGGAAATGGCAATTGAATCTCAATGTAGGCAAGTGTAATGTGCTGCGAATACATAGAAAGAAAGATCCCTTATCATTTAGCTACAAAATAGCAGGTCAGCAACTGGAAGCAGTTAATTCCATAAATTATCTGGGAGTACGCATTAGGAGTGATTTAAAATGGAATGATCATATAAAGTTGATCGTCAGTAAAGCAGATGCCAGACTGAGATTCATTGGAAGAATCCTAAGGAAATGCAATCCGAAAACAAAGGAAGTAGGTTACAGTACGCTTGTTCGCCCACTGCTTGAATACTGCTCAGCGGTGTGGGATCCGTACCAGATAGGGTTGATAGAAGAGATAGAGAAGATACAATGGAGAGCAGCGCGCTTCGTTACAGGATCATCTAGTAATCGCGAAAGCATTACGGAGATGATAGATAAACTCCAGTGGAAGACTCTGCAGGAGAGACACTTAGTAGCTTGGTACGGGCTTTTGTTAAAGTTTCGCGAACATACCTTCACTGAAGAGTCCAGCAGTACAGGGTGATTCAAAAAGAATACCACAACTTTAAAAATGTGTATTTAATGAAAGAAACATAATATAACCTTCTGTTATACATCATTACAAAGAATATTTAAAAAGGTTATTTTTCACTCAAAAACAAGTTCAGAGATGTTCAATATGGCCCCCTCCAGACACACGAGCAATATCAACCCGATACTCCAACTCGTTCCACACTCTCTGTAGCATATCAGGCGTAACAGTTTGGATAGCTGCTGTTATTTCCCGTTTCAAATCATCAATTGTGGCTGGGAGAGGTGGCCGAAACACCATATCCTTAACATACCCCCATAAGAAAAAATCGCAGGGGGTAAGATCAGGGCTTCTTGGAGGCCAGTGATGAAGTGCTCTGTCACGGGCTGCCTGGCGGCCGATCCATAGCCTCGGGTAGTTGACGTTCAGGTTTCATAACTAACCTTTTTCGTAGGACTCTCCATACAGTTTATTGTGGAATTCGCAGCTCTCTGCTAGCTCTGCGAGTCGATTTTCCTGGGCTGCGAACAAATGCTTGCTGGATGCGTGCTACATTTTCATCACTCGTTCTCGGCCGTCCAGAACTTTTCCCTTTGCACAAACACCCATTCTCTGTAAACTGTTTATACCAACGTTTAATAAACCACCTATCAGGAGGTTTAACACCATACTTCGTTCGAAATGCACGCTGAACAACTGTCGTCGATTCACTTCTGCCGTACTCAATAACACAAAAAGCTTTCTGTTGAGCGGTCGCCATCTTAGCATCAACTGACGCTGACGCCTAGTCAACAGCGCCTCAAGCGAACAAATGTACAACTAAATGAAACTTTATAGCTCCCTTAGTTCGCCGACAGATAGTGCTTAGCTCTGCCTTTTGTCGTTGCAGAGTTTTAAATTCCTAAAGTTGTGGTATTCTTTTTGAATCACACTGTATATTGATCCCTCCTACGTATATCTCGCGAAGAGACCATGAGGATAAAATCAGAGAGATAAGAGCCCACACAGAAGGATACACACAATCCTTCTTTCCACGAACAATACGAGACTGGAATAGAAGGGAGAACCGATAGAGGTACTCAGGGTACCCTCCGCCACACACCGTCAGGTGGCTTACGGAGTATGGATGCAGCTGTAGATGTAGATGTAGTAGCATTAAGCAAAAGTCATTGTAAAACAAATGAAACAAAGGAGGCACACAGCACAACTTCACTACAATCGTCTGAGGAAGGAAGCCAAGCTGACGACAGAAGTAGAAAGTCGACGAGTTGCTACTGTCTGAGTGTGAGAGTTTATACGATTGCACAATATGACACTGACGACAAACTGGAGGCAGAAGTAAGGAATTTACCATCTCATACTTCATATTAGTATGGAGACCGAGCCAGGTGTATTTTGAAGAATATTGTCCCATGCCTCACCCCAATAGCGAGAGGACGTGAAAACCCAGTAGCAGCAAGGGACACAAAGGCCGTACACCTGCGAAGAAGGCCAAGCGAACCCATTAGCAGCGATGCACAATGGCAAACCGTCTGCAACAGCTCATTTGTACAACCACTTGGAAAAATAAACTCCGAATATTTCCCTCAATATGCCAGATGAAGAAGCTGATAACTGAAAACAGATATATCATTTCCGAAATTGTCTATTCAGACTTGACCATATCTCATAACAACATAACTGGTAGTCCTTCCGAATAACTTTCGCTGAATAACATATCCTCTCCCTATGCCCGAGAAGTTCCAAATTCCAAGAAAGAAGACATGAAGACACAGCAAGTAACGAAGAGAAGAAAGGGTCCCAAGATGAGGGCAGAAGAAAGCAACATTCCTTCTAAATCCTATACATTAAACCAGTATGAGATTTAGCAAAATCAACAGAAAGCAATATTCAACAAAACCATGGCAGTTGTTTCATTCTAACAATCAAAGGACTGATGACCTTAGAAGTTAAGTCCCACAGTGCTCAGAGTCATTTGAGCCAACTATCAAAGCAACCAAAGGCGGTCAAACCATCAGACAGAGTACACATAATGGGGACATCAAAATTCAGCATCCATTAAGGGGCTACATGCTTCACCCTCGATGGCAACTACACCAAAAAAGGACTATGCCATGCCACCTATGTTTTCACATCATGGCATTGCCTTGGACGAGGAGTTTGTTATCAAAACAATGCAATATGGAATCGACCATGTAATGGCATTCGTGCTTGAACACTTAGAACTGTACATGTCGATGATCATCATCAACACCTCGCAGAGTCTACAACTGACTAGCAGCGTCAACCACTACTGATCGACAGCAGCATTGGGAACCAAAGCCAGCCCTAATTTTAAAGTGTAAAGTGCATTAAGAAAGAAAGTGATGCGTGTGACAAATTCGTTGTAATATTTTAAAAAGTGTAGAAGATAATCACTTCAGTAAGGAGTTGAGATGATTGTAAATATTCAGTTGCACCTGCACCACTGAGAATTTTTAAATTATATGTTTCATTTGTATTTTGTAATTCGATTTGTAAATTGTTAAAGTATATTCATAAATGTACCATGTTTTATATTTTGTGTTTCATGTGTAATTTGTAAATGTCAATTCAATCTAAATATATGTTAATAAGAATTTGTGTGTTGTAGATATTTTGGAAACATACGTTTTAATGATAAATAGTGTCATTTAATATAAAGTTTGTGTTAATATGCACGGAAGTATACAAAAATATTAACTATTTTAAAAATATAATGCCCACTTAAGTACATAAAGGTCTGTTTATGAAGACAGTTTTCAATAGTGATGTAGCATTTAAGTGTTGAGGCTAGAGACACGAACACTTCCTTAAATTCACTCATCTTTAACAGTCATCAATATCATGAATGTTTGAGAATTGTGGAATCTCTGAAGTTATTGTAAAGAGAAAATCTAAAGGTTGGATGAACCATTTTAATACAATTTAACCACAGGTACTAGAGAAAAATGTTGCAAGATTAGTCAAATAACTATCGCTAAAGGACTGTAAAGCCACATAATAATCATCTAAATAGAAAATTCCTTGTAAAGCAATTCATTTCAAAACAAAATAAAATGTTAAAACGACATCATCTAGCATAAGACAAGTAGCTGGACAATGATTAAATTATTTGAAGTTTAATTTTGCATTGCAATGAGCATTGCCTCAACCACTGATCACAGCAACACAAAATTAATTCAGAAGGGACAGCATGTGTAAGGCATCCAGATTTTATGGACCTTACATGAGCTTGATCCATAACGACAGGACAATACAGTATGAGATCCTCAGAAAATAATAATTACATTATATCAACAAAAGGCAATTGCAGTTAGTCTCATGTACCAAAAACTAACAAAACAATCTGTACCAATATAGCCCATGGCATGGAACAAACAAGTTACAGACCCATACTTGGCAACACGGATGCGACACGGTGGGGAGATCCCCATTATACAAAAGCATTTTGAGACCTAAAATTTCTATCTCTCTCTCTTGTCTCGTGGTGGACCGCACAAGTGCGTGGAAATAAGTGAAAGTGATGAGAGCTTTGCTTTCTGTGAAGTGAGGATGATACACTTCAAGTATCATGGCGACAGATGGCAAAGCGATAGTTAATTATTCCTACGGGAATTTTTGAGGGCAAAGAAATGTACACGTCACTCCAACCCATAGTGAATGTTCAACAGCCATTATTAACGTTCTACAGAATGCAGGAAAGTTGCGACTCAGTGAATTCAGTCAAGGCTAGAGGAGGGAATTAGTGTTTCAGATCAAGCACGGTCACAACGCCGTTGCAGATGCCGCTTGGTAAAGTACCATCGCGCATTAACCCACAGTAAATGTTGAGTCTAGATTTTGCTCACTCCAGCTTTTGTACATTTTGACCACTGAATACCAAAAGCTAGGATACTAACCTACCCTCACATTGTGTATATGAAAGTTTTTTTCAGTGGTTCAAAATCTAAATTTATTCTCCACCAACTCAGTGCATTGACCAGATATGACAAAATATAGATTTAAATGAGCTGATGAGGACTTTTAATAATCATTCTTTCCTGTGATAAAAAATTTTTCATGCGTAAAGATAACGATTTTATTAATCATCATTTCAATATGTCCAAGAATTAAATATTTTGTTATTGAGTGTCAAAAGTAATTTAACATGATTGTCGTTTATCACTTGACCCCAGAAAGCAACAGTTGATAAATTATATGTAGAATAAAAAAGGGAATAGCTGTTTTGTCTTTCTAGAATTGAACCCAAACTTGCACTTTTATTAATTCATGCATTCTAGGTACGTGACAGCAGCATTTCTAATGATTTAGTTACGATCCGCACCTGATATTAGCTGCTTTCCAGGGCCAGGGTCATATTTATTTAGAATAGCTGTTTGACACCCTGGGGTTGAGGAGACAGTTCAGATGGTTTGTCCATTTTGGAGCTAAGTGGTAAGCTAAGTTTGCACACATTAGTACACTCACTGTGCAGATACAATGTTGGGATGTACGACAAGTGTGCTCGATGTTTTGCGCCATCTCTTCAGTGAAAATGGAAAACCTTCCACTCCTCTGCTTGTCATGAACACTTATTCTCCAACCACTAAACTCCCTACACCAGTTAAATACACTCTTTCTGTTCATAACATCTTCGCCGTAAACAGTTTTGATTCGTGAAAAAATTTCTGTATGTGTTATTACTTCCGCAAGTAGGAAGTGGACTCTACAGCACATGGTTCGCACTTGGTGGGATTTTTTACCGACATTTTTCAAGCATCTGGACAGTACAACATGAGTTTACGTATTGTCATGTTCCTGCGATGCTCACTCTGGTCAGCTGATTCCCTCTACCAATCAGTGTTGCCTAGCCTCAAAAAACAAAAATCCATAGCGTTATGATCACAGTACATTTTTTTAATACTTACTTTCTGAACATGCCTCATACTGCAGTGGCTTTTGATGTTTCAGCTGTCCCAGAAACACAGAAAACCACTGTGTTTTGTGAAACTAGCACGTAAACATGCAAGCAGTGCAGCGACTTTTAAATAACAGGAGATCATTCACATATGTTCCTTATATTTGATGGCCTCCAGTACCAGGACTAAGGTTTCATATGTTCCTTCTTCTCCGCTAAATGAGACAAATATATGAACACTTAAGGTACTTAAATACTCACCATTCAATACATACTGAAATCGTCACCTCAAACTGTTCTGTCAAGGACTCTGGTAAATGAAACTAACCTCCCACCTAACAACTGTTTTCAAAACTGACAGTATGTAACGAAAAACTAAGAAAATAGTTTCATAGTGAAACTTTTTGTATTTTGAATATATAAGTAAATAAATAATATCAGCTGAAAAGTAAACAACAATAACATCTCGAAACTCTTCTGTGATACCACATTTTTAAGGGTACATTTTGATTCTATAACCACAAATGAATAGGAACTGATACATGACAAAACAGATACAAGATTAATGTAGACTAATGTTAGCTTTCAAATGTTATTTATGAAGCTGAAAATTCTTTCCTCTAGAAGGAATTTTGGCACAAATTGTGCTTTTCAAAAGTATGTTGTATGTCGACAGTTAGGTAAGACATGGGCAGATACATGGCACATCATTTACTTCTAAGTATATTTCAAATTTCTCTTGTGATAGCCGTAAGGACTGGCAAAATTTGTTCATATTCTATTGCAGATTTTGCGCATTTTAACTCTGACATGCACTGTAGTGTTCAAGGTACAGTAAATCCTTGCATGACTTTGCTGACTTGTAATATTTTCTGTGTGACCAGAAGTTTAAATTATTTTCGCAAAGTATTGCACTTACACTTCTAATAATGAACTGTAAATTAAAAAGATATGCATATCAATATGTTTTTGCACTCATAGCATATAAGGACATATGAAATAAATAATGTATTTGGTAAACTGTAGCCATAATGTATTGAGGAAGCTTGTTTTATGTCAGCCACATCCTGCCTGCAGCTAAACAAATTTTCAAGAATTAACAGAATAGTAATAGGGTGATGTGACAGCTGTGTGACGCCCGCCTGTACACCAATATAACCAATGAACATTAATGCTGGTCACACACTTTGTTAAGTGCTGTCACACGACAAATATTATTATTTGTTATACAGTTGCGACATCAACACCTTCTAATTGCAAAAGTGATGGAAATGATTTCGGTGCAGTTCTTGTACAATGGTGCTATCGGCGTTCCTAGTGCAGTGTTGAGAGATCTACTGCTTTTAGTTTAGTTCTTCTCAAAAATTTATAACAATGTCTCGTCATCGTTCACAGCGGATGCTGATGATTGTCCCAGGACATTAAATCCTTGAGATACAACAGACACATCATACTTCCACGGGAATTTTCCACTGAACCAAAATTTTTTGCTGATTGGGGGTGGTTGTTTGGAAATATTTACTGTAGGAGTTGTCTTGCAACTTGTGCTCTTCCAACTCTATCTCTACTAGTAATGTACATACATACCTGGATATTTGATATTTGTGAATGTGGTCATGAAAGTAGCAGTGTGCATCATTTGTTGAAAGCTGTTGATGTGACGCATAACACCCAGAGCAAAACAGCAGAATGGTGGTGTAAAAAGAACATGCACAACACATCCTTCCTTGAACCATTGACTCCTCTTTCCATTTACAGCTTATATTTCATATAACATAAAAATGTACAGTCTGTCACTTTTGGCGAACTGTGCATCCGAAGTTCTCATATGGTTCCTTACTCTGAATGATAAGACGAGCTATTGGACATATCATCGAAGCACTGGCTGATGCAAATCCGAACACGTAAGTATCAAGTGTGGTTTCTGTGCGAACATAATGTGCGTAAAGCTTGAGTCCTCCAATGTTCTCTCAAACTGTTGAAGTTTTCTACTATTTTTTTTCTATAAATAACATATCCAAAAAAGAATAGTTGAGCAAACCAATGTGAAGAATACTTTTCCTCATTTGTTATTCACCATACGTTGGCAATAAAGCATTTGGTGTTTATGGAAATCTATCAGGAAAGGCGTAGAATAAATTCATATTAACAAACAAACGTAATTTAACAGTCACAACATTGGTGCTATAAGAAGTTGTTATTCAGCCTACAGAACCTAAACATTATAATTTCTATGGGATTTTATCCATATTAAAAATAAAATTATGGATTACGACATATGTCTAATAAGCTGTACGATTTCTGTTTGTACATCTAACATCCAGTGTCAAGTCATTAGGCTGGTCTACACATTTAATTATCAGAAAACAGATGACCGAGCGAGGTGGCGCAGTGGTTAGCACACTGGACTCGCATTCGGGAGGACGACGGTTCAATCCCGTCTCCGGCCATCCTGATTTAGGTTTTCCGTGATTTCCCTAAATCGTTTCAGGCAAATGCCGGGATGGTTCCTTTGAAAGGGCACGGCCGATTTCCTTTCCAATCCTTCCCTAACCCGAGCATGCGCTTCGTCTCTAATGACCTCGTTGTCGACGGGACGTTAAACACTAACCACCACCACCACCACCACCAGAAAGCAGATGTTCAACAACTAGCAATATTTATTGATTAACTTGCTGCAACGCTAGAAAAATACTGTCGTTCAGATATGGAGTGACACAGTAGGTCTATTGTACACACACTTACGGTAACAGAACTTAGTACACCATGAAAGGCTCATACAATTGACTTAAAGCTCCCAAAACGTCCAGTGCAAATTACGACTGCCAACTGATTACAATAAACCAATAAATAATATGCAATCAAATTAAATAATCGATTGCTTACACAGTGTGAGGCAGTGTCATTTGAATCGCTGTATATAGCACACATTAGTACACAAAAGGTACTGAAAATTGAGGACTATTTTCTATACATGGTAAAGATTACATGGGGGATCACTGTTCATTGTCAACACTGGAGCGAAACGTACAACAGGTTTGTAGAGTACCATATGATTGGAGGAGATTGGTCTGCAACCTCACATTTTCAGCAAAACTTACTGCTTGTCATCTATGTTTTTCTATTTGGTGTGATGACATTTTGTTTCTTGTACTTAACAGTATAACACGCATTCTAAAGAAATTATCTTCAGATGGGGGATGCCGCTTGCTTGAATGTCGTCATAATATTCGTCTTCCATGTGATACTTCAGTAATGAAAATACAAAAACGTCACACAAAACTAAATCCTATGCATGTGGGTTTCTCTTTCATATCAGTTATTGATCAGTTTCACAACCACTTCAGGACAAAACAAAAACAAGGAGTTCTACTAGCACAATATGCAACTGAACCCTTGTGCATCAGATATTTCTCTCTGGAATATAACGATTAATACCATCTACACTCCTGGAAATTGAAATAAGAACACCGTGAATTCATTGTCCCAGCAAGGGGAAACTTTATTGACACATTCCTGGGGTCAGATACATCACATGATCACACTGACAGAACCACAGGCACATAGACACAGGCAACAGAGCATGCACAATGTCGGCACTAGTACAGTGTATATCCACCTTTCGCAGCAATGCAGGCTGCTATTCTCCCATGGAGACGATCGTAGAGATGCTGGATGTAGTCCTGTGGAACGGCTTGCCATGCCATTTCCACCTGGCGCCTCTGTTGGACCAGCGTTCGTGCTGGACGTGCAGACCGCGTGAGACGACGCTTCATCCAGTCCCAAACATGCTCAATGGCGGACAGATCCGGAGATCTTGCTGGCCAGGGTAGTTGACTTACACCTTCTAGAGCACGTTGGGTGGCACGGGATACATGCGGACGTGCATTGTCCTGTTGGAACAGCAAGTTCCCTTGCCGGTCTAGGAATGGTAGAACGATGGGTTCGATGACGGTTTGGATGTACCGTGCACTATTCAGTGTCCCCTCGACGATCACCAGTGGTGTACGGCCAGTGTAGGAGATCGCTCCCCACACCATGATGCCGGGTATTGGCCCTGTGTGCCTCGGTCGTATGCAGTCCTGATTGTGGCGCTCACCTGCACGGCGCCAAACACGCATACGACCATCATTGGCACCAAGGCAGAAGCGACTCTCATCGCTGAAGACGACACGTCTCCATTCGTCCCTCCATTCACGCCTGTCGCGACACCACTGGAGGCGGGCTGCACGATGTTGGGGCGTGAGCGGAAGACGGCCTAACGGTGTGCGGGACCGTAGCCCAGCTTCATGGAGACGGTTGCGAATGGTCCTCGCCGATACCCCAGGAGCAACATTGTCCCTAATGTGCTGGGAAGTGGCGGTGCGGTCCCCTACGGCACTGCGTAGGATCCTACGGTCTTGGCGTGCATCCGTGCGTCGCTGCGGTCCGGTCCCAGGTCGACGGGCACGTGCACCTTCCGCCGACCACTGGCGACAACATCGATGTACTGTGGAGACCTCACGCCCCACGTGTTGAGCAATTCGGCGGTACGTCCACCCGGCCTCCCGCATGCCCACTATACGCCCTCGCTCAAAGTCCGTCAACTGCACATACGGTTCACGTCCACGCTGTCGCGGCATGCTACCAGTGTTAAAGACTGCGATGGAGCTCCGTATGCCACGGCAAACTGGCTGACACTGACGGCAGCGGTGCACAAATGCTGCGCAGCTAGCGCCATTCGACGGCCAACACCGCGGTTCCTGGTGTGTCCGCTGTGCCGTGCGTGTGATCATTGCTTGTACAGCCCTCTCGCAGTGTCCGGAGCAAGTATGGTGGGTCTGACACACCGGTGTCAATGTGTTCTTTTTTTCCATTTCTAGGAGTGTATCTTTTGGATTTAGGCATTTTTATTAATTTTATTAATCCTACTCGTGTCAACAGCAGCCCATCTCTAAATTCCTCAGATACGATTTTCTATTGTAATAAATGTTTCGGATAACCTCTTGAACCAAAGTCCTTTTTAATTTTTACTTCCTTTTACAATCATTCTGCGGGTAAGGTACCGGTAACTGAAACTGACTAAGAGATTACCAATTGTCGCTTTTGTCGAAAATATTTCTGCGGGTCCTGATGCTGTACGGGACTTTATACCTATTGTGAATACTTTGTACATTTCGAGGACTTTAGAGGTCACAGAACTGATATTTCGTTTGGTGCATGCATGGGTAAAAGTGAGACTAAACACTGAAACAGCTTTGGATTGCTCCGCTGTAGGATGCAGGATGCAGGATTTAGTTGAGGCACTCAAAGTGACTTCCATTTTTAAGATTCCTTTTTACATGTAAAAAAAAAATAGGGATTCGAGTTAAACAGTAGGTCTACCTATTATCGATTGGCTCTCAAGATGTCGTAAGGCAAGAACGTAATCACCACTTCCAACTAGTCCTCGTAGACGAGGTAAATGAAAAACGAATTAAATGCTTGGCGACAGTTATGTTTCAAACTTCCATTGTTGTAAGCACTTTTCAGAGACTGGTACGTTTTTGTAACTGTTTGATTGATTCTGATTGGTTTGTCGCGGTCTAGTACGAATTCCTCACAGGTGCCAACCTTTACATCGCACAAAGGAACAGGGGAAGCGATGTGATCTCTCGACAAGAAATTGAGACTTAAGAGAGGTGAACAGGTATGCAACGAAAACAATATGTTGGAAATATGGCACTTCGCAGTCGGTCGCTGCCCCAGGACGAGGACGTGAAAAGTATGTTAATGGCACGACAAAGGATATGAAACACGGACATCGACAACGGCAATACCAATAACATGATGTGCATGTACATTTCATGTTTGTGTATTCTCCTACATTAAATGTACAGCAACAGACAGAATGATACCATAGATCCAAATTATATAGTCTTTGTACTTCTTACATGTGTCTTTGACATACATTGCACAGACGAAAACGTTATTGGTATGTACTCATTTCTGCTTGCACTACAAGCATTGTCCTGATCGTTCCTTGCACAGTATGTCCAAATCTTATTACGACGATTCCCGTCAGAATCATGCGCAGAATGCCAAATCAGACGATACACAAATAAACTATCAGACACACCCCCATACATCAACGTAACAAAAGTACGCTGTAAAAACCCCATACAACCTACGTTACTCCACGACATGGTAATGTGG
The DNA here is from genome assembly GCF_023898315.1 of Schistocerca nitens. NCBI lineage: Eukaryota > Metazoa > Arthropoda > Insecta > Orthoptera > Acrididae > Schistocerca > Schistocerca nitens. The sequence goes on along the minus strand of NC_064616.1, from coordinate 767,258,595 downwards.
CGGGAGAAGAAAACGATGTAAGCAAAGTGGCTGTGTACACCACGAACAGATCATGACGACACTCGATTCGCACTCGGGAGCGTTGCACATTTCAACTGCAGCAAAGGTGATGTCCAACACATTGCTTTCCATGTATAGCGAAGCATTAGTTGATATTGTGGTGCACAGAATTGATTATATAAATGAATACAAAATGACAATGAAGAATCTGTCATACAGATTGTTGGCATGATTCTCATCACAACGTATATACTCCTCCATGCTGCCTTTGAATAGTTTATATGGGCAAAAGAAGTATACATCTAGAGGCTGGCAGTACTTTGTAGCTTTCTGTGGTATGATCATTGTCTGCAACTGTACGTCTCTGTTGCCGAAGGCTTTGGTTTGCACATTCGAGTCAATTTGACCTGACCACGAATCCATCAACAAAACGGCAGGACCTGTTATTTCCGGTTCCAGTACCTTCTGCATCCAAGACGAAACAAGTGTTGTGGACATATTTTTATTAGCACTGCAGTTATATTCTATGTTCTGTGGTTTGTTGCATTGTGGCGTTTGGGTCAAACGTTTGTCAGACTTCCCACCCGATTCCTGAAATCAGCTATTACAATGTCTTTGGAAGGTGTACTGACATGGACAAAAGCTTGAATTGCTTAAGAGTGTGAAGTACATGCGACAGACTGCACAACGGCTTGATTTGCCTTATTTCCAGTGACTCATAGTTCGTACTCAGATCGACGTTGTTCGGTATTGAACACCGTGTCGGCATCAATGTATTTGGAAGTAATATAATCCGTCAGTCATCTTATGCACGAACTTCAATGCTCTCATTCTCACGGTAGTGTCCACGGTAATAACGCACCTTGCAACGAACCGTGGGATATTGCGTGAAGTTTGAAATGATGAAGGAAATAGATGCTAGACTTAAAATCAAGGATGCCTGGAGCAATAGATGCTTGCTTCACCCACGTCTTTAAACGCAAATAGCGAATTGAGAGTCCCACGTGAGGCACCTTCTTGAATTTGGTATACGTATGCTGGTGATTGCTTGCCACCTTGTGTTCTACATCTACATCTACGTGATTACTCTGCTATTTACAATAAAGTGCCTGGCAGAGGGTTCAATGAACCGCCTTCAAGCTGTCTCTCTACCGTCCCACTCTCGAACGGCGCGCGGGGAAAACGAGCACTTAAAATTTTTCTGTGCGAGCCCTGATTTCTCTTATTTTATCGAGATGATCATTTCTCCCTACGTAGGTGGGTGCCAACAGAATGTTTTCGCAATCGGAGGAGAAAACGGGTGATTGAAATTTCACGAGAAGATCCCGTCGCAACGAAAAACGCTTTTGTTTTAATGAGTGCCACTCCAATTCACTTTTCATGTCTGTGACACTATCTTCCCTACTTCGCGATAATACAAAACGAGCTGTCCTTCTTTGTACTTTTTCGATGTCATCCGTCAATCCCACCTGATGCGGTTCCCACACCGCACAGCAATACTTCAGAATAGGGCGGAAAAGCATGGTGTGAGCAGTCTCTTTAGTAGACCTGTTGCACCTTCTAAGTGTTCTGTCAATGAATCGCAGTCTTTGGTTTGCTCCTTCGACCATAAATGTGGTCGAAGGGTTGCTCTACCCACAACATTATCTATGTGATCGTCCCAATTTAGGTTATTTGTAATTGTAATCCCTAAGTATTTAGTCGAACTTACAGCCTTCAGAATTGTGTGACTTAACAGTTAATCGAAATTTAGCGGATTTCTTGTAGTATTCATGTGACTAACTTCACACTTTTCTTTATTCAGGGTCAACTGCCACTTTTCGTACCATACAGATATCTTATCTAAATCATTTTGCAATTCGTTTTGGTCATCTGATGACTTTACAAGACGGTAAATGACAGCGTCATACTGTAAACAATCTAAGACGGCTACTCAGATTGTCTCCTATGACGTTAATATAGATCAGGAACAACAGAGGGCCTATAACACTTCCCTGGAGAACTCCGGATAGTACTTATGTTTTACTTGATTACTTCCCGTCTGTTACTACGAACTCTGACCTTTCTGACAGCAAATCACGAATCCAGTCGCACAACTGAGGCTATATTCCATAGGCACACAGTTTGGTTAGAAGACGCTTGTGAGGAACGGTGTCGAAAGTCTTCTGGAAATCAAAAAATATGGAATCAGTTTGACATCCCCTGTCGATAACACTCATTACTTCATGAGTATAAAGAGCTAGTTGTGTTTCGCAAGAACGATATTTTCTGAATCCGTGCTGACTATGTATCAATAATTCGTTTTCTTCGAGGTACTTCATAATATTCCAAAACCCTACCGGAAATCGACGTTAGCGATGCGGGCCTGTAATTCAATGGATTACTCCTACTTTCCTTTTTAGGTATTGGTGTGACTTGAGCAATTTTCCGGTCTTTAGGTACGGATCTTTCTGTGAGCGAGCGGTTGTATATAATTGCCAAGTATGGAGCTATTGTATCAGCATACTCTGAGAGGAACCTGACTCGTATACAGTCTGCACCGGAGGCCTTGGCTTTATTAAGTGATTTAAGCTGCCTTGCTACACCAAGGATATCTACTTCTATGTTTCTCACCTTGGCAGTTGTTCTTGATTGGAATTCAGGGATATTTGCTTCGTCTTCTTTGATGAAGGAGTTTCGGAAAACCGAGTTTAATAACACTGCTTTAATGACACTGTCATCAGTGACGTCACCACTGGTGTGGTTCATATATGACCAGAATCTCTTTGGGTTTTCTGCCAGATTTCGAGACAGAATTTCGTTGTAGAAATTATTAAAAGCATCTCGCATTGAAGTATGCGCTATATTTTGAACTTCTGCAAATTTTTGCCGTTCTTTTAAATTTGGCATGCTTTTTTCGTTGCTTCTTCATCAGCGATCTGACCCGTTTTATGTACCATGGGGGATCAGTACCATCACATATTAATTTATGTGGCATATATCTCTCAACTGCTGTCGATATTATCTCTTTGAAATCATTCCACAACTCTTCTACGCTTACATGACCACATCGAAAGGAGTGAAGACTGTCTCTTAAAAAGGCGTTAAGAACATTTTTATCAGCTTTTTTAACTAGATATACTGTGCGTTTCTTTTTGATGGCTGTAGGTGTTACGGTATTCAGCCTAGCAGCAACTACCTTGTGATCGTTAATCCCTGTATTCGCCACGATACTCACTATTTGTCCAGGATTATTTGTTGCTAAGAGATCAAATATGCTTTTGCAACAATTAACGCTTCGGGTGGGGGCTCATGAACTAATTGCGCAAAATAATTTTCTGAGGAAGCATTCAGTATAATTTCGGATGACGTTTCATGCCTTTAAACGTATAATTTTTCCAGCATATCGAGGGTAGATTGTAGTTATTACCAACTATAATTGTATGAGTGGGTCACCTATTTGAAATGAGACTCAAGTTTTCTTTGAACTGATCAGCAACTGTAACTTCTGAGTCAGGGGGTCGGTAAAACGATCCAATTAATAGTTTTCTTGATGCAACTTCTTGATGCAATAAAATTAATAGTTTAGTCCGATTGTCAAGTATAACCTCTACCAACACTATTTCGCAGGTACTGTCTACCTCAGTTCCACTAAAAGGCAAACCACTTCTGACAGCAATAAATACTCCACCACCAACTATATTTAATCTATCCTTTCTGAACACTGTTAAATCGTTTGAAAGATTTTGGCTGAACTTGTTTTCGGCTTTATCCAGCTTTCTGTACCTATAACTATTTGAGCTTCAGCGTTTTCTATTAGGGCTTCAAGCTCTGGTTCTTTCCCAACACAGCTACGACAATTTACAGCTACAGTACCGATCGTTTCTACAACTAACTTACTGTGTTTACTTGCCTCTTTTAGACGAGCGCCCTTTTTATGGTTCCCTGAGACTCTCTAACCTAAAAAACCGCCCAGTCCCTTCCACACATCCCCCGCTACCCGTGTAGCCGCCTCCTGTGTGTAGTGGACTCCTGACCTATTAAGCGGAACCCGGAAACTCACCGCCCGATGTCACAAGTCAAGGAATCTGCAGCCTACACGGCCACAGAACCGCCTGAGCCTCTGATTCAGATCCTCCACTCGGCTCTGCACCATAGGACCACAGTCGGTTCTGTCGACGATGCTGCAAATGGTGAGCTCCGTCTTAATCTAGCAAGCAAGACTGGCAGTCTTTACGATTTCCACTAGCCGCCCGAAACCAGACAGAATCTGCTCCGACCCAAAGCGACACACGTCATTGGTACCGACATGAGCCACCACCTGCAGCTGGCTGCACCCTGTACTCTTCATGGCATCCGGAAGCACCCTTTCCACATCCGGAATGAATCTTCCCGGTATGCACACGGAGTGCTCACTGGCTTCCTTCCCCTCCTTGGCAGCCATGTTCCTAAGGGGCCCTATTACTCGCCTAACGTTGGAGCTCCCAACTACCAGCGTTCCACCCTATGTGAATGCCCAGACCTTACGGGCCGAGAAGCTTCCACTGGAACAGGGTGGACGACTGCATCCAGCTCAAAGACATGGTCAGCCACAGATAACGAACGAAACCTGTTCGTCAAACGAACTGGGGAGACCCTACGATTGGCTGCTAGGAAAGTTTTTCGCTGCCTGCCAGACTCTGACATGCTCTCCCACTCGACCACAGGTGAGGGGTCAACCTCAGTGCACGCAGTACCTGGGGTGGCCACAGCTGTGGACACATGGGACGTGCTCGATGTCCGTCGCATCCCCGCATCTGACCCCCCACAGTGATGCCCCTTGATAGCAGCCTCAAGCTGTGTGACAGAAGCCAACGCAGCCTGGTGCTGTGAGCGAAGGGTCGCCAACTCGGTTCGCATCTGTACACAGCGATCAAAGTTCCTATCCATTACTGCAGTCGCTCCTGTTTTAAGCAGTAAAAATATGTAACAAACGAACAGTGTACTCGGGTTACAAGTAGCAGGAATTCGACGTGTTATCTTACCGACGGTCTAACCGACACTGAGCTAAACTAACCAAAACAAACAAAAGCCTATACGATACGTGGGTCGATAACAAGTGCGGTACTGAATGCTACACTGTTATTAACATAAAAGATTGTGCCTAGTAAGCACTCGAACACGCAAGAAATTACAAAAATAATCTCGTAACTACACGGGTATCTGTAAATAAGTAGCTCATGTTGAAAGCTCGTAAAGCTATATAACAAACGAACGGTGTACTCGCCTTATTAGCAGCAGGAACACGAGATGCACTGTCTCTGACGGTCTATCCGCAGTACCGCCAGTACCACGTTTAGACCTGCCGACTATGGGGTGCCACTGTCGGACAATGTCTCTGTCCTCCCATCACTTGCACGATCATTACTATCATACCATAACGTGTGTCCTTCCAGCATGATAGCACAGCCTTCAACATGCTCCTACGGGTTCGACAACTCCCGTACAATACGCTGTCAGAGTACGTTGGAGCTGTGACGTCTGGTGGATACCTCTGTGTCACCTTCGTTATTATTAATTGTACCACAGCATGGGGATTACACGCCATTTAGGTTATTCGCTACTAAGGTCCTCCACGATTAAACAGCACTACCGTACGACACGCGCACCATCTTCCACGATGCCTTCTCACATGACCACGTAATGCACGTCAGATATATTGTGTGTTTGTCCATCTAGGGCTGCAAGTATTTCTGGTGGGTGGTAACTCTCATTGTCTTGTACTCGTGTTTACCGGTGGGATACACGTGATTCGGCAAACACGTTTAACTGTAGTCCTCGTCGTTCGAAGCTCCGTCTGTCGTATAGGACGTTTATCACAAACTCTGTCACTGCACATTTTGCGAGCGGGTGTCTCCTTTGCATGTCCTAGTCTGCGGGTTGGACGCAATTGCACCATACGACCGATCGCACATGTTAAAAGTTACGGGCAGGTAAAAAATAAGTGATTATCCTTATTGTTCGTGAAAGGCTAGCCCAAAATCATGTGCCACATGGCCCCTACCGATCTCAACTCTGTGAACTGAATCCAACATGGCGTATTTAACAATGACCGCCATGATGACTATTAGGACCATGATGTGCGAATCTATCTCTGTTACCATGATCACACCTCTAATGTACCTTAGACAAGCTGTTTCCAGAGTACAAGGTTAGATATGGAATTTAGCCTAGTACAGTATTGCGACCAGACCCCTACATTACATGTCCTCATTCGGGGGTTGCGAGCTATTATGAAACGCCACATTTCGCACAAATTGTTTCCTTTGCATGTCTATTCACTTCTCAAAGTCTCGTGCAAATTCTCGTCGGGAGATCCCGTAGCTTCCCTTGTCAGAGTAGCACTTGCATCCTATGTTCTCAATGTTTTATTTTTCCTTTCAAGGTTACGGAATTCCTTAACTTCATTTACTTCGCGGTCGCCAATTTTGATGTTAGGTTTATTTTAATCTCATTTCTGCTTCTCCTCATCACTTGCGTCATTCTCTGGTTTACTCTCAATCCATGTTCTGTATTCATTAGATAGGTCATTTCACTCGACAGGTCCTACATAAAAAAAAAGCTTCAAAGACTCGTTGTGAGACCAATTTATAAAATTTATAACAAAGTATGTGATCAGGTGACAAATTATTGCGCTCTTTGAGCTGCATGTTTTAAGTGTGCCTGAAGAAAAAAACCTTTGAAAATGCATACTGATCGCTTTGGGGTGCTTGAGATGGTGCAGTGCTGGTACCAGGCAATCATATGAGCCTCCCCTGCTGACGTAAGTGACAACAGTGTAGTGGTGTGTATGCGCCACAGTCCCTTGGTGCGCCGCTAAAAGAGCCAAAACAAAATGACGCAACCTGTTGGCCGTGGAGTGTCATGTGGCGATTAGTTTTCGGCAGCAGCGAAAACGTTGTAGCTGTTTCAGGTCAATGCTGGAGACTCTAGAAGTCATTGTATGTGAACCGGGGGCCTAGAAACAACGGAGAGGCTACATCCCCGCGGCAGCCGCAGTGGTCCACAACCCCACGACGACTACCGCAGTCCACTCCACACCTCCGCCGCCCCACACCGAACCCACGATTATTGTGCGGTTCGGGCCCCGGTGGACACCCCCCCCCCCCCCCAGGGGAACGGGGAACGTCTCACACCACACGAGTGTAACCCCTATGTAAAGTAATGGTGGTGTACGCGTACGTGGAAAACTTGTTCGCGCAGCAATCGCCGACGTAGTGTAGCTGAGGGGGAATAAGGGGAACCAGCCCGCATTCGCCGTGGCAGATAGAAAACCGCCTAAAGACCATCCACAGACTGGCCGGCTCATCGGACCTCGACATAAGTCCGCTGGGCGGATCCGTGCCGTGGACCGCACGGCTAACCGGGCGGGCCTAGAAATGATATGGGCTGGCCTGATACAGCTGCAATACTTCCTCTAGTGGTGAAAACGAATTACCCCACAATACTCCATATTATCAACGGACTGGCCATTCTGTTTTGTCTACTCGAGCGACACGCTACAGCTGTAGTGCTGAGATTTCAGTGTATCCCAGGATTTCAGACTTGCGCCGGGTGGTTATAATTGAAGTGCTGCTATTCACAGAGATGCAATGTGGGCTGTAATTATCATATGGCAGCAAAACTTGGTAGATATTCTAATACGCTAATGCAGAACCGATTCATGTAGGAAAAAAATTAATTCCAATTTTGGCCACCAGGTGCAAATTTGGAGCTGTGAACACAAGAAAGCCATATAGAAATGTAATTCATTGTGATTTAATTCATACAGAAATGTTCTCCTATGTAATGGATTAGAAACGGGACGTGGAGGGAAAAGGTCAAACAAGTTAAAAGGCATAGTGTTGATGCTATTATTAATTGTGCAAATTTGTTCACCATAAGCACCAGAGTTGTCGACGTGATGCTGTACAGCGCCCGATTTGCACCTGCTGCCAAAAATCGGAATTAATATTTTTCCAGTGTAAATCTATTCCCACTTATGCATTAGAATATCTACCAAGTTTAGCTGTAATACGATAGATACAGCCCATACTGGACCTCTGTGAGTAGCTGCACGTTAATTGTAACCACCTGGTACCTGCAAACTAAGAAAAAATTGATAAAATTTTCTCGAGCTTCCAGCCACGTCAAGTTGTTTAAACTCCACGAGGTTTCGTATCGAGTTGTGACTGCCTTTTGGTTGGTGCTACCGTCCTTAGATAGATACGCTGCCTTTTAAGACGTCACTAGTGCACGCTCCAGCGCCATATAAATTCAGGGCTCACCGACGCCAACTTGTTAGCGTCTTTGTGTATGAATGTGCCACATGTCACTAGTTTCCCCTACAGGAAGGTGTTCTTGGCCTGTTACGTATTCACCAATGATAGTGGTAATAATTCCCTAGATTCAGGATGAAAGTGTTGTTTGAATGTCTCGAGTTCTTGTATAGTCTTGTGGCGAATTTCTTGAATACTTCCAAGAGGGTCTCGAGGTGGCATTTATCGTGCATGTGTTGCTTATGATTCGTACATCCTTGTGCTGTATGACCTGCAGGTGGCGCAGTTGTTTTGGAGCTGCATATCACCAGACTGGAGCTGCGTAAGTTATTAGCGGTCCAATGAGAGTCATGCACATAAATCTCCACGTCCTCTTATTTAGAGAACTTTGACTATTAAGAAATATTCAAACTGTTGAGAGGTGAAGGCTACGTTAAAGGCACATTAGAATGTTCCGTGGTCTGACTGGGAATCGATCAAGCAACATTTCTGTTTCCAGGTACGCTCTTTAGCTTTAGACAACGAGGCCTAACTAACTTTATGGGGAATAGTAGTGCGTCCTTCATATTTAATGCTCGCTGAAGAAGTGAAGGATACTCGATCCTGCAAAGTAAGGACTGAGAATAAGACAAGTTGGAACATAATTATAATTTCACGTCGTTTCATCCAACTCATATGAATATTTTTAATTTCGAACTCACCACTGTCAGGTGTCATACCACGCCAAAGAACCAACGTGCAATACTTCTGAAGTGCAAAACTGACAAATTTATCAAATACGGCCAAAAATATAGTTTCTGGGACTCGATCTAGTGATCCCAGAGCGTGAACCCACACCCAAGGACATCGTTTTCAGTCCAGACAGGAGGGGAGGGGAGAAAACGTGAGGTCTTGCGGTTTTCCGATTTTACTCTTAACCTCCTGCAGTAGGAAGGGGCGGAGTTGGGATGGAAGTAATGTCTGGTGAGGAGGTACCACAAGTGACGTTTTCCTTGACCTTGGTTTGTATCGGAATCACCATAACATCATTGAGTGTTCAGTCGTACATTTATATATATATATCTGTATGAAAAATCTGTAACATCATGTAAGATCTACCGATGCCGCAGCGTAGAACACGCGGGTAGTAAGCTTCAGGGCCCTGAAATTGAAGGGTCGGGGCCATTACGTATCAGTTTGGGTTTTTGTATAAATTTTGTTTCTCGCTAGAGGTATCCATATAATTTTGTGACAGAAGAAAACCCATTCTTAACAGTTCCACCACATGTATGTACCTTGAAATGAAGATCAGGTGACGTAGTTTTTCTTCTTTCTTTCTCGTGTTGCGGATTTCATTGTCCATGAAGAGTCTCGAGTTTGCTACCATTTCTGCCGATTTTCGTGCAGTGTCGACCTACGTTCGAATGTTTCTGTGATCCCGCATAACTACACCACTGAACAGTTGAATGCAACATAGCAGGTACGCTGGAGAGACAGCACTCCTGTTGGCCGTGGGAATGGATTAGTTCAGCTCAATTTGTGATCTACAATGGCGACAACGTCACACAGAGTAAGAAATACGTTTGGTCTTCACGTATGTTTCACTACCTGCAGTAGGTTGTTCAGAGTCTTCCTGATTTTGGTCCCCGTGTCATGAGACTACTGTATGTAGTTCGAATGTGGAAAAACTGGCTCTCTCAGTACCGTCTGCCATGGCCAACAACATGTTTGTTGTAAGGCCTTCTATCGGCTACCACGGACTGGAACAAGGTTGAGCTGACACGACGCACAAGATAATTTACCAAGACATTGTTAGCAATAACAATATATGAATATACATACACCGTCCGTCCAAAATGTTCCGAGACTGATCTTATTTATGGCATACAAGCGACGTCAGTGCAGTAACTACTGTGTCAGCTTGAACAGACAACTGTAAACTACAGATGTGCACTCGACCTGTCACTTGGGAGAAGGTAGCATTAAGTAGAAGACATGCGATCGTTGTGTGCCAACATTGTTGTGTCACAAATCACAATGAAGTGGCATCTCTAAATTAAAGTATTCAAGGCATACTACAGAATATTTTGAAGAAGATGAAAGTGTGTGCAAAGTCTGTCCTGCACACCTTAACCCCCGAACACAAACAACGACGTGTGCACGCCTGCTGCGACTTGACTGAAGGGCAAAGAGCAGGCAATTCTTTTGTGGGAAAAATCATCGCAGGTGACGATACCTTGTCTTATTAGTATGAAAACACAAAACGATAAAGTGCGAAATTCACACGAACAGTCAACCTTTGACGACATAACAGAAATTCAAGTCATTGTGACGCTCGAGTTGAAGCACATCTCACATCAGAGAAGTTATGTGCGTTGTGCTCAAGTGAGAGGAGACCGAGCAGAACACCTGAAGCATTAAAAGCAACTCTTACATTGTTTGTCCATTTTTTGAACTGTTGGGGTACGCTTCACAAACATGACACACTTCTCAGTGGAGCAAATAAGCTAAAATCCCAAGTGAATTACGTTGCATGCGACCGTAATTAAGATTAAATGCTAGACTAGAATGACGCAGAAATACCATCACTGGGTATTCCAAGTATGAGGAAAGGTCACCTGGGTTGTATTACTTGTAGTTATAGGTTTCTAAATTTTTTTTGGCCTGTTTTCAGGTAACCCGCGTCTGACACCAGATGTTACTTATCTGTTACGCCAGGAAGCAGTTCCAGGCACTTGGTTTAGAGATAAAGTGGGATTGTCAACAAATGGCCGTATGTATGAGGTGACCTGCTGTTAAGAAGATACGGGGAACAACTGAATAAGTGTACTGTGCTCGTTTTAATAACAAGCTGAATCCAGCTTTAAAACGCAATTAAAATTCACACTTAAGTGATGAGGAACTGTTACCCAGCTAACTCATACAGGGCAAAACAATGGACTGCGAAATTGTGTAGTTGGCCGTTCAATTTTCCACAGTGCGAGTACAGTCTGAATCATTGAAGAGGACACTTCAAAAGGCACTTAAAAATATTGGTATTAGCGTGACGTAGTAATCTTCTTCCAAAACACGAAGAGAGACAGATAACACATTGATGTGTCTGCTCGACATCCAGAAAACTTATTGTTCTATTACGAGTCAACCTTAATGATACCCTCTGACTTGTTTGCATAATTAATAAGAAACGTTCAGACAACAGCAATCTAGAGACACCAAACAGCAAAACTCGCATTGTCATTAGCTAAACAACCTCAAGATGTACGAGAGCAAAGTGAGATTTTATAGACATGTCTTTTTAGTTCAATGCGGTTTGTCTATCGTTCCTCGAACGGGTATATTCCATCTTAGGACTGACATTCTGGGAAGTCTCCAGAATACGTACCTAAGGCTGGCATAGCCTTTTCAATGGACTCAAAACGTTTTCCAGGGATAAATTGCTTGAGATTTCGGAAATGGGTACGAAATAAGGGCGGCCAAATATGGTGACTAGGGCAGATATTCCAAAACTATGAACTTAAAATCAGCAGTTGTCTTGTGACAGCCAGAGCGAGAGCACCAGCAGCAGCGAGTACTGTTTGTATAAAGCGTTTATTTTGCATTTTGTTTACGACCTTCCACTAAGGAAGGGATTCTATTTGTGTTTATCTGCTCTGCGTCTCGTATTTCAGTGAGTGTTTCTTGATTATCAGAGTAGCTCATCAGAAGATTATCTTGGGAATTTGTCACCGTATAGAGTAGGGTAAACATAGTCATGTGTAGGGACTGTGGTTGTTGTGAGCGGACGCAAGGAGAATTGGCCACTCTTCGGGGGCAGGTGGAGGCTTTGTCTGTTAGGCTCATCGAGCTCGAGGCGCAGGCGTCGGCTCGTAGTGGCGTTGGGGCAACTGTGGTGAGACCTATGCCTACTTCGGTGGCCTTGGAATCACATGGAACCCCTGATGTCGCTGCGTCTTCCGGCAGTGAGCATCTTACCGGTCAGCCATCACTCCAGGGTGAATGGCGGACAGTGGTGGGCTCGCGCGTGCCTGGCCGAAAGGCGAAGGTGGGATCTGGCCGCGTGGCAGCTGCCTTACCCCTTTCCAACAGGTACGGGGTGCTTCCTAGTGGTGATGACATCGTTTCCGAGCCACCACAGGATGCCTCGCCTGTTGGGCCAGTGGCCGATTCTCCGGCAAGGTCCCGACAGTCACAGAGGGCGGGCCTATTAGTTATAGGGAGCTCCAACGTTAGGCGGGTTATGGAGCCCCTCAGGAAAATAGCGGGTAGGTCGGGGAAGAATGCCAGTGTGCACTCGGTGTGCTTGCCGGGGGGTCTCGTCCGTAATGTGGAGGAGGCCCTTCCGGCAGCTATTGAACGCACTGGGTGTGACCGGCTGCAGATAGTAGCACATGTCGGAACGAATGACGCCTGCCGCTTGGGTTCTGAGGCCATCCTTGGTTCCTTCCGGCGGCTGGCTGATTTGGTGAAGACAACCAGCATCGCACGCGGAGTGCAAGCTGAGCTTAATATCTGCAGCATAGTGCCCAGAGTCGATCGCGGTCCTCTGGTTTGGAGCCGTGTGGAGGGTCTAAACCAGAGGCTCAGACGACTCTGCGACCATAATGGTTGCAAATTCATCGACCTCCGTTATTGGGTGGAGAACTGTAGGGCCCCCCTAGACAGGTCAGGCGTGCACTACACACCGGAAGCAGCTACTAGGGTAGCAGAGTACGTGTGGCGTGCACACGGGGGTTTTTTAGGTTAGAGGGACCCCCCCTTGGGCGAAACGATAAAATACCTGACGGCTTACCAGAGAGAACATCAGCATCGTTGATAAAGAACGTCCGCCCTCAGAGACCAAAAACAGGAAAAGTTAACGTAATATTGGTAAACTGCAGGAGTATCCAGGGCAAGGTTCCTGAATTAGTATCGCTTATTGAAGGAAATAGTGCGCATATAGTATTAGGAACGGAAAGTTGGTTAAAACCGGAAGTGAACAGTAACGAAATCCTAGACACAGAATGGAATATATACCGCAAGGATAGGATAAACGCCAATGGTGGAGGAGTATTTATAGCAGTAAAGAATTCAATAATATCCAGTGAAGTTACTAGCGAATGCGAATGTGAAATAATCTGGGTTAAGTTAAGTATCAAAGGTGGGTCAGATATGATAGTCGGATGCTTCTATAGACCACCTGCATCAGCAACCGTAGTAGTTGAGCGCCTCAGAGAGAACCTGCAGAGCGTCGTGAAGAAGTTTCGTGATCATACTATTGTAATAGGGGGAGACTTCAATCTACCAGGTATAGAATGGGATAGTCACACAATCAGAACTGGAGCCAGGGACAGAGACTCTTGTGACATTATCCTGACTGCCTTGTCCGAGAATTACTTCGAGCAGATAGTTAGAGAACCAAATCGTGAAGCTAACGTTTTAGACCTCATAGCAACAAATAGACCGGAACTTTTCGACTCCGTGAATGTAGAAGAGGGTATCAGTGATCATAAGTCAGTGGTTGCATCAATGACTACAAGTGTAATAAGAAATGCCAAGAAAGGAAGGAAAATATATTTGCTTAACAAGAGTGATAGGGCACAAATCGCAGAATATCTGAGTGACCACCATCAAACGTTCATTTCTGAGGAAGAGGATGTGGAACAAAAATGGAAAAAATTCAGAAACATCGTCCAGTACGCCTTAGATAAGTTCGTACCGACTAAGGTCCAAAGCGAGGGGAAAGATCCACCGTGGTATAACAATCATGTACGAAAGGTACTACGGAAACAAAGAAAGCTTCATCATAGGTTTAAGAGTAGTCGAATCATAGCTGATAAGGAAAAGCTGAACGAAGCGAAAAAGAGCGTAAAGAGAGCAATGAGAGAAGCATTCAACGAATTCGAACATAAAACATTGGCAAACAATCTAAACAAGAACCCTAAAAAGTTTTGGTCATATGTAAAATCGGTAAGCGGATCTAAATCCCCTATTCAGTCACTCGTTGACCACGATGGCACCGAAACAGAGGACGACCGAAGAAAGGCAGAAATACTGAATTCAGTGTTCCGAAACTGTTTCACTGCGGAAAATCGTAACACGGTCCCTGACTTCAGCCGTCGCACGGACGCCAAAATGGAAAATATTGAAATAAACGATATCGGAATTGAAAAACAACTGCTATCACTTAGTAGCGGAAAAGCATCCGGACCAGACGAGATACCCGTAAGATTCTACAGTGATTATGCTAAAGAACTTGCCCCCTTTCTATCAGCAATTTATCGTAGATCTCTGGAAGAACGTAAAGTACCTAGCGACTGGAAGAAAGCGCAGGTCGTTCCCATTTTCAAGAAGGGTCATAAATCAGATGCGAATAATTATAGGCCTATTTCGCTTACGTCAATCTGTTGTAGAATAATGGAACATGTTTTATGTTCTCGTATTATGACGTTCTTAGATAATGCAAATCTCCTTCATCATAACCAACATGGATTCCGCAAACAGAGATCATGTGAAACTCAGCTCGCCCTATTTGTCCAAGAAATTCACAGTGCCGTAGACACTGGCGAGCAGATTGATGCCGTATTCCTGGACTTCAGGAAGGCATTTGATACGGTTCCGCACTTACGTTTAGTGAAAAAAATACGAGCTTACGGAATATCGGACCAGGTTTGTGATTGGATTCAGGATTTCCTAGAAGAGAGAACACAACATGTCATTCTTAACGGTTCAAAATCTGCAGATGTAGAGGTAATTTCGGGAGTACCGCAAGGAAGCGTGATAGGACCTTTATTGTTTACAATATACATAAATGACTTAGTTGACAACATCGGTAGCTCCGTGAGGCTATTTGCAGATGACACGGTTGTCTACAAGAAAGTAGCAACATCAGAAGACTCGTACGTACTCCAGGAAGACCTGCAGAGGATTAATGAATGGTGCGACAGCTGGCAGCTTTCCCTAAACGTAGATAAATGTAATATAATGCGCATACATAGGGGCAGAAATCCATTCCAGTACGATTATGCCATAGGTGGTAAATCATTGGAAGCGGTAACGACCGTAAAATACTTAGGAGTTACTATCCGGAGCGATCTGAAGTGGTATGATCACATAAAACAAATAGTGGGAAAAGCAGGCGCCAGGTTGAGATTCATAGGAAGAATTCTAAGAAAATGTGACTCATCGACGAAAGAAGTAGCTTACAAAACGCTTGTTCGTCCGATTCTTGAGTATTGCTCATCAGTATGGGACCCTTACCAGGTTGGATTAATAGAAGAGATAGACATGATCCAGCGAAAAGCAGCGCGATTCGTCATGGGGACATTTAGTCAGCGCGAGAGCGTTACGGAGATGCTGAACAAGCTCCAGTGGCGGACACTTCAAGAAAGGCGTTACGCAATACGGAGAGGTTTATTATCGAAATTACGAGAGAGCACATTCCGGGAAGAGATGGGCAACATATTACTACCGCCCACATATATCTCGCGTAATGATCACAACGAAAAGATCCGAGAAATTAGAGCAAATACGGAGACTTACAAGCAGTCGTTCTTCCCACGCACAATTCGTGAATGGAACAGGGAAGGGGGGATCAGATAGTGCTACAATAAGTACCCTCCGCCACACACCGTAAGGTGGCTCGCGGAGTATAGATGTAGATGTAGATGTAGATGTAAAATACCGCAGTTTACTCGTTACCAAAGCCCCAGTTCATTCTCTAGCTGAAGAACTATTATTTTCTTTTACCATTCAGGTCTCTTCTCATAAAATTGTTATTAGCTATTACAGAAGAATTGTGTAGTACTCGCAATTCATTATTTCACCATTTACAAGGTAAAAAAAATAGCCTCCTAATTATCACGTTCGCTGCCACTGTAATCGGAATTGCGTTGCACGTAACAATAATTTTTTATAATAGAATCTCAAACTGTATTGCTAAAAGTAATATAAAATTTATTTATTTTATAAGTAAAACGTAAAATTTACTCTCGTGAATCATTTTTTTTTTCATTAATACGTCAGTGGTATATCAGGCCACATTCTGTAGCTGGTGGCCATGGACGCGCTAGTGCGTCTCGTTTATTTTTCCTGAAAATTGAACAGTTTATAGTACTACATTTTTATTTTATATTCAAAAATAAAACGAAACATCCTACTGACAAACGCCATATTTATTGAAGAAAAAATATAGTAGAAGCAGCATTCAAAAGCAAACACAAGATGTTGAAGAAACGTCTGAAATAAAATGTATGTCAAATCTCAGAAAAGATCGAATCAAGAACTTTACCGATTACACTCAAACAAATAAAATAAATACAAAGTTCAAGAATAGTACCTATACATAACTGTCGAAAAATGAAAGAATAACGAAAGTACTATTTGCCTTTAGAGGCGATGAATAACGCAGCAATTCAAACAATACCCTGCTTTATTTGGGCAATCTGGGCACTCGTGAATCGTGTCTGTTCGTTGTCCTTGACTGGCGAATGATTTGCACTTTTTTCTCGGTGTTTTTGATTTTCCAGTTGATTCTTGTTTTACTACAACACATTGGGGATTTCTGACTAGCCGTTCTACCTGCTTTTGTGGCAATAATGCTCTTATAATACAGAGTCTGAATTCTTGGAGGGGCATTTTTGTGCCAGAATATTTATTGTGTAGGGCATGTGCGTTTGTCAGCATCATTTCCATAAAGTGCATAAAAAGTTTCTTGTACCAGCGTATGGTTTTTCGTTCCGAGAGGTAATATGATAAGATCTGATCGTGCCGATCAACTCCCGACATAAATCGGCCAAGGGCCAAGGGCCTCCTTTCTTTTGTTTTCAACCTCAACCATCTCATTTGTAAATGCATTAGAAATGTAGCAAACCTCCCTCTTATCACACCACTTACCTATCATAACTCCTTCCGCAAATCTGGCAACGGCTTCACCCTTTCGTAATTTTGCCTTCTGTATTTCTTAGGCGTATCCTTTCTATTCACCCTCAAAGTTCCCGTGCAGTGAGTCTTCTTATCCAGGAGCAACTTATCCAATGCGAAGTTATTATAGTAATTGTCCATGTACACGTGGTGACCAGCATTCAACTGTTCATCCGATAAATGAAGAACAATGTTTTGCGCATGGCCTCTTCCTCCTAAATCGTCCAGCATGCCAATGTATACCGCGAATTTTAGGACCATTCCAGTGGGAATTCTCAAAATATATAGCATTATGCCATATTTGTACTTTTTGTTTTTGATGTATCGGCGGAAAAGTAATCTTCCACGCCAAAGAATCATTGATTCGTCCAGTGACAGTTCCCGTCCAGGGTAATACTCTTGGCTCATCCTTTCATTGAAAAAAATTGATAACTGGACGTATTTTATACAACCTGTCGGATGGTTTTGTTTCACCCTGTTCTGGATTTTCAGAAAAATACAATGCGCGTAGTATTAGAAGAAAACGATTTCGTGAAATACTATCGGCAATTCCTTTCACGTGAAATAAAGGGTCCTTTTTCTAATAGTCCTGCAACTTCCTCATCTTTACATTTCCCATGTGCAGGAAAACTCCCAAAAACACTAACAATTAGCCAACCGTCACATCTTTCCAACAATTTATTCGTAATTGTTCTTTGGTTCCCACAGAAAGGAATAATTCAATTGCGTTTCGATTTGTTCCTTCTACAACTTTCAATAGAAATTCGTTCGTCAGCAAAAGACGAAAATAATCTAAGGGAGTGTTTCCTGTTGGTTGAATTAGGAGTCCCTCATTTTTTATAAAGGGGCAATTTACCATTCCAACTGGCTCGCTTTCCCATGCAACAATTGTATCAGCTACGTTACCACTTGTTACCACTCCTTCTGCCCTTTCCCTGTCGCTTGGATTCTTCACAGCCATTTTTACAGTCTCATCTAAAGCAAACTTGGCTCCAACAGACTCTTCACTGGATTCTCACCCGTCCTCCCCACTGGCCAATTCCGTTTCCGAATCGCTTTCTTCTAACATTCGTAATTTATTTTTATTTATTTATTGTTCCGTGGGACCAAATTAAGGAGAAGTCTCCTTGGTCATGGAACGAGTCAATACATGAAATTATAACACGATTTTAGAAACAGATAAAATGAAATATAAAAAAACATATTCAGGTGACAAGTCGTAAATTTAAATAAAGGAAATCAACAATGTAACACTGGAATTTGCTTAATTTTTTAGCTCTTCCAGGAGCTCCTTGACAGAATAGAAGGAGTGAGCCATGAGGAAACTCTTCAGTTTAGACTTAAAAGAGTTTGGGCTACTGCTAAGATTTTTGAGTTCTTGTGGTAGCTTATTGAAAATGGATGCAGCAGAATACTGCACTCCTTTCTGCACAAGAGTCAAGGAAGTGCATTCCACATGCAGATTGGATTTCTGCCTAGTATTAACTGAGTGAAAGCTGCTAACTCTTGGGAATAGGCTGATATTGCTAATAACAAACGACATTAAAGAAAATATATACTGTGAGGGCAATGTCAGAATTCCCAGACTATTGAATAGGGGTCGACAAGAGGTTCTCGAACTTACACCACATATAGCTCAAACAGCCCGTTTTTGAGCCAAAAATACCCTTTTTGAATCAGAAGAATTACCCCAAAAAATAATACCATACGACATAAGCGTATGAAAATATGCGAAGTAGACTACTTTTCGTGTTGAAGTGTCACTTATTTCAGATACTGTTCTAATGGTAAATAAAGCAGCATTTAGTTTCTGAACAAGATCCTGGACATGGGCTTTCCACAACAGCTTACTATCTATCCGAACGCCTAGGAACTTGAACTGTTCCGTCTCGCTTATAATATGCCCAATCTGTCTTATCAAAATATCGGTTCTTGTTGAATTGTGAGTTAGAAACTGCAAAAACTGAGTCTTACTGTGATTTAGCATCAAATTATTTTCCACAAGCCACGAACTTATTTCATGAACTACATTATTTGATACTGTTTCAATATTACACACAAGATCCTTCACTATCAAGCTGGTGTCATCAGCAAACTGAAATATTTTTGAATCACCTGTAATACTAGAAGGCATATCATTTATATAAATAAGAAACAGCAGTGGCCACAGCACCGACCCTTGGGGAACGCCCCACTTAACAGTGCCCCATTGGGACTGAACATCATTACCACTCTCAATATTGCGGAGAATTACCTTCTGCTTTCTGTTCTTTAAGTAAGAGGCGAATCAATTGTAAGCTACTCCCCTTACTCCATAATGGTCCATCTTCTGCAGTAATATTTTGTGGTCAACACAGTCAAAAGCCTTCGTTAAATCAAAGAAAACACCTAGCGTTCGCAACCTTTTATTTAATCCGTCCAAAACCTCACAGAGAAAAGAGAATATAGCATTTTCAGTTGTTAAACCATTTCTAAAACCAAACTGAACATTTGACAGCAAATTATGTGAATTTAAATGCTCCAGTAACCTTGTATATACAACCTTCTCGATAACTTTAGCAAACACCGATGGCATAGAAATAGGTCTATAATTGTCAACATTATCCATGTCTCCCTTTTTATAAAGTGGCTTCACTACCGAGTACTTTAATCGGTCAGGAAAACGACCACTCCTAAAGGAAACATACATAGAACAATACTTCAGTATTCTGCTAGATACCCCGTCATATCCATGAGAGTTCTTGGTCTTTAGTGATTTAATTATTAACTCAATCTCCCTCTTGTCAGTATCATGGAGGAGCATTTCAGGTAACAGTCTCGGAACACTTTTTTCTGAGAGCGCTATATGATTCCCTGTTGGGACCAGGTTTCTATTTAGTTCACCTGCTTTATTCAGAAAGTGATTATTAAATACTGTACATATATGCGACTTATCAGTAACACGGACATTCCCACTACGCACTGATTCTATATCCTCGACCTGTCTCTGCAGACCAGCCACTTCCTTTACGACTGACCATATGGTTTTAATTTTATCCTGAGACTTAGCTATTCTATCTGCATACCACATACTTTTTGCCTTCATAATAAAATTTTTAAGCACCTTACAATACTGTTTGTAATGGGCTGCTGCATTTAGATTTTGACTGTTTCTAACGTTTTGATATAATTGCCACTTTGTTCTACAAGATATTCTTATCCCTCTAGTCAGCCACCCAGGCTGCCTGTTTGTGCTAGTATCCTGTTTTGAACGTTCTAACGGAAAGCAACTTTCAAAGAGCACAAGAAAAGTCTTGAGAAAAGCATTATATCTATCGTCTACTGTATCAGCGCTATAAACATCTTGCCACTCTTGTTCCTTGATAAGGTTTACGAAGGTCTCTACAGCAACTGGATCAGCTTTCCTAAACAGCTGATGACTATATTTAACACGTGTTGCAGCACAAAAATCTTTTAGAGTTAAAATTTGTGCATCATGATCTGAAAGGCCATTCACCTTTTTGCTAACAGAATGCCCTTCTAGTAATGAGGAATGAACAAAAATGTTGTCTATGGTTGTCCTACTGTTCCCTTGCACTCTCGTTGGAAAGAATACGGTTTGCATAAGATTATATGAATTAAGGAGGTCTACCAGCATCCTCTTCCTTGCACAATCACTTATACAATTAATACTGAAGTCACCACATATAACTAACTTTTTGTATTTCCTATAAAGTGAACCAAGAACCTCCTCTAGCTTTAGCAAAAATGTTGTGAAATCGGAGTCTGGGGATCTATAAATAACAAAAGTTAGAAGTTTAGCTCCGTTAAATTTAACCACACCTGCACAACATTCAAAAACCTTTTCAGTGCAGTACTTTGAGACATCAGTTGACTCAAATGGGATACCGTTTTTCACATACATGGTTACTCCCCCACACTGCAAAGAGCTCCTCGAAAAGCTGCCAGCCAACCTGTATCCTGGTAAAGGAAGCCTCTGAATTATCTCCTTATTTAAGAAGTGTTCAGATATACCAATAATTTCAGAGTCAACATCTATAAGCAGTTCACTAACTTTATCTCTAATACCTTGTATATTTTGATGAAATATACTAATTCCCTCATTACTCGGATACCTAAGCTTTGTCAAAAGTGGTTCCTTTGTTAGAGAGACTTCCCTTAAGCAGGAATACCTATCATCTGATTTCAATCTAAAAAAGGTGCAGCTCTAACACCCACTACTGCAGGAATTTTCACATGAGTGATCCCACCAACCCCACCTATGCTGTCACCTATAAGCTTTGCCAATCTCCCCTTCCCATACCTGTTGAGGTGCAGGCCATGTCTAGTGAAACCCGTCCTGCTGATAGACTCCACCGACACCACTGAAATGTGACCCATGCTTTCTGTCATGAGCGCACCCCCAAGTCTCATGTTATTACGCCTGACGGCTGTATTAAGATGAGGCCGATCGTGACGCTGAAACAGTTCCACGAAATGCACATTCGTGTTGCCAGTCTGAGTGGCTATTTTTTCCAGTTCACCATCTATGTCATACTCCCCATCCCTATCAATACTATTACCAGCCCCACCCACAATCACTACCTGATCCTCTTTAGTAAAATCCCTACAGGCCGATCGTGACGCTGAAACAGTTCCACGAAATGCACATTCGTGTTGCCAGTCTGAGTGGCTATTTTTTCCAGTTCACCATCTATGTCATACTCCCCATCCCTATCAATACTATT
Organism: Schistocerca nitens; assembly: GCF_023898315.1. Lineage (NCBI taxonomy): Eukaryota > Metazoa > Arthropoda > Insecta > Orthoptera > Acrididae > Schistocerca > Schistocerca nitens. The sequence goes on along the minus strand of NC_064616.1, from coordinate 767,236,715 downwards.
ACCAGCCCCACCCACAATCACTACCTGATCCTCTTTAGTAAAATCCCTACATGACCCCCCCCCCCCTTTATGTTAACAGTCACCTGAGCCAATCCTGCATTAGGCTTCGCAATTCTGGTGACCTGGTAATAATTCCGCATCCGTTAATTTTTGTACGTTTACTGTGTCCCGTATTTTACGTTTCTTAGGTTCTGAAGGGCCCGCCGTGTCACGATTGTTTTCCATTTTCTGTCCCACAACAGAGAAAAACTGTAGGAAAAAAAACACAAACCCCACCCGTAAAACTGAAAACAATACGTTCTTAGAGTGCCTGCGCAATAAACCACACCAAATGGCTGTGCCCGACTAAACCGTGGTGCCTCGTAAGAGCTGAGTCTCTCGCCGCGCAGGCGCGTCCACGGCATGTACACCAGTATCGGCCGGGCGCGCTGGTGCGCCGATGGCAGCCACCACGGTAGCTCAGCGTGTTCGGTCACAGGGCTAGCTGTTCTCTATAATAAACAAAACTGAGCTAATGGATCAAAACGAACTGAAACGGGTGTCATTCGACGTCCGCACAGAGCAGATACAACGAACGAAAACGAACAAAATGAGATTTAAAAAAAAAAAAAAAAAAAACTGGCAGCGAACGTGTTAACAAACCACTGGTCATAACCTTTTATGCAGATGAAGTTGACTTCCCCAGTTTGGTACAGGGCTACTGACTTCTAGCCACGGCCTCGTTCCTGTCGTGAAATGGTGACACCAGTCTCAGAGTATAAATGGGAGTTCAAAATCGGTTGGATTCTTTTTAAAACTGTAAAATTATTACTGGTAGTTTTTTATGTATTTGTTCTGTGTCGGTGTTCAACAAATGCGTTACCAATTTCGTACAACGCTTTTTCATAGCAAATTGTTCATGTAAGACTTATCCTACCATGTGGTTATGGGTCGATCTTGACGTGGATCATCTTCAACAGAAGTACGGACGCGTTTGAAATCAGATGTCCATTTTGTTTTTATTGTTAGAAATAAAGGACCACACTACCGACAAACCTTCGGCGGGTTGAGATGAATTTCCGTTGGTGATAAAGCGACTATGGCCGAGCGGTTCTAAGCGCTTCAGTCTGGAACTGCGCGACCGCTACGGTCGCAGGTTCGAATCCTGCCTCGGGCATGGATGTGTGTGATGTCCTTAGGTTAATTAGGTTTAAGTAGTTCTAAGTTCTAGAGGACTGATGACCTCAGATGTCAAGTCCCATAGTGCTCAGAGCCATTTTGATAAAGCGACTGAAACTGTCGTAAGGTCTCATGGGACCAAACTGCTGAGGTTACCGGTCCCTAAGGTTATACACTACTTAATCCAACTTAAATTAATTTACACTAAGGACAATACACACACACACACACACACACACACACACACATGCCCATGGGAGGACTCGAACCTCCGACGGGGGAGCTGCGCGGACCGTGACAAGGCACCCCAGACCGCGCGGCTAGCACGCGCGGCAAACCGACTGAAACAAGCAGTTCTATGACGACACGATTTTTCGTTTATCCATTTGAACCCATCCACCACCCACTCACCCACTCACACACACACACACGCACACACACACACACACACACACACACACACACACAACACGACTAAATTCAAATAAACAAATGTATTTAACTGATCATCTTTGTATTGTATTTGTTTTTGCAATCGATTTTTCCTGTTTTTTACTAACTGATCATCATAAAGTTTTCGTTTTAACTTGTTGTTTCACCATAAGAGCTGCCATTTCGAATTTACATGTTTTGGAACTGCTATATGCTGTTACACTGAGCATGACTTAACAATGGTTAAGTAACGTAGAAGAGCTCAGTCCTGTTGTTAATTAAGGAATTATACAGTTTTTTCCAGGAATAAACATATGAGAAACTTAATTAAAATCAGTGATACTGGAATCCGCGCACCATCGTAAGCCTACATCAGCAGGTTCGATGGGAGAGAAAAGTGTTGCAGTTAGGGTGCCCACCTGATGCACAATTTCTATTCCCTCTTGTGCAATGGGAGAATATATTGTAGGACGAAGACCACTGAAATTGGTTCATAATTTTTGTGCTTTCTTAAGAAAGTAATCACCTGCTACATCTACTGATTGTTTGAGGTTATATGTATTTCGTTTTCATCAGTAGGAACACTAATTTAGAGCGTACAAAATAATGGGAGTTGTCAGTGCCTTAACTTCTTCAGATGATGAGTTGTGGTGACCCTATCTCCGACATAACACTTTTCTGTGAGATAATGCAGCTGCCATATTCCAGATTGGAAAAGTGCTTGCGTTTAAAGAAAACATTTGAGAATACTGATATTAATTTTGTGTTTTAGACTGAATGACACACTACACGTAAAGTTGTGGGTGTAATTTTTAGAATATTGAGAATCAAATGAAAACAGTACAAGAGCATTTTATTTCCATAGAAAATATAAGGGAGGCTCGTAACTATTAGAGATGGTTCACTGAGAGCAACGCTCTAATCACTGTTCTACAAAAGGAGAAATCAGCTATCTTTGAATATAATAATCAATAAATCGTCTTAAGGAACACGCTACTGCGAAATGTTTGGTGGCGCTACACCCCAGTTTCTGTGGGTTGATTAACGAAATGATTATAGCTGCACCTGTAATCTCTGCACTGAAAAAATACAATAGGATAATGTCAAATCGGTGAAACTTATTATCATATTCTGACAACCATTCCACTAAAGAAATTTCACTGACTAAGAGAGAAATAGAAGTTTTTTTTTTAACTTTGTTGTTTAATATATATATCTAACCAACAGTTTACGTGTAGTGAGAAATGGGAAGAACTGATGCTGCACTAAGTGCTATTCTTTTTTTAAAAGTTGCAGTAGGTAGTAATTAGTAGAATTAAAAGACTGCGATACTGTTGTAAGTAAATAAGGCTCTGTCGCAGTTGTCTATGATGCAACCAACATTCCATTATGAATACTACATCTCCCCCGATGGAACGCCGTTTGTGGCAATGAATTATCGAAAAATAGAAAAAAATGCTAGTTTTATAAGCCCTTTTATCCCGCGAGTACTCGTCAGGGACAATAAATCACTAACTTTGTTTTTCTTTGTTCTGTTTTCGCTCTTAATGTAGAAACTAAATCGATGTCTTTGTTCCAGAAGCTTTTGGAATTGTTACCGTAATTTAACGTACACGTGTGCAGGGTTGATTGCTGTTAATATAACTGCGGTTTAAATTAAAAGTATTCAGGAATCGTACAGCTCAGCAATTTTTGAAATAATAAATTTCTCCCTTTGCCATTAACAATTGTCTTTTCTTATGTGCGCATAGCCTTGACCCAAGCGCAGAGTCGTTTCAGCATATCTACGTGTGGGCGGCTTGTGCAATATACAGTATCTTAATCTGCCTGGCCTTGTCTGCACGAAATTGACGCTGAATTTAAAAGCTTCACCAGACGCTATCAGTCACGAACAATGTCTTGGAGTTCGACATTTTATAACCCCAATAAATTTTTACATATATCAGCTAACTGCTCACTGTTCTAGTAAGACAGGACCTGCGACTGCGTGATACACCATTCAACAATAACGACAATTCATTGTTTTCTGTGGAAATAGGTCTACAAATGTAAACTTTTTGTTTTCTACTATTCACATTTCGCTTTACGAATTTAAAATTTTAACAGTTGTTGAAGGAGTAAAATATTTTTCTGATGTTCAAATACCTAGAAACAACCCTGTCTTTGTATTAATGTATATAGCGGCGAGCTATGCTGCGTGCAGTAAAGTGGAGTGGTTTGGGCCTCTGCCTGACGTGTTACTAGTTGCTTTCTTAAACCAGTTCACCAACAGTTTTTTGTTATTTAGTATTTCTCATATTTGGAAAGTTCTAGAAATATCTTATGTTTGTAATGTTTGTATACTTTGGAATTTCGGTGTTTGTATAAATACCAGCATTCTGGAATATTCAATTTTTGTATAGCTGGACTCTCGGTCCAAGAGGTTATTTCAGTTTCGCTGTACACTGGTGGCAGTAATAAACGTGCTTCCAGTGCTAAGTGTTGTATTTCGTTGATGACCCCGCCTTCGGATTTGGTCTTCATCGTGGTTTCGACGCGACAGTACTGCATACTGGCTTAGAGTGTCAACGTCTTATCTTGGATGATTTCCTTTACATGCTTATTTGAGGTTGCACAATAATTAAAAGTAGACGACCTCTCAGATTAAGAAAACATTTTGACGATAATTTTATTAATTTCCACACCAGATGTAACCTCAAAGCATTTCTGATAAGCTTAACGGCATAGAAGAAACAACTATGTAGGCTCCTAAATGAAACTAGAACCGAATTCTGCCACCAAGGACGGTACATTTGTGCTATGTAAAATTTTTGTTGGGGAAAAAACATCAAATTACAATGGCGAAGAATTCGAATAAGCCACTTGTACTAATACGAAACAACGTCCAATGTGTTCAAGCTCCTTTCACGTACACAAACATCCATTAAGGTTTTTTGAAAAATCTGTAGTAATATATAAAGTCTCCATACTCTTCGTTCAGTTCCATCAAAAACTGTTGCAACTGACGATGAAATAATGAGCGTGACTTCAGAAAATTTACTATTCGCATCACAAATTGTATCACATATTCCACGCCTGCATATTTAACACAAAATGCTTCTTGATGTACCGAACAATGAAGCCCGTACAAATCGTCTGTCGATAGTTATAATTTTTGCTCTTTCATCGTCAACTAAATCTTCAAATTCTTTCTGTATGGTGTTGTAACGCCGTTTTATAGCAAATTTGCGGTACCCGTCGATTATGCAGACTGAGAGTTCTCATCCTTCTCCTTTATGATTTACATTCCTTTTAAAGGATCGTTAGCCGGTCTTACGTTGAAATAGCTAGATTACACCTTTTTTACGCAAATAGCCATTGGACCTGTGAACTTCCTCTATACCACAAACAAATAGCGAAGGATAAACAGCACTTCCACCACGATCCTTCAGAACTTGAGAAAGTCGCGCCGACCAAAATAAGCCGCACTAAATTCTGGAAGAAAGTGTCGCATCTCACTGCTAAATGAAATGTCGCAGTATACCAAGGACCGAACAATACCGGGACATACCCAATAATGCCGGGAGAGGCCGAAACTCGGACCACACGCGGGCAGCAAATTGTGCACATGTGGCGTTTTGCACGCCATGGCCGACCATGCTACACATGCTGAACTTGATGTGTTGGTGAATGTGCCAACACCTTGTAGATAGAGGAGGCCGAAATGCACGCTATCTAACGCAGACGGGCGTGAATTCTGGAACAGGATAAGTAGTGAATTCTAATAAGAAAAGTATGCAGCTCCTCTAATACTTAACTTTTATTTATCCTTGTTGTGAATACAGCATTCTTGATGAGACATTTCATACGATAACTATCAAACTATGTAAGGCTAATGGCGCCTTGCTAAGTCGTAGCCATTAACTCAGCTGAAGGCTATTCTGTCTCTCGGCAAATGAGAGCAAAGGCTTCGTCTGTATAGGCGCTAGCAACGTCGTCGTACAACTGGGCGAGTGCTCGTACGTCTCTCGAGACCTGCCGTGTGGTGGCGCTCGGTCTGCGATCACACAGTGGCGACACGCGGGTCCGACATGTACTAATGGACCGCGGTCGATTTAAGCTACCACCTAGCAAGTGTGGTGTCTGGCAGTGACACCACATTCCTCCCCCGCAAATCGGCGAACGGTCGTGTGATAAGGCTTCCGCCCGCCGTGGGGAGGACCCCATGTTGACGTATGCAATGAGGTGGGGAACCTAACAACAGGCGAGGCTGTGCCACCCGCACCCGGCCATTCGGTCCGAGGGGAGCTAGGAAACGCCTGAAAACCTAGTCCAGGGTGCACGTCAACATGCGGTGTATGCGCCCGTAGAGAGACAGGAGGGGCCGAAGGGTCGACCTCCATGTGGTCGGGGCACCCGACGGGCGAAGACGACATCTGGTCCGGAGCGGGCAAGAGTTCCATGGTGGAGGACAGCTGGTCACGGGAAGCGAGCGGCGGCGCGTGACCCAGGGAGGCGCCAGGCGGTTGCAGCGACGCGTCCACTGCGGGCGGCGCCAGCGGGAGCACAGGCGGCGGCGGCGGCGCGTCGCCATGAGGCAAAATGGAAGGCAGCGTCGGTAACACCTGGGGATGAGGCGAGCCAGTAGATGGGTCCCCAGGGCGCTGACCGGACGGCACCGTCGCTGAAAGCAGACGGGGAGCGGCAGAACCCAGGCGACGACAGAGGCGCAGCTGATTGAGATGCCGACGCACCTCACCAGAGGCCCCCAAAACCAAATACATCGCGCGGCCGAGGCAGCGAAGAATGCGCCCTGCGAGCCAACGCCGTGAACCGCGATAGTTGCGATAGAAAACAACGTCGCCAGGAGCAAAAGCAGGTGTCTGCCGCTGCACTGGAACCTGATGCGGCGGATGCAGCAAAGACAGCAAGGTTCGATGAGGACGACCATGGAGCAACTCAGCCGGCGAGCGACCATCGCGGGGCTGAGAGCGATACGAAGACAAAAAGAGCAACAATGCGTCCTCCCTAGAATGCGACTCTTTCAACTTCAACATCTGTGACTTGAAAGTCCGGACCAACCGATCAGCGGCACCGTTTGACTGAGGCGAAAACGGCGCGGATGTCAGATGTTGAATACCATTGGCCTTGCAGAATGACTGAAATTCTGCGGACATGAATTGTGGGCCATTGTCGGAAACGATAGTCTGCGGAAGACCTTCAATGCAAAAAATAGCGGACAACGCTTGGATGGTGGCAGATGACGTCGTGGAAGACATCCGGACAACAAAAGGAAAATTACTGAAAGCATCGACCACAACCAACCATCGAGCATTCCAGAATGGACCAGCAAAATCGTTGTGCAAGCGTTGCCAAGGGGAAGTGGCTGTCGGCCATGCAAAGAATTTCCGCGGCGGGGCGGATTGTTGTTCGGCACACGCCACGCAAGAAGAGCACATATTCGTAATCGCAGCATCGATTCCGAACCAAGTACAGTGCTGACGAGCAAATTGTTTCGTGCGCACTATACACCAATGTCCTTGGTGAAGAAGCCGTAAGACAGAGGACTGTAACGAACGTGGGACCACGACTCTGGATTGATCATTATCCGAACGCAACAACAAAACACCACGTCGTACAAAAAGTCTCTCCCTGTGAGCAAAAAATCTGCGAACCAACGGATCCTCGATCCGCGACTTTGACAAGGGCCATTGCGTAGCAACAAAACGCAAAACGGTAGCAAGGACAGGGTCAGCAGCTGTGGCTGTAGCTACACGACGAAAATCAATCGGAAACGATTCGACCACGTCATCGGTTTCCGAATCAACGAACATGCAAGCAAGTTCGGAAGAATCGAAAGCTTTATCCTCAGCAACAGGCAAACGGGACAACGCATCAGCGTTTCCGTGCTTAGCAGTGGACCGATACAAGATATCGTAGCGGTACTGCGAGAGGAAAAGAGACCAGCGAATGAATTTCTGCGCTGTACGTGGAGGTACAGGCTTGTTCGGATGAAAAAGCGATGTCAAAGGTTTATGGTCTGTGATGATGGTAAAGTGACGACCATACAAGAAATCATGGAACTTAGTAACACCAAACACGAGAGCTAAAGCTTCTTTCTCTATCTGTGAATAATTGCGTTACGCAGACGAGAGCAATTTTGAAGCAAAGGCAATAGGACGATCATGCGATCCATCTTTGTGCGCAAGCACAGCACCGATCCCGAATTCCGATGCATCGACCATCAACAAAAGGGGTTTCCGGGGATCGAATGGCGTAAGGCAAGTATTTGAAAGCAACGCCGATTTCAACTGGCGAAAGGCGCGTTCGCATTCCGTCGTCCAGACGAACGGAACACCTTTACGGCGTAAGCGATGAAGCGGAGCTGAAATGGAAGAAGCGCGCGGCACAAACCGGGCATAGTAATTAATTTTTCCCAACACACTCTGGAGCTGTTGCAAGTTTTGTGGTGAAGGCAAGTCCTGTATGGCACGTAGGTGCTCTGGACTCGGATGTATGCCTTGGGCATTAATTACATGTCCCAGATACGGTAAGTCACGAGCAAAAAACACACATTTGTCCTTCCTCAAGCGAAGACCATTTTGTCGCAAGACCTGAAATAACGTTCGTAGGTTGGCTAAATGTTCGGCTTCTGTCTTTCTGGAGATCACAATATCGTCCAGATAGTTCGCAGCAGTAGGGACCGACGCACAAACAGGTTGTAAATATTGCTGAAACAATGCAGGGGCGGATGCACACCCGAATGGCAGTCTTTTGAATCGGTACAATCCAAGATGCGTGTTAACCACCAAGACGCGCTGGGATTCTTCGTCCACTGGTATTTGCAAGTACGCATCTGCTAGGTCCAACTTGGAAAAGTATTTACCCGGGCACAGTTTATCAAAAAGATCGTCCGGGCGGGGCAAAGGAAAAGTTGCAGCCACAAGTTGTGGATTCACAGTTGCCTTGAAGTCCACGCAAAGTCGCAATTTTCCGGAAGGTTTTGGCAAAATTACTAAGGGTGAGGCCCAGAGAGAAGCCTGCACACGTTCAATTACACCTTGAGATTCTAAACCGTGTAATGTTCTTGCGACCTCATCACGCAATGCGTGGGGAACATTGCGTGCTCTGAAAAATTTCGGTTGCGCGTTTTCTTTCAGTTCCGAATGTGCTTCATAGTTCTTAGCGCAACCAAGGCCCGGTGCAAAAATGTCTGCAAATTCTTCACAAAGACGAGAAACACTGGCTGAAGGCACAGTCTGATTCACTGATAGGACCTGATTTACGATAGACATGTTAAACAACTGAAATAAATCCAAACCAAACAAGTTCACTGCCGCAGAAGAATGAAGAACGTAAAATGACACAAGTTTTGTTTGTCCCTTGTATGTGGCAAGAAGGCTGCACTGTCCTAACACAGGTATCTGCTGTCCTAAATAACTATTGAGCTGAACATTTGCGGCACGCAACGGAGGTTTGCCCAGTTGTTTGTACATGTCTTGATTGAGCAATGAAACTGCAGCTCCGGTATCGAGCTGGAATGGTATCACTTTGCCTCCAAAGTCTAAGTCTACAAAAAGTTTATTGTCCTGCTGACGACAAGAGCGACTTTCACGTGCTATTTGAACTGATACAGGTACAGAAGCACTTGCGACTTTACGGGAGTTCCGGCGACGTCGACGCACACTTTTTGTGGGACGAACACAGTCACTGTTAGATAAAGAGGCACTGGACGGGGTGGAATTAACGACATGAATGTCCATGGGCGAATGTCCACGAGCCTGATCGTCCCTGGTTCGATTCCGGCGCGAAGCAAAGGGCCTGGAATTGTTTTGATTGTCTGATCTTAGCTTTTTCTGGCAAACACTTTGAACATGTCCTTTCTTATGACAGTAAAAGCAAATAGCTTGGCGTGACGGGCAAGTGTCACGCGAATGTCTAGTTGCACACCGCGGGCATGATTTGAGCACGGCATTGGCATGCTGACGCGGCACACGTGTTTGCGAGCTAGGCTGCAGCTGCGCCGACGTGCGCGAGGGCCGTTTAGCGTCCCGTGCTGTGCGCCCGGCGGGCCGGTCAATGCGACACACTGCTGGCGAAGTTTCAAATGATTCCGTAGCAAAGTCAAGTGTGTCTTGCCTATCCAATATGTCTAACACTTGTTGAAGGGAGGGATTAACTAGTTTCAAAATCTGTTCCCGTATGCGAACATCAGAAACGTTCTGTGCTATTGCATCACGCACCATAGTATCTGAATACGGAAGTCCACATTCACATGCAAAATCACAATCCCTAGTAAGTCCTTGCAATGTTGCAACCCACTCCCTATTAGTCTGACCGGCCGTACGTTTGGTACGAAAGAACGTATACCTTTTTGCAACTACATTTACTGTTTCTTTGAAATAGGCATCTAAAGCAGACAAAATTTCTTCGTAGGACAGAGTTGCTACGTCGCGTCGGGGAAACAATTTCACTATCACACGGTAGGTGGACACACCGACACAAGAAAGCAAAAACGGCTGCCGCTCATTACCTTGAATTCTGTAGGCGGCTAGATGGAAGCCGAACTGTCGAGACCATTCTTGCCAGGTCTCGTGGGTTGAATCAAAATTACAGAAGGATGGCGCAACGGCGTGTTGTGGCTGCGGTAGCGATGAAGCGGCGGCGGCCGCATCGGTTTGCAGCGCATGTTGACCCTGGACGAGCTGTCCCAGGGCATCCAATAACGCCCGCGTCTGCTGATTCTGCAAGCGATAAAATTCGGACAGTACATCTGGCGAAGCCATGACACAAGTAAATGTAAGCAATCAGAAAGAACACTTTTCCCTCGTCGCCAGTGATGTGTTGGTGAATGTGCCAACACCTTGTAGATAGAGGAGGCCGAAATGCACGCTATCTAACGCAGACGGGCGTGAATTCTGGAACAGGATAAGTAGTGAATTCTAATAAGAAAAGTATGCAGCTCCTCTAATACTTAACTTTTATTTATCCTTGTTGTGAATACAGCATTCTTGATGAGACATTTCATACGATAACTATCAAACTATGTAAGGCTAATGGCGCCTTGCTAAGTCGTAGCCATTAACTCAGCTGAAGGCTATTCTGTCTCTCGGCAAATGAGAGCAAAGGCTTCGTCTGTATAGGCGCTAGCAACGTCGTCGTACAACTGGGCGAGTGCTCGTACGTCTCTCGAGACCTGCCGTGTGGTGGCGCTCGGTCTGCGATCACACAGTGGCGACACGCGGGTCCGACATGTACTAATGGACCGCGGCCGATTTAAGCTACCACCTAGCAAGTGTGGTGTCTGGCAGTGACACCACAGAACTCATCCGTATTGTTTTGTAGGATCTAAGTTTGTGTCTGAACTAAGACAGGGTCTGCTTCAGCGTTACATATAATCTATAACAGTTATCAGTATTTTCGGTTATATAAAGCAGTTGTGTTATGATGTGGAGTCGAACTGTCCGAAAGACGAACTGTTATAAACTTTTAATACTCACATTGGTGAAAAACACCGTTTTAGACTACGACCATTGGTTTAACTTTAAAAGTAATAATCCAAAGAAATACTCGTAGTTTACATTTATCTAATTTTGTCTCACCACTGCTGTGACATTGACTGTGGTTTGGTTTTTACTATTTACTCAAGCTTAGTTTACACGACGACACTAGGTTGCAGGCAGCTGCACTACCGGCCATTGCGCATGCGCGCCGCACGTTTGCGCAACTCGTTGGTGAAACTAAACATTTTCGGCGTGTTCCAACTTCGGCGACACTAGCTGCATGAGTTTTGAGGTTATGTGTGTTCGTAGAGTGTAGACAAACTGAAATATGAAGTCGGTAACGGAGAATTATGTTCGCTTTTTGGATATCTCTGCTTTTCGTATGCGTTTGTGGGATTTCAGTGATGCTGATTACAAAAATAAGCAACATATTGCTGCCGCTGAGACCTTCATGTGCGATCATAACATAGATGGTTTGACAATATGTGAGCTGCAGGGCAAAATTTATTGAGTTCGGAGCACATATACAACTGAATTAAGAAAAATACAAGCAAGTGTAATTCTAGCTGTGGCAATGCTCTCGTCTACAAGACTAAAATCCCATCGTTCGAGTTGGCCAACTCTTTGTTAAGCAATATTGTTGACAGGAGGTAAGGCTCTACAAATGCAAGAAGCTGCATTTTTTATTCAATATTCACCTATTTACAACGTCGCTGCAGTACTCCCCATTTACATATGTTAGAATATTGAAATAATACCACTGTACAGATCTATCTTCAACGTGTGCGACGTACAGCTGCCAAAACTTTCATTTCAGACACGACTCAGGGACCCACAAAACGACGATACTGAAGTGTATACTGGTGTCGCCGTGTCTACAGTCATATATGAAACCACTTGCGTGCACTCATTCCACGCGAGTGGCGCAACCCAATGTAGTGTAAAGTAGGCTTCATAAATATTAATATTAGTTAACACTGTTGCACGTTGTTTTTACAATTACACGTCATTTTAATTTATCACCAGTCACCTGATTGTATATTTTGATGACAACGTCACGTTTCGCCGGCCGGAGTGGCCGTGCGGTTCTAGGCGCTACAGTCTGGAACCGGGTGACCGCTACGGTCGCAGGTTCGAATCCTGCCTCGGGCATGGATGTGTGTGAAGTCCTTAGGTTAGTTAGGTTTAATTAGTTCTAACTTCTAGGCGACTGATGACCTCAGAAGTTAAGTCGCATAGTGCTCAGAGCCATTTGAACCGTCACGTTTCATGGTTCCAACAATTTCATCTGCAGTACGACTTTAATCAAGTATGTTGGAAATTTTGCATATAATACACTCTAAGACAAAAAAGACGCACAACGAATGTATTACCCGACGGAAATCGGTAGATGTGATGTACATGTACACATGTACAGACAAACAAATGATTTAATTTCAGAAAAACTGGATGATTTATTGAAAAGAAAGAGTTTCACAAATTGGACAATCTCAGTGACTGGAGTAGAATTGTCTTCAGTGATGAGACACATTACGAAATGAGCCCCGATGAGAAACGAAGACGTGTCTGAAGACGTCACGGACAGCGGTGGGATGCCAAACTGACTGTCGCCAACCATACGGCCCGACAACCAGGAATTAAAGGTCTATTCCCCTGACGACCAGGAGTAATGGTCTGGGGTCCCAGTTCTTGTCATAGCAGGACCAATTTGATTGTCATCCGCGGCACCCTCACAGCATAGCGGTACGTTGACGATATTCTAATCCCCGTTTTGTTGACCTTCCTGCAAGCCATCCTGTGCTTAATTTCAGCAAGATAATGCCTGCACGCACACAGTGAGAGTTTCTACTGTTTGCCTTCGTGCTTGCCAAACCCTACCTTTATCAGCAAGGTGGTGGGATCTCTCCCCAGTTGAGAACGTCTGAAGCAGGGCTCTCCAACCAGCTCTAGATTTTGATGATCTAACCGGCCAAGTGGGCAGAATTTAGATCGATATCCTTTGAGAGGATATCCAAAAACTTTGCAATCAATGTCAAGCTGAATAACAGCGTGCATAAGGGCCAGGGGTGGATCAACGCTTTACTGACTAGCTCAGTTTTTGAAGCTGTTTCCCTTGAAATGTTGTTGTTGTGGTCTTCAGTCCTGAGACTGGTTTGATGCAGCTCTCCATGCTACTCTATTTGTGCAAGCTTCTTCATCTACCAGTACCTACTGCAGCCTACATCCTTCTGAATCTGCTTAGTGTATTCATCTCTTGGTCTACCTCTACGATTTTTACTCTCCACGCTGCCCTCCAATACTAAATTGGTGATCCCTCTAAGTCTCAGAACATGTCCTACCAACCGATCCCTTCTCCTAGTCAAGTTGTGCCACAAACTTCTTTTCTCCCCAATTCTGTTCAGTACCTCCTCATTAGTTATGTGATCTACCCATCTAATCTTCAGCATTCTACTGTAGCACCACATTTCGAAAGCTTCTATTCTCTTCTTGTCCAAACTATTTATCGTCCACTTTTCACTTCCATACATGGCTACACTCCATACAAATACTTTCAGAAACGACTTCCTGACATTTAAATCTATACTCTATGTTAACAAATTTTTCTTCTTCAGAAACGCATTCCTTGCCATTGCCAGTCTACATTTTATATCCTCCCACACCATCCCAATTTTTCTGAAATTGTAATCATTTGTTTGTATGTACATGTACATCACATCTACGATTTCTGTCCCAGTCGGATAATTTCTTCGTGGTGCGCCGTGAGGATTTTTCCCCTTAGAGTGTATGTCGTCTTGGAAACCTTGACACCTGTATTTTTGATTAGACGACCTGAACACGAAGCGGTAGGTGCCTGAGGTGCAGGGCTACATCCACGTATTCAAGTAAATACAACATTCAGCTTAATAAGAAACATGAACGGGGATCTTTAATACCATTTTGTAGCACTGTAATCCATTGTAAGCACAAAAAGAGGTACAACATTCGAAGCTACTCAAAGTGGTGACCGTGTATACATTGGTCCACGCGTGGGTTGAAAGAATCCATCGCGGATTACAGGGTTGCCTGCTGAAGTGAATTACAAGCAAATGCAACAAGTTCCCGCATTTTCTATGGAGTTGTTGGAATATCACGATAGACACAGTCTTTTATGCATCCCCAAAGAAAAAAGTCAGAGGACTCGAGTCAGGAGATCGAGCAGACCAATCTACCGTTCCTCCACGACTAATTCATTTCGCAGGATAACGTCGGTTCAGACCACGATGTACATGCAAGGCATTATGGCTGGACATCCATCGCACTGGTACCATATAAGCATTCTGTTTGTCAACGGCGCTTCATCCAGAATGTGCTAGAGAAGTATGTGCCTAGCAAAAGTATAGCGGAGGGAAAGGATCCACCTTGGTACAACGAACATATTAGGAAGTTGCTGAGAAAGCAGAGAATTTGGCACAGTCGTTTTAAACGTAGTCACTGCCCCGCTGACAAACAGAAATTATGCGAAATGAAAGCAGCTGTAAGAAGGACAATGAGAGATTCTTTTAACGAATTTGAAAGCAATATTTTATCTGCAGATTCTAAAAATAACCCCAAAAAATTTTGGTCGTACGTAAAATCTATGAACGCTACAAATAATTCAGTACCTTTTCTTGCTGACAGTACGGGTAATGTAACTGATGATGATAAACAAAAGGCCTAAATTCTAAACCTAGCCTTCAAAAACTCGTTCACGGTGGAGGACTGCAGCACCATTCCCCCTTTCAATTATCGAACAAACGCAAGGATGGCTGACATAGTGTGTAGTGTATCTGGGATTGTAAAACAGTTAAGATCCTTAGACGCCAGGAAGGCATCTGGCCCAGACGGTATCCCCATAAGATTTTATGTTGACTATGCTACAAATATAGCACCATTCTTATCCACCATCTATCAGAGATCACTGGAACAGTGTAAAGTTCCACTGGAGTGGAAGAAGGCCCAGGTCATAGCAATCTACAAAAAGGGTAGAAAATCGGATACACTTAATTACCGCCCAATATCACAGACATCGATATGTTGTAGAATCATGGAACATAAAGGGTGATCAAAAAGTCAGTATAAATTTGAAAACTTAATAAACCACGGAATAACGTAGATAGAGAGGTAAAAACTGACACACATGCTTGGAATGACATGGGGTTTTATTAGAAAAAAAAAACAAAGTTCACAAAAAGTCCGACAGATGGCACTGGACAGCAAAACTTCAGTAACTGCTACCGTGACGGATGAGAGGTACGCCGATATGTTACAGAATCGCATCATCCCCAGCGTGGCTGATAAACACCTGCTGGAACGTACGATGTTTATGCAGGATGGCGCTCCACCCCATATTGCTAGACGCGTGAAAGATCTCTTGCGCGCGCCGTTTGGTGATGATCGCGTGCTCAGCCGCCACTTTCGTCATGCTTGGCCTCCCAGGTCCCCAGATCTCAGTCCGTGCGATTATTGGCTTTGGGGTTACCTGAAGTCGCAAGTGTATCGTGATCGACCGACATCTCTAGGGGTGCTGAAAGACAACATCCGACGCCAATGCCTTACCATAACTCCGGACATGCTTTACAGTGCTGTTCACAACATTATTCCTCGACTACAGCTATTGTTGAGGAATGATGGTGGACATATTGAGCATTTCCTGTCAAGTACATAATCTTTGCTTTGTCTTACTTTGTTATGCTAATTATTGCTATTCTGATCAGATGAAGCGCCATCTGTCGGACAGTTTTGAACTTTTGTATTTTTTTGGTTCTAATAAAACCCAATGTCGTTCCAAGCAAGTGTGTCAATTTGTACCTCTCTATGTACATTATTCCGTGATTTATTCAGTTTTCAAATTTATACTGACTTTTTGATCACCCGGTAGTTTGTGTTCAGACATAATGACCTTTCTAGACTTTGAGAAGCTCATCAGCAGAAACCAGCACGGTTTTAGGAAACAACGGTCATGCGAGACACAGCTGGCCCTCTTTGTGCATAATATACAACAGGCTCTAGATACTGGCTCCCAGGTTGATGCAATATTTATCGACTTTCGATAGGCGTTCGACTCAGTTCCGCACTGTCGCTTGCTCCAAAAAGTGCGCGCTTAGCCGGCCGGGGTGACCGAGCGGTTCTAGGCGCTACAGTCTGAAACCGCGCGACCGCCACGGTCGCAGGTTCGAATCCTGCCTCGGGCATGGATGTGTGTAATGTCCTTAGGTTTAAGTAGTTCTAAGTTCTAGGGGACTGATGACCTCAGAAGTTAAGTCCCATAGTGCTCAGAGCCATTTGAACCATTTTTTTGCGAGCTTACGGTCTATCCGATAACATATGCTGTTGGATAGAAAGTTTTCTAACAGAAAGAGAGTAGTATGCCTTCCTGAATGGAGTGACTTAAACAGAAACAAGCGTAACTTCAGGTGTGTGCCAGGACAGCGTAATAGGTCCGCTGCTTTTTACGATTTACATAAACGATCTGGCTGATGGTATTGACAGCGGCATTAGACTGTTTGTCGATGATGGTGTAGTCTACAGGAGAGTAGTATCACACGAAAGTTGTGAACAAATCAATGAGGATTTGCAGAAAATAAATGCGTGGTCTAATGACTGGCAGTTATCTCTCAATATTAGTAAGTGTAACCTACTGCGTATAACAAGGCGAAAATCCCCGTTAGTGTACGAGTACAAAATAAATGCCCAGTCTTTTGAAGCGGTAACATCCGTCAAGTACCTGGGTGTGACTATTCGAAACGATCTCAAATGGAATGATCAGATAACACAAGTAACGGGCAAGGCGAACTCTCGATTGCAGCTGGGTGTGACTATTCGAAATGATCTCAAATGGAATGATCAGATTACACAAGTAACGGGCAAGGCGAACTCTAGATTGCGGCTTATTGGTAGAATCCTGAAGCGATGCAGTCCTTCAACATAGGAAATATTTTACAATACGTTAGTTCGTCCAGTCTTCGAGTATTGTTCATCTGTGTGGGACCCTTACCAGTTGGGTCTGATTCAAGAAATTGAGAAGGTCCAAAGAAGAGCGGCGAGATTCGTGACTGGTACATTTAGCCATCGCGAGAGCGTGGACACTCTTGCAGATAGACGGCGCGCTAAACAGAAGGGGCTGCTCACTAAATTCAGAAATCCGATCTTCGCCGAGGATGTAGAGCATATATTATTACCATCAACTTGCAGATCGTGCAGTGATCACCATTCAAAGATAAGGGAAATAGAGCTCGCACTGAGGCGTTCAAACAGTCGTTTTTCCCTCGCGCGATTGCCGAGTGGAACAGAGGAGGGGAAATATGACTTTGGCGCGAATTGTGCCCTCCGCCACACACCGCTTGGTGGCTAGCGGAGTATATATGTACATGTAGATGTAGATCCAGAAGACGAAGAAGATTTCGAGTGAGAAAACTGGTATATGCCCCGCTGTTTAGGTTACCACCAATGAAATAATGTCCAATAATTGTAATACCAAGGACCTCACACCAGACATTAGCTCTCCAGGGTCATGGATCTTTCACCTGCGTAGGCCATCACGCGTTTTAACTGGAACAATAAAGCATATTCTTTGTGTTTACCTGTCTTTTGTTTCAGAAGGAAGATTCCTCACCCAGAACACTGGAGAAACAGTTTTGGTTCGCTGAAATGCCCACTAAGAGAACTGTACAGGATCCTGGCAATTATTCCCATGCAAATCTTGGTGTAAATGTAAATAATAATAATAATAATAATAATTTTTATTCGGCATCGAATAATCAGACAAAACCCCAGAAATAAAATAGTTTTAGGACATCATACAGATTATTCTTCAGAATAAGTCAGTTCACAAATTAAAAACTAAAAATTGGTGTTTATATACAAATTACAGTGTTACAAATATTTATATTATCATTAGATCACTTGTGAATTATTTAAAACTATGAGCTTGATATACTTACTAAGCACTTCCATATATATATATATATATATATATAAAGTACTCATCTAAGGAATGCAAATGATTTTCAGTTAAAATTCTTTTTAGCTGGTCTTTTAATTTGCTAGTAGGAAGGGATGCGAGGCGGTAGGGTATTGGCTTCAGACCGGGATGAAGAGCATTTTCTTTCCATATAAAACTGTTCTGTGGCTATTTACATGATATCTGAATTTTTGTCTTGTATCTCACTGGTGTAGGTCACTGTTGAAGTTTGGATTTATTGTTTTCACAAGCAGTATTGCTTGCAATATACACACACGTATAACAGTAACCACTCCTTTATTTGGAAACAGGTTCTGACGTTATTTTCTAGGTTTGCCACCACAAATAATTCTGATAATTTTTCCTGTAGTGCTAATAACGCGCTTAGGTTGGATTATGTTGTTACACCCCACATTTCTACCGCCTAGTTTAAATTTGATGAGAATAACGAATAATACGCAGTTTTTAGTACACGCATATCCTTACAATATTTGCCAATCATGTTTATGGCAAATACGTTTTTTGACAGCTTACAGGCTAAGGAATCTATATGCATGTCCCATTTAAAGTTGTCCTGGAATGTGATTCCCGAGGATTTTGTCCGTTTCCCTTTTTTTTACAATGTCACTTCCTATTTGTTTCCGAATGTTAAATTGCATTATAGCTGTCTTTGAAGCACTTACATTTAGATGATTTTCACTGAAACACTTGATTATTTCATTGGTTACACTGTTGCACAGAAGACCCAGACTGTCATAGGCTTTGTGTTTGCACACAGGTGTTACATCATCTACATACAATATTTTTTCATAGTTAAGAGAAGAGTACTGTATATCATTAACACAAATTAAGAAAAGAGAGGTCCAAGCCTTGAGGCACTCCATATTAGATATCAGTAATTTTGGATTTGAGAGACCTGTTGTTTGTTTTAAGCAATAAAATTGTTTTCTGTTGTTCATATATGATTTTATTCACTCATAGCCAGTTCCTCTAACATCTAGTTTCCACAGCTTGTCAAGTAATATGATGATGTTGACACAATCAAAAGCTTTTTCTAGTTCAAGGAACACTCCAGTAACATACTCCTTGTTCTCTATTGCAGTTATTACTACGTCTATTAATTTTACTGTGGCTACTGAAGTTGACTTGTTTTTCATAAACCTAGTTTGATTTTCCAGTATTAAACTGTATTTATACCTTAGAAACTGCCGGTAAGACTGGGCTGAAGTGATAGCTTTTACCATTAGATTTATCACCTTTCTTGTAAGTCAGTGTTACTTTTGCTAGCTTTCGGCTGTCTAGGAAACTACCCGATGCAATTACATCATTTACTTCTGTGGCCATGCCATCAAATATGTTGTCTATGGACGTTTTTAATGTGTTAATAGATAATCCATCATAGACTGCTGAGTTTGTATTTTTAGTGACCCTATTATGTGTTTTATTTCCTTGCTACTTCCTGGAGCCAAGTATATGCTTTGTCTGACTGAAAAGCCCTTATATCTATACCGAAGATTGTTGAAATGGCCATTGATGGGCTTTTCAACAGAATGAAAGTACTCATTAAAAACATTTGCGCTCTTGTGTTGGTATTTGATGGTACTCCATTTGTAGCTTATGATAAGATCACTATTTGATTTGTCCTTAAAATCCCTAAAGCTATTTATTACTTTCGAAAGAGATAAGCCTGTGTCGGTAGATTTTCTTCGCATCATGTCTACATATTTACTTTTAGTTTCTAGCAGCAGATCTTTATAATAATCATGATAATTCTTAACTTCTACCTTTAGTCTATTATTATTACCATTCTTTAGCATTGCACATTGGAAAAATCTGTTTTTCTATGGCTGTTTTCTCCTCATGGTTTGTCCAGTTATTTTTTGTATCTTTTGCAGTTATTTACTGCAAAGGTCATATCTGGATACGTGGCATTGAAACATTAATAAAAATATGATGGAAATTCACTAAAAGTAATCTAGTTCCTTTGATACGATTGTGAGCTTTTTAGCATATTGTTGAGATGTTTAACATTGTCATGATGGGTTCATGGGTGGTTCTTTTTGTCACATATTGCTTCTTTTTGTTGCTGACATGATTTTCAGCTTATCACCTGTATAGCGTGACAGTCAGAAATGGCAGGCTTCAGAACGTATGCATTGTACATAAAGTGATACATGTAGTTATAATGTCGTCGATGCATGATTTGATGCTACTGACCTCTCTGGTGGGCTCATTTATCAGAAACGTTAAGTTAAATTGAGCTAGTATTAGCATTATTTTTTTCGAGCTAGAGTCAATAGACGGCAAGTCAGTGTTTATATCTCCAGTTAGTGTGATGATAGCCCAGTCATTTTTATTGCAGTGTTTACTGTCTGTACCAACAAGCAGGCGATTACTAACATCAAAGAGAATATATAAATTACCAGATGGAGGACTGTATAAACGTATAATTATGAGACAAAACATTATGTCTACATGCTCAACAACTTGTTTGTTCGTCTTTGGGACGAAATACATAATTGATTCTTCGTATCACGGATCCGACGGTTTGTTGGTAAGTTTGTGGAGGTGTGTGGCATTAGATGCCTCCGCACAGATCATGTAATACGTGTAAATAATGGGTAAGTGAATTGCGACCGAAAGCTATCTGAAATCCGAAATGGAAAGCTTTGAAATATTTAGCGAGTCGTGGAACGTATATCGAAAAGATAGATTAGAGCTCATAGGAGGGTGTGTGTTAATTGCAGTTGACAAACATATAGTCCCTTTTGAGGTCGAAGTTGAATGTGACAATGAAGTCATTTGGTCACGTATAACAGGTGTAGGTGAAACCAATTTAATTTTTGGCTGCTTTTACCGGCCACCCGATTCTGCTGTGACAGTTCTAGTCTACAGTTAACAGAGCGTAAACAGACAGATCATGCAATATTAACAGCGCGTAAATACCCAGATCATGCAAAACTAGTTGGAGGTGACTATAACTTACCGAGTATAGATTGGGATATCTATAGATTTATTGGGGTGGTGCAGACACACAGTCATGCGAAATACTTTTGAACATGTTTTCTGAAAAGTATCTTGTGCAGCTAGCTCGGCAGTGGAAATATCTTAGACCTTGTAGCTACAAATAGGCCGGAAGTTATCGATAGTGTCGGTATAGAAACGAGGATTAGCGATCATGATGTCATATAGCAACTATGATTACAAAAGTTAATAAATCAGTCAAGAAGGCTGAGAGAATGTTTCTGCTACACACAGCAGACAAGCAGTTAAAGCGTCGCACTTAGACCGTGGCATCACTTAGTTCCAGTAAAATGGATGTAGAGGAATTTGGGCAAAGTTTAAGCCGATTGTAAATCGTGGGCTAGTAAGTGGATAAAGGATGGAAAAGACCCACCATTGTTTAATAACGAAATTCGGAGGACGCTGAGGAAGCAGAGGCCCTTGCACTCTCGGCTCAAAAGGGCAAATGACGACAAGCGAAGATTAGTAGGGATTTATGCGCCTGTTAAAAGATCTATGCGTGAAGCATTCAACAACTACCACCGTCACTCTTTAGCATAAGATCTGGCAGTGACCCAGAGAAAATTCTGGTCTTATGTAAAATCGTTAAGCAGATCTAAGGTATCTATTCAGTCCCTTGTTGACCAGTCTGGCGTGGTAGTTGAAGATAGCAAAACGAAAGCTGAAGATTTAAATTTGAGGTTCAAGAAATCATTCACACGGAAGAATCGTACAAAAATACCGTCATTTGACCATCGAACAGACTCCCGTATGGTTGACATAGTAATAAGCATCCCTGGCGTAGAGAAACAACTGAAAGATATGAAAGCAAATATATTAGCAGCTCCCGATGGAAACCCAGTTCGATTTTACAAAGAGTACTCACTGCATTGGTCCCTTACCTAGCTTGCATTTATCACGAATCTCTCGTCCAGCACAAAGTACCAAGCGACTGAAAAAAGCGCAGGTAACTCCAGTATATAAGATGGGTAAAATAATGGACCCGCAAAATTACAGACCAATATCCTGAACTTCGGTTTGCTGCAGAGTAGAGTCCTTGAACATATTCTCAGTTATAATATAATAAACTTTCTTGAGACTGAGAAGCTTATGTCCATGAATCAACATGGTTTTAGAAAGCGTCGCCGGCCGAAGTGGCCGTGCGGTTAAAGGCGCTGCAGTCTGGAACCGCAAGACCGCTAGGGTCGCAGGTTCGAATCCTGCCTCGGGCATGGATGTTTGTGATGTCCTTAGGCTAGTTAGGTTTAACTAGTTCTAAGTTCTAGGGGACTAATGACCTCAGCCGTTGAGTCCCATAGTGCTCAGAGCCATTTAAACCATTTGTAGAAAGCGTCGCTCGTGCGAAACTCAGTTTGCCCTATTCTCACATGCTATACTGCGAACTGTGGATGAAGGGCAACAGGCACATCCCATATTTCTTGATTTCCGGAAAGCATTTGACCCGGTGCCCCATTGCAGGTTGTTAACGAAGGTTCGAGCATATGGAAAAAATTCACAGACATGTGAATGGCTCGAAGACTTCTTAAATAGCAGAATCTAGTATGTTGTCCTCGACGGTGAGTGTTCATCAGAGACAAGAATATCATCAGGAGTGCACCAGAGAAGTGTGATAGGAGCGCTGTTGTTCTCTGTATACATAAATGACTGTCGGACAGGGCGGCCAGCCGCGCGGTCTGGGGTGCCTTGTGACGATTCGCGCGGCTCCACCCGTCGAAGGTTCGAGTCCTCCCTCGGGCCTGGGTGTGTGTGTTGTCCCTAGCGTAAGTTAGATTAAGTAATGTGTAAGCTTAGGGACCGATGACCTCAGCAGTTTGGTCCCTTAGAACTTACTACAAATTTCCAAAAAATTTACTGGGTGGCCAGAAATCTGCGGTTGTTTGCTGATGATGTCGTGGTGTACGGTAAGGTATTGAAGTTGAGTGACTGTAGTAAGATACAAGACGACTCAGACAAAATTTCCATTCGTTATGATGAATGGCAGCTTGCCCTAAACATAAAAAATGGAAGTTGATGCAGATCAGTAGGAAGATCAGGCCCGTAATGTTCAAATACAGTATTACTAGTATCCTGCTTGACACAGTCACGTCGTTTAAATACCTGGGCATGACGTTGCAAAGCGGTATCAGATGGAACGAGCATATGAGAACTGTGATAGGGAAGGTGAATGGTCGACTTCGGTTTACTGGGAGAATTTTAGGAAAGAGTAGTTCACCTGTAAAGGTGACGGGCTGGCCGCAGTGGCCGAGCGATTCTAGGCAGTTCATTCCGGAACCGCGCTACCGCTACGGTCGCAGGTTCGAATCCTGCCTCGGGCATGGATGTGTGTGATGTCCTTAGGTTAGTTAGGTTTAAGTAGTTCTAAGTTCTATGGGACTGATGACCTCAGATGTTAAGTCTCATAGTGCTCAGAGCCATTTGAACATATGTAAAGGAGACTGCATACAGGACGCTGGTGCTACCGGTTCTTGAGTACTGCTCGAGTGTTTGGGATCCGTACCAGGTTGAATTGTAGGAAGACATCGAAGCAATTCAGAGGCGGGCTGCTAGATTTGTTACCGGTAGGTTCGAACAACACGTAAGTGTCACAGAGATGCTTTGGGAACTCAAAGGGGAGTTCCTGGAGGGAAAGCGACGTTCTTTTCGTGAAACACTATTGAGAAAATTTAGAGAACCTGCCATATCAAGCTGATTGCCGAACAATTCTATCGGCGACAACATACATTGGGCGTAAGGACCACGAAGGTAAGATGCGAGAAATTAATGCTCATACGGAGGCATATAGATTGTCGTTATTTCCTCTTTCTATTTGCGAGTAGAACAGAAAAGGTGACTAGTAGTGGTACAGGGTACCCTCCGCGACGCACCAGACTGTGGCTTTCGGAGTATCTGTGTAGATGTAAATGCGAACACTGTGATGGTGCTCGATAACAACTCTGATGGGTTCCACAGGATTTACATCAGGCGAATTTGGTCGCCGAGAAATCAACGTGAGTTCACTATAATTCTCCTCAATCAGCTGCAGCACGGTTCTGCCTCTGAGACAGGGACAATTGCGCTGCTGAAAGGTGGCATCGCCGTCGGGGAAGACATAAAGCATGAAGGGATGCTGGTGGCTCGCAGCTGTCAGCGCGTCTTCGATTACTACCACAGGTATTAAGCAAGAGTAGGAGAATGTATCTCGTAGCATAATAGCATAATATTGCTCCTACCAGCCTGCGTCTGTGTCGCGCTGCACGTTTCGAGCCACCGTTTACCTCAATGACGGCGTTTGTGGAGACGACCATCGACCTACGGTAGCAAAACTGTTACCCAAAGAGCCGACAGGTTTACATTGATCGATGATCTAATCCCGTTGGCCCCGTGCCCACTGCAGTCGTAATTGACGATGTTGTTGGGTCAACATGTGAACACGTAAGAGCGGTCTGCTGCTGAACTCCATGTTCAACGATGTACACTGAATAGTGTGCTTCGAAACACTTGTACATGGTTCAAATGGCTCGGAACACTATGGGACTCAACATCTGAGGTCATCAGTCCACTAGAACTTAGAACTACTTAAACCTAACTAACCTAAGGACATCACACACATCCATGCCCGAGGCAGGATTCGAACCTGCGACCGTAGCAGTCGCGCGGTTCCGGACTGAAGCGCCGAGAACCTCTCGGCCACCGCGGCCGGCACTTGTGCATGCACCAGTATTGTGCTCTTTCGGCAGAGATGCCACAGATCACCATCTATCCACGTTACAGAGCAGACAAGCCTCCGAACCTCATGTTCTGTAAAGAGTCGTGGAAGTCCAACCATTTAGCGCCTAGCGGTAGTTTCACTGCCCGTCTACCTCTTTCTGTAGATTCAACGAGAGCAGCACGTGAACATTCGACCAGCTTCGTCGTTTTCGACATACGAGTTCACAGGCTTTGCTTGATAATAATCTGTCCTTTGATACAGTCACTCTGTGGATTTCACCATTTGTAGCCCATATCTTCGCCAGGGTGATTCCCGCCCGTCTCTGCTGCGCTTACATGCATTCCATAGCACGTCACGTACCCACAGCGCCATCAGGCGGCATCCAACCTCGCGCTGGGCAGTGGTCATAATGTTTTGGCTTATCAGTGTATAACAATAAAGTTCTCTTTTATCCACTCGTAATTAATTGCTGCTAGTTCTATTATACATATACATGTCAGGGATGGAACTGATAATGTGTTAGAATACAATGTCACTGGCTTTAAGAACGCCTTTCTCCTGTTCAAGCTGCCTTTATTGTACGAAACATATAGTTTAAAATTACTATAATACTGTACTGCGTCTACCGATATTGTAACTAATAACCCATTATTGCAATTACTGTTCAGCTAACTTACATTCTCCAGAGATGAATAGAATTTCTACCTTCTCATCTTTGGTGTGCATTGTACTCACACAAGCCTTCAACCGAAGACGGATGGCTGAATGATCAGTGTGCATTTTCCTAGTAAAAACTAAATTCCGTTCAAACAGGCCTCGCAACGCACAACGATACCGACCGACCGCCGTTTCATCCTCAGCCAATAGGCGTCAGTGGATGCAGATATGGAGGGGCATGTGATCAGCACACCCCTTTCCCAACCTTTGTCAGTTTTCGTGACCGGAGCCGCTAATTCTCAATCAAGTAGCTTCTCAATTGGTCTCACAAAGGTTGAATGCACCCCACTTGCCAACAGCATTTGGCAGACCCGAACGGTCACCCATCCAATTGCTAGCCAAGTCCGACAGCAACTAACTTCGATGATTTAACGTGAACTGGTGTTATCACTGCGGCATGTCTGTTGGTGCATTTTTTCTGGAGCTTCCACTCATTTACTGTCACCTCTAGAGGGTGGATCAGTTATGTTACCCGAGGCAAACGATTTGTGTGCTAGTACAGGAGACTCAAACTCAGTTTCTCGTTACTTTTTTTTAAACGTCATATTGCGTGAATGATACATTGTGATACGTTTTTAAACAGGTCCTGAGGAGAGGAAATGGATTACAGAAAAAATATGGGTTACTATTTAAAAAAAAGAACATAGAGCTGTTTATAATTCGTAACTAACAACTTTTTTAAACAAAATTGTGTAAGTTCCTATGGGACCAAACTGCTGAGTTCATCTGTCCCTTGGTTTACACACTACTTAAACTAACCTAGGCCGCGGTGGTCTCGCGGTTCTAGGCGCGCTGTCCGGAACCGTGGGACTGCTACGGTCTCAGGTTCGAATCCTGCCTCGGGCATGGATGTGTGTGATGTCCTTAGGTTAGTTAGGTTTAAGTAGTTCTAAGTTCTAGGGGACTGATAACCACAGCAGTTGAGTCCCATAGTGCTCAGAGCCAGCCAAACTAACTTATGCTAAGGACAACATACACACCCATGCCCAAAGGATGACTCGAACCGACGGGAGGGGGGGAGCTGGGCGAACCGTGGCGAGACGCCTTAGACCTCGCGGCGTAACAAACAAAGTTACAAGAAAGACAATAATGTTGATTGATGTGCCCCTGGTAGCTAACACGATTTTATTGATACATTTTTTTATTTTGCTTCTGGACCAAAAGTTGTATGGGAGGTCAAGATAAATGGGACGTCCTGTACAGTACTGAAGAACCCATGGGTGCCAGGTCAAAGTTCGTAGACATACCATACACCGTTCACCGCCAGAGCTCTCCATAGACTACCCAGTCCATGCATGTTGGCAACTGAAGTACGATAAAAGCAAAGATGTGTGACAGAGGTAACGTGTAAGTGTCGGTGGTGACTCGTCACAATTTGTAAATGCTGGAGCAACTATTTAAGGTGACGGAATTTGCTAGCGTATGATGTTAGTTTGTTGCCATGACATAGCCACTCGACAGAATGCAGGCTGTTTACTACAAAAATTGGCTAAGGGTTATGGAATCTCCAGTGTTACGGTGAAAACTTTCCACTACTGTTTAACTTAACTTATGATTTCATAAGAGATTATGTGTTGTGGCGTAACAAGCTAGCTACGCCACACTGAGAAGTAGCCGAAAGGGCACGCGTCAACTCACGCCGTCTTGCGTTAAGTCTGAAACAGGATACTCTATGAATGCTATAAAGAAAAGAACGGAGCTTCTCGTATACTTAACTTTAATTTCTTGTTGTACATTGCTCTTGATAATACAAATGAGACTCTCTAGATACATGCAATGTTACAAATGGCGCCTTGCTAGGTCGTAGCCATGTACTTAGCTGAAGGCTATTCTAACTGTCTCTCGGCAAATGAGAGAAAGGCTTCGTCAGTGTAGTCGCTAGCAAAGTCGTCGTACAACTGGGGCGAGTGCTAGTCAGTCTCTCGAGACCTGCCGTGTGGTGGCACTCGGTCTGCGATCACTGCCAGTGGCGACACGCGGGTCCGACATGTACTAATGGACCGCGGCCGATTTAAGCTACCACCTAGCAAGTGTGGTGTCTGGCGGTGACACCACATTAGGCGCTTAAGCTAGTTTTTCCATTCGTCTGTAAAGAATTCGTGTTAGTATTTTGCAGCCGTGACTTATTAAACCGATAGTTCGGTAATTTTCACGTCTGTCAACACCTGCTTTCTTTGGGATTGGAATTTTTATATTCTTCTTGAAGTCTGAGGGTATTTCGCCTGTCTCATACATCTTGCTCACCAGATGGTAGAGTTTTGTCAGGGATGGCTCTCCAAAGGCTATCAGTAGTTCTAATGGAATGTTGTCTACTCCCGGGGCCTGTTTTCGACTTAGGTCTTTCAGTGCTCTGTGAAACTCTTCACGCAGTATCATATCTCCCATTTCATCTTTATCTACATCCTCTTCCATTTCCATAATATTGTCCTCAAGTACATCGCCCTGTCTCTATATACTCCTTCCACTTTTCTATCTTCCTTTCTTTGCTTAGAACTGGCTTTCCATCTGAGCTCTTGATATTCATACAAGCGGTTCTCTTTTCTCCAAAAGTCTCTTTAATTTTCCTGTAGGCAGTATCTATCTTACCCCTAGTGATATATGCCTCTACATCCTTACATTTGTCCTCTAGCGATCTCTGATTAGCCATTTTGCACTTCCTGTCGATCTCATTTTTGAGACGTTTGTATTCCTCCCTGCCTGCTTCATTTACTGAATTTTTGTATTTTCTCTTTCCACCAATTAAATTCAATATCTTGTTACCAAAGGATTTCTACCAGCCCTCGTCTTTTTACCTACTTGATTCTCTGCTACCTTCACTATTTCATCTCTCAAAGCCACCCATTCCTCTTCTACTGTATTTCTTTCCACCATTCTTGCCAATTGTTCCCTTATGCTCTCCCTGAAACTATGTACAACCTCTGGTTTAGTCAGTTTATCCAGGTCCCATCTCCTTAAATTCCCACCTTTTTGCAGTTTCTTCAGTTTTAATCTACAGTTCATAGATTGTGGTCAGAGTCCACATCTGCCCCTGGAAATGTCTTACAATTTAAAACCTGGTTCCTAAATCTCTGTCTTACCATTATATAATTTATCTGATACCTTCTAGTATCTCCAGGCTTCTTCCATGCATACAACCTTCTTTCATGATTCTTGAACCTAGTGTAAGCTATGATTAACTTATGCTCTGTGCAAAATTCTTTCTACCAGGCGGCTTCCTCTTTCATTTCTTACCCCCAATCAATATTCACCTAGTACTTTTCCTTCTCTTCCTTTTCCTACTATCGAATTCCAATCACCCATGACTATTAAATTTTCGTCTCCCTTCACTATCTGAATAATTTCTTTTATCTCATCATACATTTCATCAATCTCTTCGTCATCTGAGTGGCTAGTTGGCGTATAAAGTTGTACTACTGTGGTAGGCGTGGGATTCGTATGTATCTTGGCCACAATAATGCGCTCACTATGCTGTTTGTAGTAGGTTACCCGAACTCCCATTTTTTTTTATTCATTATTAAACCTACTCCTGCATTATCCCTATCTGATTTTGTATTTATAACCCTGTATTCGCCTAACCAGAAGTCTTGTTCCTCCTGCCTCCGAACTTCACTAGTTCCCATTACATCTAACTCTAACCTATCCATTTCCATTTTCAAATTTTCTAACTTACCTGCCCGATTAATTCCACGCTTCGATCCGTAGAACGCCAGTTTTCTTTCTCCTGATAACGATGTCCTCTTGAGTAGTCCCCGCCAGGAGATCCGAATGAGGGACTATTTTACCTCCGGAATATTTTACCCAAGAGGACGCCATCATCATTAAACCACACAGTAAAGCTGCATGCTCCAGGGAAAAATTACGGCTGTAGTTTCCCCTTGCTTTCAGCCGTTCGCAGTACCAGCACAGCAAGGCCGTTTTGGTTAGTGTTACAAGGCCAGATCAGTCAATCATCCAGACTGTTGCCCCTGCAATTCCTAAAAATGCTGGTGCCTCTCTTCAGGAACCACACGTTTGTCTGGCCTCTCAACAGATACCCCTCCATTGTGGTTGCACCTACGGTACGTGCTATCTGTATCACCGAGGCACGCTAGCCTCCACCAACCGCAAGGTCCATTATTCATTGGGGGGTGGGCGGGAGTGGGGGGGCTTCCAATATTAGAAATCCTATTAATTTTGCTGTTGATTTTTTCTCATGGAAGCTCATTTGTTTCTTCGTCACTTTTTGGAAATATACCACTTCAGTTATGATGTACTAAATTTTCCTCTTCTACTTCATATTCACAAGCTACTAATCCTATATTCTACCTACTGTAGTTTTGTCGTTAAATTTTACGTATTTCTCCTTCGCTCCATCGTAATACCTCATTTCGTTTCACCGTGATCTATCACCTCAACTCCTGTTACAAATTTAACATTACTACAGTGTCCTGTTTCTGTTTCAACCTGCAACCCTATGTGGTAGTTGCCGGTCACTGTGGCCGAGCGGTTGTAGGTGCTTCAGTCCGGAACCGCGCGACTGCTACGGTCGCCGGTTCGAATCCTGCCTCGGGCATGGACGTGTGCGATGTCCTTAGGTGAGTTAGGCTTAAGTAGCTCTAAGTTCTAGGGGACTGATGACCTCCGATGTTAAGTTCCATAGTGCTCAGAGCCATTTGAACCATTTAGAACCTGGTAAGTTAACTGTTATCTCATATTACCTAAAGATCATTTTATTTTGAATCCACTGACTAGTAAACTAGGTATTTCATCGCCTGATTCCAGTAGTTCGATATACACGTTGTCTGATATTGCCTGGCTTTCTGAGTCGACTAATGATTTAGTCACATAACCACATATTTTAACTTCGGATATAGCGGTGAAAAAAAAAAGTTCAAATGTGTGTGAGATCTTATGGGACATAACTGCTGAAGTCATCAGTCCCTAAGCTTACACACTACTTAACCTAAATTATCCTAAGGACAAACACACACACCCATGCCCGAGGGAGGACTCGAACCTCCGCCGGGAGCAGCCGCACAGTCCATGACCGCAGCGCCTAAGACCGCTCGGCTAATCACGCGCTTTAGCGGTGATTACTGCCTTATCTTCCAATATAATATCTTCTTCCAACGGGTCTTCCTGTTCGTCACTTAATTTTTCTCCTTTTTACGTAAATATTTTTCTGTGTTTGGGGCCCATCCATATGTTGGGCCAATCCTGAAACCCCTGTATATTTTGCACGCTCTCATTCTCGGGTGGTTCTACACCTCCTCTCAACCTCCATCCTTCGTAACTGTCTTCGCTCGAGACGTGGTCTTCTTCCTCTTGTCCGCTTGTCACTCTATCTTCGTAGCATCTGAAGGTATAACTGCCACGGCCGTGGCTTCTCCTGTTTCTCCGTTCATTTCTCGATTCTTGTTCATGGCGCATCCTGTGCTGCGGTGGTACAATACAGAAGTTACCTGTTTGCATTTCTGGCTGCTCAATGGTTCAAATGGCTCTGAGCACTATGGGACTTAACATCTGAGGTCATCAGTCCCCAAGAACTTAGAACTACTTAAACGTATCTAACATAAGGATATCACACACATCCATGCCCGAGGCAGGATTCGAACCTGCAACCGTAGCAGTCGCGCGGTTCCGGATTGAAGCGCCTAGAACCTCTCGGTCACCGCGGCCGGCATTCTGGCTGCCTATCCTCGCGTTCTAATTGCACAAATATGATCCTGGCCTGCTCCACCAAGTCAATTATTGTTCCTATTAAGTTGGCTACGTACTTTTCGTGGTAATCTTTGTACCACCCATCGCACAATATTTTTCTTTCGTATTAAGGTGTTTCAAGACATTAGTTTCTCTCCAATTCCTTTTTCCAGAACTCACGGTAAGCCCGATCTATTCTCCTATTATTTGGATGATTACATAATAGAATCTACACTCCTGGAAATGGAAAAAAGAACACATTGACACCGGTGTGTCAGACCCACCATACTTGCTCCGGACACTGCGAGAGGGCTGTACAAGCAATGATCACACGCACGGCACAGCGGACACACCAGGAACCGCGGTGTTGGCCGTCGAATGGCGCTAGCTGCGCAGCATTTGTGCACCGCCGCCGTCAGTGTCAGCCAGTTTGCCGTGGCATACGGAGCTCCATCGCAGTCTTTAACACTGGTAGCATGCCGCGACAGCGTGGACGTGAACCGTATGTGCAGTTGACGGACTTTGAGCGAGGGCGTATAGTGGGCATGCGGGAGGCCGGGTGGACGTACCGCCGAATTGCTCAACGCGTGGGGCGTGAGGTCTCCACAGTACATCGATGTTGTCGCCAGTGGTCGGCGGAAGGTGCACGTGCCCGTCGACCTGGGACCGGACCGCAGCGACGCACGGATGCACGCCAAGACCGTAGGATCCTACGCAGTGCCGTAGGGAACCGCACCGCCACTTCCCAGCAAATTAGGGACACTGTTGCTCCTGGGGTATCGGCGAGGACCATTCGCAACCGTCTCCATGAAGCTGGGCTACGGTCCCGCACACCGTTAGGCCGTCTTCCGCTCACGCCCCAACATCGTGCAGCCCGCCTCCAGTGGTGTCGCGACAGGCGTGAATGGAGGGACGAATGGAGACGTGTCGTCTTCAGCGATGAGAGTCGCTTCTGCCTTGGTGCCAATGATGGTCGTATGCGTGTTTGGCGCCGTGCAGGTGAGCGCCACAATCAGGACTGCATACGACCGAGGCACACAGGGCCAACACCCGGCATCATGGTGTGGGGAGCGATCTCCTACACTGGCCGTACACCACTGGTGATCGTCGAGGGGACACTGAATAGTGCACGGTACATCCAAACCGTCATCGAACCCATCGTTCTACCATTCCTAGACCGGCAAGGGAACTTGCTGTTCCAACAGGACAATGCACGTCCGCATGTATCCCGTGCCACCCAACGTGCTCTAGAAGGTGTAAGTCAACTACCCTGGCCAGCAAGATCTCCGGATCTGTCCCCCATTGAGCATGTTTGGGACTGTATGAAGCGTCGTCTCACGCGGTCTGCACGTCCAGCACGAACGCTGGTCCAACTGAGGCGCCAGGTGGAAATGGCATGGCAAGCCGTTCCACAGGACTACATCCAGCATCTCTACGATCGTCTCCATGGGAGAATAGCAGCCTGCATTGCTGCGAAAGGTGGATATACACTGTACTAGTGCCGACATTGTGCATGCTCTGTTGCCTGTGTCTATGTGCCTGTGGTTCTGTCAGTGTGATCATGTGATGTATCTGACCCCAGGAATGTGTCAATAAAGTTTCCCCTTCCTGGGACAATGAATTCACGGTGTTCTTATTTCAATTTCCAGGAGTGTAGAATATCGTCTTCTTCTTGGACCAATATTTATTTACTTAGGAATATTTTTTTCAGATTTTGCATACGTTCATTTTCTAACCACGTACTGCAGGTATATGCTTCATCGTTCATTTGATTTATAGTGTAACCAATTTTCGTTTTTTCATCCCATATTTCTGGCAATAACCCATGAAAATTTCTTATGAATGGAACGAGCTGCAACTTACCTTTGGGATGGAATTTACTGAATTTACGACTATGTATAAATTCCACTTGGGGGCTACTCTTGGCCACTATGGCAGTTTGACTACTTGCTGACTTTGCTTCATTGTGTAGTTTGCTATTGGGTACCTGTTCAACCTGTTGTTGAATGGTTCGTTCTGCACTTTCCCTACCATCTGGTTCGTGGCTTCTACTTTTTCTTGAGCTCCTTTAGGTCTTTATTACTTTTCTCTTGTTTTTGCACAGCTATATGTGCCAGAACTGCTACTGCATCTACTTCTTTCGTTACTTTCTCCTACTACTGTCTTTGATGTTCCTTTATTTTCTTATTTGCGGTTTCCTCTTTCTCTAGTTGTGATTTTACTTCTTCATTTATTTTCTTTTGTTCTTCCCTTACTTCCTTCATTTTCTCATCCAACCTTCCCTCCCATGTTTTAAAAATTGCTTTGATATTCTCCTCTTGTTTCTCCAACTTTTTTATGGGTTTTCTCTATTACTGATGAGTCGATTACTTTGTTTGACACATTAATTTCTTTAATATCTTCCTTTTGTTCCCTCCGCATTTTTTCCCTTTGTTTACTTGTTTGAGATCAATACCGGCTTCTTCTCTTGTTTCTGGTGCTTCTACGAATGCGTCATACCCACTATCTTTGCGCCTTTCCGTTCTAGGTGTGCTCACTTTATTATAAATGTTATTATCAGCATAACCTGAAGTTACAAACGACCTACGCATATCGCTTTTAATGTCATGGTAAATATTTGATGTAGTTACGTGATACAGTAAGCTATCCATGTCTGTGAAACACATTTTTAACATTTTTTTGCGTCACATTTCTTCAACATTTAGCTGTAATAGAAATCTACGAGATTCGTTTTAGAAATATCTGCAATAGACGTTCCTACAACTGTGAGTTTCTAAAAAAAGTGTTAAGTTTACTTAACTACATAGCTACCAAATTCTCCTTAAAGACAACACTGTGCTTGAAATTCGGACTTGCAATCAGAGCAACAGCTCCACAGCTACCTTAGCAGCTTTTTCATTTGCTCTAAGTCACTTATTTTTCGCACATTCTGCATAGTTCACATGTCATATCCCAGAGTATTGATCATTCCTCCTGGGACAACTTCTATACAGCTGAATTATTTGTAGCAGTTTCTCTTCTATACCAACAGCTTGCAAATTGTGATGTCACAGTGATCTGGAATTTTGTGGTCATGTTTTGTAGCTGCAATAAGAAGAAAATTCCGTGAACACTGCAGTCAAAAAATAGGAACTGAGAATATTGGTGGTAACATCCTTTACACTTATGTTTTGAAGTTGGAGAGAGCTGTGCATGTACGACTCTCGCACACAGAATAAGCAACGGTATCAGTGACTTACTAGTACTAGTGTTTGCTTTTAACATCTATCTTCTTGCTTTCTCAGCAAGGTCTTAGACAAGTCAAGGCTTTTTGATGTCTGCACATATGCATTCAAGCATTACTTGACACAGTCTCCAAACCTGTCACATTTCGCCGAGTCAATTTCGGGAAGCGTTTGCCTCGTCAGCTATGAACTGCGTAACTTAATGCAACAAATATGTTTCCAACATTTGTAACGAAATTCCGATTCTTTCAATGTTTCCATAACTTTTCGATAATTTTCAACACTTTTCGATACTTTTCGACACTTTACAAAATGGTTTGTAATGATAACCAGTGCCCTTATAGAAACAATTGCATTTATAGGAATAGCTACTCGCTCCGTAGAATTATCGATGGGAGTTACATCTTATAATTATCTTGGTGTGCAAGTATGAATGACTGAAAGTACTTCATGCAGACACAGCAAGCAACACTACGGTTATGTGAGGAGATGCAGGGAGTGGGAACTCTTTGACGTGGCATCCAGTCTCTTACACCCCATCAGCCACACTTTAAGTCTGAGAGTATAGGAGATTTGTGCGTAATATGTTACTCAGACAATCTATTGGTTATGAACTGTAGATTAAAACTGAAGAAATTGCAAAAAGGTGGGAATTTAAGGAGATGGGACCTAGATAAACTGACTAAACCAGAGGTTGTACAGAGTTTCAGGGAGAGCATAAGGGAACAATTGACAGGAATGGGGGAAAGAAATACAGTAGAAGACGAATGGGTAGCTCTGAGGGATGAAGTAGTGAAGGCAGAAGAGGATCAAGTAGGTAAAAAGACGAGGGCTAGTAGAAATCCTTGGGTAGCAGAAGAAATATTGAATTTAATTGATGAAAGGAGAAAATATAAAAATGCAGTAAATGAAGCAGGCAAAAAGGAATACAAACGTCTCAAAAATGAGATCGACAGAAAGTGCAAAATAGCTAAGCAGGCATGGCTAGAGGACAAATGTAAGGATGTGGAGGCTTATATCACTAGGGGTAAGATAGATACAGCCTACAGGAAAATTAAAGAGACCTTTGGAGAAAAGAGAGCCACTTGTATGAATATCAAGAACTCAGATGGAAACCCAGTTCTAAGCAAAGAGGGGAAAGCAGAAAGGTGGAAGGAGTATATAGAGGGTCTATACAAGGGCGATGTACTTGAGGACAATATTATGGAAATGGAAGAGGATGTAGATGAAGATGAAATGGAAGATACGATACTGCATGAAGAGTTTGACAGAGCACTGAAAGACCTGAGTCGAAACAAGGCCCCGGGAGTAGACAACATTCCATTAGAGCTACTGACGGCCTTGGGAGAGCCAGTCCTGACAAAACTCTACCATCTGGTGAGCAAGATGTACGAGACAGGCGAAATACCGTCAGACTTCAAGAAGAATATAATAATTCCAATCCCAAAGAAAGCAGGTGTTCACAGATGTGAAAATTACCGAACTATCAGTTTAATAAGTCACAGCTGCAAAATACTAACGCGAATTCTTTACAGACGAATGGAAAAACTGGTAGAAGCGGACCTCGGGGAAGATCAGTTTGGATTCCGTAGAAATATTGGAACACGTGAGGCAATACTGACCTTACGACTTACCTTAGAAGGAAGATTAAGGAAAGGCAAACCTACTTTTATAGCATTTCTAGACTTAGAGAAAGCTTTTGACAATGTTGACTGGAATACTCTCTTTCAAATTCTAAAGGTGGCAGGGGTAAAATACAGGGAGCGAAAGGCTATTTACAATTTGTACAGAAACCAGATGGCAGTTATAAGAGTCGAGGGGCATGAAAGGGAAGCAATGGTTGGGAAGGGAGTGAGACAAGGTTGTAGCCTCTCCCCGATGTTATTCAATCTGTATATTGAGCAAGCAGTGAAGGAAACAAAAGAAAAATTTGGAGTAGGTATTAAAATCCAGGGAGAAGAAATAAAAACTTTGAGGTTCGCCGATGACATTGTAATTCTGTCAGAGACAGCAAAGGACTTGGAAGAGCAGTTGAATGGAATGGACAGTGTCTTGAAAGGAGGATATAAGTTGAACATCAACATAAGCAAAACGAGGATAATGGAATGTAGTAGAATTAAGTCGGGTGATGCTGAGGGGATTAGATTAGGAAATGAGACACTTAAAGTAGTAAAGGAGTTTTGCTATTTGGGGAGCAAAATAACTGATGATGTTCGAAGTAGAGAGGATATAAAATGTAGACTTGCAATGGTAAGGAAAGCGTTTCAGAAGAAGAGAAATTTGTTAACATCGAGTATTGATTTAAGTGTCAGGAAGTCGTTTCTGAAAGTATTTGTATGGAGTGTAGCCATGTATGGAAGTGAAACATGGACAATAAATAGTTTGGACAAGAAGAGAATAGAAGCTTTCGAAATGTGGTGCTACAGAATAATGTTGAAGATTAGGTGGGTAGATAACGTAACTAATGAGGAGGTATTGAATAGGATTGGGGATAAGAGAAGTTTGTGGACACCTTGACTAGAAGAAGGGATCGGTTGGTAGGACATGTCCTGAAGCATCAAGGGATCACTAATTTAGCACTGGAGGGCAGCGTGGAGGGTAAAAATCGTAGAGGGAGACCAAGAGATGAATACACTAAGCAGATTCAGAAGGATGTAGGTTGCAGTAGGTACTGGGAGATGAAGGAGCTTGCACAGGATAGATTAGCATGTAGAGCTGCATCAAACCAGTCTCAGGACTGAAGACCACAACAACAACATGTTACTCAGAACTTGCAGGAGTTATACCTCATATTCTTCCAAAGATTAAATTTCAAGGTAAGCCTCTGATAAATTCTGTTTTGATTACATTACCTGAAGCATTTTCAGAACATAATTTCTCTGTCAACTAAGCAATTCAGGATAGGTTAAACGTTTTTATCGTCAGTTCTTATTCTCTCTGCTGCACGCATGTGCACTTCAGTTTGTGAAAGGTAGAGTCGTTGTTTTGGGCGGTTGGGGGGAATGCTGTAAGATAAGTAGCATCATATAAGCGAACTCCTCATATACTTCCTTCTGAATGTTTTGAGTCAGACTGAGTGAGAAGGGGAGAACGAAGAAAGCATGCACATTCACAACACGCAAATCGAGCGTTGACAGTATGTACAGTAATTTAAGAGTTCACAATTTTACTGTCGTTAGCATTCGAATTAAGCTCATGTTTTTAAATAAATTACTTCATGGATTTTTTCTTTTCCTTAACGATAACAGATCTCATTACAGATTGAGGCAATGACGAGACGTTTCATCCTGTTGGGTGGATTTTGCAACAGAATACTGAGCACTGGCGTGAATATTTGTAAATAATGTGTGTAATGTTACAGATAATAAACGATATAAAATAGTATCTGTTGTTACTATCGATGAACTATGTTCAGTGCCTCATGTCGGACTAAAATAAAATACTGGATACATTACTGACAGACCTCTCAGTTTTCATGAAAACGCTGCAGACAATATGTTTATGCACTTCTTATGAAGCAATCAGATTTTATCGCGGGCGTGGTACTCACTGTGTTTTTTAGAAAGTGGATTAGAAACCTGTATTAATCAGAAATTAATGCAGTGAAGTGAACCATTACTGAAAAACTTCTAAAAAAATTCAGAGTTACCCACTGCTCCTCGAACATTATTTACTATAAAATATGCTTTCCCCTCCCCTCCACCACCGCTCCTGCATCACATACAACATTATCTTCAGAATTCAGCGCATTTTACTTGGTATAGCGCAGAACTATAGTATACATTAAGTGAAAGTAAACGAACCGTTTTACATTTTTCCAGGCGTTATAATTAAAGTGCAACTACTCTCAGAGGCACAATGTGAGCTGTAACTATCGTATGGCAGCAAAACTTGGTAGACATGCTAGTGCGTTAATGCAGAACCGATTTACACTGAAAAAAATTAGTCCCAATTTGGGCCACCAGGTGTAAATCTGGCGCCGTGAATGCAAGAAAAACGTATAGAAATATTTCAGTATGTAACAGATTAGGAATGAGACGTGGACAGAAAAGGTCAAATAAGTGAGAAAGGCATAATGTTGATTTTATTGTGTTCAATATGAGCACCGGAGACGTCGACAAGATGCTGTACGCCGCCAGATATGCATCTGGTCATCGAAATTGAAACTTTTTTTTTACAGGGGAAATCGGTTCCGCATTAACGTATTAGAATATCTAGATTACAGGAGGTGCGGGGGGCGGGGACGGGGAGGAAGTTGTTGTCCTTAGCGTAAGTTACTTTAAGTTAGATTAAGTAGTGTGTAAGCCTAGGGACCGATGACTTCAGCAGTTTGGTCCCATAGTAACTTACCAAAAATTTCCATATTTCCTCCAAGACATACGTTATTTAGGTAGCTTGGAAGAACGCTTGCAAGCGATATATATTGAAGGTGCAATTTTCACGTAGCCATATATCGATTTTGTTTACAGCGATGGCAACCACAACGACAAAAGATTAGCAGCATGGATTATTGGTATAGCCTGCCAAGCAATCTCCATTTCAAGTGATCAATGGTTCAACTGATTTCTTAAAATTAAATTATGGGTGTCAGTGGGTGAATGGGTGAAAGTAAATGGGTCAGTTTTTACTGTAAAAAGTAATAACACATTCAGAGGAGCAGCAATATGTCACGATTTTCGAGAAAGCGGCTAGGCAGGAACCTAATAGCATAGCTTTCATTGTTCTACATCTACATCTACATGGTTACTCTGCAAATCACATTTAAGTGCCTGGCAGACGGTTCACTGAACCATCTTCACAATTCTCTATTATTCAAATCTCGTGTAGCGGGTGGAAAGAACGAACACCTATATCTTTCCGTAGGAGCTCTGATTTCCCTTATTTTATCGTCGTTATCGTTTCTCCCTATGCAGTTCGGTGTCAACAAAATATTTTCGCATTCGGAGGAGAAAGTTGGTGATTGGAATTTCACGAGAAGATTCCGTCGCAACGAAAAACGCCTTTCTTTTAATGATGTCCAGCCCCAATCCTGTATCATTTCTGTGACACTCTCTCCCATATTTCCCGATAATACAAAACGTGCTACTCTTCTTTGAACTTTTTCGATGTACTCCCGTCAGTCCTATCTGGTAAGGATCCCACACTGCGCAGCAGTATTCTAAAAGCGGACGGACAAGCGTAGTGTAGGCAGTCTCCTTAGTAGATCTGTTACACTTTCTAAGTGTCCTGCCAATGAAACACAGTCTTTGGTTTGCCTTCCCCACAACGTTTTCTATGCGTTCCTTCCAATTTAAGTTGTTCGTAATTGTAATACCTAGGTATTTAGTTGAATTTACAGCTTTTAGATTAGACTGATTTATCGTGTAACCGAAGTTTAACGAAATTCTTTTAGCAATCATGTGGATGATCTCACACTTTTCGTTATTTGGGATCAACTGCCAATTTTCGCACCATTCAGATATCTTTTCTAAATCGTTTTGCAATTTGTTTTGACCTTCTCATTACTTTATTAGGAGATAAACGACAGCGTCATCTGCGAAAAACCTAAGACGGCTGCTCAGATTGTCTCCCAAATCGTTTATATAGCTAAGGAACAGCAAAGGGCCTATAACACTGCCGTGAGGAACGCCAGAAATCACTTCAGTATTACTCGATGACTTTCCGTCAATTACTACGAACGGTGAACTCTCTGACAGGAAATGACAAATCCAGTCACATAACTCAGACGATATTCCATTGTTGCGATTGAAATGAGCAGTAATCGTATTTACAGTCTTGCTTCTCTTCCGGATTGTGTTGTTATTTTAGACAATGAAAACTGATCCGCTTACCTTCATCCATCCATCCACCAATCCCATGATTTAATTAAAAAAATCATTTGAAACATTGGACATTTGAAATGGAGATTGCTTGGCACGGTAGCCGCTTGGTCTTCATTGTACGTGTGGAGCCATCGCTTTTGTCACCAGCCACTACTGGGGCAGGCCGCCAGGTCACCCTGCCCGCGGCACAGCCATGCCAGCAACTGATGCAGCTCCGCCGTCAGCCGGGAAACCTAGCTGACAAAGTCGCTATGCTCTTGGGCTTCGCTGAGCCATGTCTGTGGGAGGCAAGGATACGACAACGTATCACCGCCGAGGACCGTTGGTTCGACGCCCTGCTGGACATTCACATTCGATCTCTGAATCAAAGACATAAATCAACTAGTTCCAACTTGAGTGTGACTGGATTTGTTCCTGCTCCCACTAGAGAATCCGTAAACATGCGGTGAGTGGATTGTGCCAGCTACCATTACAGGTCTACTACTAACCTCCCCACCCTCCCATAGGGTCGGCGCTACCCAGCATTATCGACGTTGATACAATAGAAATAAATTAAACATTTTCAGTGTAAAAGAAAAGCTAGAAGAAAATAAGAGACGGTAGACTGAACATCTACAAAGAATAGAGCCAGAAAGATTACGAATAAAATAAAGGAACACAAGCAAAAACGAAAACGAGGCCGTGGAAGATAGAGGAGAAAATGGAAACTGTAACAGACAATACTTAGCTTAAAACAATAAGTGAATACGAGTAAGAAGAAGAAGAAGAAGGACAAGAAAAGAAGTGAGCATAATGAGACGTCCAGCGAGTGGACAAACTCCTGGAGGGGTGGTATATATTGACTAAAATAAACGGATGCTGTCTAAATGCAGGGGGAGGCTGTATCCATCCTTAATTTAAGACTTCAAGCATGACAGTCGTTCAGGGTCGAGATGAAAATATTTTTTGCCCATATCCGCTTGAATAATATGGTGACACCATAAATGTACAGTACGTACAACACACTGGAACTGAACCGAAGCTGTATTTAAAGCGACACATCTCTCCTACCATATGTAAAAGAGTTCGAAATAAATAAATGTGTAAAGCGTGTTTATGTTTCAGTAGGAAACCTCGTGCCGGCCGGAGTGGCCGAGCGGCTCTAGGCGCTTCAGTCTGGAACCGCGCGACCGCTACGGTCGCAGGTTCGAATCCTGCCTCGGGCATGGATGTGTGTGATGTCCTTAGGTTAGTTAGGTTTAAGTAGTTCTAAGTTCTAGGGGACTGATGACCTCACATGTTAAGTCCCATAGTCCTCAAAGCCATTTGAACCAAAGGAAACCTCGTACAACGCAATATAAATATCTATTCTGCAAAATGCCAAGGTGGAAGAAACACCATCTTCCATTTTACTTATGACTTTATTAACCCACCCAGATGGAGTCCGTTCTTTTGGACGCCAGAGTATCAAATATTAAACGACTAGTGACCAGAATTGATGGTTTAACATTCAAAGAGTTTGGCGGTGATGTGTCTATTCCACCACCAGCCGAGGTAAAACCAAACTCGTTAATTACACGTGACGACGTTACGTGTAAAAAACCGACTCAGATAAGAAATTACTTTTGCTTTGACAGGCATAATAATACGGATTCGTTTTACATTTTGCAGACATAATCAAAATTAACTAAACAGCTGATTAGTGATAATGTAAATTTTATTTTCGTTTTCAAACATGACATTTTTGTAGGTGTTTCTGAAGAGGATGGGAATACAATGGACGAGTGTATGCGTATTTTTTACAAAGCTAGTGTCTGAACATCGAGCTGGAAACAGATAATGGTGAGTAGTTTTTTCTGTGTAAGACGGTAATTGTATCTTTCCATTTTGTTACAGCACTTGCTCCTCGTCCTTCCCCTCAGAAGTCGCAAACACTAGCATCTGTACACGGTCGGATGAGTAAGTAGCACCTTGTAACGTTAGCCACAAAACGACACAGTACAGACAGTTCTCAAGACGCTAACGTCTCTCAACGTAATATTATTGGTAACTA
Source organism: Schistocerca nitens (assembly GCF_023898315.1). NCBI lineage: Eukaryota > Metazoa > Arthropoda > Insecta > Orthoptera > Acrididae > Schistocerca > Schistocerca nitens. Next base: position 767,194,478 of record NC_064616.1, on the reverse strand, counting down.
CACCTGACAACGGTAGTTTTTTAGCTGAGTTGAGAAAATACATGCTTGTTCCTCCACAGACGGTGCAAACATCTCCACCTGTACGTGATCTAATGCATCCGTTCTCTCGGGGTAAGTAACACCCCTTGTTACGTTATAAAAATTTAAAAAAAATAGCGCACTTGTCATTTGTTTTGTTCAAAGCGATGTATAGATTGCTGCAGCTTCCGCAGGGTCCTCCATCATCTCAGGAGATGGGGTTTGGTTACAGCTTCCACAATTAGCCTTTTCCCAATGGATGGTACCTCTTACCACAGAAGTCTACAGTCATTTGACATCTCTGGGTAATGAATACTCCTTGCAACGGTATAACAATCGTCAGCCCGAAAAAATGAGATAAACCTACTAATGTAAGGGTATATTTTTGTTCCCAGCAGCAACTGGATGGTTGCCGCAAATCTGTTCACGATGGCTGGCGTCTTCCCTCACGTTAGACGTGTAGAGGCGTGTCACAATCTCTGCAACCATAAACACGTGCAAAACTGTTTGGAATCAAGGGGAGTCAAAGATTTAAAAAAAACTCGCAGTTTTCTTCTGTCAAACGTAAAGCAAAGATTCCAGAATGAGATTTTCACTCTGCAGCGGAGTGTGCGCTGATATGAAACCTCCTGGCAGATTAAAACTGTGTGCCTGACCGAGACTCGAACTCGGGACCTTTGCCTTTCGCGGGCAAGTGCTCTACCATCTGAGCTCCTGCGAGCTTCTGTAAAGTTTGGAAGGTAGGAGACGAGATACTGGCAGAAGTAAAGCTGTGAGGACGAGGCGTGAGTCGTGCTTCGGTAGCTCAGATGATAGAGCACGTGCCCGCGAAAGGCAGGTCCCGAGTTCGGGTCTCGGTCGGGCACACAGTTTTAATCTGCCACGAAGTTTCGTAAAGCAATGTTTTGTGGCGAGTTAGTGATTCCTACACAGTACGGTGTGACTGAGGCAGCAGAATAAATGTACACTACTGGTCACTAAAATTGCTACACCAAGAAGAAATGCAGATGATAAACGGGTATTCATTGGACAAATATATTATAGTAGAACTGACAAGTGATTACATTTTCAAGCAATTTGGATTCATAGATCCTGAGAAATCAGTACCCAGAACAACCACCTCTGGCCGTCATAACGGCCTTGATACGCCTGGGCATTGAGTCAAACAGACCTTGGATGGCGTGTACAGGTACAGCTGCCCATGAAGCTTCAACACGATACCACAGTCATCAAGAGTAGTGACTGACGTATTGTGACGAGCCAGTTGCTCGGCTACCACTGACCAGACGTTTTCAATTGGTGAGAGATCTGGAGAATGTGCTGGCCAGGGCAGCAGTCTAACATTTTCTGTATCCAGAAAGGCCCGTACAGGACCTGCAACATGAAGTCGTGCATTATCCTGAAGAAATGTAGGGTTTCGCAGGGATCGAATGAAGGTTAGAGCCACGGGTCGTAACACATCTGAAATGTAACGTCCACTGTTCAAAGTGCCGTCAATGCGACCAAGAGGTGACCGAGACGTGTAACCAGTGGCACCCCATACCATCACGCCGGGTGATACGCCAGTATGGCGATGACGACTACACGCTTCCTGTGTGCGTTCACTGCGATGTCATCAAACACGGATTCGACCATCATGATGCTGTAAATAGGACCTGGATTCATCCGAAAAAATGACGTTTTGCCATTCGTGCACCCCTGTTCGTCGTTGAGTACACCATCGCAGGCCCTCCTTCTCTGTGATGAAGCGTCAAGGATAACCGCAGCCATGGTCTCCGAAGCTGATAGTCCATGCTGCTGCAAACGTCGTCGAACTGTTCGTGCAGATGGTTGTTGTCTTGCAATCGTCTCCGTCTGTTGTCTCAGGGATCGAGACGTGCTGCACGATCCGTTACAGCCATGCGGATAAGATGCCTGTCATCTCCACTGCTAGTGATATGAGGCCGTTGTTGATCCAGCACGGAGTTCCGTATTACCCTCCTGAACCCACCGATTCCATATTCTGCTAGCAGTCATTGGATCTCGACCAACGCGAGCAGCAATGTCGCGATACGATAAACCGCAATTGCGATAGGCTACAATCCTACCTTTATCAAAGTCGGAAACGTGATGGTACGCATTTCTCGTCCTTACACGAGGCATCACAACAACGTTTCACCAGGCAACGCTGGTCAACTGCTGTTTGTGTATGAGAAATCGGTTGGAAACTTCCCTCGCTAATCATTTGCATATCACAGCATCTAATTCCTGTCGGTTAAATTTCGCGTCTGTAGTACGTCATCGTCGTGGTGTAGCAATTTTAATGGCCAGTAGTGTAATATTGCAAAGCATCATAGTACGACCTGTTTATCATAGCTGTATATATCCTTCATACTGTGTATGTTTCCTGCTGCTGCTGTTCACATTAATGTTAGAACTGTTTCAATAAAGGACAAGTACATATTGTAAATAACTTTGTTTATTAACGTTTTTTACGCACAGAAAATAAAAATGTATTGTTAGCACATTTCTTATTTTTTTCATTACGCCTTACATCCCTACAACATCATTGAAATAGCTGGTTTTATACGCTGTAAATTCTGCTTGACCGACGTTCAAACCATTAGGAACAAAGACATATTTAGACACTTCGTCTGCAATTCCAAGTTCTACAGCTTAGATATGTAATAGTTACGGTAGCGGACTTCAGTACTGCGCGCGGACATACGTTTACACATTGTTCTAAATCATCTTGTATGCTATAATCACATACATAACGTACATAGTTGAACATTGCCTTCACACATATGGTTCCCATTGATTTAGTCTACTTGTTGCAATCTGTAAAACATTAAGGAGGGAGAGTTTCTTACAAATTGTATTGCCATGTTATAGAACTGTTCTCATCAGGAATTTGTTACAGTTGAGAACTGGATCTTGCTATAACATGAAGTGACTTGTTACAGTGTTAAAGTTTAGGAGGGGGACTTCATTATAATTTCATTCCGTGGTTATCTATACCCTTATGTAAAATACCTAGTACTGAATGCAAAGTAGGCGATATTAAAGCGTCATTACCTGGTGGACATGATAGCAGTAGGATGGACGTGTACGGGTATGGAGACAACCTCATGTCAGCCTGCATGTAAGCAAGGGAATGCTCAAGCTGGTGGAGGCTCTGTAATGGAGTGGGGCGTGTACAGTAGGACTGATATGGGACCACTGATACGTCAAGATACAACTCTGACATGTGACACGTACGTAAGCATCCTGTCTGATCACATGCATTCATTCATGTCCTTTGTGCATTCCGAAGGACGTCGGCAGTTCCAGCAGGACAATGCGACACCCCACACGTCCGGAATTGGCACAGGGTGGCTCCACTCTTCTGAGTGGCCACCGAACTTCCCAGATATGAACTTTATAGAGCATATCTGGGATGCCTTGCAACGAGCTGTTTAGACGAGACCTGCAGTCCCTTGTCCTCTTACGGATTTATGGACAACCCGGCAGGATTCATGATGTCAATTCCCTCCAGCACTATTTCAGACATTAGTCGAGTCCTTGCCACGTAGTGTTGCGACACTTCCGCGTGCTCGCGGAGGCCCTACACGATATTAAGCAGGTGTACCAGTCTCCTTGGCTCTTCAGTGTATCTACACAATAGAAATATTATAACGATCCAAAGAAGCTTGTTGATTTTTTACGACTATTGACGACCCCAGCAGGTGTTGACAGTACAAACGAGATCATTACAATAATTTAAGAGCTTGGAAAAAGATGTATTATTGAATCGTGATTGTCTGATGCAATTACACCTCACTACAGGGTTAACTCAATAATGCAACTGCGTGAGATACAACTGAAGCACGTTGGATACCTCTCACGATCCAAGGTTTAGGTCTAGGGGCAGTTTAATTGTCTGTTAAAATCATTCTTAATTAACATTGTTTTCATCATGGTTTCTGTTTGGTAAAATCACAAATGCCTAACAGATCGAACCGGAAGACTCTAGTACACACATTTGAAGCGTAATTGCCTGATGAAACTATGACATGCATCTAAAGCATGTTGAAGTGTACCCAGAGCAGAGAGTCCTGGGTTCAGTTCTAGGGAACAGATGCAATTATGACATGCACCTAATGCTCCAGGGATCAGGATCCAGGGAGCAGCGTAATTGCTTGATAAAATCATAGCTACCGGCAATTATCTAATAAAATTGTAAAATACATCTCAGGATCCAGGAGACAGAAGCAGGATTATTGAACACATAGAGGATCAAACCAAAAAATCCGGAGATAAATGGATCTCATGACTTAGTAGAGGTGGGTCATCGTGTGACATCTTGGCTAGGAACTGGGGATGCAGCCGACACGTGGGGTGCTGCAACGTGTGACCTTTTTGTTGTTATGACAGTATTGAGGCCATGGCAGCAGGCGTAATTAGAAAATGACCCTGAACTATACATAAAAGAACAATCACACCCTACCAACGTGTGAATACAAAAGTGTGGTATTCATGTCATGGGTGTAGTGTGATGGAGTTCATAGAGAGAAGGAAGACGACTGAACACAATATATTGCATATTCTGTTAACATCAGCATGTTAGAGAGTGAGGCGTCAATTATCGATAAGCATGGGAACTCAGTTCTTAAGTTAAAACCTAAGTTTTCGAGCATGTAAGTTGAACATTCTAGTGTGGTAAATTTAAGTGATCTGTAAAATGCTTTATTGATTGCTGCCGACAGACTAAGCCGCTTGCGTCGTTATATTATAGCTGCATACAATGACTTTACTAGCTATTCGTGTGAGCAACTAGAACCGTGCATAAATAAATGGCAAGGTTCATGCAGCACCAAAATATGCCACTGAAAATCTTATAAGCATAAAATACAGGGTGTTTATAAATGAATATCGGGGTTTTAACGCTTTATAATATTTATTACATTAAACTTATACAGTTATAAATGTTATATCAAATGAAAGAGCAACTCAAACAGTTTGACCAAGAACCTTATAAATGTTCAATGTGAGCACTGGCGTATCGAAGTACGCGATTGATTGAACTTCACTGCACCCAAGCACTGGTTAGGCCGCAAGGGGCCCAATGACAGGGCTTGCTTTGCGTGGCCTCCACGTTCACCCGACCTAACGCCATGTGAGTTTTTTCTTTGGGGCTTCATCAGGGATCTTGTGTACGTGCTCCGCTACCAGCAGACCTCCCTGAATTAAGAAACTGGATTGAAGCAGCTGTTGCTACAATCAGTGAAGACACACGTATCAACGTTTGGGAAGAACTAGGCTATAGACTAGATGCGTGCCGTGTGACAAATGGTGCTCACATTGAAAATTTATAAGGTTCTTGGTAAAACTGTTTCGAGTTGCACTTTCATTTGACATATCATTTATAACTGTAAGCTTAATATAATAAATATTATAAAGCGTTAAAACCCCGATATTCATTTATAAACACCCTGTATGTCGAGGCTGAATCTACTAAACGTCGCCCATGTGTGTAATTGGACCTATAGGCTTGAATACGTTTCAGGCTGAATTGAAAGCATATGAAAAAAAGTCATTTGGATAGCTGTGTAAAGCTGAATGATTGTACGATACATATACGTAAAATAAAAAAGAATTATATAAAAAATAATTTTTCTTATTTGCTTCCAGTCTACAATAACTTCAATGATGAAAGGATCATAATAATAACACAGTTACAGCACATTAACTCATGGCCTTTATTATCAGCAACAACACACTACTTTTTTTCAGAAGAAGGAAATTACTTATACGAGGTGCGGCTAGAAAAAAACCGGACTGATCCTGGAAAAAACATTTATTTACAATTATTTACAATTTCATGTTATCTCCTTCAATGTACTCTCCTCCTCGGTCTCTACACCGCTCCATACGAATTTTCCACTGTTCATAGCAATGCTGCAGATCATTTTCGGTAAGTCCATACATTACTTCCGTCGCTTTTTCTTTTACTGCTTCAACAGTCTCAAATCTAGTTCCTTTCAAAGCTGACTTGACTTTAGGGAAAAGAAAAAAGTCACAGGGGGCCAAATCAGGTGAGTAGGGTGGATGATCTAAGATGGGAATGTTGTGTTTTGCCAAAAACGTCTTCACTGACAACGCACTGTGAGCTGGGGCATTGTCTTGGTGAAGGATCCATGACTTTTTTCTCCACAAATCGTTCCGTTTTCTCCGTACTCGCTCTCGTAGGGTAGCCAGGATGCTAATGTAGTAATGCTGATTCACTGTTTGTCCCTCTGGTACCCAATCAATGTGCACAATCCCTTTGATGTCAAAAAAAACAATCATCATTGCCTTGAATTTCGATTTTGACATTCGTGCTTTTTTTTTGTCGTGGAGAACCAGGAGTTTTCCAATGCATCGATTGGCGTTTAGTTTCGGGATCGTAAGTAAAAAACCACGATTCATCGCAAGTAATAACATTTTGTAAGAAGGTGGGATCAGTTTCAATGTTATCCAGGATGTCAGAACAAATCATTCTTCGGCGTTCCTTCTGTTCAATTGTGAGACACTTTGGAACCATTTTTGAACACACTTTGTTCATGTTGAAACTTTCATGAAGAATTTGCCTAACACTTTCCTTGTCAACTCCTGTTAACTCAGACACTGCTCTGATTGTTAAACGGCGATCTTGTCGAACAAGTTTACCGATTTTTTCAATGTTTGCATCAGTTTTTGCTGACAATGGTCTGCCAGTGCGAGTGTCATCACTGGTGTCTTCGCGGCCATCTTTAAATCGTTTAAACCATTCAAACACTTGTGTTCGCGATAAACAATCATCACCGTACACTTGTTGTAACATTACAAACGTTTCACTTGCAGATTTTCCTAGTTTGAAACAAAATTTGATGTTAACACGCTGTTCTTTCTGTACACTCAACATTTTCCGACGCACAGACAAAAGTCAACTACTTAAAACAGACGCCACGGGCAGACTGAGTGCAGGAGGCAGATGAAACTCGAGCAGTAGGCGGAGCGAGAGTCACGTGACAGGCCACGCGACTTTCAGCCTTATTGCATTCGTTTTATTGTTTCACCAGTACTAGTCCGGTTTTTTTCTAGCCACACCTCGTATGTAGAATGTCTTTTTTTTAACGTTAACGGTAGCTGATTAACTATACAATATTTACAGCACCACATGGCTAGCAGAAATACGTTGTACTAAGAGAGGAGGAGAATGATTTTTATTTACAATATTTATAGTGTATGGGGACTAGCATCAGCAGGAGAAGCGCAACACATATACATACAGTATATACAAGCACACATAGTGCGCAAGAAAATAACGTGTACATGGTACACGTAAAATAATGCAATTGGCATGCACAGAAACACATACACACAACTAAGAAAGACGCTTCATCTATCTATTCCATACACAAACACACACACACAGACACACACACACTTACATAAAATCACTCAAGCGAGTTGTGTGAGAATGAGAAGGTCCCGATGCCATCTGCACAGATGGAGTATTGGTCAGAACACGACAGACTGGCTTTGAGTTGCAGTTCAGTGTGCGCATCATGGTCCCACAACTTGCTGCAACGTATGAGGAGATGTATCGTCAGAAAATAGACACTTCTTATACTCTTCAATCGTGAGAGCCTGTGAGGCCACAAGATGCAAGATGCCCATCCTTGGGTGGCACCTCCATCTACACGGTATGTATACATCTACGATCTGAGCCCTACAAACTTCACAATCTGCCAAGTCATTCACCTCTTCTTTCATCAGGCCTATAACCTTTTTGTACTGAGGTGTTATATCATAAACATTATCGGCCACATATCCAGATGTGTCGAGATCCTCGGAGTTGTACCTAATTACTTCATATGAATATCAGCCTTTCACCAAATGGATGAAACTGCTTACATCCATATAAAATAACTTACATCATCGAAGTTTGGATTTGCAGACTTGTAGTGGAATCAGTACATATGGATTTTGGAGAGGTCCGGAACACACATATCGATATAGACAGGCTTCGTGAACTCCACTGAAATCTTAGCCGTCTCCACAGCAACTAGTCCTTCACTGAAGATTGTAGCCCACTTATTGGCCTAGCAGTGTAATATCTTGCGCAATAATGCTTATCCCAACTGTAAACTAACTGAATTTCCCGGCGTTTCTTATAGTCTCCATGGTTTTGCCGAAAAGCGAGTTACTAATTAATTCATAAAAATCGTTTTTACGAAAAAAGAGTACTCTGTTCGGTATGAACATCAATGTAATCCTTGAACCAGGGATGCTGATCGAAGGAGATGCCGCAGACGATTCTAAGAAGACGCATTCCTAACTCTAGACACTGCAGGACATTTTTATAGTTAGAATGTATCTCTGCTTATTCCCCAACGTTGTCATCAGCATAGGGACAGAACCATTTCGCGGAACTAGGCGCTCTGGACACAGTGGCAAGTCATTGTGCTCATTATGCGATATTCCAGATCTGCTTCCAGCACATATCCCCCACCAGAATCAGCAGCCGCGTCGTGGATCTTATTCTTTATTCCGATGATTTCATTTCTGGACAGCCATGTGAACCCTTCAAGCGGCAGAGTTCGTTACGTGGCATGTCTGTAGAGATTGTTTACATCCAAGTAAAGGCTGTAACTCAAATCGTCAGATGTCCTATACACCTCCTCACTCAATCACAGGTTATTCACATTAGCGTACCTATGGGTGCACTGGCAGTGTCCCTGTGAATCCCATGTTCGAAAAAAAGCAACGTATCAGCATTAGTCAACAGTTCGATGTTGATACGCATCTTTTTTTAACATTGTCCCCCACAAAAGCCCCGGCATAGTGTAACAGAATGGCTCCAGAGTATAATGTGACCAACCACACACTCCGAAATTTCTCAAAAAGCAAGTGCACAACTTTCTCAGTACACAATTTAGCATGTCCCTCTAAATCAGAGAGTTGAGCTCCTGCCAAACATTCGCCATGTTCGTATTACTCCACATCACTTATGACAGTGGCCGAGAGGTTCTAGGCGCTTCAGTCCGGAACCACGCGGCTGCTACGGTCGCAGGTTCGAATCCTGCCTCGGGTATGGATGTGTGTGATGTCCTTAGGTTAGTTCAGTTTAAGTACTTCTAAGCATAGCGGAATGATGACCTCAGATGTTAAGTCCAATAGTGCTTAGAGCCATTTGAACCACTTGAATTTATGACAGTGCCTGTGAGTTTGCTGATGCTGTATTGGGTAACATGGTTTCGTGGAGTCTCTCCATCGAATCCAGGTATTCATATTGGAAGATCTCCTTCTTTGTTACAAGCTGTAACTTTGTCATCTCAGCAAGCTTCTAAAGAGGTGCCTGCATAAATTATAGTGAATCCAGGAAGTGGAATGATGTTCTTGGTCTGATTCAGATGGAGAGTGAAATGTATTTCTCTACATTGTCAGGTATGACACTGACCTTATTATTCTCCAATCTGCAATCCCCCAAGTGCTCAACAAGAAAGTGAGCATCATATCTGCTCAAATTATGGAAGAAGACTATTATGTGTGATGGCAATTTGTACTTCACATTTTATGCATTGTTAGCTGCACTGCCGAACTTCCCCATTCTCCTGTAAGATGGTCGTTGGGATGTTTTTGTTGTAAAAGCCATCAACACCCCACACAAGTTTTTACAGCTCAGAGAGCAACTATCTTACAGTATTATCGTTGACATATGAGTCAAATCTGTTGTGACTGGAATCATATGAGCATACAACCTGATACGCTTTCGCATACAATATGTGTCATTCTGCGAAAGTGGTGTGAGATGCATTGGGATCACCTTCACAACGCACCACAGGAACTAGTAAGCACTAAAGTTAGCGTATACAATAAAGAGACATCATTCCTGATGGCGGGTGTTCTTAAACTTTAAGAACTTTCAATAAACAGTGGGCATTTCGTCACGTACTGTTCTTATCTTGAACAATCAGTCACATGTCTTTCTAAATACACTTAGTAAAAGAGCTGAGGTATCTGTGACAAAAGTGCCTTGTGTCACAATGTTTCAACATTTGGGCGGAAAGTAGGTGGCACATGTTTTGACCCAGACGTAGTGTTGCTTCTCTACTTTGGAGAACAGCAATAAATATGCGTGTTTAGGACGCTGACCAGTTACTTTGGAAAAGTAGAGCGGTCCAATTACCTTATGCTTTAGATATCCTGGTTTGCTTTTTTTCTCATCTACATCCAGACCACAAACATGAACCGAGTAATTAGGATTCTGCATCTAGCCATTTTGGCAGTTCTGGGACTACAACAGGGAATCAGATGCCTTCGAATTTATAATACTTGTAGATGTTAGATGTTTTATATATAACAGTATGACAAACGTATTTTACATAATTTCTATCACAAGCAATAAGTGACCATGAGAAGCTATATTTATCCTCCTTTTTAGTATTCTGGACATTAATACATGCCTTTTTATCGGCAATATCTTCTGGATGAAGGACGAAACTGGATCCCCCATTAACTGAATAAAAACTGTGCCAGTACACATCAGGTTGGAGTACACGGCTAAGCACGTTACCAGACCCTCTTCCCTTCATATGATAAAAACGCTTCAGTAAGACGCTCTTGCAAAAAGTTCAATACCACTCTGCAGTTGACATGTCCTGCGACATCACGCCACCCTTCTACCAAAGTTTGATGATATTTTTCTCTGCAGCATCATTACTGCCATCTTTAGGAGGGTGCATCATATTGCAGTAGAGAACTGCCTTGCACATGATGGTGGAATACCATCGAGTGGTGATCGTTTCACGGAGCTCCCTTTCCAACACTGCTTGCCATGCACAAATAAACAGGCATGATCTCGAAATCCATCACTGATGTTATCAATGAGGGACAGCAAGATCCTGTGTTTGAAAACACTGGCAACCACAGAGTAGTCTAATGGGGCTGAGCGATTCACCTGGTGTTGGTGAACAAGATGGGCTGTGGGGCTGCTGCTGCTTGCCCAGGGATGAGGTGATGCAGACGTCGATAGTACCACACTGTTACCGATAGGCTGGGGGCGGTAGTAAGATGGTCCCAGACGGCATGACGCAGGTGTCGATGGTTACATAAATAATGGGTCTGGCCACAGTGTTGCAATGCCACCTCAGGATGATTCCAATACTCCTACTGCAATAGGAGAAGAAGCGAAATTGATACGTATCTCGCATGTGTGCACACGCGCATCCACACACACACAAACACACACACAATAGACATATACATCCGTTATTAATAATAAATTTCTGATACATACATTGAGATTCACCGACGATACATGCTCTCAATCACTCATCATCCTGATTATTATTCATAATATTAGTTGAGGTATTTTCTAACACTACTCGTGTATTTGCATCTCAACGGCTGGTGGCATCATCATGAGCTCTGACTGGGAAAAAATGGTGTAGTTACTTGTGATATTTCATCCACAGTCTGTTCAAAACCACATGAACTTTGAGTGGAAAATGGCGTTAGCCCACTGCCAATGGCACTTATCTGATCATGAACAATCTGACTGAAACGCCACGAGCGCTGGGTGGAAAATGGTGTCATAGATGCTTTTTGTGATAGATAAAAATCGATGTGTTCACCTACAGAAAAAAAATTACACAAAAACAAAGGAACATATAAGGACTGCATGCAAACGTAAAAAACAAATTACACGCATACAGAAAAAACTCTTACATTTGCCTTCATGTAAATCATTAATCCCCCATGAACCATGGACCTTGCCATTGGTGGGGAGGCTTGCGTGCCTCAACGATACATATAGCCGTAGATCTGAGGGATGAAGTAGTGAAGGCAGAAGAGGATCAAGTAGGTAAAAAAACGAGGGCTAGTAGAAATCCTTGGGTAACAGAAGATATATTGAATTTAATTGATGAAAGGAGAAAATATAAAAATGCAGTAAATGAAGCAGGCAAAAAGGAATACAAACGTCTCAAAAATGAGATCGACAGGAAGTGCAAAATGGCTAAGCAGACATGACTAGAGAACAGATGTAAGGATGTAGAGGCTTATCTCACTAGGGGTAAGATAGATACAGCCTACAGGAAAATTAAAGAGACCTTTGGAGAAAAGAGAGCCACTTGTATGAATATCAAGAGCTCAGATGGAAACCCAGTTCTAAGCAAAGAGGGGAAAGCAGAAAGGTGGAAGGAGTATATAGTGGGTCTACACAAGGGCGATATGTACTTGAGGACAATATTATGGAAATGGAAGAGGATGTAGATGAAGATGAAATGGGAGATACGATACTGCGGGATGAGTTTGACAGAGCACTGAAAGACCTGAGTCGAAACAAGGCCCCGGGAGTAGACAACATTCCATTAGAACTACTGACGGCCTAGGGAGAGCAGTCCTGACAAAACTCTACCACCTGGTGAACAAGATGTACGAGACAGGCGAAATACCCTCAGACTTCAAGAAGAATATAATAATTGCAATCCCAAAGAAAGCAGGTGTTGACAGATGTGAAAATTACCGAATTATCACTTTAATAAGTCACGGCTGCAAAATACTAACGCGAATTATTTACAGACGAATGGAAAAACTGGTAGAAGCTGACCTCGGCGAAGATCAGTTTGGATTCCGTAGAAATGTTGGAACACGTGAGGCAATACTGACCTTACGACTTATCTTTGAAGGAAGATTAAGGAAAGGCAAACCTACGTTTCTAGCATTTGTAGACTTAGAGAAAGCTTTTGACAATGTTGACTGGAATACTCTCTTTCAAATTCTAAAGGTGGCAGGGGTAAAATACAGGGAGCGAAAGGCTATTTACAATTTGTACAGAAACCAGATGGCAGTTATAAGAGTCGAGGGGCATGAAAGGGAAGCAGTGGTTGGGAAGGGAGTGAGACAGGGTTGTAGCCTCTCCCCCATGTTATTCAATCTGTATATTGAGCAAGCAGTGAAGGAAACAAAAGAAAAATTTGGAGTAGGTATTAAAATCCAGGGAGAAGAAATGTAAATTTTGAGGTTCGCCGATGACATTGTAATTCTGTCAGAGACAGCAAAGGACTTGGAAGAGCAGTTGAACGGAATGGAGTCGAATTAAGTCGGGTGATACTGAGGGAATTAGATTAGGAAATGAGACACTTTAAGTAGTAAAGGAGTTTTGCTATTTGGGTAGCAAAATTACTGATGATGGTCGAAGTAGAGTGGATATAAAATGTAGACTGGTAATTGCAAGGAAAGCGTTTCTGAAGAAGAGAAACTTGTTAACATCGAGTATAGATTTAAGTGTCAGGAAGTCATTTCTGAAAGTATTTGTATGGAGTGTAGCCATGTATGGAAGTGAAACATGGACAATACATAGTCTGGACAAGAAGAGAATAGAAACTTTCGAAATGTGGTGCTACAGAAGAATGTTGAAGATTAGGTGGGTAGATCACGTAACTAATGAGGAGGTATTGAATAGGATTGGGGAGAAGTGGAGTTTGTGGCACAACTTGACAAGAAGAAGGGACCGGTTGGTAGGACATGTTCTGAGGCATCAAGGGATCACAAATTTAGTATTGGAGGGCAGCGTGGAGGGTAATAAGCATAGAGGGAGACCAAGAGATGAATACACTAAGCAGATTCAGAAGGATGTAGGTTGCAGTAAGTACTGGGAGATGAAGAAGCTTGCACAGGATAGAGTAGCATGTAGAGCTGCATCAAACCAGTCTCAGGACTGAAGACCACAACAACAACAAATCATTAATGAGAAGTGTCATTCCGTCATCATCAAAAATCAGTGACAGTATGCTGCCAACACTTCATAAACGAGGGAGTTTTGTCGTAGGTGCTTGTGATAGATGGATATAGATATGTTCGCCTTTAGGAAAACACAACAAAGAAACACAAAATTATTGCAAAGCAAATGTGAAAAACAAAGTTCACGCACATAGGAAAAACTTATTAGGTTTGCCTTCATGTACATCATTCTTGAAAAATGGCATTGTCTCATCATCAAAAAGTGGTGAAGGTAAGCTGTCAACACTTGATAAGCAAGTACACTTACCAGCGCCATCACCATCAGCTTGCGCCGATCGTTTCATGATTGATCAGCCTGAAACGAGAAGAAGCTGTTTTTTTTCTTTTATTGATTTTCAATTCCCCCCGAAGGGGGCGGGCTGGCAGCAGCTTAGTACGCTGCTCTACAGCCTACAGACTTTTATTTTAAAAAACGGAAGAAGAAAAGAAACAAGAAAAACAGGTGATAAAACGGCGACGTCAAGTGTAAAATGGCGGAAAAATACGGAAAGTTAAAACATAAAGCAAAAGGGGTTGGCAACGTTAATAAAAGACACAGGAATCAGACAAGTAACATAGCACACACACAATTAAAAAAAACACGGCGACAGTCTGGTTTCTGTTCGCACGAGATAAAAGGCACACTCAGCGACAGTATGATGGCCGTTCGCAACACTTCCCAAAAAACACAACACGGAACACCCACTGTAAGACACTCACTGTAGAACTCTCAATGTAGAACACTGCACGAATTTGGCGGCACAAAGATGACACTCCCGAGCCAAAGGCAGTTGGGGGGGGGGGGGGGAGGGGGGACCTGGAGGAGGGGGAAGAACAAGGAGGGAGGAAGGAAAAAAACGAAAAGGGGGGGGCGGAGAAGAAGCTGTTCAGCTCTGGTTATTTATGTGGGTGGGAAGTACAAGTGGTTGTGGGAGCACGTGCACTGACACACGCAGAGTCGGCACGGCAAGTCGGGAGGAAGTTATCAGCGGTGAAACCTGAGAGACAGGTTCTTCTCGGTATCAATGAAGATCAAGAACTCGAGAACCACAAACTCGGCACCATGCCTGTTGCAGCGTGAGTATACAGTGGTGGCATGCCTGCTGGCACAAGTTTCTACATGTCATCAGCCACAGCTGCATTGTGTCTGCTGTAGATGGCTCTCAAGTGCCACTGGTGCTACGATCACAGTATTCTTCATGAGGAGCATTGACAATGTATGCTACATACTTAACTGAAACCTATCCCCAATCAGTTCAATAGTAGCTGCACATTTTATGAAACATTCATAAACCAATGTTGTCCGTATATCTTCTTCAGGTGTTTGAGGGCAGGAAATCCTTCTGTTTGTAGATTCTGGACTGATGGGAAATTATAAATTTCTTGAAACCAGGACACCTTCCTACAGCCTTTGACACAAATTATGCTGTTTCTATGATCATGCATTCGGAGCGATGGCAACATATCCTCATATGCCACTCTTTCACCAACCCAGCGATTTGCATGGTAAATCGAGTCAACTACACTGCCGTTGTTCGAGCTTTAGCACGCTACGCTGAGATAATCAGTTTGACTGAAGTAACGATTTTGGAATACTTATTTAGTACTTGTCTGGCGTCAGAGAAAGCAAGGAATGCATCTTTAACCACAAATTGTTCACACTCATCGTAAAACCGTTGTGTGTTTGTAATGATCCTCACAATTTGAGGCATCATTGTTAAATGCACCACATGTTGTGTAATACCTTCACATGTATACTACACTTTTTACAGTTCCTGTTAGCAGTGAGTGGTCTACGAGATGCTCAAGTATTATTAAAACATACACTGCAGTGCCCTCAGGGAAGTTTTGTAATGATTCGAATTCAGTATGTACATCCTCAGTTCCAGTCTTCAATGCTTCACATTGCTCATAACTATCTATCATCACTATGGGTGATAATTCCTTAAACTTCTGTGGGATAAGTGTGCATATGAAACAATCATCAATCTCTTAATAACATGTGTAAAACCTTGTGTTTGTATCATACATCAGTCCACATGTGTTTCTGCTCCAGTTAATCTGTAAATTATCATACGGAAAAAACTGAGAGTTTAGGTTAACTCCAGCACTGGTTAGTTTAAATTTGGCTGGCTCTGAGCACTTTGGGACTTAACATCGGAGGTCATTAGTCCGCTAGAACTTAGAACTACTTAAACCTAACTAACCTAAGGACATCACACACATCCATGCCCGAGGCATGATTCGAACCTGCGACCGCAGCGGTCACGCGGTTCCAAACTGAAGCGCCTAGAACCGCTCGGACTCTCCGGTCGGCCTCTTTAAATTTGTCAAACACACTTGAATCCTTTTTGAGATTCCAATCCCTGTCTGTTTGGAGCGCTAGGATAATAAAACGAGGCGTTTCTAATCGAATAGAAGTCTTAATCGCCAATACATGGTGGAATGACTGTGGAAGAAGTGGATATTCAAACAGCTCCCATGAATGAAAAGCTAATGTCAGTTGAACTCTTGCATTCAGTACACATAAAAGTTTCAGATTCTCTTAAGCTAAGAGAGAGATGAGTGGTATTTTCCTTATCAATTCACCCAGCGCACTATTGTGTTCTTGTTCTCCTAGAATGTACAAGTTATTATTAGTAGCGTTTTGAACTAGAATCAGCTCTTGCTGAGAGGTCACAAATATACAATTATTACGTTGAAGGAAGCCCATTAACATTTTGAGTGGAATGATCACACGAAAGGAGTTGTCTGCCAGTCTTTCTATGAACTATCCAGCTTTTTGTAGGACAGTCAGATCCGATGTTGATGCAGATACTTACGCCTTGAGCGTCGATGTGGTCACAACGTTTCTGGTGCGGTCAAATTCAAAACCTTTAAGTTGATATCTTATTTCTTAAAACAGAAAGCCGAATGTGTTACATGAAAGGTACGATGTTACTGTTGCTGCTGAGATCTTCTTAGGTGTAAATATTCTTTCCAAATATAGGAAACTCTTGCTTGTATCAATCCGTCGTGATGTTGAATAATAATTCGTATCTCACCATAATTATTAAAAATTGCTGAGGCAATAGATTTGTGGGAACAATATTCCTGGCTAATGATACGCTCATCATACTGAACTGGAGTTGTTATATTGAGTGACGCCATTGTGAGGCTTCAGTGTTATGGATTTAAGAAACTAGGAATTGTTGCCTGTTATCATGTTCTGCTTCCGCTGGATAGTGGGCTTTTGATGGTTGGGAATGTTGTATTTATACTTATTATCCGCAATGCTGCTTCAGATGAAGTTCTACAGTAACTTCCTCATCGCAAAAATCTACTAGGTTAGCGATCTGATCCATGATATTCAGATCAAGATGGTCTAATATCAAAACAGTCACAGGGAGATATAATGGATTACTGGGTACCTCTGAAACTTTATAACCTGGACCCGCTGTAGGAAAAAATGCATATATCGTATGGACTAATCTCTCATTAAGATATGAATCTGTCGCAATATTACATTCAACGCAAATCGTACTTTCTGGCAGTATGTCCACTGGCTGATTTAACTCGCAAATTTTATCAGTATTATGCTCCAGCGCTTGACCCACGAGAACTCTAGTAATTATTCTATGGAACCTTCACGACTAAAGTACACTGTTTCTTTTGTTGTTTTCATCTCTGTTTTAATGTGCTAACATTTTTATGCAACTCAAATCCTTTTTCTAATCGTTTTACAGTTACATTTAAATCGTCAATGTCATAGGAGACAGGAGGTATTTCAACTTCTCCAATTCCTAGACAGAATTTATTATTTACCTCTGTGACATTAGCTATGCTAGTGTACACTATGTGATCAAAAGTATCCGGACACTTACAAGTTCGTGGCGTCCTCCATCGGCAATGCTGGAATTCAGCACGGTGTTGACCCACCCTTAGCCTTGATGACAGTTTCCACTCTCGCAGGCATACGTTCAATAAGGTGCTGGAAGGTTTCTTGGGGAATGGCAGTCCATTCTTCACAAAGTGCTGCACTGAGGAGAGGTATCGATGTCGGTCGGTGAGGCCTGGCACGAAGTCGGCGTTCCATAACACCCCAAAGGTTACTGTCGTGTAATCACTCCACCACAGGCCAAGTATTATGGACAGGTGGTCGAGCGTGTTAAAAGATGCAATGGCTCTCTCCGAATTGCTCTTCAACAATAGGAAGCAAGAAGGTTCTTAAAATATCAATGTAGGCGTGTACGGTGATAGTTCCACACAAAACAACAAGGGGTGCAAGCCCCCTCGATGAAAAACACGACCACACCATGACACCAGCGTCTCCTAACTTACACGCTGGCAGATGACGTTCACCAGGCATTCGCCATACCCACACCCTGCCATCGGATCGCCACATTGTGTACCGCAATTCGTCACTTCACACAACGTTTTTCCACTGTTCAATCGTCCAATGCTTACGCTCCTTACACCAAGCGAGATGTCGTTTGGCTTTTACCTGCGTGATGTGTGGCTTATGAGAAGCCGCTCGACCATGAACTCCAAGTTTTCTCTCCTCCCGCCTGTCATAGTACTTGCCGTGGATCCTGATGCAGTTTGGAATTTCTGTGTGATGGTCTGGATAGATGTCAGCCTGTTACACATTACTACCCTCTTCAACAGACGAGGTCGGCCTGTACGCTTTTGTGCTGAACGTGTCCCTTCACGTTTCCACTTCACTATCACATCGGAAATAGTGGATGTAGGGATGTTTAGGAGTGTAGAAATCTCGCGTACAGACCTATGAAACAAGTGACACCCAATCACCTGACCATGTTCGAAGTCCGTGAGTTCCGCGGAGCACCACATTCTGCTCTCTCACGATGTCAAATGACTACTGAGGTTGCTGATATGGAGTACCTGGTAGTAGGTGGCAGCACAATGCATCTAATACGAACAACATATGTTTTTGGGGGTGTCCGGGTACTTTTGATCACATAGCGTGTAACTGAAGTCGTGATAGCGTCGAAAATTGTAGAAGATTTGGTTCATGTCGCTGATGTAACGACACAATTCTTCTGGTGGTCTCATATCGCCATATGAATCAAAATAGTGGATGGTATTTGAAGCGACCCTTTTTTCTATCCCGACTTCCGTATCTTGCACGAAAGTAGGAATGTTAATTTATCTATACATTGACTGGTATTGAGGGGTTTTGTTTTATCCCGGCTAGTTCTTAAGGAAAAAACCGTAAGTAAATTAATAGTAGTGTTTTCAATAGATTCTCGTTCACTCGTTTCAGTTACTAGTCTGCAGTTTATTCTTGGTGAAAATCACGTAACCTAATTATTTATGAACCTAAATCGAAGTAAAGTTCAAGACGAATATTCAGTTTCAAAATAACACGTTATTTTATTTAACAATAATTATTAATAAATCAGTTCATTCACAGGATCGCATTCAAAGGGGTTCTTTGAATAAGTATCTAATCTGGAATCCCGTCAATATCAGAGATACTAAACAATGTTCTGTCAGTTTCGAAAAAAAGATTATTCCCGTTTAATATCCATAAACTGTCACGAACTACGATTACTAGTCGAGTGAAGTAAAGCTTTTCCACTATCACAATACAAAGTCCGAATCTGTCCAAAAATCGTTAATTCCGTAAAATATTTAAATCTTCACACGAAGTGACGTTAAAGTCAGAGAGATTAATGATCACCTCCCCGTTCCTCTAATATGACAAAAAGTTCTAATTCTGATCTGAAATTAATGCTTCCCAAAAAACAATCTCGTCGCAATTTCTTCTTGCGCCCTGGTTTAATAAAGCTCCTATTGTTGCTCCCTAAAGCTGTACGTTCTAATTGACTTCGAACAGACTAGAGGATAGAGACTGGAGTATCATAATTGCATTGTATGTCTATTTATACTTTAGTAAACGCTATCTTTGGTGTACAAGACCTACGTTCTGTGACTACGGTATTGATTTTCTCATATATAAGAATAACTAATAATTTAACCATTTCTACCGCTTCCCCCCCCCCCCCCCCCCCATGCTTCCAAAATTTATGATTAAAATTCTTTTCTTTTTCTATTATTTTTCTACTATGGAAAAATGGAAATGAAGTCCCATGCTTCTTTACAGAGCGTAGGGGAACGCTGCGGGAGACCCGCACCGCCTTACTAGGCAAGGTCCTGTTGGAGGTGGTTTGCCGTTGCCTTCCTCCGACCATAATGGGGATGAATGATGATGATGAAGACGACACAACAACACCCAGTCATCTCGAGGCAGGAAAAATTCCTGACCCCGCCGAGAATCGAACCCGGGAGATTTCCCTTAATTTGTCTCTTATTTCTATTTCGTAAATTACTACTTGTGGAGGGGCTTGGGACATTTTCTGAATTTATATTTCGAGGGCATGGGAGCTAATGTGGGAGCTATTTTGGTTTATTAACACCGAGAGGCGTTGTAGGTGTTACATATTCCAGTTTTTTTTTCAACCGTACGCAACCCAGTGAGTTCCGTATCCCCCCACAACACCTAAATTGACGCTCCCACATTCTTTGGATTTACACATCATCGTTGGCAATGTATCCCACATAAACACACCGATAAGTCTTGGGATTTTGAGTTTTCTGATTAGTTTAAGTGGATCTATGTTTGTCAGTGGTCGGTCCAGTAGTGTTGGTGGTATCTTTTTTTCCTTATATACAATACAAGCCCTTTCCTGTACGGTTTTAAATATAGTCGTTTACCAATAGAGATGACCTCCTTTGCCATATTATGTCTTTTAGCCTCCTGTAGTTGCTTCTCTGCATTTTGTGCATACCTTACGTTATGGTAGTGCCTCCGCCGGCTAGTGAACCATTGGCTAACAGCCCAGCAATGCAGGGATTAGAAACGGATTTATTCCGCTAGATGTCTTGGGTATTGGTCGAACCCCGGGAGTTTTAATTCGTCGCTTTCTTTCTCGTTTCTGCCTCAAGGCATATTTCACCAGTTACCGCTGATTGGATGTATTTTTTAAACATTCAGTAGTTTTTTCTTCTTCTTTAGTGTGCAAAGATCTGTAGTCATAATTTGTTTGAAAGTTATTCCAGCAACTATTTTATGTTTGGCACATACTGCACCATGAATGCAGCAATACTTTGTCCTATACCAACCTACTTTCTTCGACGTATCTGTGTAACTTTACTAGCTGATATTTGGTCTGCAGTGCGACGATCTTTATTTGTAGCATTCCAGGACAACAAAAATTGTATTCAGGGATATGATGGTTGACTGTTACGTTGTCGAGAATACCGTCCGCACCTCTGTTGATACGTTTCCTAGCAGTTAGACCGTCAGTGAGAGAGCACTGTGAGTTCCTACTGCTAATGAGGAGAGTACACCGTTTGTTTATTACATATTTTTACGAGCTTCAAACAGGAGCGACTTCTTTTCACTTACCTGTGTAGTTACTAGTAAATTTTTGTAATTTCTTTAATGTTTGAGTGCTTACTACGTGCAACCTTTCTTTTTAAAAAACAGTGTAGTGTACAGCACCGCCGTTGCTATCGAACGTTTTATCGACCCTCGTATCGTACAGGCTTTCGTTTGTCTTGTTTACAACAGCTCGGTGTCGGTTAGACAGTCAGTGAGAGAGCGCCGTGAGTTCCTGCTGCTAAAGCGCTACAGTCATGGACTGTGCAGCTGGTCCCGGCGGAGGTTCGAGTCCTTCCTCGGGCGGGGGTGTGTGTGTTTGTCTTTAGGATAATTTAGGTTAACTATTGTGTAAGCTTAGGGACTGATGATCTTAGCAGTTAAGTCCCATAAGATTTCACACTCATTTGAACATTTTTTTCCTGCTGCTAATAAGGCAAGTAACCCATTTGTGTATTACATATCTTTACCAGTTTCAAACAGGCGCGACTTCAGAAATGGGTAGGCACTATGATTGCTGTGTACAGATGCGAGCTGAGTTGGTGACCCTTCGTTCACAGCTCCAAGCAGTGTTGGCTTCTGTCACACAGCTTGAGGTTGCTACCAAGGGGCATCACTGTAGGGAGTCGGACGAGGGGAGGTGATGGACGTCGAGCACGACCTACGTGTCCCCAGATCGATCCACTGCTGTGGGCGCCCAGGGTACTGCGTGCACTGAGGTTGACCCCTTACACCGTGGTCGAGTGGGAGATCATTCTAAGGCCTGGCAGGCAGTGAAAGACATTACGTGGGGCCGATCGTAGGGCCCCCTCGGTTCGTTTGACGAACAGGTTTCTGGCGTTATCTGTGACTGACGAAGTTTCTGAGCCAGATGCAGTCGTCCACCCTGTTCCAGAATAAGCTTCTCGGCCCGCAAGGTCTGGGCATTCACAGAGGATGGGTTTGCTGGTAGTCGGGAGCTACAACGTTAGGCACGTAATGGGGCCCTTTAGAAACGTAGCTGCCAAGGAGGGGAAGGAAGCCAATGTGCACTCCGTGTGCATACCAGGGGGAGTCATTCCCGATGTGGAAAGGGTGCTTCTGGATGCCATGAAGAGTACATGGTGCAGCCAACTGCAGGTGGTGGCCCATGTCGGCACCAATAACGTGTGTCGCTTTGGATCAGAGGAGATTCTCTCTGGTTTTGGGCGGCTACCGGAAATGGTAAAGGCTGCCAGTCTTGCTTCCGAGATTAAGGCGCAGCTCACCATCTGCAGCATCGTCGACAAAACCGACTGTGGACCTTTGGTGCAGAGCCGAGTGGAGGGTCTGAATCAGAGGCTCAGGCGATTCTGTGACCGTGTAGGTTGCAGGTACCTTGACTTGTGCCATCGGGTGGTGGATTTCCGGGTTCTGCTTAATAGGTCAGGAGTCCACTACACACAGGAGGCGGCTACACGGGTAGCGGGGGCTGTGTTGAAAGGACTTGGCGTTTTTTTTCTTTTTTTTCTTTTTTTTTAGGTTAGGGCTCTCAGGGAACCACAAAAAGGGCGCCCGTCTATAAGGGGCAGGTAAAACACAGTAAGTTAGTTGTAGAAACGATCGCTATTGTAGCTGTAAATTATCGTAGCTGTGTTGGGAAAGTTACAGAGCTCCAAGCCCTAATAGAAAGCACTGAAGCTCAAATAGTTATAGGTACACAAAGCTGGCTAAAGCCGAGAATAAGTTCAGTCGAAAGTTTTTTCAAACGATTTAACAGTGTTCAGAAAGGATAGATTAAATATAGTTGGTGGTGGAGTATTTATTGCTGTCAGAAGTTGTTTGCTTGTAGTGAAATTGAAGTAGATAGTTCCTGCGAAATAGTGTGGGTAGAGGTTATATTTGACAATCGGAGTTAACTATTAATTGGATCGTTCTACCGACCCCCCGACTCAGAAGATACAGTTACTGAACAGTTCAAAGAAAACTTGAGTGTCATTTCAAATAGCAACTGCAGTTGGTAATAACTAGAATCTATCCTCGATATGATGGAAAAATTATACATTTAAAGCCGGCGGCAGGCATAAAACGTCATCCGAAATTGTACTGAATTCTTTCTCAGAAAATTATTTTGAACTATTATTTCATGACCCTGCTCGAAGCGTAAATGGTTGCAAAAGCATACTTGACCTCCTAGCGACAAATAATCCTGGACAAATAGTGAGTATCATGACGAATACAGGGATTAGCGATTACAGGGCAGTAGCTATTAGGCTGAATACCGTAACTCCTGCAACCATCAAAAAGGAACACAAAGTATATCTATTTAAAAAAGCTGATAAAAATGTTCTTAACACCTTTTTAAGAGACAATCTTCACTCCTTCCGATCTGATCATGTAAGCGTAGAAAAGTTGTGTTATTATTTCAGAGAGATAGTACCGACAGCAATTGAGAGATATATACCACATAAATTAATAAGTTATGGTACTGATCCCCCATGGTACACTAAACGGCTCAGATCGCTGTTGCAGAAGCAACGAAAAAGCATGCCAAATTTAAAAGAACGCAAAATCCCCAAGAGTGGCAAAGTTCTGCAGAAGTTCGAAATATAGCGCGTGTTTCAGTGCGAAACACTTTTAATAATTGTTCATTGGTGACTTCATGGATTGCTGTGTGCACAACGACCATATATGTTAAATTAAAAGGAAGGTCAGCGTTGGCCGTAATATTGATGGTTTATTGATAGCAAAATCGACTTTCAATCACATAGTCATCATCTTCAGTGCTGGAAGTTAAAAATGTGACATAGCGATCAGTGAATAAAAAAACAAATACCACAAATACACCTGAATAGAAACCAACTGTTGGAAAGAACATACCTGTGGAGAACAAATTAAACTCATAGGCACTGGTATCAAGTTATTATCAGTAACCAAAACTAGGAAACAATAACAATAACTGAAGCCGCTGTTTGCATTCACCTATACAGCAGACCTCGGTGTAACAGGGTCTTGGAACGCCCTCTATGTGGCGTGTGCCACGTGAAGACTTAACAATACTTTATTTGGCAAGAGATTACCACAAAATACATAGTCAAAAAAGGGGGAAATGCACATCTTGCCAACATACGCTGGCGTGTTATTTTCCAACAACTTAAAAAACATGTAAGAATAAAAATCAACAGGTAAAATTATATGGTGTCAGATTACAGGACTAGTAAGGAAGAAAAATATGCAAATAACATGACATTGACATTAAATATAACAGAATTTGTTATAACACAGTAACCGCCATCTGGCGTAGGGAGCCAGAGATATAAAGTTCTTAATTTACGTAAAATATTACATTGAAACCAAGAAGAAAATACATAAATAGTGGTAATTACACAATGAATGTCACAACATAGCAGGTCAAAATTCCATGAACCACATTACGTGTTTTTTTTTTAGGGTGCAGACTAACAATTTTTAATCGCATTTAACGACGTGATGATACACACATCTCATTCGTCCCGTTGGGACATGTGAATAATTTATATAAATTAAAAAAATCATCGCAATTATGAAAGCAGAATGTTTTAAAAGCACTTGGGGATGCAGAGATCTTTTAGCGCACTCGTGAGTGAAAACTACCGTTACAAATTGCAAACAATTAATTATAAGTTGGCTAGAGACAAGTTTACGAAATACGCTAGCTTAGTAGATACCTCCACTATCACATCTATTATTTATAGAAAAATTTCTCATATGATACAAACAGAACTTGGGTAGAAGGAAACAGTGTTCTCTTTAAAGTATAAAAAAGAAATGGTTCAAATGGCTCTGAGAACTATGGGACTTAACTTCTGAGGTCATCAGTCCCCTATAACTTAGAACTACTTAAACCTAACTAACCTAAGGATATCACAAACAGCCGGCCGCAGTGGCCGAGCGGTTCTAGGCGCTTCAGTCTGGAACCGCGTGACCGCTACGGTCGCCTTTAAAGAGAACACTGTTTCCTTTTACCCAAGTTCTGTTTGTATCATATGAGAAATTTTTCTATAAATAATAGATGTGATAGTGGAGGTATCTACTAAGCTAGCGTATTTCGTATACTTATCTCTAGCTAACATATAATTAATTCTTTGCAATTTGTAATGGTAGTTTTCACTCACGAGTGCGCTAAACGATCTCTGCATCCACAAAGTGCTTTTAAAACATTCTGCTTTCATAATTACGATGATTCTTTTAAATTTATATAAATTATTCACATGTCCCAACGGGACGAATGAGATGTGTGTATCATCACGTCGTTAAATACGATAAATAATTGTTAGTCTGCACCCTCAAAAAAAAAAAAAAAAAAAAAAAAAAAAAAAAAAAAAAAAACGTAATGTGGTTCATGGCATTTTGACCTGCTATGTTGTGACATTCATTGTGTAATTACCACTATTTATGTATTTTCTACTTGGTTTCAATGTAATATTTTACGTAAATTAAGAATTTTATATCTCTGGCTCCCTACGCCAGATGGCGGTTACTGTGTTATAACAAATTCTGTTATATTTAATGTCAATGTCATGTTATTTGCATATTTTTCTTCCTTACTAGTCCTGTAATCTGACACGATATAATTTTACCTGTTGATTTTTATTCTTACATCCTTTTTAAGTTGTTGGAAAATAACACGCCAGCATACGTATGTTGGCAAGATATGCATTTCCCTCCTTTTTGCTATGCGTTTTTTAATGTACAATTTTAAAATTGAAATAGTCAATTAATGATTTGCAAGTGCACTTTTGTATTTTATGGTAATCTCTCGCCAAATAAAGTATTGTTAAGTCTTCACGTGACACACGCCACATAGAGGGCGTTCCAAGACCCTGTTACACCGAGGTCTGCTGTATAGGTGAATGCAAACAGCGGCTTCAGTTATTGTTATTGTTTCCTAGTTTTGGTTACTGATAATAACTTGATACCAGTGCCTATGAGTTTAATTTGTACACCACAGGTATGTTCTTTCCAACAGTTGGTTTATTCTAAGGTGTATTTGTGGTATTTGTTTTTTTATTCACTGATCGCTATGTGAAATTTTTAAACATCTGCCCTTCCTACCAACTCTAATCCCATCTTCCTGCCTCCACCTCAGGGCTCCCTCTCCTTCCCCTCCATTCTCCTGAGTGGCTTTCCCCTCCTACTCCCCCTCCCTCTCTTGTGCTCCCCTTCATTGTCTCTGCACTCCCTTCTGCCTTGTCTTCCATCTTCATCTCCTGCCCCAGCAGTCACCTGCCTCGTAGTACCCGCTGACGCCCCTACTCTCTTCATCCCTCCGCCTCCCCTGCTGCCCCTTGCTCTCCCCTCCTTTTCCGGCCTCTCCCTCGGCAGGTCCCACCTGGCAGTTTTGTTCTTCATCGTGTGTGCTCCAAGTAGGTTTTAAGTGTGTTGTTCTGGAGTGTTTTTAATACTGTGGCCGACTTTTAACCTGTGCATGTGCCTTCAGTGTCTTCTTTGTGTTTTAAGAATCGCCAACTGTGTTTTTTAACTTTATGACGACTTTTTTAATTGTCCCCCCCTGAATGTCTCCATGTCAGTGTATTTTTTACCTCCATTATCTGCCCTTACTCTGTTTTATGTTCCCCTTTTTTATCGCCTTATATATGTAACATTTTATTCCTGTCTTATTTGTCATGTCACTCGGCTGAAGAGCGGCGGATTGTGCTGCTGACAGCCCTTCTATGCCCATATAGGGCAGGGGAATGAAATCACAATAAAGGGAAAAAAATGAAATTTTTAACTTCCAGCACTGGAGATGATCACAATGTGATTGAAAATCGATTTTGCTATCAATAAACCATCAATTTTACGGCCAACGCTGACCTACCTTTTAACTTTTAATAATTTCCACAACGAAACTCTGTCTCGGAATCTGGCAGAAATCTCAAACAGATTCTGGTCATATATAAAGAACGCCAGTGGCAAGACGCAATCAATACCTTCACTGCGCGATAACAACGGTGAAGTCACTGATGACAGTGCCACCAAAGCAGAGTCATTAAACTCGGTTTTCCGAAACTCCTTCATCAAAGAAGACGAAGTAAATACTCCTGAATTCTAATCAAGAACAACTGCGAAGATGGGAAACATAGAAGTAGATGTCCTCGGTGTTGCAAAGCAGCTTAAATCACTTAATAAAGGCAAGGCTTCCGGTCCAGATGGTATACCATTCTGGTTGCTTTCAGAGTATGCTGATACAACAGCTCCATATTTAGCAATTATAGTCAACTGCTAGCTAACAGACAGTTCTGTACCTAAAGACTGGAAAGTTGCTCAAGTCACACCAATACCCATAAAGGGAAATAGGAGTAATCCGCTGCATTACAGGCCCATTACACTAACGTTGATTTACAGTTGGCTTTTGAAACATATACTGTACTCGAACATTATGAAGTACCTCGATGAAAACAATTTACTGACACATAGCACGGATTCAGAAAATGTCGTTCTTGCGAAACGCAACTAGCTCTTTATACTCATGAAGTAATGAGTGCTATCGACAGGGGATGTCAAATTGACTCCATATTTTTAGGTTTTCAGAAGGCTTTCGGACGCGTTCCTCACAAGCGTCTTATAACCAAACTGTGTGCGTATGGAATATCGCCTCAGTTTGGCGACTGGATTCGTGATTTCCTGTCAGAAAGGTCACAGTTCGTAGTAATAGACGGAAAGTCATCGAGTAAAACAGAAGTAACATCCGGCGTTCCGCAAGGAAGTGTTATAGGCCCTCTATTGTTCCTGATCTATATTAACGACATAGGAGACAACCTGAGTAGCCCTCTTAGATTATTTGCAGATGATGCTTTCATTTACCGTCTTGTAATATCATCAGGTAACCAAAACGAATTGCAAAATGATTTAGATAAGATATCTGTATGGTGCGAAAAGTGGCAATAGACCCTGACTAAAGAAAAGTGTGAAGTTAGTCACATGAATACTAAAAGAAATTCGCTAAATTTCGATTACGCGATAAGTCACACAAACCTGAAGGCTGTAAATTCAACTAAATACTTAGGGATTACTATTACAAATAAACTAAATTGGAGCAATCACATAGATAATGTTGCGGGTAGGGCAAACCAAAGACTACGATTCATTGGCAGAACACTCAGAAGATGCAACAGATCTACTAAAGAGACTGCTTACACTACACTTGTCCGCCCTATTCTGGAGTATTGCTGTGCGGTGTGGGATCCGTGTCAGGTTGGACTGACGGATGATACTGAAAAAGTTCAACGAACGGCGGCTGGTTTTGTATTATCGCGAAATAGGGGAGATAGTGCCACAGACATGATACGTGAATTGGAGTGGCAATCATTAAAACAAAGGCGTTTTTCGTTGCGAAGGGATCTTCTCATGAAATTTCAATCACCAGTTTTCTCCTACGATTGCGAAAACATTCTATTGGCACCCACTTCCGTAGGGAGAAATGATCATCTCGATAAAATAAGAGAAATCAGGGCTCGCACAGAAAAATTTTAAGTGCTCGTTTCTTCCGCGCGCCGTTTTAGAGTGGAACGGTAGAGAGATAGCTTGAAGGTGGCTCATTGAAGCCTCTGCCAGGCACTTTATTGAGAGTAGCAGAGTAATCACGTAGCTGTAGATGTAGATGAAGGCTCATGTCATACTGCTGCATGGTCTGAGGTGTGAGCGTCGTATTATATAGCAAATTACGAACGTTCACCCAGCGGCTGTGCTTTGATGAAAACCTGAGCCATTTATCTAATGCCTTGCTCCCTCGATGTCTTACGACTCTCTTTACAAGGAACACGTCTGATTCACAGCTTTTCGTCTGTGTAAAAACTCCCTGCATTTTCTTCACCATCACCATCCTGAAAGGTCTCTACAAGAGCCGTTTCACGGCACCACCTCAACCCTGAGAGCCGTTTTGTGGCGTCCTTTCGATTTAACGAATCAATTTCCGTGCCGCTAAGTTGGTGCTATTCTCTTTTTCCTGTGAGAAGTCTAAACCGTGGAACTATTTCACATTTGACAGATTAATAAAATGCAAACAACTTGTCCTCTGTTTTTTCATTAGGAATTATTTCACATTTCACAGATTAATGCTAACAACTTGTGTTCTGCATCTATGTTAGGAATTATTTCACATTTGGCAGATTAATGCAAGCAACTTGTGCTTGCATCTTTATTAGGGTTTATTTTATAATCACTTTGTGTACATACGCATACCGTGTGCATGCTATTTTATCCTGTGTACTCTACATTATCATGTTTCATTCCTTATCCCTTATGGTGTGACCGTACTTGCTGTTTTCCGTCTGCTATCGGTGCGGGTCTTGTACCTTGGTGCAGTGTAACCAACTTTGGGAGCCTATCAGTAAGCAAAGAGGTTTATCCCTACTGCCCGAAGGTAGGCTTTGTATTAAGTTGGTGGCGGAAGGGACACTCTGGTCACTTCCGTTTTCCTGGGAGTAGATATGGGCAAACTGAAAGACGTAACTGTTTCGAAACCAATGAAACAGTACAGTGTAATGTTTCGATACGCTGTTTTGAAACAGTGAAACAGTTTGTGTTATGTAAACGAATTGACCTACACATTTTATCATCTTTGATGTCTACTGTATAATTATGTCCATATAAACACAAATGAGGTGCGAGAGCGCTAATCATATCGCACAAACTATGAAACTTTCACTTAGGTGTCTTGGCAGTTTCGTATTTCCTGCAGCAAATGCACTGCTTTCGTGTCGTGTGACTTTTCAATTGGCTGAGGACAGAGTATGTATGTTTGACATAATAGATTTTGCCAAACTCGTTTCCCTGTATTGTAGCTCCTAATGTTGATAGGTTTTATGATTGAAAATCCGTATGTGCTCTTGAAAAGGTATATCATGAGATGTAATTTATTGAGATTGCATTCTGGGAAGCTAGGCACTGAATTAACATTTATGAGTGTGCCACTCACACTTTTCTTACAGTTAAATTTTCCGCTGTTTGTCACACAGAGCAGGCCTGCAAGGTGACTGATGCACACAGATCAAAAAATTACCGTAACAGACTGGAGCATATAACGCAAGTATGACAGTTTTTCATCAAACATTCACAAGTCAGCTGAATACAGCTCTTTATATGTACACTTGATAGAACTGGAAAACATGTTAAAATATTTTAAGGTAACTGAAATGCAGAGATCGGTGTGTTTCCTTGAAGTATAAAATCCAAACTAAAATTTAAAACAGTTTATACAGTGTAATGCCCTTGTGATACTTACATCATGGCAGATCTGGCTCTACACCACTTAAAATTCTTGCTAAAGAAGTTTGTCTGATGTACAGTCATTTGGAGATCACTCAAGTACTCACTGCAAGCAGATATATTTTCATTTTATTGTAAACTTCCCCAGGAAATCAGAGACGAAGTTAAGTTGCTGTTGGAACGCAATTTTTATCACAGTATCCTAACGACAAAATCAAAAGTATCAAAGCATCATCGTTGAATTGCCTGAGAATTATTTATGATACACAAGTATTCAGACGCCTATATTGTGTAATAACCAAACATAGCACATTTATAATAATAAGCACACAGACATATACATACAAATATCAGATAATTATTGTCAAACCCATAAATAAACGTACTTAAAAATTAAACTCACTGAATGGTGAACAAAAACGTGTCTTCTATGTGCAACAAATTTGAGAAATATGTTCTTATAAAGTAGTTATATGTAAGATTTAGTGGACTAAACAAAATACAGTTGGATAGAAATTCAGTGCACATTGTCCAGAGAAGAACAAAACCAATTGAAATTTTACTGTTTCATTTCTGAGCAGATCTACTGTACCTATTCTAAGTTGTAGTTTAGAAATACCATTTTTGATACTTTTTCGCTTGAAGGACGGGATCGTCTGTCTCTTATTGTTTGCTCTTGCTTTGAAAATATGCGATCACATAGAATAGAGGTGGCCATAATACAAAGACATCGTTTCATTATTTCAAACAGCGAAGGAAACAACACACGTTTTTCTTTCCACCACAGCAACGGATCTTGTGATCTGGCATCTTCATATATTTATCAAGCTCGACTATATTTGCAGCACGTGGATTGTCTACACTTCGGATCAACCTTCCTACAGCTTGGTCAAAATCTTGCCAAATGTTGCCACCGTAAGAGTTAAATGTCCTCACGTCAACTGGTTTGGCTGGTGGTGGTTTGTCTGTAGAGCACCTTGTGGGTTTCTATCATATCTTTTGTTCCTTTTAATAGATGCCCAGGTTTTGGAAATCCATGCTCCGTGAAGCGAGGATCCAGTAATGTTGCTCTGAAAACTGTTGAACGAGGTGGGTACAGATTCCATCATCAAGTTTAGCAATTACTGTTTTAATGGCTTCATTGCTGTAATCTGAGATTTTCAGACTCAGACACTGACTGTAAACTTTTGCTGAATAAGACAACTTTTGACAAGGTTATATTTCTTTTTCTGCTAATTTCTGTTGTGACTCACTCAAAAGGAGATTGTATTTCACAAGATTTTTCAATAACTGATCAGTCTTCATTGAACAGTTTTGTCTGTGAATCCAAGCTGAGGATGGCGAGGGTGCAAAGGCTGTTTGATTTTCAAAAGCCTGTCAACCATTTCATACATGAAATTCCATCTCGTAGGGCAATCTTGTTTCGGCGTTAAAACACGGAAGCCCATTTGCTTCTCAATATTGTGTAATTTCTCAAATGCTCGAGGACTTCTTTTGAAAAACTCAACTCCTGACTTCACTTTTGTCTTTGTCTGTGTAATTGGTTCAAGTCTTGCTTGCACAATAAAATTAAGTGTATGTGCAAAATAAGGTACATGCCACCATTTGCACATCAGCACTGCCGTCACCATATTAGGCGTGTTATCTGTAGTGCAAGCTATAATTTTATTGGTAATACCCCAAGTTGAAACCACATTTTGTAATTCACTGGAAATATTTTCAGATGTATGATTGTTATGGAATTTGAAACTAGATAACAAATATGACTTCAGATTGCAGTTATCATCAATGAAGTGAGCAGTCACTGCAATATAATTCTCATTTTTCACAGATGTCCATCAAGCAGTCGTAATGCAGATGGAGTATACAGATTGCACTGCAGATCTTACCAACATTAGTGTGTTGTCGGACACTTGAGAGAGTAAGTTTTTGGAGACGGTTTCCCTACTGGGAGGTACACAGTTTTCATTTAATAAATAAGTCATTTTTCTAAACTCTACACTCTCAACTACATTAAATTGAAAATATTATTTAACAACAAGTATTAAAATCTGTTCGTCTATTATGGCTCGCTTGGATGAAAGCACTGGTCTTGATGCAAATGCAGTAATCTTTGTTTGTCTACCAAACCTACCCAGAACTGAACCGGCAGATTCCTGAACAGTTGCTGTCGAAGTTGAACAAACTTCGTCCTGCCCAGATTCATAAAAACTGTTTCGAACGAGTTTCACTTAAATTAATTGTTGGATGCTTATGTCGCAAATGTCTGTTTAAACAAGAGGTTGAATTACGCTACTGGCCATTAAAATTGCTACACCACGAAGATCACGTGCTGCAGACGCGAAATTTTACAGACAGGAAGAAGATGCTGTGATATGCAAATGATTAGCTTTTCAGAGCATTCACACAAGGTTGGCGCCGGTGGCGACACCTACAACGTGCTGACATGAGGAAAGTTTCCAACCGATTTCTCATACACAAACAGCAGTTGACCAGCGTTACCTGGTGAAACGTTGTTGTGATGCCTCGTGTAAGGAGGAGAAATGCGTACCATCACGTTTCCGACTTTGATAAAGGTCGGACTGTAGCCAATCGCGATTGCGGTTCATCGAATCGCAACATTGCTGCTCGCATTGGTCGAGATCCAATGACTGTTAGCAGGATATGGAATCGGTGGGTTCAGGAGGGTAATACGGAACGCCGTGCTGGATCCCAACGGTCTCATATCACTGTCGAGATGACAGGCATCTTATCCGCATGGCTGTAACGGATCGTGCAGCCACGTCTCCACGTGTCGATCCCTGAGTCAACAGATGGGAACGTTTGCAAGACTACAGCCATCTGCACGAACAGTTCGAAGACGTTTGCAGCAGCATGGACTATCAGCTCGGAGACCATGGCTGCGGTTACCCTTGACGCTGCATCATAGACAGGAGCGCCTGCGATGGTGTACTCAACGACGAACCTGGGTGCATGAATGGCAAAACGTCATTTTTTCGGATGAATCCAGGTTATGTTTACAGCATCGTGATGGTCGCTTCCGTGTTTGGTGACATCGCGGTGAACGCACATTGGAAGCGTGTATTCGTCATCGCCATACTGGCGTATCACACGGCGTGATGGTATGGGGTGCCATTGGTTACACGTCTCGGTCACCTCTTGTTCGCATTGACGGCACTTTGAACAGTGGACGTTACATTTCAGATGTTACGACCCGTGGCTCTACCCTTCATTCGATCCCTGCGAAACCCTACATTTCAGCAGGATAATGCACGACCGCATGTTTCAGGTCCTGTACGGGCCTTTCTTGATACAGAAAACATTCGACTGCTGCCTTGGCCAGCACATTCTCCAGATCTCTCACCAATTGAAAACGTCTGGTCAATGGTGGCCGAGCAACTGGCTCGTCACAATACGCCAGTCACTACTCTTGATGAACTGTGGTATCGTGTTGAAGCTGCATGGGCAGCTGTACCTGTACACGCCATCCAAGGTCTGTTTGACTCAATGCCCAGGCGTATCAAGGCCGTTATTACGGCCAGATGTGGTTGTTCAAATGGCTCTGAGCACTATGGGACTTAACATCTATGGTCATCAGTCCCCTAGAACTTAGAACTACTTAAACCTAACTAACCTAAGGACAGCACACAACACCCAGCCATCACGAGGCAGAGAAAATCCCTGACCCCGCCGGGAGTCGAACCCGGGAACCCGGGCGTGGGAAGCGAGAACGCTACCGCACGACCACGAGATGCGGGCAGATGTGGTTGTTCTGGGTACTGATTTGTCAGGATCTATGCACCCAAATTGCGTGAAAATGTAATCACATGTCAGTTCTAGTTTAATATATTTGTCCAATGAATACCCGTTTATCATCTGCATTTCTTCTTGGTGTAGCAATTTTAATGGCCAGTAGTGTACTTTTAAACGACAACACAAGTTACACTTAATTTCCTCAGGATTAATCTTTATAAAATAGTCGCACAACGGTCTTCGTAACGCCATAGCTGAAGACAGAACAACCACCGCGAACGGAACTGGACTTCGGAGCAAACGGCAGAAACAACGGATACGCTACTGGGTTTCCCACATTCCGTTAATATGGGTTATATACCCATCCTGCTAATTTCCATGCACACAAAAGGAATCATTGTGGATAATAGGCACGGTGACTATAGACTCACAAATAACGCTAAGTAATTCGAATAAATAACAAAATATAACAGAAACAAGTTTTGTTTTTCAAGGTGTTTCGAAACATCACTGTAAATTCGCCATACTTCCCAGCCCTTCCCGTTCACCATTACACTATCATTGGTACGTCAAACAGATTGTTTGCAATTATAACTACATCAAATTTATGTATATGTCTAATAACTGTCACTCTACGCCATTTTTTATTCAAAATGTTGTAGGCTTACTTGCGTTTCTTAATATGATTACGGTACTGGACATGAACAGAGAAGCGTAAGTTATAAAAGAACATGTAATTTAACTGAGTCATTTTCACACAGCCGGCCGCGGTGGTCTAGCGGTTCTGGCGCTGCAGTCCGGAACCGCGGGACTGTTACGGTCGCAGGTTCGAATCCTGCCTCGGGCATGGGTGTGTGTGATGTCCTTAGGTTAGTTAGGTTTAAGTAGTTCTAAGTTCTAGGGGACTTATGACCTAAGATGTTGAGTCCCATAGTGCTCAGAGCCATTTTTGAAATGTTAGAAGTGCCCGATTTAATAATTACTTCGAAGTCGCATTGTTCCTTCAGAACATTGCGTGGTGGAGTACGGCCGAGTAGATTGGTCTAAAGCCCTTTTAATTTGGTTGAATGTGAGAATGATTGTGTCTTCGTGTGCGAGTGCTATCTCTGTTTTTTTCCTGACTTTTTTACGTATTTGAGGTGTGGATTTGCCAGTTGATCTGTTTCCACATTTGTCTTGCAACGAGCCCTCAGCTTAGGACTCATTTACTGAATAAGTAAACTGTTTCATGTCTCCGTGAGTGATGGCTACTTTGCAACCTTTCTGCATGATAATCTGCGTGATTTGTTGGTATTAGCGAGCTCCTTTGTTAGTGAGAACCACGTGGCATTCACTTAGCGAATCCTCAGTTAA
The DNA here is from genome assembly GCF_023898315.1 of Schistocerca nitens. Lineage (NCBI taxonomy): Eukaryota > Metazoa > Arthropoda > Insecta > Orthoptera > Acrididae > Schistocerca > Schistocerca nitens. Next base: position 767,158,990 of record NC_064616.1, on the reverse strand, counting down.
AGGTTGTTTAAGTGTCGAAATTTACATGTAATTGACTATTAGTTTGGTTTGCAGATGGAGTTGCAGTTCATGTATAAATTTCACCGTCTTTTCATTTCAGTGGCATTTTCTTGGATCCATTGTACTTTCCGTGGGAACTAGTATGCTTTTTCCCTAAGTACCAAATTGTGTTCAAATGATCTTGTTTTCGATTCAGATTTAGCGTTAACCCAGCAGTCGGTACAGACCTCCTTGCCTTAGTTTCATTTATATAACTTTGGTGGAGTTCTGATCCAAGCATGTCTTATTCTGTATGTCTGTGAATGAATGTACGATCCGGTCTCCTCCCTTTCCTCATGACTTTTCCGTATAGCCTATGAAATTTTTAATTAATAGGTCATGATTAAATTATCATGTGATTTTCTGTTCAGACACCAGGGAAATTTTGTGTATGTTGTCTCTCCTTGAACCCAATATATTCGCTCCATGAACAAATAACTTTGTTAAAGTTTAATCCCCATGTGTTCTATGTATCAAATCAATGCTCCTTTACTGAACCATTTTATTTGAAATTATTCTCTTTTATTAATTCAGTGTGACGCATGATTTAAGTTTTGTTGGTCATTCGCCTATAGAACCCTGAAATCAATTAATGCAGTGGTGTAAATTTTTCCAGTCCAGTTTTCTTTATATGTACATATAGAGTAGGGTCTGGGCCGCTGGCGACCCTGCAACTTAAATTTCAATCAATTTTAGAAGAAACTTTCTTTGTGAGCAGTAGTAACCCAGTAGTAGCACCTTCACATGATGTTATATGTGACACTCCCAGCCATTGTCGTCATAAAGAATCATTTAGAATGTAACAGAAAACACTTAGAACCTTACAGTCCTTTAAGATGTAAGTTCTCACATTTGCGTGCTGCACCTTGGAAACTGCAAGTATTTCCGTTGACTAATTTGGTAGGTAGAGCTTCTCAAACGCATTTTTTATTTCGAAGTATGTACCAAATTACCTACATTGAACTTCAGCCTGTGTGGATTCGTCATCTTTATACAGTTATATACTGCATTTAGAAGCCCATTATCCCTATATTAATAGGCCTGTTCTTAAGTGCAGGATGAGTAGTGCAGCTATACTCGTCAATGATTTGTGGTTGAATGTTTAATCATTACGACCCTGGAAGATTAAACTGCTTCCACATCTGGTTCTTGATCTTCCTCTTCAACCGTTCAACAATATATTTTCCAAATGGGAGAATTTCGATTAGTACTTTATCCAATATTGTCCCATATCTGCTTTGAAATGCTTCATGTAAAATTCACATTAATGGTTGGTTTGAATGTTAGGACTGCATTTTGTTCCAGTCTGCAGATATTGTTCAAAAACATCCACAATCTTCTTCCCCATCTCTATCTTCACAGGCAGAGCCCAAGCAAATTTGGAATATGTATGTTAGGACCATTAGAATTTACTTGAAATCTTTATTCGACTGAATATTCTCACAAAGTTTTGAGACCAGCCTGCCAGAAATCATCCAGTCTATGTCGGTCTCTGCATCGAATGTTGGACATTATTTAATGTGTATATGAACCACACAATATTGAGCAGATGTTGTGTGCAGAGCTGAGACATGGTAAGCAACGTAATGTTCCGAAGCAAGCTTGAGGACTTGGAGAGTAGGAAGGCATAGTATCTATCAGTCTACCTATCAGTTACAGTAATATTAACAAGTTGAGGAGTTTCAGTGCGGTACTGTTTGGCAATGAAACGACCTATAGCATTCTCAATTTTATCAAATAGTATTCAAACCACTACATTAACTCGGGAAAGGGCATTGCAAGTGTCATCATGGGAAGATGATTAGTGTTTAAGATCCTCTCGACATCAACGTCATTAGAGTCGGAACACTGGGGAAGGATGGGGAAGAAAATCGGCTGTGCCCTTTGAAAGGAATCATCCCAACATTCGCCATAAGTGATTTATGGAAATATTGAGAAAGCTAAATCTAAATGGTCAGACGGGGATTTGAACCATGGTCCTCCCGTGTACGAGTCCAGCATCTTACCACTGCGTCATTTGGTGTATCAAGTTTTAAGAGGTCTCATATATACTGTATAGTTTGTAGAGAAGCGATTTCATGATACGAACTGACTACAGAAGATCGTGATCTGAATTTAACTGTGTGTTTATGGAATGCTTATAAACATAATATAGACATAAAATATCACAGAACCTTTGTAGAAGTCCACAAACAATGATCTCCCATCACCAGGGAAACTTACACCATGTAATCACTAGTATGTCTACGAGAGTGCAGACTGTAATAAAAGCAAACGGTGAATCGAAATGCTGTTACAGATCAGTAAATGAGTTGGAGCCATGACTGCATTTTAACTGTAATTATCTTTGAAAAATAGGCCACAGTTATAATGGTTTTCTGCAAATTGTCCGCAAACAACTACCGGGATTTCTCTCAGTTTCAAATATGAATTTCGGCTCTCAGTGAACATATAAGAATGAAAGTCATTTTCTGAAACGCTGAGTAAAAAAATTGCTGAACACAGCCACCTGCAATTCCCTGTAATCTTCTCAACAAAGTTTTCCATATGACAGATCTTTGAAAGCATTTATGGACACTGAAAAATAGGATTTCCATCACGTTTCCCTTAGGCATATGTTTCTAGCGACATCTACTCGTCTAGAAAGTCAGACAGTACTCTCCTAAGCAAGAATTACTCAGTCCTGTAACATATCTAAGTAAATTTTCATTCCGATCTATGCTTGTTATTGAATGATGTGGCAACGGCTGTTTACAAGGTTACGGTAGCTACCATCAGCGCTGTGGTCTACAGCATTCTCAATTTTATAATGAAAGAAAGCGAAATAGATGTCACACAACTGCTTCTGTAATGACACAATAATTTAAACAGAAGTGAATGAGATTTAAAAGAAGAGATGAGTTTTAAACACAAAAAAGTCTGTAGTTTTGCATATGTGTACCATAATATTTCTAAGAAAAAGGAATGCCATGCTCTTTTTCAGTCAAATATGTGAGCAATGTTTCTACTTTAGAGAAAATAGCATGAAATGGATTAGTTATGAAGGGATTGCTTTTTTCTGTTGCCCTAAACTGCTTTTAGACACCGTAGGTATTTCTTCCTTTATCATTCGTCCTAATAAAGCTGCAGAGGAAATGCAACGAAGTCATTTTAAGAAAACAAAATGCATATTTGCAGGAATAATTTTAGTCCACTACAGTACTACTGTGCGACAAGAGCACAGCAACATATTATTCCTATCCTTCGACTGGTTTTAAGCTCTGAATGGAAACTGTTTAGACAATTGTATGAATACTGCACGCAGAAGCTCCTCTTAAAAAATAATAATTAACATACTCGGTTTTATTGCCGAAACTCTGTTGTATGTTTTCTTTTGGATAAAAGTGTTGCCTTCGTTTCATCAGAAAAAATAATTGGAAAAAGTTTAAAACCGACTTTGTGCACATTAAATTTATCGCTACTGTTTACAGTATCTTCTGCTTCTTGTATCTCACTTCAGTGGAAACTTCCTGTTTCCTGTCACTGCCTATCTGTTTCAGTCACAGTATTACAAAAACTTGCAGCACGTAATTTGCAACACCGGACTGCTGAGACATCTCTACCGGATATCAGATCCGCATTTTAAAGTCAAACAATACATATAAAATTAAGAAACGTTTACGTATGCCAAATTTAACACTTATTGTTGCTATGACGTACCTGCCCTGAGCTATTCTTGGCGATCCGTCGACGTCAGTAAATGAAGTATATTTAGCTTCTTGTGAAAGATAACTCAGAATAATTTACTGACTGAGTATCTTGATGTGGATCTGTGGTGAGGTCCATTTATGTTAACCACATGATCTACCAGAGTCCTAGATTAGATTAAATTAGAATAGATATACTTTTGGTTCCATAGATCTATACTGAGGACAGCCTCAAGGATATAGAACTTGTCATAAAACAATAGTACATAAAAAGACATTCACAAAAATAAAGAGATACGTAAATGTTCCTACCACAGATTCTTCGTGAAATGATCCTCATGGATGTCGAAAAGTAAATTATCTGAAACATGTTTTCCTTTAAGAGGTAATATCGAACTTGTCAGAAATATGTAAATGTGTAACTCTGAACAGCATAAGATAATGCTTAGGCTATTGCAGTCATGCATAATCAAATAGGGAGCAGTTTACAACATTCGATTACATAGATTATATTACTGCATTGAAGATGGGCATACATCAGATTTTATGTAACATAATCCCATAGGTCGATTGTGTGCTGCTGCTTCTCCACCGCATCATCAGGGGCTCGTTGCATTGTGGAAGAAATAGTAATGGTATAATAAAGGAGCCAGTCATTTTAATTCATAAATAATTGTAATTAAGATTAAGCTAAAAGCATGACCATATGTTAGATGCACACAAATACAACTACGAGCATACGTACCCAGTCTGTTTACATCAGAGTAATAAATAAGCATAAATATCGGGGGTACCAAAAAAAAAAAAAAAACGGGAATAACATTGCCATCTGCGGAGCTTGCGTATACACATTTCTGCCGCTAGGCGTCTAGAGTGCAAATAATTGCCAGTTCGGTGCCGAATGTGTTGTCTATCTGGCTTCTTCAGTTCATCTGCGGTGATTGTTTTTGCTAGCGCTGTTTTGTTCTTGTTTCGTTTTTTGTGATGGCAAATTTAAGTGAACAACTTGCAGCTGTGAAATTTTGTTTTCTACTCGGTAAAAATGCTGCTGAAATTGTTTTAATGTTGAAAAAAGCTTACCAAGATGACGCTAACTGAAGTGTACAAGTACCGGGTGATCAAAAAGTCAGTATAAATTTGAAAACTGACTAAGTCACGGAATAATGTAGATAGAGAGGTACATTTGACAGCAAAGAAAGTGGGTCACTGCCGAATACAACCAACATAATGTAGATGTGTTGCAGGTCCTCTAAACACCAAAACCCCATGGTGTACAGTCGTTTGACTACACACAATGGGTACCGCAAGAGACTACTAAGAGACCAAAGGTCTTTATGGCAGTCAGTCTAAGCGTCAACTAATATCGCCAAACAAAACATACTATTGGAAAACACGTTCTTAGCGACGAGACACCCCATAACACTCATAAACTAACCTTAATTACAACAAGTGACATTCCAAAAGTTCTGAGAAAACGGATTATTTTTACATATATCGTACAGTAATCCTTAGTCAAAATGAAATACTTGAGACAATATATGGAGTTACAAAGCTGTACGGCAATTGGAAAAAAGTTTTTCGCTCTCTAAAAGGTTTTCCATCCGCGTGCTGAGGGTCGCTCAACGGCGAGTGGCCCTGGAAACTGGATATTGGACGAACCAGTAGAAAAACTCGATTAGCGGCAACAAGCACACTAAGGAAATCTCAACGTTAACTGAGAATCATCAGTAATATCATTGTTCTCGTAACACATCAACAGCTACGTGTACACAAATTTGAACTTTAAGTGGCATGGCCAACGTCGTCGTTCTGGACCTGGATTCAAACCCAGCAGCTATAGCCATTGGTAACTAAGCTAAGCTTTGTTTGTGCCTTATTAAGACCGGATCACTAGGCATAAAGAGACGAAGTATAGATGTTTGCACCAGTATCAGTTATCAATTCAGATCCTGAAAATAAATGACGAAAATGTTTGTACTGAACTCGGAATCCTGTCATAACAGTTACCGTCCTGGAAACTACCCCCAACGACGTTTAATATGGTGTCATTCTCAAGGAACAAGGTATGCTCATGTTTAAAATTGAAATGCCATTATATAAAGCTTGTGACAGGGATGCGAACCCAGCACCTAATCGGATTGTTAACGAAGTACAGTCATGCTCAAAAGTAACCGAACGACCTGAATTGCATTTCACCTGATTCCCATGCAACCCACAGAACGCAGCTGTCTAGCAGGTAATGTAATCGCTCCTTCGTACAGTCGTTTGACTATTGAAAATGGTTCCAACAAATCACCACTAGAAAACACTGCTCTGTATCGCAATAACTCAAGATGTAAAGTAATATCACGATACTACAAATATCAGGGAACACCTCATCACAGATAAGACTGTCCTTAAGGCTTGTAAGCTCGCATTTATTGCAATAACTGACATACCTGAAATGTTAGCTCTCATTATTACGTCAGATAGGTAATGTACGTAGTAAGTTCGTCGTATTCATGATTTCCTCTTCAAAGTAACATACCATACTTGTTATTTAACACAAAATGTCATTAAAAATTTACGTTATTCACGAGCTGCTAGTTGAGAATATGTATGAACTTCATATGACACGACGAACCGCCTCGTTCTGCATATGGATTCAAACCCAGGTCATGTAGGCTAGGCCGCGGTGGCCGTGCGGTTCTAGGCACTTAAGTCCGGAACCGCGTGACTGCTATGGTCGCAGGTTCGAAACCATGCCTCGTGCATGGACGTGTGTGATGTCCTTAGGTTAGTTAGGTTTAAGTAGTTCTAGGTTCTAGGGGACTGATGACCTCAGATGTTGAGTCCCATAGTGCTCAGAGCCATTTGAACCAATCATGCAGGCTAAGATTTCGTGGCTGACAGAAATTAACAGTCATTCCTGACTAGGCATAAAGAGAGTGATATACCTCATTTTTGGACAGTATCAGTTAGCAAATATCAACTTTAAATTACGTAACGTAACATTTTTAACGGACGCGAATTCCTGCCAGCATCTATTGTCCCTGTTAACGAACTACTGCTTCTTCACAAGTAACTTACTTGAAATTCAGTGAGGTAAAGCTTTGTGTTGGACAGGGATTCGAACCCAGAACCTAATCGGATTGTTATCGAAGCACAATCAACTTTGACATATCGGATTTTCTCGGCAGTAGCTAGATGTATTAAATGAAATGACGAGACGAAACATTAATTTTTCCTTCCCAGGACTCTAACCCGGCACGTATCGCTGTTATATTCTAGAGAAAAGGAACGTCAAGTATGGGATTGTTACACCAGCAGAGACATGTGAGCATGTTTGAACTAGAAATAATATGACGAAGTGTTGAGTGCTGACTGTGAATCGAGCCCCAAACATATCGTTGATGACTACACACAAAGAGACGACACATACCGAATTTTTCTCCACCAGCAGCTCGGAATAACATCCTTGAACTTACAGTGATCTCGCAAATAGTTCTGTGTCACACTGTGAGTCAAAAACGTCAGATATCGTTAGTGTTGACCACGAATGAAAATGCATTAATATAGAAACCCAAAATTTGCTTGTCAGCAGCGGAAAGAGGCGTTACCTGTTGTGCAGCATTGTAATTTTTTCACCATTGCACTTTGAGCTGAAAGTATTTTCTTACGATTTGCTTATCGATGTTTGATCTGACTGCTTGCAGCTCTTACACAGAAGGAATAAAAACGTTACATTCAGCGAGGCTGGAACCGCGAACCATAACAATCGCGTTTCCACAGGTCAGCACGTCAACACAGAGCTAGCGGATAGATATGGTTTTCGGCTTCCTTTTACGAGGCCAATAGAGGCCAGAACTCATAAACCGCTATTTACAGTACGAGATTAGTTGCGATTGCCACGTTCAATGACTTTGTTGGGCTGGAAAGCGTAAATTTACAATCTTCTGTTACACCTCAAGCGATAACAGCTTATTCAATGGAAATGACAGGAGAAATCAAGTGAACTTTGAGGCTTAATTTCGTGCACACCAGGAAGTAACTCGTCGATCACAGAGTTGCCAAACATACCTTGCGTTGTTGCCAAATCTCAGTTACATTACCAGCAGCAAGAAGACGAACCGATGTGATCCTACAGCGGGCTGGGAAGTGACCATAGCTGGCGCCTCAAAGACGGGGCGGCTACGGCCTGGAATACGTAATGCGTCTGATTCGCATTTCTGTAGCTAGGTTTAGGGACTGGAGCTTAGTTGCTAATAATACTCAGAACTGACTGCTACTAAACATCATAAATCAGTAACTCTCATAGTTATTTTTATATTTCTTTCGCAACTGTACTCAAAACTAAGAAACTAAAAAAAATGGTTCAAATGGCTCTGAGCACTATGGGACTCAACTGCTGAGGTCATTAGTCCCCTAGAACTTAGAACTAGTTAAACCTAACTAACCTAAGGACATCACAAACATCCATGCCCGAGGCAGGATTCGAACCTGCGACCGTAGCGGTCTTGCGGTTCCAGACTGCAGCGCCTTTAACCGCACGGCCACTTCGGCCGGCACTAAGAAACTCATTCACGGACGTTTTCGTGCCTCGCCGATAGTCGAGCACAACAAACAAATAAAAATAAAAAGAGAATGTGTGTGTGTGTGTGTGTGTGTGAGAGAGAGAGAGAGAGAGAGAGAGAGAGAGAGAGAGAGGGAGAGGGAGGGAGAGAGAGAGAGAGAGAGAGAGGAAGGGAGAGAGAAAGAGAGAGAGGGTAAAAAATTGTTGTAAAGAAATTGAATATTGGTATGTATAGAAATCTTTCATTAAAATGACTTGTTCCACATCATTACGAAATGTCGTATTCATAATCTATGGAACAAGTATTAATCTAACCTAATCTAATCATATCATATTGCTGACTATCCATGAAGTGTCATGAAGTATCGAAATTTTCGCCTATATCAGTAACCAAATCTAAACTTGAAAATAAAAGACGACAGTTTTTATAATAAACCGGGACTCCTATCAAGACTCTTTCATCCCTGTTAACTAACCATGAAAGATGTCTGATATACCTCAATTTAGAAGTAACGAAGTGTGTATGAATTTAAAGATGAAGCGCGTGATGTGAAGTTCTGCGACGGAGATACGAACCCAAGACGTAATCGGATTGTTAACTAAGTACAATCAAATGTTACGATCGGTTTTTTTGCAAGCTGCTAGGTGTTTAATCTAAAATAAAGACACAAATGTTTGTGCCTGAGCGACAATCGAACCGCACTCCTATCGTTCTTCTTTATTGTCCACGAATATTACTTAAGTATCAATTGCTTACTCACCAACAGTAAGATGTGTGCGTGTTTGTCCAGAAATTGTTGGCAACATGAACAGACATTAAAAATGCACGTTATTTTTCACTAGCAGGCCGGTGTGCACGTGATAGGGCTTGAAATGAAATTATGAATATTTTTGTACTGGATCAGGATTCGGACCCACATATTTACCTTTGGAGGAGACCTAGAGAAGACTGCAGTCTTGGGAAAAGGAATGAAATGATTGAACTATACTGTTCCGAGAGATTCAGATCCTCGAAAGAGGAGATACGAATTCGAATCACAGCCCAGCACCAAATTTTTCAACGTCTCTAGTTCAATCAAGTACAAGTAAAATAAGAGACCTGTTCCTTTAGACGGTTATCAGTTTGTAAGTAGGCTGTTTGCTGTTTAGGTTTTCTTATTGGTAACGCCATGTAGCCTCTGTATGAAAATCACTGGCTGTGCTGTGTGCAGTCTGTGGCTAGTTTACAGTGTTGTCTGCCATTGTAGTGTTGGGCAGCTGGATGTGAACAGCGTGTAGCGTTGCGCAGTTGGAGGTGAGCCGCCAGCAGTGGTGGATGTGGGGAAGTGAGATGGCGAATTTTTGAGAGCGGATAATCTAGGCGTGTGTCCTTCAGAAACAGTACATTTGTAAGAATGGATGTCATGAACTGCTATATATATTATGACTTTTGAACACTTTTAAGGTAAAAACATTGCTTGTTCTCTATCAAAATCTTTCATTTGCTAACTATGCCTATCAGCAGTTAGTGCCTTCAGTAGTTTGAATCTTTTATTTAGCTGGCAGTAGTGGCGCTCGCTGTATTGCAGTAGCTCGAGTAACGAAGATTTTTGTGAGGTAAGTGATTTGTGAAACGTATAGGTTAATGTTAGTCAGGGCCATTCTTTTGTAGGGATTATTGAAAGTCAGATTCCGTTACGCTAAAAATATTGTGTGTCAGTTTAAGCACAGTCATGTATAAATTGTTCAAAGTGGACCCTTAGCCGAGGATACCTCACTGGAATCTTCTGATTTTTTCTTGTAGTTTGTGTAATTAGTGTAGCTTTTGTTTATTGCTAGCGTGTAATAGTAGAGAGAATCTCCTTTGTAGTTGCAGTCTTTCATTGTTGTACAGTAAAACAGTTGTGGCATGCATGTAGATTTGCACCAAGTATTTCGCAGCTCCGCTTGCGATTAACTAGATATTATTTTCAGTGCTATGTTAAAGTGTTTCCTTACTTTTGCTTTTCAAATTATGCTTTTCTGTGTTATCGTGTGAAATATTGTGACAACTATGGCGTGTGAAAAACGTAATACTAGGCTCCAAAGTAAACTGAGAAATGACAGTGAAGACGAAAGCAGTGTGTTAGCGCCACCGTGTAATGAATTAACTAATGTTCAACATAGTAATTTGGTAATTGTGCATAGGGAAATGGAGCGGGCGGCAAACAATGGTGTAGACAGTGAAACAATTAGTGAACAGGGAAGCATTATCGATCGATCGGTCGGCAACAGCCCGCCTCAGGAATCGGGAATGACAGGACACAGTCTTGCAAATACTGTAGATTCAGATTTTGGGTCCTCACCGTTTTCTCAAATAAGTCAAGACACATTTTCTGCTTGTCAAAATGTGAATGTTGCCGGTGCAACTTCACTGCCGAAAAGCACTGGGGAACATGTTTCAGACACCAGTGCATTGTTATTACAGTTAATGCAACAAATGGGACAAAGGCTACAAAAGTTAGACACAACGCTTGAACAAAATCAGAAACAAATGGGACAAAATCTTCAAAAGTTAGACACAATGGAACAACACCAGAGACAAACACAGCAACAGTTAGACGCAATGGAACAAAAGCTTCAAAAGTCAGACTCAGTGGAACATACGCTTGAACAAACACGTGAAGATTTAACTACTGAGTTACATAAAATCGAGTCTAAATGTCAAAAAGTCTGTAATGACGTAAAAACACAAATTTGTGAGCATTTCCAACCTATTTTTTTCGCGGCATGAAAATACGTTACAGAATCACGAAGCAGCCATAAAAGAACTGCAAACTATTGTTCATGAAAATCGTGAGACCTTGCAAGCTAAAATTGACTCAGTTGCATCTACCGATTCGGTTACGCAACTTTCAAAAACTCATCAAAACTTAAAAGACACAGTAGATACGATTTCAACACAAATGGACATTCTGAAACTTGGTTCAGAAAAACACACTGAGGAAATAAGTACACTATCGGAGAAGGTAGCCGAACTTTCGGATCAGTTCACTAACTTATCTGCAAAGGTAGATGATGATCTGAATGACACAAGACCTGTAGCCATCACTGACACAGAAGAGTATGAATAAATTAAGAAATTCAAACAAAATCAGAATCAAATTAATACGCAACACAAAAGAGAAATCCGGGAAGTACAAGATCAGTTGGCACAAGTAATACAAAAATTACATATTTCAGAGGACACTCGCGCTCCAACACGGGAAGAGGGACTCAGAAATACGGAAAAGCCACAAAATAATAACACAGGGCATTTCGGAAATTATGAAAGAAATTGGCAAGGTGCACCGAATTTTGAGATGGAACCGCCGACACGACGTAACAATGACCGATATGCTACTCGCCGACACGATGATTTTGACTATAAGCTGTTCATTACTACACTTAAATTCAAAACATTTAAGAATTCTGGCAACGACATTCATCCACAAGCGTGGCTCCATCAATTCTCTCATTGTTTTCCACCCAACTGGTCATTAGAACACAGATTAGAATTTATGTGTGGCTACTTAGAGAATGAACCAGCTGAAAGAATGCGATCGGTTATTCACGATTGTTACAGTGAAGGAGAATTTTATCATGCCTTCCTCTCAGCATATTGGTCTCAAACTAAACAAGACCGAGTAAAACATAGCATCATAATGATGAAACATTTCGAACAATCTGAACTTTCCAGTCTTGTGAAATATTTTGAAGACATGTTGCACAAGAACCAGTACCTGTCAAACCCATACAGCCCCTCAGAACTCATCCGCATTTGCTTAATCTAATTACCTGAATATTTACGACATATTATTTTGGCAGGACGTTGCAAAGACGACATTGAAGCTTTTCAGGGACTGTTACAAGAGTTGGAAATTGACTCTGACAATTGCGGAACGCGAAAACAGGAGCACAACAATTACAGGTCACATCTGTCACAATTCCGCGATGACAGAAATAATAACTGGACACGACAAGGCTATTCTTACAACGTAAATCGTGAACAAAACAGACACCACCCATATGACAACCACTGGCAGAGTAATAGTTACAGAGAAAGATCGCATTTCCGTAGTAATGAATATGACACAGACAATCATAGAAACAGACAATATGGCAACCAGAACTATTATTATCACGGGAGACAGAATAACTTCAGACGCAACGGTCCACCGTGCAGTGATAATTCAGGGAGAAATTCTCCACCACTTAACCGACAAGAAAGAAACTACAGGAACTACCGACATGACGACAGACGATATAATCATAACGACAGACCTGAATTTCATCAGAACTGGCGGGATTCAAACAGGGCTGGGCCCTCTCGGCAGGGTGAATTTGTAGAAGTTAGGTCTCCTAATCCCAATAACGACACGCGCCAACAAAGAGACAGACAATGACTCGCACCGCAGGCAGCCACATGAGCCGGCTGGCTCAGCGAAAAATAACATAAACGTTAACCTTGAGAAAAATTTTAGCATTCCTTACCGACGTATACAACATGATAATTACTTTGAAGTTGAAACTCTGCGCACTAGAAAGAGTAAAGGACTGCACCACATTTCACATGTAAAACCGTTTATTGAGAGATAATCTGCTTTTTAACTTAGACTTTGCTATAAAATTTTTCACTTCACGTTACTACACTCCTGGAAATGGAAAAAAGAACACATTGACACCGGTGTGTCAGACCCACCATACTTGCTCCGGACACTGCGAGAGGGCTGTACAAGCAATGATCACACGCACGGCACAGCGGACACACCAGGAACCGCGGTGTTGGCCGTCGAATGGCGCTAGCTGCGCAGCATTTGTGCACCGCCGCCGTCAGTGTCAGCCAGATTGCCGTGGCATACGGAGCTCCATCGCAGTCTTTAACACTGGTAGCATGCCGCGACAGCGTGGACGTGAACCGTATGTGCAGTTGACGGACTTTGAGCGAGGGCGTATAGTGGGCATGCGGGAGGCCGGGTGGACGTACCGCCGAATTGCTCAACACGTGGGGCGTGAGGTCTCCACAGTACATCGATGTTGTCGCCAGTGGTCGGCGGAAGGTGCACGTGCCCGTCGACCTGGGACCGGACCGCAGCGACGCACGGATGCACGCCAAGACCGTAGGATCCTACGCAGTGCCGTAGGGGACCGCACCGCCACTTCCCAGCAAATTAGGGACACTGTTGCTCCTGGGGTATCGGCGAGGACCATTCGCAACCGTCTCCATGAAGCTGGGCTACGGTCCCGCACACCGTTAGGCCGTCTTCCGCTCACGCCCCAACATCGTGCAGCCCGCCTCCAGTGGTGTCGCGACAGGCGTGAATGGAGGGACGAATGGAGACGTGTCGTCTTCAGCGGTGAGAGTCGCTTCTGCCTTGATGCCAATGATGATCGTATGCGTGTTTGGCGCCGTGCAGGTGAGCGCCACAATCAGGACTGCATACGACCAAGGCACACAGGGCCAACACCCGGCATCATGGTGTGGGGAGCGATCTCCTACACTGGCCGTACACCACTGGTGATCGTCGAGGGGACACTGAATAGTGCACGGTACATCCAAACCGTCATCGAACCCATCGTTCTACCATTCCTAGACCAGCAAGGGAACTTGCTGTTCCAACAGGACAATGCACGTCCGCATGTATCCCGTGCCACCCAACGTGCTCTAGAAGGTGTAAGTCAACTACCCTGGCCAGCACGATCTCCGGATCTGTCCCCCATTGAGCATGTTTGGGACTGGATGAAGCGTCGTCTCACGCGGTTTGCACGTCCAGCACGAACGCTGGTCCAACTGAGGCGCCAGGTGGAAATGGCATGGCAAGCCGTTCCACAGGACTACATCCAGCATCTCTACGATCGTCTCCATGGGAGAATAGCAGCCTGCATTGCTGCGAAAGGTGGATATACACTGTACTAGTGCCGACATTGTGCATGCTCTGTTGCCAGTGTCTATGTGCCTGTGGTTCTGTCAGTGTGATCATGTGATGTATCTGACCCCAGGAATGTGTCAATAAAGTTTCCCCTTCCTGGGACAATGAATTCACGGTGTTCTTATTTCAATTTCCAGGAGTGTAGTATGCTTTGTCAGACTTAGAAACTGTTAACATGCAACAATGTTTGAAGTTAAATATCCAGTCAAGAACCAAGAGAACTTATTTAAACAGAAATTACGAATGCATTGTTATAGTGAACAGATGACACAGTGTTGTTATTTGTACATTCTTGCTTGTTAGTTTCACGATTACGTAACGACTATAAGGCTCACATACTTAGAACATATAGCAGTATTGCTAATGAGATTTTACTGCAACATTTTGGTTTACTTGAA